>NC_045961.1:18078987-18700237 GCF_010909765.2 Amblyraja radiata
CAAAGTCGTCATTAATTCCAAACAGGCTGGTTATTTTGTAGTCAATATGTGGGCTCGTTATTTTATTTTGTTTTGCAGTCATTATTCTGAAAACGGCTCAAATACAATAATACATAGAACTTGACCTGTAATATTGGTTCATAAAGTTGGATGGAGGAACATCATTAGAACCAAAGGATGCTATATCCCTGTTGTGAGATGGATGCTGTTATGGTGGAAAGAGTGCAGAGAGGATTTACGAGAATGTTGCCAAGACTCAAGGCCCTGAGCTATAGGGGGACATGGAGCAGGCTAGGACTTTATTCCATGGACAAAGGAGACTGAGGGGTGATCTATAAGTGTATACGATCATGAAAGGAATAGATAGGGTGGATGCACAGTCTTTTATCTATAGGGAAATCAAGAACCAGGGGACATGGGTTTACGATGAGTTAATAGGAACCTGAAGGGCAACTTTTCCACACAGAGGATGGTGGGTATATGGAACAAGTTGCCGGAGGAGGTAATTGAGGCAGGTGCTAAAACAACATTTAAAATAAATTAGAACGGGTACATGGAAAAGAAAGGTTTAGAAGGATATGGGCCATGTGTGGGCAAATGCGAGTTTGGATGGGTACATCAGCAGTCAACTATTCATTAGCCTTTAAGCCCTGTCCCACTGTACGAGTTCATTCAAGAGCTCGCCCGAGTTTGCCCTGATTCGAACTCGGAGATTTACGGTAATGGCCGCTCGCAGGTACTCGGGGCTCTCGTGGACATTTTTCAACATGTTGAAAAATCTTCACGAGTTTTCCCGAGCTTACCGCTTTACGAGCCGCTGAGAGACGTCCCGAGCTCCGACGTACCTGCTGCGTTCATTCTACGTGCTTCCACAAGTTTGATTTTTTTTAAACTCGGGAGAGCTCTTGAATGAAATCGTACAGTGGGACAGGGCTTTTAGGCTCACAATTCTGTAAAACAAGCACGTTATTTATTTATAAATGATGGTCTGAGGTAATGTTTGGGTCAACCTCCAATTGGGGCAGCTGGTAGAGACGCTGTCACACAGCGTCAGAGACCCGGGCTCGATCCTGACCTTGGGTGCCGTCTGTGTGGAGTTTGCACGTTCTCCCCGTGACCACGTGGGTTTTCTCCGGGTGCTCCGGTTTCCTCCCCCACTCCAGAGACGTATGGGTTTACAGGTTAATTGGCCCTCTGTAAATTGTCCCTAGTGTGGAGGGAGTGGATGAGAAAGTGGGATAAGATAGAACTAGTGTGAACGGGTGATCGATGGTCGCTATGAACTCGATGGGCCGAAGGGCCTGTTTCTCTGCTGTACCTGTAAAATGAAATAGTTCCCTTATTGGTAGAAATGTCCTTGACTGCATCTTTTATAAAATATATGCCTATTTCCTTTGCTCCATAGATGCTGCCTCACCCGCTGAGTTTCTCCAGCATTTTTGTCTACCTTAAAAATCTTTTATAAAAGCTGTGACTTGCCAAATTTGTTGCAACAGCTGTGACTTGCCAAATTTGCCTGGTGCTGTTGAACCAGTTCAGCTGGTTGCCCAGGCACAGCACAGAGGTTGGATCTGGGTTACTCGGCATCAGAGTCACAAGGAAATGCATGTGCAGCAACTCTGTGTGGGACACAAAGTGCTGGAGGAACGCAGCGGGTCAGGCAGCATCTGTGGAGAAAGTCAATAGGTGACGTTTCGGTTTGCGAGCCTTCTTCAGACTATGAATCTGTATGGAGCTGTCTGTGTGGAGTTTGCACATTCTTCCTGCGACCGCGGGCTTAGTCCGGGTGCTTCAGTTTCATGTCATAGTAGAAGTAGGCCATTCAGCCCATCAAGTCTACTCCGCCATTCAATCATGGCTGATCTGATGTTTCCTCCCACGTCACAAAGATACATATATAGACAATAGGTGCAGGAGTAGGCAATTCAGCCCTTTGAGCCAGCACCGCCATTCACTGTGATTATGGCTGATCATCCACAATCAGTACCCCGTTCCTGCCTTCTCCCCATATCCCCTGACTCCGCTAGCTCTAAGAGCTCTATCTAACTCTCTCTTGAATGCATCCAGTGAATCAGCCTCCACTGCCTTCTGAGGCAGAGAATTTCACAAATTCACACCTCTCTGTGTGAAAAGGTTTTTCCTCATCTCAGTTTTAAATGGCCTCCCCTTTATTCTTAGACTGTGCCCTGTGCTTCTGGACTCCCCCATCATTGGGAACATTTTTCCTGCATCTAGCTTGTCCAGTCCTTTGATAATTTTATATGTTGCTATAAGAACCCCCTCATCCTTTTAAATTCCAGTGAATATAAGCCCAGTCTTTCCAATCTTTCCTCATATGACAATATGAGGAAAGATATAGTAGGTCATAGTATGTAGGCCATTCAGCCCATCGAGTCTACTCCGCATTCAATCAATCTGATGTTTCCTCCTAAGTCCCAGATACATACATACATAGACAATAGGTGCAGGAGTAGGCCATTCAGCCCTTCGAGCCAGCACTGCCATTCAATGTGATCATGGCTGATCATCCACAGTATCCCGTTCCTGCCTTCTCCCCATATACCTTGATTCCGCTAACCCAAAGAGCTCTATCTAACTCTCTTGAATGCATCCAGTGATTTCAGAGAATTCCACAGATTCACACCTCTCTGTGAAAACGTTTTCCTCATCTCCGTTCTAAATGGCCTACCCCTTATTCTTAAACTGTGACCCCTGGTACTGGACTCCCCCAACATCGGGAACATGTTTCCTGCATCTAGCGTGTCCAATCCCTTAATAAGATGTGCGGGTTTGTATGTCAATTGTCCCTCTATAAAATGTCCCCAGAATATAGAGAGTGGATGAGAAAATGGGATAACATCGAACTAGTGTGAATGGGTCATCGATGGTTGACGTGGGCTCAGTGGGCCGATGGGTCTGTTTCCATGCTGCGTCTATAAACTAAAAGCCATCCACTGACCAGGCGTGCCTTCCGCTGCAGAAGTACAGAGAGCGTGCATCTTTCCCAGGCATAAATGTAGGCTTGAGTTAGCTCTGCCCAGCTCCAGGCTGCCTAACAACAGGAGAAGAATCTCAAACTGTGTTTAGAAAAGCTGTGAGATCAAATTGCTGCAGAAACTCAGCGGGTGAGGCAGCATCTATGGAGCGAAGGAAACAGGCAACGTTTCGGGTCGAGACCCTTCCTCAGACTCCATAAATGCTGCTTCACCCGCTGAGTTTCTCCAGCATTTTTGTCTACCATCGATTTTCCAGCATCTGCAGTTCCTTCTTTAACAAGAGGTCAAATTGCAGTAGTTTCTGACTCAAACTCCCTGAAGGTAAACTATGGCTGGCTGCCCTTGAACTTTGTGAATAGTAGAACCGTTCCCTGCAGTGTTCAAATGCCTCTCAGCGCTATAAATGGGAGCAACATGTTAGGCAGCCACTGGGCAATGGAATGGAATAATGAATAACCACATACGCACTAGTGTGACTGCAGAATCTGCATGAAACACTCGTGAGGGAGTGAGAGGCAGCCAGCACTGTGGAATACCACAGTGGCATGTCCTGCCTTGTTCAGCGGGGAATGCCTTGTCGATTTGTCCTTCCCCCGTGACTGAGTCCAGGGGGGACAACGTGGAACACAAAACACACAGTTTTACAACATGCAGCTTTGATATTGCAATTTATTTTTTCCTGATTGTATCTGTTTCCATTTTCTGTCAATGCAAAGTGTGATCTGAAAAGTGGAATGAACCAGTGTTTAGTGTAGCAAGGAACTACCGAAAATAGACGCAAAGTGCTGGAGTAACTCAGCGGGTCAGGCAGCATCTCAGAACGGAAGGAATGGGTGATGTTTTGGGTCGAGACCCTTCTTTAGACTGGAGATATGGAATGAATGGGTTTTACTCCGGAGATGCTGCCTGACCTGCTGAGTTACTCCAGCACTTTGTGCCTATCTTTAATCGAATTGAATACATTTTATTAGCCAAGTGTGTACACATACAAGGAATTTGCCTTGGTGCTTTGCTCGCAAGTAACAACACGATATACAGGTAACAATTAATATTAAAACATAGTTTAAATTTAAACATGTGAAGAATGAAGCAAAAGGAGGCTACAGATTTTTAGTTATTGAGTAGAACTACTGCTCGTGGGAAAAAAAGCTGTTTTTATGTCTGGCTGTGGCAGCTTTGACAGTCCGGAGTCGACCTCCTGGGGGAATTGATTCAAAGAGTTTGTGGCCAGGGTGAGAGGGGTCAGAGATAATTTTACCTGCTCGCTTCCTGGTCCTTGCCGTGTACAGTTCGTCAATGGAGGGAAGGTTGCTGCCAATAACCTTCTCAGCTGATCGAATAATTCGCTGCAGCCTCCAGGTGTCATGCTTGGTGGCTGAGCCAAACCAGACCATAATGGAGAAGGTGAGGACACTCTATGATGGCCGTATAGAATTGGACCATCATTGCCTGTGGCAGATTGTGCTTCCTCAGCTGCCGCAGGAAGTACATCCTCTGTTGAGTCTTTTTGACTGTGGTGTCGATGGTGGCCCCCCATTTAAGGTCCTTGGAGATGATGGTTCCCAGGAACTTAAAGGACTCCGCAGATGTGACTGTGGTGTTGTTGATGGTGAGTGGGGTGAGGGGAGAGGGAGCTCTCCTAAAGTCTACTATCAGTTCCACTGTCTTGAGAGCATTGAGCTCTAGGTTGTTGCAATGGCACCAGGACACCAGCTGTGTCACTTCCTGTCTGTAGGCAGATTCCTCCTCATCCTGGATCAATCCAATCAGGGTTGTGTCGTCCGCAAACTTGAAAAGCTTGACAGAGGAGTCTGTGGAGGTGCTGTCATTGGTGGAGAGAGGGTAGTGGAGAGGGGAGAGTACGCAGCCTTGCGGTGCACCTATGCTGAGGGTTTGCTTTCGCAGCCTCACATGCTGCTTCCTGTCTCAGGAAGCTGGTAATCCACTGACAGATGGGTTCAGGCACAGTCAACTCGGAAAGTTTGGAGCGTAGTAGCTCTGGCATAATGGTGTTGAATGCAGAGCTAAAATCCACAAACAAAATCCTTGCATAGGTCCCCTGACAGTCTAGGTGCTGGAGGATGAAGTGCAGGCCCAGGTTGACTGCGTCATCCACTGATCTATTGGCCCGGTATGCAAACTGCAGGGGGTCCAGCAGGGGGTGTGTGATATTTTTCAGCTGGGCCAGCATGTCTTTCATGGGTCTTCATGACTACAGAGGTCAGTTTAGTTTATTAATGTCACGTGCAGAGAGGTACAGCAGAGCGATGGTTGGAGTAGCTGTCTAATGAAGCGTTGCTCTTGTGTTTGCTCACTCAGGTCCCATCCCCCTGATGGTGAGCGGTGGTTTTGGAGGTGCCTGCCTGTGGATCGCCGTGTACCCGATAGACTGCGTGAAGTCACGAATACAAGTCCTCTCCATGGCCGGACAACAAGCGGGGTTCTTTAGTACATTCCGAAATATTTTCATGAAGGAAGGCAAGTATAAATACTCTCTGAACGGTATACAACTCAATAGACAATAGGTGCAGGAGTCGGCCTTTCGAGCCAGCACCGCCATTCAATGTGATCATGGCTGATCATCCCCAATCAGTACCCCATTCCTGCCTTCTCCCCATATCCTCAGACTCCGCTATCTTTAAGAGCCCTATTTAGCTCTCTTGAAAGTATCCAGAGAACTGACCTCTGAGGCAGAGAATTCCACAGACTCACAACTCTCTGTGAGAAAAAGTGTTTCCTCGTCTCCTAAATGGCTTACCCCTTATTCTTAAACTGTGGCCCCTGGTTTTGGACTCCCAACATCGGGAACATGTGTCCTGCCTCTAGTGTGTCCAAACCCTGTATCACCTTATATGTTTCAATAAGATACCCTCTCATCCTTCTAAACTCCAGAGTGTACAAGCCCAGCCGCTCCATTCTCTCAGCATATGACAGTACCGCCATCCCGGGAATTAACCTGGTGAACCTACGCTGCACTCCCTCAATAGCAAGAATGTCCTTCCTCAAATTTGGAGACCAATACTCCAGGTGTGGTCTCACTAGGGTCCTGTACAACTGCAGAAGGACCTCTCCCTCCCTACCTTCCTCCCAACGGCTTGTGTGTTAGCGAGTCCATTGGGCACAGAGGGCTCGAGGAACGCAGTCTGCTCTCAAAGTATTTGTCGTACAAAGCAGGACGACTCCCGTTGTGTGTCTCGCCCGCTCCATAACCTGATTAGTGCCTCTCCTTCCCTCCACGTTCCTGTCACTTCACCCCAACATCGAACTAGCATCAATGGTTTCCCACCTATTTCACCCCGCCCACTCCACCCCTCTCCTCCCTCTGGTTTTACAATCCACCACGCTTGCCACCCATCTCACACCTTCCTTTCTTGTCTCTGGCCTTTGTTTCAACCATCTGCCTACCGGCCCCCCACCCACCCCTTGCCGGCACCGACCTTTTATCTGCCACTCTTTATCCTGTCTCTCCCCATTTCCAGCTTTCTTTCCTCCCCAACAGTTAATTTGAAGTGTCCTGACCCGGAACACAAAATTGTAGTGGGGGGGGGGGACTGGGAGAGAGGAGGGGCGGGACAAAGTGTGGCAGGTGATAGATTGATACAGGTGAGGGGGGGGGGGGGGGGGGTTTGAGCGGCTGATGGTTGGACAAAGGCCAGAGATGAAAACAGGTATGAGGCACGAGGATCGAAGAGTTGTGAAGCCAGAGTGCGGAGTGGGGGGGTTGGGGGTTTAGTGGGAGGCGGAGGGGAGAGAGAAGGCTATTTAAACTGGGTTGGACCAGAACTGCAGCAAATCAAGATGGGATAAGAGCAGAATAATGAAACACTCACTGCCAGGAAAGCAAACGTGTGCCATTGATAGACATCACCACGTTTATCAACAAAGGGTGGGAATATGGGATTAGTGAGCTCCGACCACAGACAGTGGGAGGGGGGGGGGGGGGGGGGGGGTTGGGGGGCAACATGCACTGACGGTGAAAGAGGCCAGTGGTAGGCAGGGGGAATGGTTTGACCAGGAACAGTGTGGGTTCAGATCGTTTAAATGTTCCATTGGTGTCATTCACTCACCCTAAACCGCAGCAAGACAACTTGAGAATGAAGAGCCAGTCACATAAGTTTAATAATGCCCTTCACTCTGTACAGCAACAATGCAACAAAATCCATAACCTTCAGACTGGTACAGATACAAAAACCACTTTAGCTCACAGCCCAACCGTGTGAACACTGAGATCTGCAATGTTAGGTGACCTCCTGCTACACCAACCCCCCCCCCCCCCCCATCTCCTCCCCTGTCCCCCACCTGCACTCTCACCTATTTCTCCCCCCTCCCATCTGCTTTCCTCCATCTACCCTCACCATTTGCAACACTTCAAACCTCTCATACCTTCTGCCACCTCCCTTGACATGTCCATCAATTACCTGCTATGCTTTGTCATGGACTCTCCCCCTTCTAGCTTTCTTCACCCCCCTCACTCTGAAAAAGGGTCCCGACCTGAACCGTCCCCTATCCACGTTCTCCAGAGATGCTGCCTAACCCGTTGAGTTACTCCAGTACTTTGTGAGCTTTTTGTGTATTAACCATCGTCTGCAGTTCCTTGTTCCTCCATTTTATTATTAGCAAGTGTTGAAGACATATTTATTGAATAGTTTTGTTAAACACCTAAATCTGGAATTGAAGGTGTATCATCACAAGCAGTCATGATGTTGGTCTGGAGCACTGTACACTTTGGACATGGGGAGAGATGGGAGGATGGTCTACTGGAAGTAGATAGTCATTTATTTTATGTGCCAAGGCTATCAGCAAGAGGGTATGGGTTCAATGTGAGAAGCAATTTTAGAGGAGATTCTAGGAATGAGGTTTTATTTTATATAGTGGTTGATATCTGGATTTTGCACAATGGTAGAATCGGATACATCTACGGTGCTAAAGACGCATTAAGATGATACTTGCAGCACGTTGATATTGAGCAAATGGGATGAGTGTAGATATGTAAAAATGTCAGCATGGAGATGATGGGCTGAAGGGCCTGTTTCAGTGCTGTACAACTCCATGACTATGACCAGGGGAAACTCCATGTTGTAAACAGCCTTTAGGAGGATCTCTCAATACTAAATGCAATTTTTCAGTCAGTTGAAAATTGTCAGTAATTACAGCGTTGACACTTAAACCAGTTGATGTAGACAGCAGGAGGCGGCGCAGTGGTAGAGCCTCTGCCTCACAGCGCCAGGGACACGGGTTCAATCCCGATCTCGGATGCTGTCCATGTGTAGAGTTCGCACGTTCTCCCTGTGACCATGTGGGCTTCCCCAGGTGCTCCGGTTTCTTCCCACTTCCCAAAGTTTGTAGGTGGATTGCCGTCTGTAAATTGCCCCTCGTGTGCAGGGAATGGATGATGAAGTGGGCTAACATGAACAGGTGATCGATGGTCAGTGTGCACTGGTTGGGCCTAACGGCTCGTTTCCATCCTCTAGCTCTAAACTAAACCAGGAGCATGTTGTCCTTGGCAGAATAGATTAAAAGTCTGAAGGAGGGTCCTGATCCAAAATGTTGCTCCAAAATGATGGCCCATCCATTCCTGCCACAAATACTGCCTGACCTGTTGAGTTCCTCCAGCATTGTGTTTTGTGCCTTGAACATTAGGTTTGCCTGCAGCATTTCAGTTCAACAAGTGCTTAGTTGAAAGTGGGCGGAGCACTGGTACAGCAGCAGAGTTGCTGCCTTAGCGCCAGAGACCCCGGTTCGATCCTGACTACGGGTGCTGTCTGTACAGAGTTTGTACCTTCTCCCTGTGATCACATGGGTTTCCTTCCACATTCCAAAGATGCACTGTACTGTAGGTTAATTGGCTTTGGTAAAATTGTCCCTATTGCGTGGGATAGAACTAGTGTACAGGACTCGGTGGGCTGAAGGGCCTGTTTCCACGGTGTATCTCTAAAGTGTATTGAGCTAGGCTGGGGTGATCATCTCTGCTGACAGCTGGGTACAGAATGGCACCAGCTTCCAGAGGAGTCCACATATTTACTCCCTAAAACATGCCCCAAAGCCAAAATGGCAATTATGGTTTGTGTAAATGAGCGCGTGCAAGAGCCTGTTTAAAAAAAAAATATCCATTGAATGTCAAAAGGCAGAGAAGAAAGAGTTGGTCTCACAGCATGGAAACAGGCCATTCGGCCCAACTCATCCATGCTAACAAAGATGCCCCATCTCAGCTAGTTCCATTTACCTGCTTTTGTCCCATTTCCCTCTAAACCTTTGTTATCCATGTGCCTGTTCAAGTGTTTTATCAATGTTATAGTACCTGCCTCAACTACCTCTGAGATTGCCACTGAAATAAAACAGGGGTGGAGAGGAAGCAAAGTTCCAAGGGCAAGGAGTGACTGTCAGCTATTAATAAATTGAGTAATTGAGGGAACTAACAGCAGACAAATCCCTTGAAACAGGTTTGTCTGCATTACAGGTTCTAAAAGTAACTTTGAAGTCATGTTCCAAACTCCTTGGATGCTGGAATGATGCCAGCTCATGGGAAGGGAGCAAATGGAAACATGGCTATTTAAGACCAGAGCAATGATGGACAAGGTAGTGTGACAGGGAGTTTAGAAAATCAAATGGCCAAGCTAGTCTCCATTTGACAAAAAAAATAATCAGGAACTGTACAAGCTTGACCATTTGCAATGCAACACAATACATAGTCCTTGTATCAGCCTCAAAATCGGTCATTCCCAGCTTGTAAACGATACAGGTCCAAGACATTGGTCAGGCCGCATTTGGAGCATTGTGTACAGTTCTGGTCACCCCATTACAGGAAGGATGTGGAGGCTTTGGAGAGGGTGCAGAGGTTTACCAGAAATATGCCTGGATTGGAGGGTATTAGCTATGAGGTTGGATAAACTTGGATTATTTTCCCAAAAATCGAGGGGAAACCCAAGTAGTATATATAATGATGAGAGGCGGAGACCACATTGGTGGTCAGAACCTCTCCCGCAAGGTGGAAATGTCAAAGACTAGAGGGCATAGCTTTAAAGATGAAAGAGGCAAAGTCTAAAGGCCAAATGTGGGCAGGAGAGATGCGTAGATGGAGCAGTTTTTTTTTTAAAGAGGGCAGTGTCTGAAACGCACTAGATACGATGGTGGTGTTCAAGCCTTTTTAGATAAGAACATGGATATGCAGGGATATGGATCACGTGCAGGCAGATAAGAGTTGGTCTTGGCATCATGTTTAGCACGGACATTGTGGAACAGGCCTTTTGGCCCATCGAGTCCATGCCAACCATTGTTCACTCCATACACTAGCACTATCCTACACACTAGGACCAATTTACCAAAGCCAATTAACCTACAAACTTGCATGTCTTTGGAATATGGGAGGAAACCAGAGCACCCAGAGAAAACCCACACTGTCACAGGGAGAAGGTACAAACTCAGTAGCGGCAGAACCCGTAGTCAGGATCTCTGGCGCTGTGAGGCAGTAACTGTCCCACCGCGCTGCCCCATGGGACGAAGGGCCTGTTCCTATTCTGTACTCTGTTGTAAAGATGCTTTTCTCTCCACAGGTATTAAAGCAATATACTCTGGGCTAACACCGACCATGATACGAGCATTCCCTGCCAACGGTGCCCTATTCCTGGCCTACGAACTGAGTCGAAGAGCCATGATGAACCACATGAGTAACTGAAGTGCATTTGGTCGTGACTGTGCCTTACCTCGGGGAGTTTGGTTGTGCTGCAAGAATTGACTTTAGGGCCCATCTAGATATAAAACCTGGATATTCGGTATTCCGTGTGGAAGTGGCAGGAACTGGATTCATTCAAAAGCAGCTGGACTTCAAATTTGAGACACTTAATTACTGCTGACATCGACATTTAAGTTTAAAGGGAAGCCTTGCTCCCGTGATGCATAGGAGAGAGAGAGAGAGAGAGACAGGAATCCAAAGGTCCAGTACCACAAACAAGCTGGAAGAACAACAGTGCCAATTTTTATTAATGTGTCAGGGTGGGTAACAATGAGAGCATTATTTAGCTATATTTGTTAGATTGTGGATTGTCACTTTTCCTCATTTTTGTTTTCCAAATGAATGCCATTAAACTACCATAAAGATACATGTTAAAACGATCTTTATTTTATAGTGAGGACTCCGTGCTGTTAACTTTTGTAGAGTGCCCAATTCCATACCATGACCATAACTAGGTTTTTTTTTTTTTAAATGTGGAACAACTTGTAGAGCCACTACCTCACAGCATCAAAGATCCAGGTTCAATCCTGACCTCACGTGCAGCGGAGTTTGTACGTTCTCTGTGCCGGTGTGGGTTTTCTCCAGGTGCTCCGATTTCCTCCCACTTCCCAAAGATGTGTGCGGTTTTGTAGGTCAATTGGTCCTGGAGATTGCCCCCTAGTGTGTAGGGAGCGGATGAGAAAGTGGGATAACAGAACAAGTGTGGACGGGCAACGGTGAAGTGTCAATGGTCGGCACAGACTCTGTGGGCCGAAGGACCTGTTTCCACGTTGTATCTTTCAGTCAATTCAATGTTGGGCATGAGCAGGTGCAAAGTGGAATTTTCACAACAAACTCTGGTCTAGGCAACCAGGATGCCCAATACACTGAAACCAGGTGACACTCTAAAAAAAAAGACACATCTTTTTATACCCGTCCCACTTGCCAGCCGTAGCATCCACTGACGGAGAGGAGTCAGAAATTAATCTTTTTCCAAAGCTTTTCACTGTACCTCGGTACAAGTGACAATAAACCCTAACCTTTTTCCCCCATCTGTAAACTTCACCAAGGTACATGACAATTCTGCGTTATTCCAGCAGTGTGTCGATCTTCGGTGTAAACCAGCATCTGCAGGTCTTCGCTTCTACAAAGAGTGTTTGCTGCAATGCCCAGGAGGAATATCAAACTAGGAAATTGGCATTTTACTGTTTATTGAGAAATTCAAGAACTCTACAGTGATAGATGCGTTTTATCATAGTTAAACATTACCACCCATGCTACAATCGTGCTAGTGAATCAGACAAGAAATGTACAAAGTTCCATTGAAAGTGATCTAGGCTCGAGGGTCTGTAGCAGGTGGAGTACCACTTCATTAGGCAGATTCGAATAATCAGATCACTCAACAGGATAATGCCAGCGTGGGCGTTTCCTCACACCTTTTCCCCTCCACATGTGCAGTGCTGTGGCTGAGCCCCGAGCCAAAGAGGTCTCTTGCCGGGATCTGAATACTGCACAACGACTGTTAAATACATTCAGGCTACTCGTGCAGAGGGCACTCATGACAAAGTGTAAGGGAAAGAAAACAAAAATAAAAATCAGCTGAAGGGGACGGGGAGCGGAAGATCACATTGTACTAATGCTGTCGTAACATTGCCGATTGTCCGTGTTCTGTCAGACAAAGTAAGCTGTGAACGGGTAAAAATATCAAAGGTTCTTTTTAAAAAAACATCTAATCCAGTCCTGGGATCACTGACAATCAACCCTCTTTGAGGTAAACAACACTGGCAATCTTATGGAAAGGGCTCGGCATTATCAGGGAAGGCTGCCACTTTGACAACATTTGTTTTCCATTCAGTACAAAAAAAAAAGTTTTTAAACTGGAATGTGTTGCAGTAATTAGGAGTTGCCACAATATAGTACCGTGACAATACTATAGTTATAGGGACAGTAATCTCTCCCTCCTCCCCACAGAAGGCAGTGGCACACTTCCCACAAATAATATTTACATCACAAACTGCCTGGCGTCATCTCCACGTCTCTGGCCAGAGGTGGTACGGGATTAACTGGAATCGGGTTCGTCAAAGTTCACCTCAACTGCAAATTTTTCGGTGTAGATTTTCCAGGTTTTTGGCTTGTGGGGGTTATCGAGTTCATCCCTGGACAAGCAGAGCCTGAAATGGATAAGAACACGTTACAGCAGCGAGCAGGCTGGTCGAAGCTTCAACAGAGAATATCACAATCCCCCCCCCCAAAATAGACAGTGTGGAAATAGGCCCTTTGGCCCACTGAGTCCACACCAAGCAGCGATCACCTGTACACACTGGGGACACTTTACAGAAGCCAATTCACCTACAAACCCCACGTGTCTGTGGCATGAAACTGGAGAAAACCAACATGGTAACAGGGAGAATATACAACCTCCGTAGAGACAGCACCCGTGGTCAGAATTGAACTCTGGTTTCTGTACTCCAAGGCAGCAACTCTACTGCTGCACCAGTTTCCCCCCCCCATCCCCCCCATCCCCCCCCACTTTCTTCCCGCTGAGTTACTCCAACACTTTTTTTTTTGCAAACAAACATCCGCAATTCTGTGCCTTCAGTGCTTTTTAAATGCTTTAAACAAATACCAGTGGCACTGGTCATGTTTAAAGAATTGCTCTAACTGTCTGAAGTACACATTTAACTTGCAAAACAAACCTATAGTCTTTTATACAGGGTAGGAAAATCAAAAAAAGATTTACCAGGAACCTGAGGAGCGTCTTTTACCACAGATGGGTTTATGGAACAAAGTGCCAGAGGAGGTGGTCGAGGCAGATACTATAAAACACTTGGACAGGTACATGGATAGGAAAGGTTGAGCATGATATGGGCCAAACACAGGTAAATAGGAGATAGATAGAAAATGCTGGAGTAACCCAGCGGGACAGGCAGCATCTCGGGAGAGAAGGAATGGGCGACATTTCAGGTCACGACCCTTCTTCACACCCAGAGTCAGGCAAGATTATGGAAGGGTACAAAGAACATGTAAGGTGTGAAAAGAACAGATCAAAGTAGACGATGATCAAGGAAATGTAGAACGGTTCATTGTTGGACGAGGGGAAGGTGACAATGAGGCATACAAACAGTAAAATTAATCAAGAGGACAGTGAAACTAGTCAAAGAACTAGGGTGTGGGGGAGAGAGAGGGAAAGCAAGGTTTACTTGATGTCAGAGAAATCAATGTTCATATTGCTGGGTTGTAAGCTGCCCAAGTGAAATATGAAGTGCTGTTCCTCCAATTTACGTTTGGCCTCACCCCGAGTGGTGGACGCCCAGACAGAAAGGTCAAATAGGGCATAGTGGTCAGCATGGATGAGTCGGGCCAAAGAGTCAGCTACTAACTGCATAACTAACTATAGTTTTCCAAACTTCTCATTTGTAAAGCCATGCAGAATAATTAACACCTTTTATTCTTAACTAAACTACTAGTATAGTTTTAGATCAAAGCATCCACTAAATCATAGAATTGTGTACACACTTCAATCTTCAGAGTTTAAGGTTTCACTCAATAATATCGAACAGTAAATTAAAGTTAGCTTCTGTTGCCACCCTCTTCGAAGCTGCTGCACAATCTGCACAGTTCCTCCAGCATTGTAGCTTGCTGCAGATGCAGCAGTCCCTCATCTCCAAGCCAAGCAGAAGACCCAATGAGGAATCCAACCACCATCCCTGCAGCAAGACAAGCAACTGTCCTCTCACCAATTGGAGAGCGGTCATAATCTCCCATCTACCTCATTCGAGAGCTTTGAACCATCATTAATCAGACTTTATCTTACACTAAACGTTGTACCCTTTATCCTGTATCTGTACACTGGATTGTAATCATGTATAGTCTATCCGCTGACTGGATAGCACGCAAAAGCTTTTCATTGTACCTTGGTACATGTGATAATAAACTAAATTAAACTCTTCCAATTCATCCACGTTCTCCAGAGATGCCAGCTGACCAGCTGAGTTACTCCAGCACTTTGCATTCTTTCTGTAAACCAGCACCTGCAGTTCCTTGTTTTATATTTCCAAAGCTTCTTCAGTATGCCAATATCAATTTGTTTTTAGAGATATTCTCCCCCTCCCAATTCTACCCTAAACCCCCGTTCTTTCCCCAGTTGAATAATAACCAGATGATATTGGCCAGCATTGCATCAACTTGTCAAGCACCAACCAGTGTGTGAGTTGGTGGGCACTTTAGGTTGCCCTGTGCCCAGTCACTCTAAAGGAATCACGTTGGCCAGAGAACTGAACCAGTGTTCGCATCTACAATTCCCAAATTGGGGAGGCAGTTTTATAAGTTAGACAAAATATAAAACTACATCTAAACTACCACTTGTATAAGCCAGGAAGCAAGTTGCTGTCTTAGAATCCCAGAGTCATACAGCATAGAAACAGGCCCTTCAGCCCAAGTTGTCCATGCCAACCAAGATGTCCATTCCTCAGTAGACCCTCCTGCTCCCATTTGGCCCATATCCTTTTAAACTTTTTCGATCCATGCATCCAAGACATTCCAAATGTCTTTTAAATGTTACAATCCCCGACTCAACGACCTCCTCTGGCAACTCCTTCCATATACCCACCACCCTCTGAAAAAGATGCCCTCTGGTTCCTATTAAATCTTTCTCCTCTCACACTGATACTATGTCCTCTGGTTCTTAACTCCCCTAGTCTGGGTAAAAGACATTATCCTGAGTAGGGGAATCAAGAACCCTACCTATTGCATTAACCCTACCTATTCCGCTCATGATCATATACACCTCTTTAAGATCACCCCTCAGCATCCTGCGCTCCAAGGAATCAAGTCCTAGCCTACCCAACCTCTCCCTGTAGCTCAGGCCCTCAATATTCTTGCAAATCGTCCTAGCTTTCTGCCTGGTATAGATCGGACTTTTTTCCTTTTAAAATAAACTATATTTAGACTGTACCTATTATTTACAATGAAGGATGTGTTGAACCAGAAGTAGAAAGGACAGTCGTCATAACCTTTAGGTAGGCCCTGGATAGGAAGCAAAATAAAGTGGAAGGTCACTTTTTTGTTTTAATAAGAGTTTATTATTTTATTTTTCAAAAAAAAAATGAATAAACTTACCCCATTAGTTTCAAATCTGACTTTGACATCTCCGCTGACCTCGGGACCGTTCTCCAAACTAATTATAGCAGAGTTGCTCCCGGCATCAAAGAAAAGCTGCACACAAAAACTGTATTACACGTGGAAATCTGAAGATGCTGTGTGATCTCTGACACGGTACAAACAGTGCTTAATGTTTAATTACAACTTGGGATAATTGGCCACCATCAGTTGAAATTTTAAATGATGGCAGCGCAATGTTGCAGCAGTAGAGCTGCTGCCTCATAGCGCCAGAGACCCAGGTTAGATCCTGTCTGTACGGAGTTTGCACGCTCTCCCTGTGACCGAGTGAGTTTCCTCAGAGTGCTCCAGTTTCCTCCCACATCCCAAAGACCGTGCAGATTTGCAGGTTAATTGGCTTCTGTAAATTGTCCCTCGTGCGAAGGAAAGAGCCAGTGGATAGGCCCCCCTCCCCACCCCCACCCCCACCAACGACAGTCAGTCTACCCCATGACAGAAGGGGAGGAGTTGTACAGTTTGATAGCCACAGGGAAGGATCTCCTGTGGCGTTCTGTGCTGCATCTTGGTGGAACCAGTCTGTTGCTGAAGGTGCTCCTCAGGTTGACCAGTGGGTCATGGAGGGGTTGAGCTGTATTGTCCAGGATGCTCTGCAGTTTGAGGAGCATCCTCCCCTCCAAGACCACCTCCCATGAATCCAACTCCAACTCCGCCCCCAGGACGGAGCCGGCCTTCCTGATGAGTTTGTTGATCCTTCACCCTGCTGCCCCAGCACATGGCAGTGAAGAAGATGGCACTGGTAGAACATCTGCAGCATCTTACTGCAGACATTGAAGGAGCGGAGCTTTCTCAACAAGTACAGTCGGCTCTGTCCCTTCTTGTACAGGGCCTCAGCGTTCCTGGAACAGTCCAGTTTACTGTCCAGATACACTCCAAGGTACTTGTACTCCTTGGTAAACTGCACATCCACACCCTTGATGTAGACAGGGGTGTTCCTCTCCTCCCAAAGTCCACTAACTCCTTAGTCTTGTCGGTGTTGAGCTGCAGGCGATTCATCCCACACCACTCAACAAAGTCATTGACTACACCTCTGTATTCAGCTTCCCTCCCCTCACTGATGCAGCCCACAATCGCAGAGTCATCTGTAAACGTCTGGAGGTGGAAGGAGTTCAATGAGCCGAGCTAAAAGCCTCTTAAATACCACTCATATCAGCCTCCACCACCTCCCCCCGCAGTATTTTCTTGGCACCCACCATGAAAAATAACAATGTGCTGCACACATCTACTTTAAACATTGCCCCCTCACCTTAAGGTTTGGTTTAAGTTAGAGACACAGTGCAGGAAGAGGCCTTTTGGTTCACCAAGTCTGCACCGACCAGCAATCACCCTGTACAGCAGCACTAACCTACACACAAGGGAGAATTTACCAAAGCCAATTAACCTACAAACCTGCGCATCTTTGGAATGTGGGACCAAATCAGAGCACCCGGAGAAAGCCCACGCAGTCACAGGGAGAACGTGCAGACTCCGTACAGATAGCACGTGCGGTCAGGATCAGATCTGGGTCTCTGGCGCTGTAAGGCAGCAACTTTACTGTTGAGTCACTGTGCCACCCACAAACACAAATGGCTGGGCATCACAATATTAGAAAGGAGAGAGATGTGTCTCTTTTTTTTGAATCTCCATATCATTAGCAAAAGGAGCAGAGCGGAACTATACTGGAAGCCCACGGTACAAAGCCATACGTTGTTCCTGCTCGGTTACAGACACTCCCTCTCCAGCACAATATCATTGCAACCGGCACTGAAAGCATGCAAAGGCAGCCCACCATCTTCTCAGCAGGTGAGAACTCTACAGTGTGCTTAGCCCAGGAACAACACCTCATGGTTGTTGAGAGCATTATCACACTATAATTGACCCAGTTGGCATGAGATTCATCAAATAGATCATCAAAGACCCATCATTTATTTATTTGCCTCTGTACTTCACAATTTGAGATTTGTAAAAGAAAAAAAAAATCACATGTGGTTAAAGTGCACATTGTCAGATTTAATTAAAGGCTATTTTTATACATTTTGGTTTCACAATGTAGAAATTACAGCAGTGTTTATACATATCAACATGAGGACTAAAGTTGTGCCAATGAAAGTCAAAGAAGCCATTATGAGACTAAGAAACAAGAATAAAACTGTTAGAGACATCAGTCAAACCTTAGGCTTACCAAAATCAACTGTTTGGAACATCATTAAGAAGAAAGAGAGCACTGGTCAGTTTACTAATCTCAAAGGGACTGACAGGCCAAGGAAGACCTCCACAGCTGATGACAGAAGAATTCTCTCTATAATAAAGAATAAATCCCCAAACACCTGTGCGACAGATCAGAAACATTCTTCAGGAGTCAGGTGTGGATTTGTCAATGACCACTGTCTGCAGAAGACTTCATGAACAAAAATACAGAGACTACACTGCAAGATGCAAACCACTGGTTAGCCGCAAAAATAGGATGGCCAGGTTACAGTTTGCCAAGAAGTACTTAAACGAGCAACCAGTTCTGGACAAAGGTCTTGTGGACAGATGAGATGAAGATTAACTTATATCAGAGTGATGGCAAGAGCAAAGTATGGAGGAGAGAAGGAACTGCCCAAGATCCAAAGCATACCACCTCATCTGTGAAACACGGTGGTGGGGGTGTTATGGCCTGGGCATGTATGGCTGCTGAAGGTACTGGCTCACTTATCTACATTGATGATACAACTGCTGATGGTAGTAGCATAATGAATTCTGAAGTGTATAGACACATCCTATCTGCTCAAGTTCAAACAAATGCCTCAAAACTCATTGGCTGGTGGTTCAATCTACATCAAGACAATGATCCCAAACATACTGCTAAAGCAACAAAGGAGTTGTTCAAAGCTAAAAAATAGTCAATTCTTGAGTGGCCAAGTCAATCACCTGATCTGAATGTAATTAAGCCTTTTATATACTGAAGATAAAACGGAAGGGGACTAGCCCCCAAAACAAGCATAAGTTAAAGATGGCTGCAATACAGGCCTGGCAGAGCCTCACCAGAGAAGACACCCAGCAACTGGTGATGTCCATGAATCGCAGACTTAAAGCAGTCATTGCATGCAAAGGATATGCAACAAAATACTAAACATGACTACTTTCATTTACGTGACATTGCTGTGTCCAAAATATTATAGTGCTCTGAAATGGGGGGGGGACTATGTATAAACATTGCTGTAATTTCTACATGGTGAAACCAAAATGTATAAAAATGGCCTTTATTAAAATCTGACAATGTGCACTTTAACCACATGTGATTTTTTCTATTACAAATCTCAAATTGTGGAGTACAGAGGCAAATAACTAAACGATGGGTCTTTGTCCCAAACATTATATACACACACACAGAACTTTTTTTCTTGTTTATTATATTGTTTGCAATTAATTACATTTACCTACTCTGTTGTGCTGCTACAAGTAAGAATTTTGTTCTTAAATCTTCAAGTAAATAGAGGAGCATCGGCTCATAATTTTACAGCCATTTTGCATGCACCAAATGCCACGTTGTACAGACTTGTATTCAAATGCATGCAAAATGGCAGTAAAATTATGAGCCGAGGCTCCTCTATTTACTTGAAGACATGTTACTCTGTTTGAATGAAACCAGTTGTGCTTTTCTGGGGTTTTTTGCTAATCATTGACTACTTTACCTTACAGTTTTCCTGTGTCGCACACACACACTGAAATACCAGCACCTTCTTCACGATGATTTCAACTTTCAAGTCACTACCATTGTTTCGACCAACTCCTGTGTGCGGGGAAAGAAGGAAATAACTTTATAAGTACCATAGTTGTACCAGGCTTGCTAATTCTCAGGATGAAAATCTTGTTTATGTCAAATGAGATTTGTACTATTGCATTCCAAGATCATACAGTACAAATAGAATAGAATAGAATAGAATAGAATCTTTAATTGCCACGCAACCAGGGTTGGTGGTATTTGGGTTCGGTACATGATGGTACACTGCTTTTGTTACATACCACTAATAACACAGATCACCGTAATAAAGTGCATCCATACCACATCACAAATCACAAATCTCACCAACAATACATAGTGCAAAAGAACAAACAAAGACCATAGACAAGACACTGTATACATCAAAAGTCATATTATTGTCTGATTATTGGACGGAATTGAGAGTTCTTATTGCTGAGGGGAAGAAACTGTTTTTAAACCGGGTGGTTTTAGTAGCAAGTGACCTGAGGCGCCTCCCCGAAGGGAGAGACTGAAAAAGGTGATTTGCTGGATGGGAGTGGTCCGAGATGATCTTTTTTGCCCGTTGTGAGGTACGTTGGAGATAACTGGAATGGATTGAGGGGAGGGGGGAGTTGATGATCCTGGAGGCCTTGGAGACAATGCGTTGTATTCTGTGTAGTGAGTGACTATCGGTGTTACCGTACCAGACTGTGATTGAGGAGGTGATGATGCTTTCAATGATTGATTGATAGAAACGGACCAGGAGGTGTTTATCAACTCTGAACTTTTTGAGCTGTCTGAGGAAATATAGGCGTTGTTGACCTTTCTTGATGACGTGGTCTGCATTGATGTGCCATTTTAGATTATTGGAGATATAGGTGCCTAGAAACTTAAATGAGTTCGTGGAGGTTATGGGGTGAGAGTTGACATGGACCGGGGGTTTGTGGTTTTGATTGCGTCTGAAATCTATGATGATTTCTAAGGTTTTTGAAGTATTAAGCTGGAGGTTGTTGTCTGCGCACCATTTGACTGCGCTATCGACTGTTAGATGGTATTGTGATTCTTTGTTGTCTGAGATAAGGCCAATTATTGTTGTGTCGTCTGCATATTTAAAATTTTTAACTGAGCTGCATTGGGATGTGAGGTTGTTGGTGTAAAGTGAGAAGAGCTGGGGTGACAGAACGCACCCTTGGGGGGCTCCTATGTTGAGAGTCAAAGGGCTGGAGAGTTTTTCACCCACCTTGACTCTTTGCTGTCTGTTTGTTAGAAAGTGTAGAATCCAATGGCACATGGCTGGGTGAATGCTCATGTCCAACATTTTATTGTAGAGTTTAATCGGGTGTATAGTATTAAAGGCCGAGCTAAAATCTATAAACAGGATGCGTGCATAGGTGTTCGGTGATTCCAGATGATGAAGGGAATAGTGAAGAGCTAAGTTGATAGCATCCTCAACAGACCGGTTGGCCCTATATGCAAGTTGGAGATCCAGAAATAAAAAGAGAAAAAAAAAGCCCAAAGAAATGACAATAGTTTCCCCCATCCGAATCTCACCAGATGGGATATCAGGCATCCCCAAACAGTCTTGATTAAGGGTGTCAAAGGTTATGGGGAGAAGGGGGTTGAGAGGGAGAGATAGATCAGGCATAATGAATGGTGGAGTAGACACGATGGGCCGAATGGTCTAATTCTGCTCCTAAGACCTGTGAAAATTATTTCACACAAACATATTACAATGAAAGCAATGTCCACCCATTCAATATAATACAAGAAACTGCAGATGGTTTAAAAAAAAACAAACCAAAGTGCAGGAGTAACTCAGCGGGTCAGGCAGCATCTGTGGAGAACATGGATAGGTGATGTTTCGGGTCAGGACCCTTCTTCAGTTCTTTACTCTAACACTTAGCCTTGTTTTAATTCATCCATTCAAGGAGCAAGGAATGGAAGAAACGTCTAATAGAGAAAGATTAGCAGCAAAGATGGTGGTTTCTGAGCACCATGTCCACTAAAGATTAAACAGGAATCAACGGAGGAACTCAGCAGGTCAGGCAGCATCTGCGGAGGCAATGGCCAAATGACACTTTTAGATTGGAACCTTTCTTGGTTTAGTTTGGAATGTGGGAGGAAACCAGAGCACCAGGAGAAAAACCACACGGTCACAGGGAGAAGGTATAAACTTCATAGTGGCAGCACCAGAGGTCAGGATTGAACGTGGATTTGTGGCGTGGAGGCAGCAACTCTACCTCTGTGCCACCCTTCAGCCCAAGAAAGAATATTCAGACTGAAGATTCGCTCTTGGCCTAGGCATTTTTATTTCTTCCGTTTTTAAAGGAGATTCTGGTACTCCGTACCGACAAGAAGAGAAAAATAAAAAAGCACTGTCCCTCAAAAATCTACTCTGGGTCCACACATGGTACATCATTCATCAGTTCAAACAAAACAGAAAAGTTCTCATATTAAAAAACAAAAACAAACACACTCAGATGAAGCACCAAATATTTCACATCCTTACAAAGGAGCAGAATTCTTCACATCCTTACAAAGGAGCAGAATTTATATTAGTTACCTATAAAGAACAGATATGGGATACCGGATAAGAATTGAATTAAGGCAAACTAGTCCTGAGTTAATGTTTAAGTAACATTGATGTGCTCATGTCCGAAGCCCATGTGTGGGTTTCAGAAAATGTAGAAACTTAAAGGCAGATCATTACCAAGTTCCCTGGGATTGCCCTGTTATTAAAGATTTTTGGAGAGAGTTACATGATGCCTTACAAGACATTTTTAGAAGTCATGTGCCCCTGGAGAGTAAGACCATGTTTTTTGGACTCGTACCTGAAGAGTGCTGGAAAAAAGACAAATACTTACTGAATATATTGGTGGTAGCTGGTAAAAAAGCTCTCACAAAGAAATGGTTATCACAGGAAAGCCCAACTGAATGCATGGATGGACATCACAATGGACATTTATAAAATGGAGAAAATAACAGCATATGTTAACTTTAAATTGGATTTATTTGTGTCAAGCTGGGAAAACGGGGTTAACTATGTAACGCCTCATAGGCCAGACTTTATTTGACAAATGTTTGATTATATGGCAAAGAAAGGATCACTCCCATAAGGGCCTGTCCCACGAGCATGTGACTCCATGCAGCAAGCGCGACCTAAAGGGCCGGTCCCGCCAGCATGCGGCAAGTGCGACCTAACTTGGTCGCTTGAGCCGTACGGCCCCGCGGGGCCGGTCCCACTTCGATCGCCGGAGCCGTATGGAGTCGCATGCTCGTGAGACAGGCCGTATGGTCCCAACATCGCGCGGGGCTCCGAAAAACTGACCAGTTTCAAAAATTCCGCGCGGCAACGGCTTGTCAGCCCGCATCCGCCTCGATGCCGTACGCACCGCCTCGACGCCGTACGCCCATCGGACTTCGCTCAAACTTCACGTCACTCACTCTACCTCCGTGCGTACGCCGTGGAGGTGGCTGCGGGCTTCAGGTCGCGCTTGCCGCATGGAGTCGCATGCTCGTGGGACAGGCCCTTAAATATTTGTAGTTTTTACTGTGTTCCTGTTTCTTTATTTGTTTTGTACAAATCTCAAAAAGAGGCAATTCATGTGTGGGTTTCAAACACCACTATTAACTATGCAAAGTAAAGATTTGATATACAAACTAATTACCATGAATTGAATAGATTCTGATACTTTTCATTTTGAGTTTCTTCGGAGGTGGTGGCTGCCGTTTGTACTCGTTCTTCATCACTTCGTAATACCCAACGTATCTGCTCTGTAAAGTAGTACAAAACTTCAAACATTCCCTCTCCTCACACTTAAACAAACTGTATTCAGTTTTAGTCACCATGCTCGAGGAAGGAGTTCGTTAAGCTGGAAAGTTGCAGAGAAGATTTACAAGGATGTCGCCAGGACCCGAGGGCCTGAGCTGTAGGGAGAGGTTGAGAGGGAAAGATAGACCAGCCATGATTGAATGACAGAGTAGACTTGACGGGCCGAATGGCTCGATTCTGCGCCTTTTCATAAGTTCTCAGAGCAGAATTAAGCCATTCGGCCCATCAAGTCTACTCTACCTTTCAATCATGGCTGGTCTATCTTTCCCTCTCAACCCCATTCTCTTACCTTCCCCCAACAACCTTACTAAGGAATCTATCAATCTCCGCCTTTGACTGCCTCCACAGCAGTCTGCGGTAATGAATTCCACAAATTCACCACCTACAGAAATTTACCTTCATTTCCTTTCCTTTGTCCTTTGATTCTGAGGCTATTGCCTCTGGTTCTAGACTCTCCCACAGTGGAAACATCCTCTCTACATCCACTATCCAGACTTTATTCATTGGAGCGCAGAAGCCGAGGGGCGATTTTAAAATCATGGGGACGGGAGGAGAAATAGATAGGGTGAATGCACAGACTTTCACCCAGGGTAGGGGGCCAGAATAAAAATCAAGAACTAGAGGGCAAGGGTTTAAGATAATAAGGTGACTGCACAGATAGAACGCGTGGAGTCTTTCACCCAGAGTAAGGGAATTAGGATTCAGAGGGGAAAAAACTTTAATCAAAACCAGAGGGGCAACTTTTTCCATACTGAGGGCAGCAGGTAAATGCAACGAGCTGCCAGGGGAGGTAGTCGAGTAGTACATTAAGAATATTTTACTGAGTACATGGATACGAAAAGTTTGGAGGGATATGGGCCAAACATAAGCAAATGGGACGAGCTTAGATGGGGCATCTTTTGGTCGGCATTGACATATTGGGCCGAGGCCTGTTTACACACTGCATGGCTTTTTAAATGTAGTGAACAGTATATTTTCCCCTTGTTACAAAACCCTCATCATTACTCAAAAGTTATGGATATCTCTAACATGCAAATGTAAGGGGCCAAATAATGGTTTATCATGTACACATCAAATAATCAGTTAATTAATGTTACAATCAGGGCTTGGTAAACCTCATTAATTTAGTGCAGATGGATTTGCAAATGTGGTCCCAATACAAATCCAACGCAACGTCAACATTGGAGATTGAGATTCAAGAGACAGACAATGTGTAAGTTAACAAGGTTATTTGAGATGATTAACTTGTTGCAAATGCATTGTCTACCCCAGATATTCTAAAGCACACTGGTTGGAATCAAAATCAAATGGGCGTGTAAAGTTGGCACGGTAAAACAAGTGTTGAGGACGTTACCTGGGAAGGAGTTTCCACTCCCTGAAACTTTGAGCTGACACTTGTGTCCGTTCGTCGTTCTCCAAAGTAATCCAAACTTTCCTGTGAAAAGACCACTGAAACATTACTGCATGATTCCCGTTTGGTTTAGAGAAACAGCGTGGACACAGTCCCTGCGGCACACAGAGTCCGCGTTGACCAGCCATCACCCGTGCACACGTTCTATGTTATCCCAGTTTCACTTGCCCAGAGTCGGTGAATCGAGGGCCAGAGGACATGGGTTTAAGGTGAAGAGGAAAGGATTTAATAGGAATCCGAGGGGTAACTTTTTCCACAGAGGGTGGTGGGTGTATGGAACAAGCTGCTAGAGGAGGTAGTTGAGGCAGGGACTATCGCAACATTTAAGAAATAGTTAGGCACGTACATGGATAGGACAGATTTGGAGGGATGTGGACCAAATACGGGCAGGTGGGACAAGTGTAGCTGGGACATGTTGGCCGGTGTGGGAAAATTGGGCCGAAGGGCCTCTTCCCACACTATCACTCTACAACTTCCTACACACTAGGGGCAATTTGTAGAGGCCAATTAACCTACAAACCTGCACGTCTTGGGAATGTGGGAGGGAACCAGAGCACCTGGAGGAAACCCACGTGGTCACAGGGAAAACATGCAAACTCTGTTCACCATAGTCAGGATCGAACCTGGGCCTCTGGCGCTGCAAGGCAGCAACACTTCCGCTGCGCCACTGTGTTCGATGCAATTGGAATGTAATACTAACCGCGCACAATGCAAAAAAAAAATCTCAATATTTAATCAGTCTTAGCCAAGAAAGTTTGTTACCGTATATTAAAAACGTTACCTTTGCATTCTCAAACTGATCGCTGTCAATTAACCAGGTACAGACCATTGTGCCGGTCCTGCCTGCAAAGCAAAGGTGAAAGGTAACGGACATATGGAGGCCCCCTGAAATGTCCCTCCAACACCAACTACCAAAACTACTATCCCAGCCAGTGAGAGAAACACATGTTTAAATAAAAATGGAGACAGCTACACTCACAACCCAATGAGTTAATGGATTAATGCAACCCAAATAGAAGCTAAAGGTTCCATGATCAAATGTTAACTCTCTATTTTGACCCTCCACCAGTGCCATTCTCCACCTGCGACTGAAAAGCATAGAAACATAGAAAATAGATGCAGGAGGAGGCCATTCGGCCCTTCGAGCCAGCACCGCCATTCATTGTGATCATGGCTGATCGTCCCCAATCAATAAACCATGCCTGCCTTCTCCCCATATCCCTCGATTCCACTAGCTCCTAGAGCTATCAAGCATAAGCATCTTATGGTTTCTTCCCCAACACTGTACAAAACATCAACCATTGCTGTTCTCGATTGAATATATTGGGATGATGGCGTTCCAGAGATCCCCAGAGAAACTCTGGACAAGGAGCTCCAAATAGGCACGTGGTACATCGACAACAACTTCCATCAACCTCAAATTTACGTTCCATGTCCAAGTGCTCATGAGATCTGTGAGCAGGGGTTATTTCTTCCACCAATTCACATTGGGGGAAACTGAGCCTTGTTGGTGGGTGAAGATCCACCTCAGTAATTTCCCTCTGATGGGTGGGCAACAACTTCAAGCCTTGATCACTGGTCAGCTCTATTTGCAGCATGTAAATAGCAGCAAAATCGTTCCGGCAAATGTTTAAAACTAGGATGCATGGAAAATATAAACCAATTTCACAAGAACAACACGAAATTATACTCCAATTCTTAATTACAAAAAATCCCCATGTACACTTTCATGCTTAATCCTTCTGTTTTGTCCACCATTGCCGGTTACTGGAAACGGGTCTGAAGAAGGGTTTCGGCCAGATACGTTGCCTATTTCCTTCGCTCCATAGATGCTGCTGCACCCGCTGAGTTTCTCCAGCACTTTTGTCTACGAATGTTTTTGGCCAAACATGTGCCATTGGAACTAGGTTTGTGTAAATTGTGTGTCTTGGTTCTTTTCTTGTTGTATGACTGCAGAAACCAAATTTCATTTGAACTTCATTTGAGGTTCAAATGACAATAAATAATTGTATAATTGTATGGGGCATCTTGGTGGGCATGGACGAGTTGGGTCAAAGGGCCAGTTTCTGTGCTGTGTGACTGCGATTCTAATTTCTCCATTAGGCAATCTGAGCTGCTTCTCACTAGTTCCATAATCATTTAATCCTAACATTTGATACCAAATGCAGCATCTAATACTTTGCACTGTGGTTGAGAACTGTTTAGGGGTGGGGGTGGGGGTTTCTGGAGCACTATTATGGGTGTTGTGGGCCGAAGGGACTGGTTTCCAGAGAGCTAGTATGGACATTGCGGGCCGAATGGATTATTGGGCTGGCAGCTCAGTCACTCAGGCCTGGTGGGCTGGCAGCTCAGTCACTCAGGCTGGTGGGCTGGCAGCTCAGTCACTCAAGGCTGGTGGGCTGGCAGCTCAGCTACTCAGTGCTGGTGGGCTGGCAGATCAGTCACTCAGGGCTGGTGGGCTGGCAGCTCAGAAACTGCCAGAAATTCTGCCCAAAACAGGTGAGAGACTCAGTGAGAGAGAAGGGGGAGAGGGTCGAGAATCAATTTTAGACATTTTTCATCTTTTTCTACAGATCACAGCAATGAAGGAGGAGAGTCTATCCTGGCCTGGATCTCACAGGGAGCCAATGAAAGGAGGGAGAAAAATACTGGGGTGAGGTTTAATACTTACAGGGGGAATACTTAGTGATGGGCTGAAGGGACTCCTTCTGGGCTAGTACATGCCTGATGGACCGAAGGGAATTAATAAAAACTTCTGAGTGAAATCTCAGTGAAAGGCACTTTTTGTGCACTTTTCCTGGCCTGGCACGGGCCTTTTAGGCCAAAATGCTCCTCCTGGGCTAATACGAACATTTTCGGCAAAAGGGACTGGTTTCTGGGCTAATAGTGGCTTTGAGGGCCAAAATGAGTGGTTTCAGGTAGGCCACAGGTGGGCTGGCAGTTCACTCGCTCATTCACAGCTGGTGGGCTGGCATTTCACTCACTCACTCATGGCTGGTGGGCTGGCAGTTCACTCACGGCTGGTGGGCTGGCAGTTGATTGACTCACGGCTGGTAGGCTGGCAGTTCACTCATGGCTATTCTTTGAAATTCAATTTCAAGCAGAGTGCAGGCCGCCAAATTCATTTCATACCATTTCAAGCAGAGTGCAGGCCACCAAATTTCATTTGAACTTCATTTGAGGTTCAAATGACAATAAATAATTGTATAATTGTATGGGGCATCTTGGTGGGCATGGACGAGTTGGGTCAAAGGGCCAGTTTCTGTGCTGTGTGACTGCGATTCTAATTTCTCCATTAGGCAATCTGAGCTGCTTCTCACTAGTTCCATAATCATTTAATCCTAACATTCAATACCAAATGCAGCATCTAATACTTTGCACTGTGGTTGAGAACTGTTTGGGGGTGGGGGGAGGTCTCCTTGACCATATTTTCCTTGGTATGGTAGCGTTTCTGGAGAACTCGGAGCAGTCACGACCTCGAGTAACAACATCCATTGGCCACATATCAGAAAACTTTGACTTCTACACAGATGACAATCCTGCCAGAGCTCAGAAGAGGATTAGGGAGCCTTCTGGGTCAATGAACCCAGATCTGACAGCATTGGACAACTGGTTTACATGTGGGTACACATAAATGCTGGAGAAACTCAGCGGGTGCAGCAGCATCTATGGAGCGAAGGAAATAGGTAACGTTTACATGGTTTACATGTGGCATCTTGCCGCAGGTTCTGCCTGCCCTGCTGAGTCTTCTGCACATCCACTTTTCACCTGGGCAGCACAGTGGTGCAGCTGGCAGAGCCGCTGCCTCACAGCACTAAAGACTCTGGTTCAATCATGACCTCAGTTGTCTGTGTGGAGTTTGCACGCTCGTCAAATATATATGCCAAATACTTTGGTTTGTGCAGTTGCTAAAATAAAATCTCTTTTTAAAATGGTGATCTTCTCAAACTTAGATCTAAAATTGATTTATGCATCTCTTTATTAACATTGCTGGCCATTTTAGGTTGTACACTAAACCACCAAGTGCTGGAGGAACTCTGCAGGTCAGACAGACAGCACCTGTGTGGGGAATGGACAGGGGACATTTCAGGTCAGGACCGCTCGTCAGACTGATCTCACCACAGATGCTGCCTGGCCCGCTGAGTACCCCCAGCTGTTTATCTTGTGCAGGGTGGTGCAGTGGAGCGGCTGGGAGAGCTGTTGCCTTGCAGTGCCAGAGACCCAAGTTCAATCCTGACCTCGGGTGCCGTCAGCGTGAAGCTTGCATGCTCTCCGTGACTGCATGGGTTTCCTCCAAGTGCCCCGTTTGCCTCCCACATCCTAAAGGTGTGCAGGTTTGTAGGTTTATTGGCCTCTGTAAAATTGTGTAGGGAATAGACAATAGGTGCAGGAGTAGGCCATTCGGCCCTTTGAGCCATTCAATCCCCAATCTACAATGGATGAGAAAGAGGGATAACAGAACAAATACAAACAGGTGATCCTGATGGGCATGGACTCAGTGGGCCGATGGGCCCGTTTTGCCAACCTAAACTAAAAAAAAATGTCTTCTATCGAAACAAGGAACTGCAGATGCTGGTTAATACACAAACTATAAAGTGTTGAGTAACTGAGAATATGGATAAGTGACAAGTCTGAAGAAGGGTCCCAACCAGAAACGTCACCTATCCATGTGCGTGCCCAGCTGAGTTACTCCAGCACCGAGTCCTTTTGATATTTTCTTTTACTTTATCTCTAACTTCTGACTCTCAAGAGAATCCTTATTTAAAGCAGCTTGTCAGCAAGCAGTCGGAATGCAAACACAGAACAATGACAAGCAAATCCTACTATTGTCTATTGATTTAAGTTTCAGGAAGAGAAGAAACCAAGACCAGTAAAGTTTTAACTAACAAAAAGTATGAAAACACTTCACAATGTACTCATCCATGTTCCCGAGATGCTGCCTAACCCACAGAGTTACCTCAGTATTTTGTGTCTATCTATTGACTATGGAAGTTGCGATGCATGTTAAAGTTGTACAAGACGTTGGTGAGGCCACATTTAGAGTATTGTGTTCAGTTTTGTTCACTGCTATAGGAAGGAATGCCATTAAGCTCTGAAGGGTACAGAGACGGTTTACTATGATGTTGTCAGAACTTGAAGGCCTGAGCTATAGGGAGAGGTTGGGCAGGCTGGGGTTGTTCCCCTGAGAGTACAGGAGACTAAGTGGGTGAAAGATAGAAAGATAGGTGCAGGAGAAGGCTATTCTGCCCATTTTAGGTTGTACACCGCCATTCAATATGATCATGGCGGATCTAAAATCAGTACCCCCTTCCTGCTTTTTCTCCCATATCCCTCGATTCCTATAGCCCCAAGAGCTAAATCTAACGCTCTCTAAAAAACACCCAGTGAATTGGCCTCCACTGCCTTCTGTGGCACAGAATTCCACAGATTCACAACTCTCTGGGTGAAGAGAATTTCCTCATCTCAGTCCAAAATGGCCCACCCCTTATTCTTAAACTGTGACCTCTGGTTCTGGACTCCCCCAACATCGGGAACATTTTTCCTGCATCTAGCCTGTCCAATACATTAAGAATTTTATATCTTTCTATAAGATCCCCTCTCATTCTTCTAAATTCCAGTGAATACAAGCCCAGTCGACCCATTCTTTCATCATTTGTCAGTTTCCGCCATCCTGGGAATTAGCCTGGTGAATCTACGCTGCACTCCCTCAATAGCAATAATGTCCTTCCTCAAATTAGGAGACCAAAATTGCACACATTACTCCAGGTGCAGTCTCACCAGGGCCCTGTACAACTGCAGTAAGACCTTGCTCCTGAACTCAAATCCTCTCGCAATGAAGGCTAACATGCCATTAGCTTTCTTCACTGACTGCTGTACCTGCATGCTTACTTTCAGTGACTGATGTACAAACACACCCAGGTCTTGTTGCACCTCCCCTTCTCCTAACCCGACACAATTCAGATAATAATCTGTCTTCCTGTTCTTGCCACCTAAGTGGATAACCTCACATTTATCCACATTATACTGCATCTGCCCACTCACCCAACCTATCCAAGTCACCCTGCAGCCTCATAGCATCCTCCTCGCAGCTCATACTGCCATCCAGCTTCGTGTCATTCGCAAACTTGGTATCACATTTAATTCCCTCATCTAAATCATTAATGTATACATTGTAAATAACTGGGGTCCCAGCACCGAGCCTTGCGGCACCCCACTAGTCACTGCCTGCCATTCTGAAAAGGACCTGTTAATTCCTACTCTTTGCTTCCTGTCTGCCAACAAGTTCACTATCCATGCCAATACCCTACCCCCAATACCATGTGCTCTCATTTTGCACACTAATCTCTTGTGTGGGACCTTGTCAAAGGCTTTTTGAAAGTCCAGATACACCACATCCACAGGCTCTCCCTTATCCATTCTACTTGTTACATCCTCAAAAAATTCCAGATTAGTCAAGCATGATTTCCCCTTTATAAATCCATGCTGACTTTGACCGATCCTGTCACAGCTTTCCAAATGTGCTGCTATAACATCTTTAATCATCGACTCCAACATCTGCCCCACTACCAATGTAAGGCTAACTGGTCTATAAATCCCCGTTTTCTCTCTCCTTCTTTTCTTAAAAAGTGGGGTTACATTGGCTACCCTCCAATCTACAGGAACTGATCCAGAGTCGAGAGAACATTGGAAAATGATCACCAATGCATCGACGATTTCTAGGGTCACCTCCTTGAGTACTCTGGGATGCAGACCATGACGCCCTGGTGATTTATCTGCCTTCAGTCCCAACAGTTTACCTAACACTATTTCCTGACTAATGAGGATTTCCTTCAGTTCCTCCCTCCCACTAGATCCTCTGTCCCCTAGTATTTCTGGGAGATTGTTTGTGTCTTCTTTAGTGAAGACAGAACCAAAGTACTTGTTTAACTGTTCTGCCATTTCCTTGTTTTCCATTATAAATTCACCTATCTCTGACTGTAAGGGATCTACATTTGTCTTCACTAATCTTTTCCTTTCTACATATCTAAATACGCTTTTAGTCCGTTTTTATATTCTCCGCAAGCTTTCTTTCATGCTCTTTTTTCTATATATATAGAGTATAAAATCATGAGGGGAACAGATAGGGTGAACGCACATAATCTTTTACCCAGAGTAGGAGAAATTGAACATGAAGGCATAGGTTTAAAGTGAGAGGAGAAAGAGGGGAAACCCGAGGGGCAACTTTTTCCTATATAGATGGGTGTATGGAGCAAGCTGCCAGAGGAGTTAGTCGAGGCTGGTACTAAAACAACACAAGACATTTGGGCAAGTACAGCTGGAAAATGCTGATATGGATTGGATATGTGCCAAGCGGGACTAGCTTAGATGGGGGATCTCGATTAGCACGGAAAAGTGAGACCCGCTTCTGTGCAGCACGACTAATTTCTGCAAAACCATTTGGCCGACAACAGATTTCGTTCATACACCTGGTCAATGCACAATGTCAATGTATTTTTGCACTAATCCTCTTTTATTTGAAATTCAGTTTAGAAAGCCAATATTAACTCTAGGCCATCAAACCCTTCCGCAACAGAACCGCTACGGATTAAACTACTGAGGTCACTGGTAAATCATTGAAGCACAAAACAGATATTTGACTAACCCCACCATGGAGATATGTGCAAGCACCACAGCATTAGGTTCTCATTGGAAATTTTCCTTCATCGCGGACTAAACAGGTACAACGCCGCTCCCCCTTACAACACAAGAGCAGTCTGGAAATGTACAGAGTTGTTCATGTGTCGGGAGAAAGTGCCGTCTTGCTTTTTAGAAGAGGTCAAAATTGAATGAATCTTCCAGCAGCTCTGAGCCCATTTCAATGGGACGAGTGTCAGGTGCAAGAAGATCTCAATGGTTCAATAAAGCACCAATGAATCATCGAGCTCCTCTTGCATCCGACATGTGTCTTATTTGAGAAGGGCTCACAAATGCTTGAAGATTCATTCACCTTTCAGGACTGCACCACGACACTGCAAGTTGCCGCAAAGGCCGGTTTCTCTTCTTGGTTCCTTGGTCCTCCAAAATATTCCAAATGGAATTTAAACTGGAGGTGGTAGTTCATGGTGGTACCCCATCTCCCCCCTCCCCCACACCTCTCTACCCCTCCCCTCTCTCCTCCCCCTCTCCATCTCCCTCTCCTCCCACCCCCATCCCTCGCCCCCACCCCTCTGTCCATCTTCCACCTCTCCCACTTACTTCCTCCAACCCTAAGAAACATAGAAACAGAAAATAGGTGCAGTAGTAGGCCATTCGGCCCTACAAGCCAACACTCAATATGATTATGTTGAGGAGGATATGAGGAGCAACCTATACCTAGCCACTGACACCCTCCTCCGCCTAGCGGAGTTGGTCCTCACCCTCAACAACTTTACGTTTGACTCCTCCCATTTCCTCCAAACACAAGGCGTAGCTATGGGCACACGCATGGGCCCCAGCTACGCCTGCCTCTTTGTCGGGTACGTTGAACAATCCTTGTTCAATACGTACCAGGGCCCCATCCCCGACCTCTATCTCCGTTACATTGACGACTGCTTTGGGGCCACCTCCTGCACCCACACACAACTGACTGACTTCATCCACTTCACCACCAACTTCCATCCGGCACTCCAATACACCTGGACCATTTCCGACACTTCCCTACCATTCCTTGACCTCACCATCTCCATCGCAGGGGACAGACTTCTGACCGACATACACTACAAACCAACTGACTCACATGGCTATCTGGACTACACGTCTTCCCACCCTGCCCCCTGTAAAGACTCCATCCCCTACTCCCAATTCCTCCGCCTACGCCGCATCTGCTCCCAGGATGAGACGTTCCACACCAGGGCATCGGAAATGTCCTCGTTCTTCAGGGAACGGGGATTCCCCTCCGCCACCACAGAGGAGGCTCGCACCAGGGTCTCATCCATACCCCGCAACACTGCTCTCTCTCCCCATCCCCGCACTCGCAACAAGGGCAGAGTCCCCGTAGTCCTCACCTTTCACCCCACCAGCCGGCAAATACAACAAATAATCCTCCGCCATTTCCGCCACCTCCAACGTGACCCCACCACTCGCCACATCTTCCCATCTCCCCCCATGTCTGCCTTCCGCAAAGACCGCTCCCTCCGCAACTCCCTTGTCAATTCTTCCCTTCCCTCCCGTACCACCCCCTCCCCGGGCACTTTCCGTTGCAACCGCAAGAAATGCAACACCTGTCACTTCACCTCCTCCCTCGACTCCATTCAAGGACCCAAGCAGTCATTCCAGGTGCGACAAAGGTTCACCTGTATCTCCTCCAACCTCATCTACTGCATCCGCTGCTCTAGATGTCAGCTGATTTACATCGGGGAGACTAAGCGGAGGTTGGGCGATCGTTTCGTCGAACACCTCTGCTCAGTCCTCAATAACCTACCTGAACTCCCGGTGGCTCAGCACTTCAACTCCCCCTCCCATTCCCAATCCGACCTCTCTGTCCTGGGTCTCCTCCATTGCCAGAGTGAGCAACACCGGAAATTGGAGGAACAGCACCTCATATTCCGCCTGGGTTGCTTGCGTCCGGATGGCATGAACGTTGAATTCTCCCAGTTTTGCTAGTCCTTGCTGTCTCCTCCCCTTCCTTAACCCTCGAGCTGTCTCCTCCCATCCCCCCGCCCTCGGGTTCCTCCTCCTCCCTTTTTCCTTCCTTCTCCCCCCCACCCCCCATCAGTCTGAAGAAGGGTTTCGGCCCGAAACGTCGCCTATTTCCTTCGCTCCATAGATGCTGCTGCACCCGCTCAGTTTCTCCAGCATTTTTGTGTACCCTCAATATGATTATGGCTGATTGTCCAAAATCAGTACCCCATTCCAGCTTTTTTCCCTCTATCCCTTGATTCTCTGAGCCCTTAGAGCTAAATGTAACTCATGAAAAAATCCAGTGAATTGGCCTCCACTGCCTTCTGTGGCAGAGAATTCCACAGATTCACAACTCTCTGGGTGAAAAGCTTTTTCTTCATCTGTCCTAAATGGTCGACCCCTTATTCTTAAACTGTGACGTCATCCCAGGAATTAACCTGGTGAACCTACGCTGCACTCCCTCAATAGCAAGAATGTCCTTCCTCAAATTAAGAGACAAAAATTCCGGTTTGTTGGTTGACATCAGCCAATGCGATTTGGCCAACACACCCTGCTCCAATCTCAATGTCAGTGCTGACTAACAAACTATTCCAAGGCTCCCATCAAATCTCCCAGAATTACAGGCAGTGACTAGTGGGGTACCGCAAGGCTCAGTGCTGGGATCACAGCTATTTACAATATACATCAATGATTTAGATGAAGGGATTCCAAGTAGCAAATTTGCAGATGACACAAAGCTGGGTGGCAGTGTGAACTGTGAGGAGGATGCTATGAGAATGCAGGGTGACTTGGACAGGTTGTGTGAGTGGGCAGATGCATGGCAGATGCAGTTTAATGTGGATAAATGTGAGGTTATCCACTGAGGTAGCAAAAACTGGAAGGGAGATTATTATCTAAATGGTGGCAAGTTGGGAAAAGGGGAAGTACAACGGGATCTGGGGGTCCTTGTTCATCAGTCTATGAAAGTAAGCATGCAGGTACAGTAGGCAGTGAAGAAAACGAACGGCATGTTGGCCTTCATACCAAGAGGTCCTTCTGCAGTTGTACAAGGCCCTAGTGAGACCACACCTGGAATATTGTGTGCAGTTTGTGTCTCCAAATTTGAGGCAGGACATTCTTGCTATTGAGGGAGTGCAGCGTAGGTTTACAAGGTTAATTCCCGGGATGGCAGGACTGTCATATGCTGAGAGAATGGAATGGCTGGGCTTGTATACTCTGGAATTTAGAAGGATGAGAGAGGATCCTATTGAAACATAGAATTAAGGGTTTGGACACGCTAGAGGCAGGAAATATGTCCCCGATGTTGGGGGAGTCCAGAACCAGGGGCCACAGTTTAAGAATAAGGGACAAGCCATTTAGAACGGTGATGAGGAAACTTTTTCACACAGAGTGTTGTGAGTCTGGAATTCTCTGCTTCAGGGGGCAGTGGAGGCCAGTTCTCTGGATACTTTCAAGAGAGAGCTAGATAGGGCTCTTAAAGATAGCAGAGTCAGGGAATATGGGGAGAAGGCAGGAACAGGGTACTGATTTGGGATGATCAGCCATGATCACAATGGGTGGCGGTGCTGGCTCAAAGGGCCAAATGGCCTACTCCTGCACCCATTGTCTATTGTCCTGGAAAGACCAGAGTTGTCCCCTCCATTTTCTAGAGGGTAGCTCAAACCCAAGATGCGAGTCAAATTCCTAACAATTCAGAAGGTCTTTAGACTTGAGATACAGCATGGAAACAGGCCGTTCGGCTCACTAAGTCTGCGTCAACCAGCGATCACCCCATGCACGAGCACCATCCTACACTCCAGGGAGAATTTACAATTTGACCGAAGCCAATTAACCTACAAACCTGCACGTCTTTGGAATGTGGGAGGAAACCGTAGCACCTGGAGAAAACCCACGCGGTCACAAGGAGAGCGTACAAACTCTGTACAGACAGCACTCGTAACACAGGATCAAACCTGAGTCTGTGGCACTGCAAGGCAGCAACTCTACTGCTGTGCCACCGTGATCAATGGATTGAAGATCTTGGGTTGCACAAAAGCATGACCTGTAGATCATGACACATCTCTCTTGTAGTCTTCTACAGGTAGTGCCATTACCATCTTCCAACCCGACCAGATAGAATCTAGATTGCCATTTGTGTGACGGAGAGGGACAGTTCAATTGATGGGGACTCATCTTGATGTCTTTAGATTTTAATTTGGAGAGGATTTGGACATTGTCAATAGGCTGCTCACCCAGAAAATTTTGGATATTAAGTGGAACTGAAGGCAAGTTTCGTGTGGTTACAAGTTTTGACCAACTTTAGATGCTCAGTCTGCCTGAACCTACCTGATCTCCCGGTTGCTAAACACTTTAATTCTCCTTCCCATTCCCACACTGACCTCTGTCCTAGGTCTCCTCCATTGTCAGAGTGAGGCTAAATGCAAATTGGAGGAACAGCATCTCATATTTCACTTGGGCAGCTTACAGCCCAGTGGCATGATATTGATTTATCCAACTTCAAGTAACCCCAGCATTCCCCCCCCCCCCCCTTCTCTTTCTCTCTCCCCCACCCAAGTCACACCAGCCTCTCGTTTTCACCTAACCAACAACTTAAGAGCTTGTCCCTCTTGCCGATTTTTTTCGGCGACTGCCGGTATCATTTGCTGACGTATCAGGTCACCGAATAAGTAGCGGCGTGACGACATATTGACGCGTGGTGTTTCCTCAAATGTCGCAACATTTATTTTGTCGCCGCTGTATATTGAAATGTTCAAAATCTTTCGGTGACCCTGATACGTCGGTCAATGACGCCGGCAGTCACCAAAAAAAAATCACCAAGTGGGGCAGGCCCTTAACAATGGCTTGTTTCCTTTATCTTCGCTACTTTTTGGCACATCTTTCATTCATTGTTCTTTATCGCTCTACATCATCGCCTATACCTTGTTTCCCCCAACTAGTCTGAAGAAGGGTCTCGACCCGAAACGTCACCCACTCCTTTCTCTCCAGAGATGCTGCCTGTCCCGTCGAGTTATTCCAGCTTTTTGTGTCTATCTTCGGTTTAAATCAGCGTCCGCAATTCCTTCCTGCACTTTAATTATACGGTCAGCTGATCCGCAGTAGCACTTAGTGAGATTACACTTCACAATGAAGAGATCTTCAAACCATAACTAATGGTATTTATACTTTCAAACACCTCCCGATCCCCAACCACTGAAAAAAAAACCCTACTCAATGTCAAGCTAATCACTCACCCCTCCCACCCACAACTCCTCCAACAATGACCGCACAGTTAATCTCCCCCTCTAATTCCCCGTTTCAATACTGCATCCCAGGACATAGGAGCTGTGCAGAATTCCGACATTACTCAACTTGATACGGGCACCTTGCATTCAACAAACACCATTGCTCCCGCTTTTAACCTGTTGTTCGTTCCTGATCTTTCCCCCTCCCATTTTCCTTGGGGCCAGATTAACGACAATTTGTAGCATCATTCACGGATGAAGATAGGAGATGCTTTTCCACACCGTGATTGTTACAAATACACGAGGGGACAAAATGGACACAAGCCTCACAGTGCAGCCATGTTTCAGTACCTTGCTGCACAACAATTCTGATTAAAAAAAGCCCAACCCAAAGCTAACTCTCACACACACACATACAGATACTGCCAGATCTGCTGAATATTTCCCATATATTTGGTTCTTATTTCAGATTTCCAGAATGTTTTTTCAATGACATGAGCTATGATTGAACTGAATCGACAGTGTGGTGAAAGGATAAAAGCCACATCTCACAGGAGATCAGTTTCACATCTCTGGTTACAGGTTGATCTGCTCTTCAAAGCACGTTTATTACTTCAAAGTAAATTAAAATTTTTGAAACTGCAGTTGCTGGGAAACTGAAGCAAAACACAAAGTGAAAGAAAAGCTATGCAGACATGAAGTGCTGGAGTAACTCAGCGGGTCAGGCAGCATCTGTGGAAGGAACGGGCAGACGAAGTTTCAGCTCAGGACCTTTCTTCAAGGCTCCAGAGATACTGCCCGACTCACACTGTCTTTTTGTAAACCATCATCTGTGATTCCTTGTATGCTGGTCAGACCAATGATGAACCATCTTTCCACACAATGCTGATGGGCCCATTTTGTTTTTTTCCCCCCAGCATTTTCTATTTATGTTCAGGATTTCTTATTCCACATAAATGCACATAAATCCATTCGCAATACTCAGGAAGAGCATCCTTTCCCCCTCTGTTCTCAGACTACTGCACGAGCTCGCACAAGCCAAGGATGTATTAGACTTTAGAGATACAGCACGGAAACAGGAACTTCAGCCCACCCCGTCCAGCGATCACCCCCCTACACTTGCACGATCCCACACACACTTGGAACAATTTACAAAAGCCAATTAACTTACAAACACGTACATCTTTGGAGTGTGGGAAGTGAAAACTCAAGGTAGATCCAAAATGCTGGAGTAGCTCAGCGGGACGGGAGAAAGCCCACGCAGTCACAGGGAGAACGTACAAACTCTGTGCAGACAGCACCCATAGTCAGGATCGAACCTGGGTCTCCGGCACTGCGAGGAAGCAGCTCTATGGCCGCGCCACAGTGTCTCCAATCCTCCCATACTATATCATTATAGGCCTTGCACTTGTTTGATCTTCAGCTGCAACTTTGCAATCTATTCTGGGTGCTCTCTACACCACTACATATTGTGCTCGTAGTGGTTTGATTTTACAGGATAGCTCATAAAGCTTTTCACTGTACCTCAGTGCATGTGACGATAATACAGTAATCTCACTCACCCTACCACAGACATTGCCTTTGTTCTATACATTCCTCCACCTTGTCCCCCAACTGAAACACAACCTGCATACCTCTTCAATACCAGTCTGAAGATGGGGTCCCGACCCAAAACGTCACTTGCCCATGTTCTCCAGAGATACTGCCCGACCCATTGAGTTACCTCAGCACCGCCTTGTTTTGCATTTCTCTTCCCCATGGGTCAAGGGTTTCAGACCCAAGACAGACTATCTGTAAGCTGATGCTGCCCGGCCAGCATGTCCCAATACTTTTATCATGTCAAATGATCCATGAGCAGAGGTGGACATCTCCCATTTGACCTCAAGGTGGCACCAAGGCCCACACTGTGACCTGCACCAGACATATTGGAGGCCATTTCCACAACCCCTCCATTACTACAGTTCATTAATCTAGCTTATTTGTCACATCTGCAACTGCAGTGAACTTTGGTTTGCATATATTACACATGTAGGTGCCGCTATGTTTGGCGCTATTATTCAGTGCTAAGTCCAGTCAGCCCGCGCGCTCGATATACTGGAGTCGTTCCCGCAAATTGACATCCCTCTCCTCGCCCGGCCACTTTTGTGTCCCGGGGGCACCACCTGCAGGCACTGGAGACATTACCCTGGTTCATCCCTCCCTTATCCTCTCTACTATAAAGGAAGGCTCTTGGACAGAGACTTGTCAATGCAGTCTCCACCTCTTTTTAAATTTGAGATTAATCCATTAACTTTTGAATTTGATTACCCAAAGTATAACGTTCTGAATTTACATGCAAAAGTCAACTATTAAAACTAGAAAATCTCCTACCTTTACCACCTTTGCAATGAATTGCTATTACATTTTTCTCATCAGCTGCCATCCAATCCCGAACATTAGCTGTAAATTTCAGCATATCCCTGATATATATAAAACATTACAACATTTAAATGTTTGTACTAGACAGCAATGCAAGGTTGGTCATTCACCTTAGAGACAAAAAGGAACTTACTCCAGAGCTGGTACATTGTGGTCGTCAATAAACACACGCTCCACTCTGTAATGGAAGAACCTTGGATTGTACCCCTTTTCACCTGCCACAGAAACAGCGCATTACAATCACATACTGTCAGACACTACACTCATCCAGCTCAGGGCAGACATCAACACAGGTCTAAGGTGGGCTCGGACTTTATTACTTGGAGTGCAGAAGGCTGAAGGTTTATCTTTCAGGTCGACAAAATCACAAGGGGAATAAATAGGGTGAATGCACAGATTCTTTCACCCAGGTGAGGGGAATCAAGAGCCAGAGGATGTAGGTTTCAGGTGAGGGGGGAAAGAGTTAATAGGAACCTGAGAGGCAACTTTGACACAGAGGGTGGTGGGCATATGGAATGAGAGGCCGGAGGAGGTTGTTGAGGCAGGCACTACAACATTTAAAAAGAGATTTGGGCAGGTAGATGGAAAGGAAATGTTTAGAGGGATATGGGCCAAATGGGGCATCTTGGTCGGCGTGAACGAGTTGGGCCAAAGATCCTGTTTCCCCGCTGTACTTAAACCAGGACAGCAGCCAGCGATTAATGCTAATTATTTTTTTAAATCATTAAAATCAGAACTTCACAGAATTTAGTCACTCGTGTCAAACACTGCACATCGTTGCATCACAATAAGTAAGGATCAGTAAACACAAATTTACAAGACACTGGAAAAAGATTGGTGAAGTGGAATTTGCAGTATTGCAAATGACCATCATCAGATCAGCTTTTGGATCACTTGGCTTAAATCTGATGAGTTTCTCCATTTTATTGGACAAACACGAGTGGTTTTCTAGAAATGCACATACAACCACAAGATTGGTCATTTCACCTCATCCCTCCTTTCAATTCCCTCCCCCACCCCTTTCTCCCTCAAACTAAATCTTGTGCAGCTGAAGATTCTGTAGTTTAACAGTGACAATTGACAAGGGTTCTGTTTTAGTGGAACCATGGGGCTTTGGCAGTGGAATGTTTTCAGCCACCCCATTCTTGGTCTCTTAACAGAAGACAGGTACGTGGATGGGAACGGTTTAGAGGGCTATGGGCCCAACACAGCAAAGAGGGCTGGCTTAGATGGGGCACCTTGGTCAGCATGGACTAGTTGGTCAGATGGGCCTGTTTCCATGCTGCAGGACTCCATGATGAGTATCTGAACTACAAGCAAAGTTTGTGATGATAATTCAAGACATACAGTGCATTCAGAAAGTATTCAAACCCCTTCACTTTTTCCACATTTTACTTTTTAGCCTTATTTTAAAATGGATTAAAAAAAAAATTTTGATCATCAATCTACACACAATACCCTAGAATGAAGAAGCAAAAACAAGTTTAGAAATGTTTGTAAAGTAATTAAAAATAAATAACTGAAATATCACATTTACATAATTATTCAGACCCTTTACTATGACTCTCAAAATTGAGCTTAGGTCCATTCTGTTTCCATTGATTATCCTTGAGATGTTTCTACAACTTGGAGTCCACCAGTGGTAAATTAAATTGATTGGACATGATTTGGAAAGGCACACACCTGTCTATATAAGGTCCCACAGTTGACAGTGCATGTCAGAGCAAAAACCAAGCCATGAAGACAAAGGAATTGTCCGTAGACCTCCGAGACAGGATTGTGTCGAGACACAGATCTGGGGAAGGGTATAAAACAATTTCTGCAGCATTGCAAGTCCCGAAGAGCACAGTGGCCTCCGGCATTCTTAAATGGAAGAACTTTGGACTTCATAGAGCTGGCCACCCGGCCAAACTGAGCAATGGGGAGAAGGACCTTGGTCAGGGAGGTGACCAAGAACCCGATGGTCACTCTGACAGAGCTCCAGAGTTCCTCTGTGGAGATGGGGGAACTTTCCAGAAGGACAACTATATCTGCAGCACTCCGCCAATCAGGCCTTTATGGTAGAGTGGCCAGACGGAAGCCACTACTCAGTAAAAGGTACACAACAGCCCGCTTGGAGTTTGCCAAAAGACATGAGAAACAAGATTCTCTGGTCTGATGAAACCTAGATTGAACTATTTGGCCTGAATGCCAAGCGTCACGTCTGGAGGAAACCAGGCACCGCTCATCACCTGGCCAATACCATACCTACGTGAAGCATGGTGGTGGCAGCATCAAGCTGTGGGGATGTTTCTCAGCGGCAGGAACTGGGAGACTAGTCAGGATCGAGGGAAAGATGAATGGAGCAAAGTACAGAGAGATCCTTGATGAAAACCTGCTCCAGAGTGTTCTGGACCTCAGACTGGGGCAGAGGTTCACCTTCCAACAGGACAATGACCCTAAGCACACAGCCATGACAACGCAGGAGTGGCTTCATGACAAGTCTGTGAATGTCCTTGAGTGGCCCAACCAGAGACCGGACTTGAAGCCGATCAAACATCTCTGGAGGGATCTGAAAATAGCTGTGCATCGACGCTCTCCATTCAACCTGACAGAGCTTGAGAGGATCTGAAGAGAAGAATGGGAGAAAATACCCAAATACAGGTGTGCCAAACTGGTAGCATCATACCCAAGAAGACTTGAGGCTGTAATCGCTGCCAAAGTAGCCTCAACAAAGTACTGAGTAAAGGGTCTGAATACTTACGTAAATGTGATATTTTAGTTATTTATTTTTAATTGCTTTGCAAAATTTTCTAAACACCCTTTTTCACTTTTTTTATTATGGGGTATTGTGTGTAGATTGATTATTATTTTTTTTTAAATCAATTTTAGAATAAGGCTGTAATGTAACAAAATGTGGAAAAAGTGAAAGGGTCTGAATACACTGTAATTTCACTTTATGGAGATTTGGGCAAGTCATTACTTACAAGAGGGTGAAAGCAGATAGGATAATGGTACTGGAAAATACTTTTATGCAAGATTGGTAGGCAGGAAAGTAAGGAATATGGGTCATACGCAGGCAGGCAGAATAACTTAGCATCATGTCTAGCATGGACATGGTGGGCAGAAGGGCCTATTCCTGTGCTGTTCTACAAAATCTGAAGCATCAAATAAGCTTTTCTGTAAACACAAGAAACTTAAAACCAAATTAAAGTGCACTTAGCAAGAAACACCAAGATAAGAAAATACAGTGACAGAGTTAAATTGTTTTGGAGTTTTAACTGTAATTTTGTTTGCCGTGTGTTTATTTTATTTGTGATCAAACCAGAAAGTTATTACACCAAACAGTTCATCCTGACAACATTGAGCCGTCCAAAATCAACCTTTCATTTCTCAGCAGTATCAAAGCAGCCTTTCTATTTTGTTTAAAAATATTTCTCAGGATGCAGGTGAGAGAGTCAAGCCTGTGTTTGTTGGCGTTTCAATTCAGGGGGGGATTGAGGGGGGACCTCATTGCAACTTACCGAATAGTGAAAGGCCTGGATAGAGTGAATGTGGAGAGGATCTTTCCACTAGTAAGAGTCCAGGACCAGAAGGCACAGTCTCTGAATAAAAGGACTTATCTTTAGAAAGAAGATAAGGAGGTTTTTCCTTAGCCGGAGGGTGGTGAATCTGTGGAATTCATTGCCTCAGATGGCTGTGGAGGCCAAACCTAAGGCGGAGATTGACAGATTCTTGATTAGCAAGGGTGTCAAGGGTTATGGGGCCAAGACAGGAGATTGGGGTTGAGGGAAAGATAGACCATCCATGATTGAATGGCAGAGGAGAATTGATCAACCAAATGGCCTAATTCTCTCCTATAATTTATGAATTCACCCCACAATTATACGTCACCACTGTGAATAGTGGGGCTATCGATCAGAGTGGCTCTACAGGGGGGGGTGGGGGGAGAGAGATAAGAAGCTCTACAAAATTAACCCAGTACGTTGAAGGAATATCACTGCTTCAGAGATGCGATGTGGCGTTTGTGGGGAGACGCTGATAAAATGGCAAATCACCACTACCGGCCATCTTCAGTGACTTTAGAGATACAGTGTGAAACAGGCCCTTCGGCCCACTGAGTCTGCACTGACCAGCAATCGCCCCGTACATTAACATTGCCCTACACACTAGGGATCATTTACAATTTTACCAAAGCCAATTAACCTACAAACCTGTACGTCTTTGGAGTGTGGGAGGAAACTGAAGCGCCCAGAAAAAAACCCCACGCTGTCACAGGGAGAACATGCAAACTCCGTACAGACAGCACTGTAGTCAGGACTGAACACAGATCTCTTGTGCTGTGAGGCAGCAACCTTACAGCTGTGCCACCATGCCGCCCAAAGAGGTATAGGGCAGGGTTATTTTGTAGACAATGGACCTGTAAAAATCTCAACCCTTGCTGTTGGTGTCTATGGTGGATATCCCATAAGCTGCATATGATGTTTAAAGGCCTGAATGCCTAGTTTAATTACATGTTATTTTAAACATTAGCAATCTTTTCATGATATTCAAAATTCTAAATTTATTACATAGTTTAAATTTTTTTATTTTTTTAAAGCGGATGGTAGCTTTAAGCTTTTGTTTAATGATACAGGATTGAAACAGGCCCTTCGGCCCACCGAGTCCATGCCGACCAGCGATCACCCATACACTAGTACTATCCTACACACTAGAAGCCAATTAACCTACACATATTTGGGATGTGGGAGGAAACCAGATCACCCAGAGGAAACCCAGGAGGTCACAAGGAGAACGTACAAACTCCATACAGAAAGCACTGGTAGTTAGGATCGAACAGGGGTCTCTGGCAGTCTGAGGCAGCAACTCTACTGCTGCACCACCCTGCGCTGCCCAGCGAGGGGGACAAAGTTCAAAGGAGATTGTATGGGGCAAGTTTGTATTTAAAAAGTAGCGAGCCCCTAGAATGTGCAGAGAAGCTAACCTAGAATAGGTTTTGAAGGATATGGGCAGGTTTAGTTTAGAGATACAGCACGGAAACAGGCCCTTCGGTCCACCGAGTGCACGTCGACCAGCGATCCCTGCACATTAACACTATCCTACACCCACTAGGGACAATTTTTACATGGACTAGTGTAGATGGAGCATCTTGATCTGTGCGGGCAAGTTAGGCCGAAGGGCCTGTTTCCGTCCTGTACAACAATGACATTACCAAAAAACAAGTTTGCTTCCTACCGTTAAGTGGCCTCCAAACATTAAACATATTATATCAGCACATTGTAAACTAGGTCAATATTCCTGGGCCATCACTCGAGACTCTTTATAGTTTAGTTTTAAGCAAGCACAACATTGTTCCTCTCTCTCCCCTCAATCTCTCTCACTCCACCCCACGTACCACTGGTGAGATCAAATCCCATTGACCAAACATTCTTCTTTAGGAAACATACTCACTGCAGAGGTTGTAAACTTTGTAGTGATCTTTGTGCTTGGTGTCGAAGAATCGTGCAACTTCCTGCAAACAGGTGCAATGTTAGTGACCACCTTTAAAAGCAAAAATCTACAATATTTGAGCTTGTTTGCTCGAGTGTACTGCAAAGTAATATCCTGCTATTGAAATGTGAGAGGAACAGTTACCAGGTCAGTACATGCAGAAGAGATCTCAATACATCGAAACATACAGACTCAATTACACACTTGAATTAGTGAAAGTAATTACATTTAATGATACCCAATCTTTGCAGCCATTTTTTCCATGGCACTGAATGCAATACACTATCTTGAGAAAGGTGAAAAACCAACTGTTGTGGCGGTTCCTAGGGAGTAGGCCACTCCCTGGTTCATCCCCCTCGGCACTTGTTGGACAGGTCCGGGGGTGGCCTCCAGCTACGAAGACATGAGCAGGGATTTTTGGCGCGAGAGCAGCTTTCAGTCTCTCACTGAAGCGGAGAGGAGTGTGCTGTGCTCATTAAAGCTTCTACAGAATTTGCCTGGCTTCTGGCCTTCATTCCGGGCTCTCTCATGCACCCGCTACACTGTGTTTATAATATGGTGGCAACATAATCCCAATGTCTGAACAACATTTAGATACCAGATCTGCATTCTATTTCTATGCAAAAGGCAAAAGGCAAAACGTTTTTTTTTTTTTTAAATCATGGATTGATCTTGGGACCAGTTGGGATGTTATTTTATAGGTGTACAAGACGTAGGTGAAACCCCATTTGGAGTATTGTATCCAGTTTTGGTCCCCCAGCTATATGAAGGATGTCATTAAGCTGGAAGGAGTGCAGAGAAGATTTACGAGGATGTTGCCAGGACTCCTGGGCCTGAGCTACAGAGGATGCGCAGCCTAGAACTTTATTCCTTGGAGTACAAGAGGCAGTGGGATGACCTTAAAGGTGTATAAAAGCATGAGGGGAATAGATAGGGTGAATGCAAGGAGTCTTTTACCCCCAGGATAGGGGAAAGCAAGAACTAGAGGGCATAAGTTTATGGTGAGAAGGAAAAGATTTAATAAGAACCCAAGGGGCAAACTAAGTTTCCAGATACTTATATGGAATGAGCTGCTGAAAGAGTTAGTTGAGGCAGGTACAATAACAACATTTAAAAGACATTTGTACAGGTACATGGATAGGAAGGGTTTCGAGGGATATGAACCAATTTCAGAAGGGGGGTGGGGGAAATAGGTCTTGCCTAGATGGGGCATTGTGGCCAGCATGCACGAGTTGGGCCGAAGGGCCAGTTTCCGGGCTGTATGACTATGGCCTCCTCATGAACCAGTATTGTAATTATTTCTTGAAACCAAAACAAATGGTGGGCATCATGATGAGCTCAGGCCTGCCTTACACTTGGTACCAGGTGAGTAAAACAAGCCAATACCTTGTGGTACGGGGAGAGGAGGAAAGGTTTGTAGTCTATTGTATCCACAAGTCAAATGGTAATATGCACCAACCATAGATCCATGAAATGTTTACTTGCTGCAACTTAGCAGACCTGTAAACACCATGCACAGATATAAATGCACCACCAATAATCCCAACACTAGGTAACTATGATAGTGCAAAACCAAAGGCAGTTGTGGAACCAAACTAACCATCGAACCAACGCCTTCATACGTATACCTGTGTAAGATAATCCCTCAGCCTCTAGCGCTCCAGTTGAGAAAGAATAATGATGATAGCTCTGGATGCAACAGCAGAGAGAGGCAATACCTGGAGCATGATCTGCCCAATTCACCTGGAGGAGTTTGACTCCTTGCACGCAAAGATAACACATAGATCTATAACATCTGGTCCACTATTTGAAAGAGAAAAATCCAGCAGCAAGAAAGCAAGGAACTTCAAACTTGTTCAAAGGTAGACAAAAATGCTGGAGAAACTCAGCGGGTAGGGCAGCATCTATGGAGCGAAGGAATAGGTGACGTTTCGGGTCGAGACCCTTCTTCAGAAGGACCTGAAGAAGGGTCTCGACCCGAAACGTCACCTATTCCTTCGCTCCATAGATGCAGCCTCACCTGCTGAGTTTCTCCAGCATGTTTTGTCTACCTTTGATTTCTCCAGCATCTGCAGTTCTTTCTCAAACTGGTTTGAGATCGCTTTGATATCTGTAGCGTTATTTGTTGAAACGTCATTCTAGTTCTCAACAAAATCAATGGCTTCAAATTAAACTATTGAACCAATTAGATGACTGAAAACAAAAAGTAACATTGAACTAATTTATCAAGCGCATCACACACCCCAATCCTGTTAGTGAGGTTTTCCTGGCTAAAATGTAATCAATTTTTCTCCTACATACAGTGGGAAACTTCGATTCCCCACACATTTTCATTCACACTTCGTGAAAATTCAATGACAATGTGTAGAGGATAACTTCGGACCCATTTATCTAATTCTTGGCTTTAATCAAAATTGCCTACTTGGTAAACAAATCTAAAGAAGTTCCCGACCCGAAATGTCAGCTATCTATGTTCTCCACAGATGCTGCCTGATCCCACCGAGTTAGTCCAACATTGTCTATTTTTGTAAACCAACATCTGCAGTTCCCTGCTTTTACCTACATGAAATATTCTTAAGTCGGAAGTCCATCAATTCTATTTGGAGAAACCCAGAACAGACCTTGGACAATCTTAAAGTAGGATTATTAAATTAAAACACCTTAGGTAGGGACATATGCTTTCTGCTCAGTCATACTCAAACATACTCAGATTCATTTTTTAGCACTTCACATGAAAAAGCAAATCAACATCAAAATACTAGCTTCACGACAAATTCCAACAAATGTAGCTTAGTGGGAGTTAGATTTCAGAATGGAACATCAGAGACAGAGCACAGAAACAAGCCCTTTGGCCTAACTCATACATGGTGAACAAGAAGCCTCATCCACACGTCCCATTTATTCCTATTTGACCCAGAAGTTTCCAAACCTGTTCTACCCAAATGACTTAAATGTTATTGCATCTGCTTCAACTACCTCCTCTGGCAGCTCGTTCCATATGCGCACCACTCTCTGAAAGCTGCCCCTCATGCTTCTATTAAATCTTTCCCCACTCACCTGAAACCTATGCTCTCTGGTTCTCAATTCCCTGACCCTGGGTAAAAGACGGTGGTAGGCGAGCCAGAGAGGAACGTAGGCGATGATCGCGCGGTGCTGCTGCTCTGCAATCTCCGTACAGGACTAGAAAGATCAGTCGCAATAAAGATGCGAGCATTAGTTTGAAGACCGTCTTTGTTCATGACACGGTGAGTTGACGTCTTAGAGTCAGATAAAGCATAAAAACGAACAGCTAGGCCCATTTCATTCAAGCCCTTGAAGTCAGGAAGATTACTGAGCAACCAGCAGAAGATATTGAAGCTAGACTAGATGGGGCATCTTGGTCACCATGTAAGAGTTGGGCCGAAGGGCTTGCTTCTGTGCTCAGTCTGACTTGTTGCATTCTGAGATCTAACTCCCACAAAGCTACATCAAGTGAATATACCCTATCTGTTCCCCTCATTATTTGATATACTTCTAAGATTCCCCCAGCCTCTTGAGCTCAAAGGAATAAAGTCCTCTTCTGCCCAAGATCTCCCTATAGCTCAGGTCCTCAAAGTCCTGTTGACATCCTCGCAAGTCTTCTTTGCACTCGTACCAGCTCAATGACATCCTTCTGAAAGCAGAGTGACCAAAACGAAACACTACTCCAAATGAGCCCTCACCAACATCTTGTACAACTGTAACATAACGCCCAACATTACCTACCCATTTTCGCTAGAAATGCTGCCTGACCCGAGTTACTCCAGCATTTGGTGTTTATCTTTTCTATACTCAATGCTCGGATGAAGACCAATGTACCAAAAGCCTTCTTGACCATCCTATGTACCTGTGATGGCACTTTCAGGGAACTATGTACCTGCACCCTGATCCATCTGCACTACAACACTCCGAACACCCATATGCCAAGCTTGTTACTTCCTTGCACTTGTTCGAGGAATAGAATTAGAGAGACAAGAAGAGTATGTGTGTTGTTTAAGATAAACACAAAAGCACGTTTGAAGATATTGCAGCACTAAATAATCTTTCAATACCAACATCAACTGGGGTGAGGGGGTCCACATTCATAACACAACCACTAAAGCCAACAGATTCATGGCACGTGGTCAATTAGGCATCTGAGAACATATTTTAGAAATAGATTCGAGGCTTTATAGTAAGACAGAAAGCTTCTGTTCAATTATCTGAAGGTCATCAAGTTATTTGTGCCTTTGCATATTGGACAATTCCCAAATTCCGGACGGCAGCGATTCCTCCCGTCTCCAAGGAAAGATGAGAAAAGGTGGGTGGGGGGGGGGGGGAGAAAAAATAAATAAAAATTCTTAGGCAATATGATGACCCAACAAGATCATTTCTACAGCAATGATTTCACAGAGACACAGATTGGGTGTTATTTTCAATAGCATTTTGGTAAATTTCTAAGTGTTTAAGAAGGAATTGCAGATGCTGGAAAATCGAAGGTAGACAAGAATGCTGGAGAAACTCAGTGGGTGCAGCAGCATCTATGGAGCGAAGGAAATAGGCAATGTTTCGGGGCAAAACGTTGCCTATTTCCTTCGCTCCATAGATGCTGCTGCACCCGCTGAATTTCTCCAGCATTTTTGTGTACCTTTGGTAAATTTCTAAGTTAGCTTGAGACTTGATGGATGGAGATGCAGCGAGTCACCCAAAGCCAAAATCCCAACTTGGGATCAAAGGTTGAACATTAATGAGCCTAGTTCGTTAATACGCTTTATCGGACTCTAAGACGTCAACTCACCAGGTCATGAACAAATTTGCACGCAACAGCAGCAACACAAATGTCATGCACTCACATGTGAACATGACAACGACATACATGAACACGAGCAATGACAAAGCACAGGAGGTAATTGAGACAGGCACGAGAACAACATTTAACAGACACTTGGACAGGTGCATGGATAAGAAAGGTTTGGAGGGATTTGGGCCAAATGTAGGGAGGTGGACCAGCGCAGAAGAGCATTCTGGTCAACATGGAGTTGGGTTATACAGTACGTCTCCATGATTCCATGACTATGCCATCAGGCTGCTCCTAATGCCAATCATCGTGCCCATAGATGGGCCTGGGACCTCGTCCAACAGTTTTGAACAATTCTTAGGATGCAATACAGGGAATGTTATGCCCACTGCCGTGGAAGGCGAACCAGAGAGGAACGTTGGCGATGATCGTGCAATGCTGCTGCTCTGCAATCTTGGTACAGGACTAGAACGGTCAGTCGCGATAAAGATGTGAGCATTAGTTTGAAGACAGTCTTTGCGCAAGCAGATTTGTTCATGACACGGTGAGTTGACGTCTTCGAGTCAGATAAAGCGTAATAACGAACAACTAGGCTCATTTCATTCAAGCCCTCAAAGTCAGGAAGATTACTGAGCAACCAGCTGAAGATATTCCACTTAGGCAGTTTACAACCCAATGATAAAGACAGAACTTTCCGATATCAAGTTATACCAACACCTTCTCCCTTTTCCACACATCTTCCCCACCATCTTCACCCCCATCTCCCAGCCCCCCTGCTCCTATCCCCTGCTGCGTATACTCATCGCCCATCTCAGAGTTCCCCATTTCTCTTTTATCCTCCCCCCCTCCCCCTTGCATCCATATCCCTCCCTCTGGCTTTACATTTCACTCCACCTCTGACAGCCTTTTGTCTCAGTTTCACCTCCAGTCTTACTCCACCCATCTACCAATCACCCCCTCACCTGAATCCACCGATCACTCGCCAGGCTTTGTCCCACCTACACATCTCTTTATCAGCTTTCTTCCCCCTACCCCATCAGTCTGAAGGGTCCTGACCCAAAACATTGTCTGTCCATTCCCTCCACAGATGCTGCCTGACCCGCCGAGTTCCTCCAGCACTTTGCGTTTTCCTCAAGACGCCAGCATCTGCAGTTCCTTGGTCAACCAGTTAAAGGTGGCTGTTGAACCACTCCAGAGTTGAGGGCGATGGTGATCATTGGCAAATATTAAAGTTGCCATACTAAGCATTATAACAGCATAATCTTTGTCAGAATCAAACTTGCTTGTGTACCTCTGCTGCAACTAAATGATTGAGATGACCATTCGTGTTCAAGAAGGAACTGCAGATGCTGGAAAATCAAAGGTAGACAATAATGCTGGGGAAACTCAGCGGGTGAGGCAGCATCTATGGAGCGAAGGAAATAGGCAACGTTTGGGGTCGAAACCCTTCTTCAGACTGATGTGAGGGTGAGGTGGACGGGAAGAAGGGAAGAGGTGGAGCCAGTGGGCTGAGGGAGAGCTGAGAAGGGGAGGAGAAAGTAGGAACTACCTGAAATTGGAGAAGTCAATGTTCATACCGCTGGGGTGTAAACTGCCCAAGCGAAATATGAGGTGCTGCTCCTCCAATTATGGTGGTCCTCATTCTGGCCATGGAGGAGGCCCAGGAGAGAAAGGTCGGATTCGGAATGGGAGGGGGAGTTGAAGTGCTGAGCCACCGGGAGATCAGGTTGGTTATTGCGAAGCGAAGCGAGCGGAGGTGTTGGGTGAAGTAATCGCCAAGCCTACGCTTGGTCTCACCGATGTAGATCAGCTGACACCTAGAGCAGCGGATGCAATAGATCAGGTTGGAGGAGATGCAGGTGAACCCCTGCCGCACTTGGGTCTGCTTGGGTCCTTGAATGGAGTCAAGGGGGGAGGTAAAGCGACAAGTGTAGCATTTCTTGCGGTTGGAAGGGAATGTGCGGACTCGGTGAGCTCCCCCTAGTGATCGAATTAGAGGCACTAGAAACTGCAGATTTAGGTCTGGAGAAAGGTCTTGACACGAAACGTCACCCATTCCTTCTCTCCAAAGATGCCGCCTGTCCTGCCGAGTTACTCCAGCATTTTGTATTTATCTCCCGTATAAACTAGCATCTGCAGTTCCTACAGATTAAGTTTAGTTTAGAGATCCAATGCAGAAACATAGAAACATAGAAAATAGGTGCAGGAGTAGGCTATTCGGCCCTTCGAGCCTGCACCGCCATTCAATATGATCATGGCTGATCATCCAACTCAGTATCCTGTACCTGCCTTCTCTCCATACCCCCTGATCCCTTTAGCCACAAGGGCCACATCTAACTCCCTCTTAAATATAGCCAATGAACTGGCCTCAACTACCTTCTGCGGGAGAGAATTCCAGAGATTCACCACTCTCTGTGTGAAAAAAGTTTTCCTCATCTCGGTCCTAAAAGATTTCCCCTTTATCCTTAAACTGTGACCCCTTGTTCTGGACTTCCCCAACATCGGGAACAATCATCCTGCATCTAGCCTGTCCAACCCCTTAAGAATTTTGTACGTTTCTCTAAGATCCCCCCTCAATCTTCTAAATTCTAGCGAGTACAAACCGAGTCTATCCAGTCTTTCTTCATATGAAAGTCCTGACATCCCAGGAATCAGTCTGGTGAACCTTCTCTGTACTCCCTCTATGGCAAGAATGTCTTTCCTTAGATTAGGAGACCAAAACTGTACGCAATATTCCAGGTGTGGTCTCACCAAGACCCTGTACAACTGCAGTAGAACCTCCCTGCTCCTATACTCAAATCCTTTTGCTATGAATGCTAACATACCATTCGCCTTCTTCACTGCCTGCTGCACCTGCATGCCTACTTTTAATGACTGGTGTACCATGACACCCAGGTCTCGTTGCATCTCCCCCTTTCCTAATCGGCCACCATTCAGATAATAATCTACTTTCCTGTTTTTGCCACCAAAGTGGATAACCTCACATTTATCCACATTATACTGCATCTGCCATGCATTTGCCCACTCACCCAGCCTATCCAAGTCACCTTGCAGCCTCCTAGCATCCTCCTCACAGCTAACACTGCCCCCCAGCTTCGTGTCATCCGCAAACTTGGAGATGTTGCATTCAATTCCCTCTTCCAAATTATTAATATATATCGTAAATAGCTGGGGTCCCAGAACTGAGCCTTGTGGTACCCCACTAGTCACTGCCTGCCATTGTGAAAAGGACCCGTTTACTCCTACTCTTTGCTTCCTGTCTGCCAGCCAGTTCTCTATCCACATCAATACTGAACCCCCACAGGCCCTTCAGGCCATCAAGTCCACGCCGATCATTGATCACCCGTTCATACTAGTTCTATGTTATCCCATTTTCTCATCCGCTCCCATCACATTAGGGGCAATTTACAGAGGCCAATTAACCTACAAACCTGCACATCTTTAGGATGTACGAGGAAGCTTGTTTCTATGTTTCTATGAAGCTCTTGCGGTCACAGGGAGTACAAGCAAACTCCACACCTACAGCATGCGAGGTCAGGATTGAACTCTAGTCTCCGAGGCATCAGCTCTACCAGCTATGCCACCCAAAATGTTAGAATCTTGCACAAAACAAAGTGGAGGAACTCAGCAGGCTAGACAGCATGTGTGGTGAGATCAGTCTGAAGAAGGGTCTCAACCCAAAACATCATCTGACCATTCATTCCACAGATGCTGCCCGATCCACCTAGTTCTTCCTGCTCTGAGCTTTAGTGTACAAAATAACATGGACAGAAATGTTAATAAAAAGATATACAATCAAAGTTCGATCCAAGTTTGAGAAGATCACCGTTTAAAAAGTACACGTTATATTATCGACTGCACATCAAGTATTTGGAATAAATATCACCAACTTCACAAAGGACAAAGGACATTTATTGTCACATACACCATTTCTGGTGTAGTGAAATTTGAGTTGCCATTTGCAGCACACCAATAAAAATAAGACACCACATTAAAGAAGAATTTAACATAAAACATAAACCCTTCCTGCGTAGTTTTTCTAATCCAAATTGCGTTTCTAAGTATGAATGCCACTGCATTTGAACTCAAAATGAGCAAAAAGATTGGAGTTCCACAGGCTCTATTTTAAATAAATGCAATAAGCTCTGGTTATTTTCTGTGTGATCGTTTTGATGTGCCAGGATTGGAGACCACATAGTTGTGACCAGCATAAGGTTTGTTTAGACAGCAACCTCATTCAATGCCAGCGTGTTTCAAAATACAAAACTGCTTTGTGTACATCTCTGATCATTTTTTCATAAACATGCACTATATCAACTTGTGCCCTATGAGATAGCACAATTCAGAGAGCTCAGAGTCGCAGTGGAGGAAGAAGGGTTACGATGACAATTTTAAAAGATTTAGTATGGGGGACGCACAACTTTTATAGATCAAACAATCTATATACCACAGGGTTAGATCCGTAATTTTCACGTTCCTGTCCAAATACCTCCGAAACATCCTGATCATCTGCTTCCTACACCCTACCACCCCTCTCTCCAACATCATGCTCCAAACAAAGACATGCCTTGCACATCCCCATTAAACTACCCCTTATTCTCTTTAAATATATGCCCTCTGGTACTTGGCATTTCCACCCTGGGAAAAGATTTAATCTGTCTATGCCCCTCAATTTAATAAACTTTTCAGGTCTCACCCAGAGAAAACCATCTAGGTTTGTCCAACCCCTCCTTGCAGCTAATACCTATCCATACAGGCAGCACGCTCTAAACTGCCCCATAGTCTTCACTCACATCCTTTCTGTAATGGAGCAACCAAAGCTACATTACTGGCAGCACAGCTGGTAGAGCTGCTGCCTCAGTGCCAGAGACCTAGGTTCGATCCAGACCTCAGGTGGCATTTGCGTGGAGTTTGCACATTCACCCCGTGACTGGGCGGGCTTCCTCCAGTTTCATCCCACGTCGCAAAGACGAGCGGGTTTGTAGGTTAATTGGCCTCTAAATTGTCCCTAGTGCGTAGGGAGCGGATGAGAAAATGGGATAATATAGAACTAGTGTGAACGGGTGATCAGTGGTTGGCGTGGACTTGGTGGGTGAAAGGATCCATCCGTTTCCATGCTGTATCTTTCAGTCAAACTTTGCTCCTAGCACCATTCCCTCGAGATCCAAAACTGTGCAATCTGAACACACTGTGCAATGAAGCATCAACAGCCCCCTTGTAGAGAATTCCACAAGGTGAAGAACTCTCATCTCTCCAAAAACAGCTGAACCCTCACCCCTCCAAAGGAAACACCATGCCATTGACTGACATCCTTTCTTCTCATTCTCAACTCAAGAGGCTTAATCTCTCTTTCAAATACAGACTGCCCTTCCAAGAATAATTTCATAAGTAATAAGAGCAGAATTATGCCATTTGGCCCATCAAATTTACCCCGCCATTCAATCATGGCTGATCTATCTCCCCCCCCTCAACCCCATTCTCCTGCTTTCTCCCCATAATCCCCTGACACCCGTACTAATCAAGAATCTCTCTATCTCCATCTTACAATATCAATTGCGGGCCTCCACAGCCATCTATGGTAATGAATGCACAGATTCATCACCCTCTGACTAAAGAAATTCCTCCTCATCTCATTCCTAAAGGAACGTCCTTTAATTATGAGGCCATGACCTCTGGTCCTAGACTCTCCCACTAGTGGACACATCCTCTCCACATCCACTCTATCCAGGCCTTGGACGTAAATATTTTAGCCACGAGCTGAGAGCGATTACGCGTCATGCTAAGGACTTGCTAAATGTTTCATGGTGGGAACACATATACAAGTAGTCCTGGAGACAAGGAACTGCAGGTGCTGGAATCTTGAGCAAAACACTGTGCTGGAGGAACATAGAGCAGTTCTCCTCATCTCCTTCCTAAAGGAACATCATTTTATTCTGGTCCAAGACTTTCCCACTAGTGGAAACATCCTCTCCACATCCACTCCTGCCAAGCCTTTCACTATTCAGTAAGTTTCAATTAGGTCCTCCCTCATCCTTCTAAACGCCGGCAAGTATAGGCCCAGTGCCGTCAAAAGCACATCATATATTAACCCATTCAATCTTGAGGTCATTCTCGTAAACCTCCTCAGAACCCTCTCCAGGTCCAGCACATCCTGATGTACAGTTGATACACCACCCTCAATGCATTTGTACCATTCCCCAGGCTTAGGAGACCAAATAGGCAACCAGGTTCAAGATGCCATCTGACCAGGATCAACACATCCTTGCTCACCTACTCAAATGTTAACCAATATATTGTCTGGCTTCCTCAAAGGCTTGCTGAAGAACATTTGGGTTTGTAACAAGATCTATGTCAGTTGGGAAGATGGGCCCAGGAATAGCAGGTAGAATTTAACTCTGACAAGTGTGAGCGGTGGCACTTTGGGATGTCAAAGTAGGGCAGGACTTGCACGGTACATGGAGGAGTCCTGGAGAGAGATATAGAACAGAGTTCGTGGAGTGCAGGTGCACGGTTCCCCACAAGTGGCGAGTCAGGTGGACAGGGTGGCAAAGGCGGCATTTGGCACACTTGCCTTCATTGGGAGCAGTATTGAATACAAAGATGGAGACGCCACGTTACAGCCGTACAAGTCATTGGTGAGACCACACTTGGAGCACAGTGTGCAGTTGTGGTCGCCCAGCTACACCAAGGATGCTATGAAGTTGGAAAGGGTGCAGAAGAGATTCACCAGGATGATACCTGGGCTTGGGTTACAGGGAGAGGATGGATAGGCTGGGACATTTGTCTTTGCAACGCAGGAGACTGAGGGGTGACCTTATTGAGGTGTACAAGATCATGAGGGGCACGGATAAAGTGAACGCTCAGTCTTTTTCCCAGGATAGAGGATTCTAAAACTGGGACTAGGCTTAAAGTGTGAGAGGGGAGTGATGTGAGGGACCTCAGGAACAACTTTTTCCACTCAGACAGTAGTCTGTATCTGGAATGAGTTGTCAACGGAAGCTACAGAAGTTGATACATTTAGACAGATATATGGATAGGAAGGGTTTAGAGGAACATGGACCAGACGCAGACAAATTGGACTAGCCCAATATACCAACTTGGTCGGCATGGACAAGGTGGGCCAAAGGGCCTGTTGCTGTTCTGTACAGCTCTAGCACCACATGGAGGATTTGCCCATTAACTGTCAGGTATTCTGACACAAGAATACTTATGTCTGTTTGAACACCAGTATTCTTCCCTCTCTATTTATAAAACCTTATTCTTCATACTGAAATGGATAAACTCACATTTTGCACATTTATAGCCCCCCCCCCCCCCCCCTATAAATATGAAATTCCCAATGTTGGGGAGTCCAGAACCAGGGGCCACAGTTTAAGAATAAGGGGCAAGCCATTTAGAATGGAGATGAGGAAACAATTTTTCTTCCTTTGGTGGATACTCAATGACATCATAGAAAAATAGGAAACATAGAAAATAGGTGCGGGAGGAGGCCATTTGGTTGAGAGTTGAGAGTCTGTGGAATTCTCTGCCTCAGAGGGCGGTGGAGGCGGGCTCTCTGGAAACCTTCAAGAGAGAGCTAGATAGGGCTCTTAAAGATAGCAGAGTCAGAGGATATGGGGAGAAGGCAGGAACGGGGCACTGATTGTGGATCTGATCAGCCATGATCACATTGAATGGCGGTGTTGGCTCGAAGGGTCGAATGGCCTACTCTTGCACCTATTGTCCAAGATAAATTGCAGATCTCCTTTGGAGAAGATAAAACTTGGACGTTGCAAGATGGCACTGGAACGTGGCGACTCTCTGCGGGTTGTTCCAGAAGGGGGTCTATTGTAGTCATTTACCGTGTGATCTGATAGCGTGCTGAAGCTTTCACTGTATCTCCGTACTTTACTTCAGACTGAAGGGTCCAGACACAAATGTTACCTGTCCATGTTCTCCAGAGATGCTGGCTGAGCCGCTGAGTTACTCCAGCATTCTGCGTCCTTTTGTGTAAACCATCTGCAGTTCCCCGTTTCTCTCGTCCACACTGTTTACTGGCTCCATCAGCAGCAATCGGGGATGTATTCTATTTTATCTTCTCATCCGAATCACCAACATGCATTGGACTTGCACAGGATTGCAGGCTGCCCAGTCCACCACACAGACCAGAATCCCCACCATCGACTCCATCTACACTGCACCCTACTCAGGAAAGCAGGCAACAGAAACAAGGACCTTTTCCAGCCAAGTCATTCCCTCTTCTCCCCACTCCCACTGTGATTCAATAGACAATAGGTGCAGGAGTAGGCCATTCGGCCCTTCGAGCCAGTACCGCCATTCAATGTGATCATGGCTGATCATCCCCAATCAGTACTACGTTCCTGCCTTCTCCCTATATCCCCCGACTCCGCTATTTTTAAGAGCCATGTCTAGCTCTCTCTTGAAAGCATCCAGAGAACCAGCCTCCACCGCCGTCCGAGGCAGAGAAATGCAGACTCACAACTCTGTGAGAAAAAGTGTTTCCTCGTCTCTGTTCTAAATGGCCTACTCCTTATTCTTAAACTGTGGCCCCTGGTTCTGGACTCCCCCAACATCGGGAACATGTTTCCTGCCTCTAGCGTGTCCAAGCCCTTGACAACCTTTTATGTTTCAAGGAGATTCCCTCTGATCCTTCTAAACTCCAGAGTGTACAAGCCCAGCTGCTCCATTCTCTCAGCATATGACAGTCCCGCCATCCCGGGAATTAACCTTGTAAACCTACGCTGCACTCCCTCAATAGCAAGAATGTCCAGACTCAAATTCTTCAGGATTCAGTTATTCAGATTCAGTTATTCAGATTCAGGAACAGCTCCTACCTCACTGTTATCAGACTACTGAACAGTCATTCCATAAGCAAGGGTGTAGTCCCGATCTTCTACTACATTGCAGACGCCAAACTTTGCCTCTGGAACTTCACCGTACAATACCCAGAACTATATGCAGGTATATTTTGTGTTGTGCTTAAGTACAGATTTATTTTACTCATGTACTGTACGATCCAATTTAATTGGCCAGCATGTAAACAAAGCTTCCCACTGTACAATGGGTCAATAATAAGCCAACTCCTGGACCCCAGCACCAGTCAGTGGCATAGCAACCAAAACGCAACTTTTATTTCTATCCAGCAACCTATCTCAATCTACACCAGTATGTTACTCCGGCGACTGTGCATGTCAGTTGTATTCAGCTCCTTGCTCAAGGACTTAATTCATTGCGGCTTAACTTTCCAGACCACAACCCTGTTTTTGTCAAGGGAACAAGTTTGCCAAAAGACACTTGGGCAGGTACATGGATAGGAACGGTATCGAGGGATTGAGCCAAACACAGGCAGGAGGGACTAGTGTGGATGGGGCATCTTGGACAGCATGGGAAAGTAGGGGCAAAGGGTCTGTTTCCGTGTGGTATGACTGTTTAAAAGCAAACCGTGACTTGCAAGATTCTCAACCTACAAGTCATCTCCAGAAGGTTGGGAAGTTCTATACGAGATGCCAACAATATCTTTCATCAGTTAGGATGGGGGCAAAAAAAAAAAAATCTCCTCAAATTAAATAAAATGGATTGGAAGGCCCAAGGTACAGGGAGAGGTTGGGCAGGCTAGGAGTTTACTCCTTAGAGTGCAGGAGGCTGAGGGGTGACTATATAGAGGTGAAGCACGAAGAATAGATAGGGGGAATGCACAGAGTTTATTCCCTCCAGGTTTAAGATGAGAGGGGAAAGATTTAATAGGAACCAGAGGGGCAACTTTTTCCACTTAGGGTGTATGGAATGAAGAGACAGGGAAGGTATTTGAGGCAGGTAGTATAACAACATTTAAAAGACATTGGGACAGGTACGTGGATAGGAAAGGTTTAGATGAGTTAGGGCAAAGTGCAGACACATGGGACTAGTTTAGATGGGCTCCTCAGACAGCTTGAATTAGTTGGGCCGAAGGGCCTGTTTTCCTGATCCAACTAAACAAACTATCATGGACTTTGATAACAGATCCTGGAAGACTGACCTACTGTGAGATACAAGCTTTTAGATCAGTTTCTGGTAAAATACAATCTTTTGAGTTCTTTCTGTTCAGCTGCTCACATCTATGGGATTTTTTTAAAAGCAAGAAAATGATAAAGTTAAAGTTACTGACCAGACGAAATACTGAAAAAAAGTACCATGTTCCACAGGCCTCATTTTGAACAGTTGGGCCTTGAATAGTTGTGTGTGACAAAACAAAACACTTTCAGACTTTGTATTCATCGTAGAGCTGTACTGGACTGAAAAGACCCTTCAGCCCACCAAGTTGGCATTCTGGGCTAGCCCTATTTGCCTGCATTGGGCACATAGCCTTGGAAACTCTTCCGATATCTGTTTAAATGACTTTTAAGAGTTAAAAATTGTGAAGAGAAGTTGCCCCATCCACCATCGCCCACATGGATCAACACTTCCACGGGCAAACAATAAAGGCATCAAATCACAGATTAAAAGGTAAGTTTGTATTGCCAAGGCAGCATGGGGTGTTTTTTTTTTAATGACAACGTTCTTAATGCATAAAAACACCAACTAGATACATTTTTAAAAAATGTACAAATCCTGCAAAAATATAACCAAAATATTCTACAGTGTTGGCCAAACATTTATACCTCTATAAAGAGGAATAATGAAAAAGGTTTGCCATAATGTTCATTTATTCTTCCTCCTCATCTCCACCACACTCTGCTCCTCAGCAAGGGATTATTCTGAGGGGTTCCAATCCAACACATAGAAAAACATAGAAACTAGGTGCAGGAGTAGGCCATTCGGCCCTTCGAGCCTGTCCAGTCCCTGCCGTGTCCCTGTCCAGTCCCTGCCGAGTTCCTCCAGCACTTTGTGTTTTGTCCAGCACCAGCATTCCTTGTGCCTCCATTTTAAAGTTCTTTCAACACAGCCTCAAAACTTGGAATACCCAAACTCTAACTTAGAACAATTTTCAACGACAATGTTTGTTTTTTTTATTTTAATTCCCAAATTAGTGAAGTTGTTGAACTTGGCCCAGGCAGACCCATTTAAATGGATATATTTGGTCATCAAATATTTTCAGATCTGCTAATGGAAATCCTTTTATTGTGTACACATTGGCATGTATGTATTGTTGTGTGCAATACAACAGTGTCTACACTGCAGAAAGTACTTGATAGCTCAGGAAGCACTTTAATACAACTAGAGAACTCAAATAGAGATGTGGCAACAGGCATTAGAACATTATTTGCCAAGAAAGCATTTTCTTTCACCACGATCGGGTTGCAAATTAGTGCACACATTTTTTAACCAAACGCCCATAGAAATGGAGCCTGTTACTCTTTGCTTCAGTTTTTCAATGCTTGTTCAACATTGCTGTGTTGTACAACTTTAATCTGACAATTCACTGGACAAAGGGCGGTAACAAGAACTGGTGGTCCCTACCTTCCACGCACTCAGTCGGCTGAAGGGGGCCGGGCGAGGAGGGGGACGATGTTTTATGGGACGACTGGATGGAGGAGACGGCTGCAACATGCCTTTATGGCCAACTATAGCAGGGACCGTAAAATGGTTCCAAAACCTGGCGTCTCTTGCATATGGACTCAGTGAGCTGTTTCTATGCATTCTGTACTTAACTGTAATTGTACTTATGTGTGGCAATAATCTTACTGATCTGTATGAAAAAAAAAAATCTCACTGTTCCTTGGTAACATGTCATAAAAAACCCATTGAAGATACAACAATTCAGTAAGTGATCAGCCCACAGGATAATGATAGCTCGGCAACACAGCAGACAGGATGGGGGTTTTGCCAAACATTACAGGTTCATTAGGAAACAGTTACTTTACCTCAATTGGGTTTCTGTACAGCGACTGCTTCCCAGAGGAGGGAAAGGACATGGCGATAACACGATCTGCAAACAGCACACAAGCGCAAATTTAGAACTTAAATGAATGCAGTAACGCTCAAGTTAACACCATGATGCAGAGCACAAAACCATGGTCGCAATGCAGAGAACGGAGAGGCAGATCACACACATTCAATTTTGTGCCTCCCCCCCCTACGTGGAAGGCAGATTCACTCCTGGGCCAGTTATACAACACATCTGCTGTCAAACAACAGCTACAGTTACTCCCAGTCCCCTTCCACCCACATCCATCCCTCCGACTTTACGTTTCAATCCTCCTCCGATGCCCTGGTCTCCTTTTTACCTCCAGCCTTTCTCACTTACTCCACCCATCTTGGTTCTTGGTTTCGTGGTCCTCCAAAATATTCCAAATGGAATTTAAACTGGAGGTGGTACCTCATGGTGGTACCCCATCTCCACCCTCCCCCACACCTCTCTCCCCATCCCCACCCCTCTCTCCATCTCCCTCTCCCCACCCCCATCACTCTCTCCCCCACCCCCCTTCCATCTCTACCCCACCCCCTTCCCTCTCTCTCCCTCTGCCCCCTTCCCCTCTGTCCCTCTTCCACCTCTCCCCCTATCTCCCCACTCTTCCACTTCTCTCCCACTTACCCCACCCCTCTGACAATCTCCCCCCTCACCTGGATGGATCCACCCACTTGCCAGGCTTTATTCCGTCCCCACTCTTTTCCAGCTCCCCCCACCCCATCAGTCTGAAGAAGGGACCTGACCCGAAACGTCATCTGTCCATTCCCTCCACAGATGCAGCCAGACCTGCCGAGTCCATCCAGCAATGTGTTCAGACAAGATAAAAGGCAGCCTTCCCCTCTTCCATCAACTGTAGCTACCAGGTAGAATGTAGCACATTCTACTCACCAGTAATGTAAGTAAGGTCCAAGTCAAACCCATCCTTTTGATAGCGCCTCTTGTTCTCAGACACCTGGAAATAAAGAGGTTTCATCAATCTTCTTAAATTACGTTACTTTCTAACATGTGGCAATATAAAATCATCATTTCATCGTCAACTATACCAGTTCACTCAACGCTCTAACTGCCCCTGTCGTCTTTATACGATTCTCTGGGATGATGGCAAGGATTTTGGGGGGTTGGGGGAGGGGAAAGAAAGGAGGAAGAAAGAAGGGACTTTGCCATTTTACAGAGAAAATAACTTTAGTTAGGAGAGTTCTGTAGTTGTGAATCCACAAGATGACACAGTGATGGTCAAAGGAGTTTGTACCTCTGATTTAAGTCAAGTTAATTACCGGGAGGAATACAAAAGCTACTGAGAAAAAGGCAGGTGATTAAGAAAAGTAGTGTATATGGCAAGTATATAACACCAGTGAGGAGAGTGGTGGACACTGCCCGGTCCATCACATGTACTGACATCCCCACCATCGAAGGTCCATCACAGGTACTGACCTCCTCACCATCGAAGGGATCTACAGGAGGCGCTGCCTCAAAAACGCAGCCAGCATCATCAAAGACCCACACCACCCTGGCCACGCTCTCATCTAGCTGCCACCATCGGGAAGAAGGTACAGGAGCCTGAAAACCGTGACCTCCAGGTTCAAGAACAGCTTCTTCCCAGCAACCATCAGGCTCTTGAACACTGCACAACACTAACCTCAGCAACTATGATCTTCTGTGGACTGGTATTTGGTTACATTATGGACTTCCTGTCAATAATCTCTTAGTGAAGCAATTGGAATAATTGAATTTGAGTTGCCACAATGAAATCTTTATTGAAGTTTTAACTTAAGGAACTCCCAACACATACTTACTGCCCACTCTGTATCGTCCTCTTTGCTCCATCTATTGTACTCAAGTTTGATCATTTATAGTATTTTTGTTTCAAGAGACACAGCATAGAAACAGGCTTTTTGGCCCACCGAGTTCGCACTGACAATCGATCACACGTTCACACTAGTTATCCCACTTTCTCATCCACTCCCTACACATAAGGGGCTATTTACAGAGGGCCGATTAATCTACAAACCCGCACATCTTTGGGATACGAGAGGAAACCAGAGCACCCAGAGGAAACCCACGTGGTCACAGGGAGAAGGTCAGTTGAGGTCAGGATCGAACCTGTGTCTCGGGTGCATGAGGCAACAGCTCTACTACTGTGCCAGGTATATCTGATCTTTTGTTCAGCAGGCTTTGGCAGCAACAGCACGGATGAACTTGAGTGTGAAACGTCAGTGTTTTGTAGATGGTTCACATTGCGGGCAATGAATGCTTAGAAGAGGTAGTCGGATGTCAATTAAGGGAGCTACTTCATCCCCAGGACAGCATTGAACTTTGTGTTGGTGGCTTCATCTACATCTGGGCAAGTATTGTGTTTTTTATTATTATACATTGTGTTATTGCATTAATGGGTCTGAAAAGCTGCAGCTATTATAATAATAATAATAAATAATACAATACTTGCCTGGATGAGTATTATGCCACCAACAGGAAATTCAACACTTATTAGCTTTTCAGATTTAGTCAAGTCCACTTTATTTGTCACCTACACATACAAGATGTGCAGTGAAATGAAAGTGGCAATGCCTGCGGATTGTGCAAAAACTACAGAACAGAATCAGTATTTACACGCTAGAATTTTTTTTTTTTCAAGAGACACAACACAACAGTAACTTAGTACAGTAAGTTAGTCCCTGGTGAGATAACACTTTACAGTCCTAATGGCCTGTGGGAAGAAACTCCGTCTCATCCTCTCTGTTTTTACAGCATGACAGCGGAGGCGTTTGCCTGACCGTAGCAGCTGGAACAGTCCATTGTTGGGGTGGTAGGGGTCCCCCATAATGTTGCTGGCTCTGGATCTGCACCTCCTGGTGTATAGGTCCTGTAGGGGGGGCAAGTGTAGTTCCCATAGTGCATTCGGCCAGAACGCCTTCCTGTCCTGGGCAGAGCAGTTCTCAAACCAGTTTGTGATGTTGCCGGACAAGATGCTTTCTACAGCCCCAGAGTAGAAGCACTGAAATACATGTGACAATCCTCTGCCTCAGAGGGGGGTGCAGGCATGTTCTCTGGATGCTTTCAAGAAAGAGCTAGATAGGGCTCTTAAAAATAGTGGTCATGGGATATGGGGAGAAGGTAGGAACGGGGTACTGATTGGGGGATGATCAGCCATGATCATATTGAATAGCAGTGCTGGCTCGAAGGGCCGAATGGCCTACTCCTGCACCTATTGTCTCTAATAAACTAAAAAAAAAACTGGAGGTACAATGAAAACCTTTTTGTTGCATGTTATCCAGTCAGCAGACTGTCGAGTCATACCGCGTGGAAACAGGACTTTCGGCCCAACTTGCCCACATGTCCCATCTACACAAGCCCCACCCGCCTGCATTTGGTCCATATCCCTCTAAACCTGTCCTATCCATGTACCCCTCTAAATGTTTCTTAAATGTTGCGATAGTACCTGCCTCAACTACCTCCTCCGGCAGCTCATTCCATACACCTACCACCTTTTTCGTGAAGAAGTTACCCCTCGGGTTCCTATTAAATCTTTCTCCCTTCACCTTAAACTGATGTCCTTTGGTTCTCAATTCCCCTACACTGGGTAAGAGACTGTGTCTACCCGATCTATTCCTCTCATGATTTTGCACACCTCTATAAGATCACCCCCTCATCCTCCTGTGCTCCTAGGAATAGAGTCCTAACCTGCCCAACCTCTCTCTATAGCTTACAATGTAATCTGACTGCACACAATTACAATCAAGCTGTCCACAGTGTACAGATACAGGATAATCGGCATCCGACTACTTCTGAACATTTAGTAAGGATTTCATTGTCATGCTTTCAGTACGTATGGCAATTAAATACTGTTGACTCTTAGAAACATAGAAAAATAGGTGCAGGAGTAGGCCGTTCGGCCCTTTGAGCTAGCACCACCATTCAATGTGATAATCTACAATAGTACCCCGTTCCTGCTTTTTACCACATATCCCTTGATTTCTTTAGCTCCAAGAGCTATATATAACTCTTGAAACCATCCAGTGAATTGGCCTCCGCTGCCTTCCGTGGCAGAGAATTCCACAGATTCACAACTCTTTGGGTAAAGATGTTTTTCCTCATCTCAGTCCTACCCCTTATTCTTAAACTGTGACCCCTGGTTCTGGACTCCCCCAACACGGGGAAGATTTCTCCTGCATCTAGCCTGTCATATGTTCTATATGTTTGCAAGTACACATGGTTCCAGGAACACTTGGCTAATGTCTGGTATGCCTTGGGTCAGGAGGAGATTGTTCACCCAGGATTCCCAGTCTCTGACCGGCTTTTGTAGCCTCAGCATTTACACGGATAATGTGGATCAGACTCTGGTCTATGGCGACTCCTGGGACATTGATGGAGCAGACGAGGATATTGCCAGGACTAGAGGGTCTGGGTTATAGGCAGAGTTTTAGGAGGCTGAGGCTATTCCTTGGAGCACAGGAGAATGAAGGGTGATCTTATAGAAGTGCATAAGATCACAAGGGGAATAGATTGGGCAAGAGACTGTGTATCTACCCAGAGTAGGTGAATCAAGGACTGAAGGACACAACTTTAAGGTGAAGGGGAAAAGATTGAATAGGTATCTGAGGGGTAACTTTTTCCACACAAAGGGTGGTGGATGTATGGAACAAGCTGCCAGAGGAGGTAGTTAAGGCAGGGACTATCCCAACATTCAAGAAGCGGTTAGAAAGGTACATGGATAGGACAGGTTTGGAGGGATATGGACCAATTGCTGGCAGGCAGGACTAGTGTAGCTGGGACATGTTGGCCGGTGTAGGCAAGATGGGCTGAAGGGCCTGTTTGCACACTGTATCACTATGACCGATTCAGATCCCATGAGCTTCTGCTGGCTGCTTCAGTTTCTTCTAGCGGTTGGCAAGTGAATTGACCAGAGCAAATCACCCCAAAGCAGGTGGATGGTTCACAAAACCAAAATCAGAGGTTCACGGGCACGAGGGTTATTTACAGCTATTAAAATGTGGAGATGGCATTAATGGCATCGCCTCGTGTGTTTGCATTGACGCAATGGGCCGAATGGCCTCTGAACAACTTAAAGCATCATAACTAAACTATAAACTCCAAACAGTTACATTATACAATGTGTGAGGGGTTGAATGAGTAGCATTTTATGCCATTTCCATTGAAATTGAAAGGATTGCAATTTTGCCACCACAATTACTTTGGCCAGTTAGAGCACTTTACCACTCAAACCAGTCTGTGGGAAAAATCAAACACGTTCAGATGTCCAGAACAAGGAAGCAGAGGTAGAAAGGGCAGGTTAAACAAATTCACCCTATGTTTAGTTCCAACAGCACGGAGCAGTGACACCCAACACCTCTGCCAGAACAGAACCACCAAGCATTGTTCTATCACCGACTGCTCTCATCTCTGGCCTTTGTTACAACTATCTGCCCGTCTATCTCTGCCCATCCATATTCTCCACAGATGCTGCCTGGCCTGCGCAGCTACTCCAGCACCTCTACTCCGTCACACTTTCCACAGGTTTGGGTTCGTTCAAGACTCTGTAGCCAGCTCTACTTGTACACATTGATCGATTGGTGCTTCTCATTGGTAATCTATAACCCTTGCAACCACTTCCGTTTCCCTTTACTCTTCCATTTCAATCCAGTCATAAAATGGCAACATCTTAATGGCCAACGTACGTTTAGATTAATTGAATATTACAACACAAGTACAGGCCCTTCAGTCCATGGCACCTGTGCTAGACATGATGCCATGACCTTCACCCATCTGCTTGAACATGATCCACATCCACGTGCCTATACAAAGCTTTCCTCCATGTGCTCTGGTTTCCTTACACATACAGCATGGAACCTAGCCCTTCAGCCCACACTGACCATCGATCACCTGTTCACACTGGTTCCATGTTATCCCACTTTCTCATCCGCCCCCTACATGCTAGGGGCAATTTACAGAGGGCCAAGAAACCCGCACGTCTTTGGGATGCGAGAGGAATCCAGAGCACCCGGAGTAAACCTTTGTTTGGCACATGGAACTGCAGGGAATGGAATACCCAGGTCTCTGGCGCTGCAAGGTAGCGGTTCTATCGGCTACATCATTGTGCAGCCCCAATCGGAAGTCAACCCAGATAGAATACTTCACAGCATCATTTACAAATTACACGCTTGTTTTACAGAACGGTGAGCTAAAGGCTAATGAACAATTAAACAAAAAAAATGTAAGTTTTCAAACCAGTTACCAGTGCACCAGAAAAGACACAGAGTGCTGAGGGTAGCTGCTCAGGGAACCCGAAGGACCGCAGACTGGAAGGAAGAGGCTGACCAGTGCTTGTCCCTGGAAGACCAGAGACTGGGAGGATGGAGCCAGCAAGGGGAGAAGCCAGTAGGAGAGGAGGGGGAACTGGGGTCTGGCCTACCATGCCCTCCAGTTGGGCTGCAGTAGATGCGCCCGTGGAACAAAGGTGGAGGGGAGAGGAGAGGGACGTCGGTTCACTGGTCAACCCGCACGTCCAAGGAAGGCAATGGCTGGAGGTCTGCAGCAGCCTGGAACTGGCACCACTGAGAACTACAACATGGACTGGACTTGGAAAATGGCAGAAAAACATGGCCCCTGTTGCACGTGGCCTCAGTAGACTATAACTGCACGATTCGCTAATCGGGGATGCACTTGGCTATGGTAATACTTTACTGGACTGTATGCAAGAAAAGAATTTCACTGTGTGTGTGTGTGTGCGCAGCAGTTCAAACATGTATTAATAGAAGCACCACAGAACCATTAACTCGGCGGGTCAGGCAGCATCTCTGGAGAACATGGAGGCAAATGACCCTTCTTCAGACGTCCTCCTGAGATGTTGCTGAGCTCCTCCAGCACCCTGCCTTCTTTTGTAAACCAGCATCTGCAGTTCGAAAGGAGAAGTCTGAAGAAGGGTCCCGACCTAAAACGTCACCCATTCCTTCTCTCCAGAGATGCTGCCTGGCCCACTGAGTTACTCCAGCATTTTGTGTCTACCAGCATCTGCAGTTCCTGGTTTCTAAGAGTGCACCAGTCGTCACCACAAAGAGATCATCCCTTTGCTGCTCTCAGAGTGATCTCTCCTGTTGCAACACTCACCATCCTTCTGGTGGCCTTTTCAAGGTGCTTCTTCTGTGAAGCAAGCCGGAAAATTCTAACCAAGATGACAACTCGTAGAACACGAAAGACAGTCACCACCCTGAAGAACAAGAGAAGTTTATTACTGGAGTTACCCATATATTTTAATCCCAACATTTGTGTTTTAAATGTACAAAATATAATTCAGGCTCAAATAATAATCACCCAAACACAATTCATATATTTTTACTAGACAAATAATTTACCAGACTTTATATTTAAATAGATTAGCTTCTTGCAACTGGATACATATGGTCAAATTGTCACACCCATATTCTCAACACTAATGAATACTAGGGGAAAGAAAATATTTAAAATGGAGTTGGAGGAACAGATTGTTCCTCCAACTCCATATGGGGAGAGGAAGAATGCAGTACTGATTGTGGATGATCAGCCATGATCACAGTGAATGGCAGTGCTGGCTCGAAGGGCCCAATGGCCTCCTCCTGCGTCCATTGTCTATTGTTTTGCTACCTACACCTGAGCTAGAGTGACTCAGGTCCTTGGAAACAAACAGAACAGCGTTGGAGTTTATACTCCCTGAAAGAGAAGTGTGGACAGGGAAGATGGTTAACTTAGAAAGATGGAGGATGGACAACATTCACAGTATCGACACAGCGGGTGCAAAAATATACCAGAGGTGCGGAACCTACAAGTCAGAAAGGGTGATCCCAGAATTACAAAGGGGTACTCATCAGGAACAAGTTAATAGACTTGGGGTTTTGCTTCAAGGTTACACTGATTTGGCCTGATAAAGGACATGTATTGCATAGGCAAGATGTGAGGAGTGTTACCGATTGTAGGTACATCTACTGTAGGACTATAGGCTATAGATGTTAAATGGCATCCAGGAAATGTAACAAGGAAATAAGAAACGTCCAAACAGGTAGGAACTCGGTGCAGCCTGTTATAGAGACAGACAATCGTACAGAGCAGAAACAGGTCCTTCAGACCAACTCATCCATGCTGACCACTAAGCCACTCCCATATCCCTCTAAACCTTTCCTATCCAGGTACCTGTCCAGGGGTTATTTAAATGCTGCTATAGTACCTGCCTCAACTACCTCATTTGGCATCTTGTTCCATACACCCACCATCCACCGTGTGAAAAAGGCGCCTCTCAAGCTCCTAATACATCCTTCCCCTCTCATTTTAAACCATGTCAATAGACAATAGATGCACGAGTAGGCCATTCAGCCCTTCGAGCCAGCACCGCCATTCAACATGATCATGGCTGATCATCCTCAATCAGTACCCCATTCCTGCCTTCTTCTCCCATCTTTAAGAGCCCTATCTAGCTCTCTCTTGAAAGCATCCAGAGAACCGGCCTCCATCACCCTCTGAGGCAGAGAATTCCACACTCACAACACTGTGTGTCCTCTGGTTCTTGATTCCCCTACTCTGGGTAAAAGACTGTGCATTCACCCTATGAATTCCCCACTTTTATACTGAAAGCCAAAGTATCAAAAGCATTCTTTACCACCCTATATACCCGTAACAGCACAGTGTACACCTGCCCCCCTAAATCCCAGAGCCCTACCATTCACTGTGAAGGTCCTGCCCTGGTTAGACTTCCCAAAACACAACACCTTTCACTTGTCTGTATTAAACTGCATTAACTATTCCTCAGCCCACTTGCCCAGCTGATCAAGGTCCAGCTGTAGATAACCCTCGCCATGGTTCTCAATACCACCCACTTTAATGTCATCTGCAAAGTTACCAATCACGCCTTGTACATTCTCATCCATGTCATTGATATAAATTGCAAACAGCAATTGGCCCAGCACTGATCCCAGAGGCACATTACTAGTCTCCAGTCCGAAAAACAACCTTCTACTATCACCCTTGCTTGAAGCCAATTCTCCAACCAGTCAACTAGCTCCTTGGATTCCATGCAATCCAAGCTCTGAGCAGCCTGTCATATGGTTCCTTAAAGGCTTAGCTGATCCATTAGACAATGTCTACAGCCTTGCCCTTGTCATAGAGTGATACAGTGTGAAAACAGACCCTTCAGCCCAACTCGCCCACACCGGCCAACAATGTCCCAGCTACACTAGTCCCACTTGCCTGCGCTTGGTCCATAGCCCTCCAAACCCGTCGTATCCATGTACCTGTAACTGTTTTAAACGATGCGATAGTCCCAGCCTCAACTACCTCCCTCCTCTGGCAGCTTGTTCGATACACCCACCACCCTTTTGTGTGAAAAAGTTACCTCTCGGATTCCTATTAAATTTTTTCCCCTTCGCCTTGAACCTATGTCCTTATTTCCCCTGCTGTGGGCAGGGGAACCTTTATAGTTCAAAAATGTAATCAAATAAATTCACCCTTCATGGTTTTATACCAATTAGTTAGGGATGTGCACAGCTGCACTGGAGGAGATGGTGGGACACACCAGGCTGTAATTTTGGTTCAGTTCTGACCCTCTAGTGCCGTCAAGAACAAGGATCATATATTGGTGGGATAAACATAGCAAGAGGAAGCATCATGTGTTTTAGCGGCACAGAGGTGATGCACTCTCATGGCATGATTGATGCAATGCTGGCTTAGACTCAATGTCCCATTCATTGCAAGATGATACAAGAACAAGAGGCTCATTAGAGGCTAGATCATAGCATGTTTGGTGAAATGCCCCATTCTGTGCTACAGAAACCTTCAAATACTAAAACATGAACAATTCCATTATTTATCAGGAATTAAGATGCAAGAGGAAAAGATGTTACATTAAAGCTATGGCTTTCTTAACCCACCCTTCATCACAAAAACACTCCAGTTCTAGAGGCCTAAATATGGCTATCATCAGATAGAGGCATCAGCCTGCAAGCTCATGTCAAAGGAGCAGAATTAGGCCATTCGGCCCATTTAGTAAACTGCACCATTCAATCATGGCTGATCTATCTTTCCCTCTCAACCCCATGCCTTCTCCCCACAACCTTTGACACCTGTACTAATCAGGAACTAACCTGCAACTGGAGTTCAGACTAAAAAGTAGCAGAGCAGTTATGGAATTATCAATACGCTACATTAATGAAGATAGACACAAAACGCTGGAGTCACTCAGTGGGACAGGCAGCATCTCAGCAAAGAAGGAATGGGTGACATTTCAGGTCGAGACCCTTCTACAGTCTGAAGAGTCTCAACCCAAAATGTCACCCACTCCTTCTCTCCAGAGATGCTGCCTGTCCCACTGAGTTACTCCAGCATTGTGTCTATCTTCGGTGTAAACCAGCATTTGCAGTTCCTTCCTACACATATTAATGAAGGCCATTCATATCAGGAACAAGTTGCCAGATTAAGCTTTAGAAGTCCTAATTGTGCCCGCCACAAGACATTTAAACAGATATGGACAGGAAGTGTTGAGAGGGCTATATGCAGGCAAATGGGACTAGCCCAGTATGCCAACCGAAGGGTCTTTTTCCGTGCTGTACAGCTCTGAGAGTCTGCTTCAACTGCATGACCAGTTGTAGATGCTAGCACCATTGCTTCACTATCAGGAGGCCGGGAGTTGAAGGTTGTGCCGCAGAACCCCATGCGGCTAAACCAAGACCGGCATGGCTGAGGCAGGGAGCTGTGCGGCTGGAAGATGCAGACTGATGAATTACATCCTGAAAGTAGAGGTGTTCCTTAGTTTAACATGGAGCTTCAGGCACCCATTCAGGAGTGTTACAGCATCACACCCCAACATTATCATCATTAAAAATGCACAGCTCCCTTCCCCATCCACTTCCACCCACACCCCTCCCTCCAACTTTACATTTCTCTCCTTATACAACACCCTTACAGTTCCTTTTCAACTCCAGCCTTTGTCGCTTACTCCACCCATCTGCCAATCGCCCCCTCTTCCCTATCCACCTATCACTCACCAGGCTCTGTCTGGCCCCCACCTCTCCCACCCCCAAACACAAAACGACTCCATACGTCTGAAGACTGTCCAGCCCGTACCAGTGTCTGTCCATTCCCTCTACAGATGCTGCCTGACCCACTGAGTTCCTCCAGCACTTGGCATTTTACTCAAGATTCCAGCGTCTGCAGTTCCTTGTGAATCCGACGCAGCTCATTATCCCAATAGCTTCGTTTAGAACTTCATTGACTGCAGTTAGCCGAGCATTCCCACTTTGCACTTGTATTCATTTTAACGGGGAGAAGGCGGGGAAATGTGATTAGGAACCAGAGGTCAGCCATGCTTGAATGGCACTCGATGGGCCGAATGGCCTGATTATACCCCTAGAACGTGTGAACTCACAGGCTCTCAAGAACTTTTAGACTTCAAGGAAATCAGTTTCTTTCCAGGTATCCAAAGTTTAGAAGGATGAGAGGTGATCTCATTGAAACATATAATATTGTTAAGGGTTTGGACACGCTAGAGGCAGGAAACATGTTCCCGATGTTGGGGGAATCCAGAACCAGGGGCCACAGTTTAAGAATAAGGAGTAAGACATTTAGAACGGAGACGAGGAAACACTTTCTCACAGAGAGTTGCGAGTCTGTGGAATTCTCTGCCTCAGAGGGCAGTGGAGGCAGGTTTTCTGGATGCTTTCAAGAGAGCTAGATAGGGCTCTTAAAAATAGTGGAGTCAGGGGATATGGGGAGAAGGCAGGAACTGGGTACTGATTGGGGATGATCAGCCATGATCACATTGAATGGCGGTGCTGGCTCGAAGGGCTGAATGGCCTACTCCTGCACCTATTGTATCATTTAGATCAACACTTGCAGCCCAGGCTCGGGATACAATGAGTAACATCAATAGCAGTCCCTAAAGAAAACACACTTGACACATTTTAAGTTTAAGTTATCCAATTATTAGCATGCCTGTATCTAGCCAAACTGTAGAAAAATTGTCTTTAATGGACATCAGTCTACCTGGGAATGAGAGTTGCACCACTCAGATCAGAGAAGGCGTACACCATAGTAATAACCTGGGTCACCACCACAATCACAGCATCCAAAATGTTGAGTTTAGAATGGAAGTACACACGAAACCTGCAACATAAACATAGAAGATGCAATTTGTACTGAAGGCTGCATATTAGTACTCAGTTCTCATTACACTTTGTGAAGCCTAATGTGATCTCTATAAAACATCAATCTTTATATTCTATGGATCGTCAATAGTTGCACCAAGGACTGTGGTATTTTTTTAACACTAGTAATGTGGTAATCAATTTATTGATTTTTTTGTTATATGCCTGACCTACTGAGTTCCTCCAGCACTTTGCATTGGACTCAAGATTCCAGCTTCTGCAAGTTCCTTGTTAATCCAACTCTGCTCATTATCCCAATAGCATCATTTAGAACTTCACCGACTGCAGTTGGCTGTGTGTACTATGTTTACGGACCTGTTTAACTGCAGCAAGTAAGAATTTCATTGTTCCATTATCGGTACTTGTGACAATTAAGCACTCCAGTCCTCTTCCAAACCTGCCTGAACTATGTTGGATCTATTTATATCATTATTTTATGTTTTAAAACAAATGACAGAGTTTGAATACTAATTTTGACTTGATTACAGTCAATGATGGGGAAATTAGCCAGAGGGTGGCGAATCTGTGGACTTCTTTACCACAGATGGCTGGGGAGGCAAAGTCATTAGATATTCTTTTAAAGTGGATTGACACATACTTGGTTAGTAGGGGTGTCGAGGGTAATGTGGAGATGGCAGGAGAATGGAGTTGTGAGGGAAAGATAGATCAGCCATGATTGAATGATAGAGTAGATGTGATGGGCCGAATGGCCTAATTCTGCTTGCATGACTTATGGACTAATAAAATTGGATTATGACTATGCAGCACATTAATCCACGCAAGGGAAGATATGGAGTTCAGGCCTTCATTCAATCTAGTCATGGTATTGTGATGAAGATAGTTCCAAACCTCAGACCCCAAGGCCTTGGACTTGCTTGAATAGTTGAAGTTTAAAGATTGCCACATCAGGTTTCATTTGTCATGAATGGTCCACGCCATGTTTATCTATTGCTTTACTATTGTTTACTTATGTTTGGGTACTTCAGATATGAAGTTTGTATGTGCATAATAGTTGTATGTATATATATGTCTGTAGGTATTATGGGAAATTGCCTAGGGTAGTATTATTATTATTAATTAATTGATTTTTAAACATGGTAGAAGTGTTGGGGAAAAGGGGTGAGATTTAATAAGTTATTCTTCTTCTCTCCTTTTCGAGCTTGTACAGACACATTGGAACTTTGCTTTTGTTCTTTTCATTGCTTTGTAAATATTGATTGTAATGTCCAATTGTTTGATAAGTTCGATTTTGTTACTATTAATGTCTTTAATGTCTTTACTTGCTCGGAATAAATAAATAAATAAATAAATAAAAAATAAAAATAAATAAACACCCATGGCCACGCAACTTCCAGAAACAGCATCCAAAGATGCAAGACAGACACCAAATGTTGGAGTAATTCAGAGGGACAGGCAGCATCTCTGGAGAGAATGAATGGGCGACGTTTCGGGCCGAGACCCTTCTCAGAGATTCAAGATGGCACCAGAGTGTAGCAACTCTGCATGCTCTTCCCAGAGGAAGATTTACCATCGTCTGATACAAATCGCTCTACACTTTTATATCCCTTTCCCTCCTGCAAGCGCAGATATTCTGCACTGTATATTTTCCCCTTTGCTCAACCTATTGTACTCGAGTTTGTCTTGATTATATTCATGTATCTGTTTGAATAGCATGCAAAACAAAGCTCCTCACTGCCCCTTTCATTTAAGGATATACTGTGGGCAAGTTAGAGGCCAATTAACCTACAAACCTACTCGTCTTTGGGAAGTGGGGAGAAACCCACATGGTCACATGGAGAACTTACAAACTCCGTACAGACAGTACCCGAGGTCAGGATCGAACCAGTGTCTCTGGACCTAGAAGACAACAACTCTACCGCTGTGCTGCCCAAATTATGTTGGAACATTTTTCCCAAATTGGTCTGGTCTAATCTGTTGAACATTATTTCCATGATAAAGCAAGTTAAACATTAACTTCAATAACTTTAATATTTTTCAATAAAGTGTTTGTAATTTAGTTTTAAATTTAATTAATATAATTTTCAAAAATAATTTTAAAATATTGAAATAAAATGTAATATATTTAGAGTGCTTACCCTTCCACAAAGATTCGAAGGAGGACATCAATAACGAAGAAGAAAGATATAGCCAGTGACACGCCTACAATTCCGTGCCTGAAGGGCTTACTTTTATTTGCAGTTGATAAATCCACAATTACAAGAACAACATCAACAATTATAAGAACAATACCAAAAATCCTGCAAGAAACAAAAGCAAAACAGGAAATTAAACTGGTCACATTCCATTCCCCTCAGCAAGGCCTGGCAAAGCACATTAATATCAGGGTACAGTAATATCCCCCCCCCGTCCACACCCTCTGTAGTGTACACATTTCTCCCAGCATCCTAGTCACCCTGCTCCTCCCTATTTCTGCCACCCCTCCAGTTTACATTTCATTTCACTTCTCTTCTTATCCAGCACCATGTTGTCTCCTTTTCACCTCCATCCTTTGTCACTCCACCCTTTGGCCCATCACCCTCCTCCTAATCGGTATCCACCCATCACTTGTCAGGTTTTGTCACTATTCCAGCTTTCCTCACCCCCCTACACCCATCAGTATTTTTCCCCGGATGCCAGTATCTGCTGCTTCTCATTTCTAGAGTAAAACTAATGATCTAGAATACAGCAAACTGTCACCGGACACCAGGTTCTCCGTATGACTGGATGCCATTTCTTTTAAAGGCTCGCCGTTAAATCATTGAAGATGTTACACGGTATTCTAATACATTTGCCAGAGAACCGGTTAAAGAGAAAGGCCCCAGGAGTCAAAAGTAAACACACAAAACCTCCCTTGAACCAAATGCTCAACTATCTGGATATCTGAATGGCCAATTTCGGCTTATTGAAATTCGACAGTAATACAATGTACAAGCCCCAGGGAAGGAAGCATACTTAAGGGGCTGTCCCACTGCGGCAACCTAATTGACGACTTTAGAAGAGTTTGGAAAAAAATGTAATGTTGAAGACCTCCTTCGACTATGTTGAAGACCAGCTTCGACTAACTTATGGAAAAATTGGACACCGAATAGTGGAGAGTGAAGACAACCTCCTTCGATCTTCTTCGACTATGATGAAGACTATCTACGACTACCTTCGATTGCCTACGACTAACATGCCGACCTACTAGGACTAAACCTACGGGTAAAAAAATGTATCGATTTTTCCATTACTCGCGAGCATTTTTCAACATGTTGAAAAATACGCCGCGACCCAGCTGAGACCTCGAGTGCACAGGGACTACTCTCCAACATGAAGGAGAGTTACAAAGACCTCCTACGACCTCGTGTTGACCATGCTGCGAGTACGAGTCGAGGGCAAACTCGCCAGAACTCGCGGATTAGGTCTCCCAAGTGGGACAGCCCCTTTACACACAAACGATGCTAGATGGCCGTTTGGGAGGGGCATAGTCATACAGCATGGAAACAGGCCCTTCGGCCCAGCTCGTCCATGCCAACCAAGATGTCCCAACTACACTAGTCCCTCATGTGGCCCATATCTCTCCGAACTTTTCCTATTCATGTCGGACATGTTTCCCTCATTTACTCGTTTCCTACAAACGGTTTGATCACAACTTCTGTTCATTTGCTTCTCGTTGCAAATTTGGAAGCTCAGTTCCCCACTGATGGATCAAGCATTCAGTACTCAGCTGCCAAGCGAGGTCGGGAAACCACTGGCTTGAACATGGTTATTGATCCTACAGAAATAATTTACACTGCCCAAGAGGCATGTGGGGTCAGTGGGCCAGTTCTGCACAATTATTAATCGGGGGTTGTATGGTGTTACTCAACTGGACTGTGTGTGAGAAAATAATCCATTGACTATAATCTTCATTGCAGGCTGCAGTTTGTCACTCGAGGGATGTGTGTAATATTGCATACAACCAAAATTAATACTGTCGACATGAACACCCCTAAGGGCACAGTAAAGCCCCTGTCCCACGATGCGAGTTCACACAAATACTCTCCAGAGTAAAAAAAAAAAAAAAAAAAGATCAAACTCATGGGACCTCATCACGAGTATTTTTCTATTGTTGAAAAAACTTCACGAGTTTCCGCATTTCCCGAGTACATGCCGTTAGCATTACGAGCCGCTACGAGACATCCATGAGCTCCGGTGTAGCCGCTACGTACATTCTACGTACTTACCACAAGTTTGATTTTTTTTTTTTTTTTAATTCGGGAGAGCTCTTGGGTAAACTCGCATCGTGGGACAGGCCCTTTAGAAAATAGCGTTTTGCATACCAGGTGAACATACTTGGGAGTGCTACAAATTTGGGCAGGGACATTAAAGGCTGATTAGCAGAATTAAGTAGTCACCACTAACCAGGTTCCTAAATGCTATGCAAAAAATAAAGTGCTGGAGGAACTCAGCATGTCCGGCCGGATCTGTGGAGTGAATGGACAGATGACGTTTCAGGTCAGGACCATTCTTCAGAATCAATAAACCCTGTTGGGGTTTCACCATCATCTGCCCACTGTCCTCAGCAGAGTCATTGCCTTTGCACCACTGCACCCACACATCGCGTTCCAAGCCCTGCACGATCGATCTCTTCTTCCATCACCTTTGCACCCATTTCTCCAGCAAAGAGTCCAATACCTGCCCATTGACAACCACCCCCCCCCCCCCCCCCCCCCCCCGTCCATTCCCTACACAGATGCTACTTGACTTGCTGAGCTCCTCCAGCACTTTGTTTTGCATGAGATTCCAAGCATCTGCAGGTCATTGCGTCTCCCTTCCAGAAAATCAGGAGGCTGCAGAATAAATATCAAACCACCAATGGAGCCACTTTAGTCTGTCCCTCACCAGTATCACTGCATGTGGTTCCTGGAGATACTGGTTTTGGTAAAAGCCAGTGACAAAGCTCAAAAAGGGATTTTTCTCCTCAACGGTACAGATTGCCAACTCAATACCAGCTTATCACATCAACAAAGAAATGTCCATTTAAACATAGATCAGCCTAGTCAGTCACCAGTCAGCAAACACCAGAATAGATGAATAGAATGTATTTCCCATTCATCAGTCACCACAATTTGAGAGTATCATAGAACTGTACAGCAAAGAAACAGGCCATTCGGCCCACCTTGTCCATGCCCAGCAAGTTAGCATACTAGACTAGTCTCATTTGCCTGCACTTGGCCCACATCCCTCTAAACCCTTCCTATCCATATATCTGTCCAAATGTCTTTTAAAAGTCGTAGTTGTATCCATCCTATAGCTTCTTCTGGCACCTTGTTCCATATATGGACTATCCACAGAGTGAAAAAGTGAACTGTAATATTAGTTTACGCTGGATTCAAGAACTTTGTTATAAAAATATTCATAGCTTCATTAAAAAATGTTAAATTAATCCAAATAATATTTAAAACAAAAAAATTAACATCCAAATACAAAATACTTTTGATATGAATTGAATGCTTCAACTATTGGCTATTTTTTTTATAGATTCAACGGAAGTGAAAACCTTGCAGATGCTGGAAATCCAACATAAAAGCAGAATATGACAAAGTGCTGGAGTACCTCAGTGGGTTCGGCAGCATCTTTGGAGAACATGGACAGGTGACATTAGGGGATCCCCCCTCCCCCCCCTACAGTCAGTATGAAGAAGGGTCCCAAACAAAAAAGTCACCTATCCATGTTCTCCGGAGATGCTGCCTGACCCGCTGAGTTAAGGGCCTGTCCCACTTGGCCGTAATTTGCGCCTCATATGTAAAATAGGTTGACGCGTTGTGATGCACGGGTAGCACGGGACGGGCGCATGGAGGCATGGAGGAGTGTGGAGTTGCGCGCGGTATCGCGCTGCAGGATTTCGTGCTGTACGAAATCCTCGCGCGCCATCTGCGTGACGTATCGCGTACGCACGCTGACGCATTGGTATCGAGTGGAGACGCATGGTTATGTCACCGTGCGCGCCACAGGGTATTCTAATGATGTCACATGCACCAGACGGCATGATGATGCGTCATTTGCGCGTGATATCGCGCGCAACGACGCGTCGACCTATTTTACATATGACGCGTAAATGAGGCACAAATTACGGCCAAGTGGGACAGGCCCTTTACTCCGACACTGTCTTTTTTTTGTAAGCCAGCATTTGCAGATACTTGAATCTGGAAACAGAATAAGCTGGAAATACACAGTAGGTCAAGCCACACCTGTGGGAAGAGAAACAAAGTTAATCTCAGGTGGAAGATGCAGCCCGACTCAAGTATTTCCATCATCGTTTTATTCTATTGATTCAAGTCAGCTTTAAAAATGCTCTAAAACCTCAGAACCTTTAAAGAAGGGTCCATGTATTATTCACTTCAATGCATTTCTCGAAAGCAATTGTGCGGGATGAATGGTTGACTTACCGAAACCAGAATGACATCACGTAAGGTGCAATCATTTTCTTGACCTGACTGCAACAGAGCACAATTAAAACATTGCATCACACACTAATCTAGTCAAAAACATGCATCAACATCAGCCAAGTTATCAACCATTTGCAAATCCGTACTCTCAAATCGTCCCGATTCACCGTTTGGGATCAGGTGCTGGTACAAAGCCAGCATTTACCGCCCCCTTCATAGCTCCCCTGGTGGTGGTATTGGGGGACATGTTAGGCCACTGAAGATTTACCACAGAGCGGATCTGAAGACCAAATTGTGACAGATTTCCTCCCCTGACAAATACTGGTGCTTTGTGATAATCAGGCAGGCATGATCATCATTACTAAAACTTCATTATTCTTCCCCATGTTACCAACACTTAACTTCCACAGTTACCATAGTGGGACACGAACTTTGCCAATTAGATAGTTGGCCTTGGTATCAGAAAGACCCGGGTCTGGTAAATTAACTGCAGCAGCTCCATCATACGAGGTTCCAGCAAGAAACAAACCTAAAACACTCACACGCCCATTAAATAGAGAGCTGATCTAAAGATAGATCACTTTCGTTTGACCCACCTCAATGCACACCCTGGACTTGTTCCTCTGTAGCTGTAACACTATATTCAACACTCTGGCATTGTCTGCTTGCACTACCTTTTCTACTGTATGGCTCGATTGCACTTGTATACAGCATGATCGGACTGGATAGCATGCAGACAAAAGGTTTTCACTGTATCTCAGTGTACGAGACAATAAACCAACAGCAATAATTTGGGCAGTTTCAGTTTACCATAGGTACGATATCAGATTCAGGATTTCCCCAGAGAATGTTATTAGAAGATAAATACAGGAGATAGTTGCAATAATCGAGACAAGGCAAGCACATTTGAGGGTTAGAGTCTACACAAGCATAAATTTACAATCACACAACTCACCCCAAAAAGAAATTAGTTGTTGAATCAAGGGATCAATTTAACTTCTGATAACCAATTAATAGGGCACTCGAATTTGATACAAAGTCTATAACTGTGAAAAAAACCTTAATGATACACAGTCTTCAATCTGAAGAAGGATCTCGATCCGAAATGTCACATATTCCTTTTCTCCGGAGATGCTGTTAGACCTATTGAGTTACTCCAGCTTTTTATGTCCATCTTCAGTGTAAACCAGCATCTGCAGTTCCTTCCACCATAGTTGCTGGACTCGAGGGCCTTAGCTACAGGGAGAGGTTGGGCAGGCTGGGATTTGATTCCCTGGAGCACAGGAGTTGTGGGATGATATTACAGAGGTGCACAAAGTCACGAGCGGAATAGCTTTATTTTTAGAGATACAGCGTGGAAAGAGGCCCTTCGGCCCATCGAGCCAGTGCCGATCAGCAATCACCCATACATGTTCTATCCTACGCACTAGGGACAATTAACCTACAAGTCATTAGAGTGATGGAGGAAAGCAGAGGAAACCTACGTGGTCACAGAAAGAATGTGCAAACTCCCAACAGACAGCACAAACCGGGTCTCTGGATTGATAGGGTGAATGCACAGAGCCTTACCTTGGGATAGGGAAATCAAGAATTAGAGGATACAAGTTATTTATAGGAACTTGAAGGGCAACCTTTTATGGAACAACCTGCCATAGGAGGTAGTTGAGGCAGGTACTATAACACATAAAAGGATAGAATAGGCAAGGCCGAGAGGGATATGGACCAAATGTAGACAAATGGGACTATTTTAGATGGTCAGCATGGATGGGTTGGGACAGAAGGCTCGTTTCTGTGCAGTACGACTATCTCTATATAACTAAAAGTCTTCATCTTGTTGGTGCCCACGATGTGTCAATCTGGTTTTCCTATCTTCTTCCAAACGCTAGGCCAAAGCCTTCCCATTTTCACACATCCTACTCACATCTTTCCTGTCGTGGTGATAAACATCTTCCCGTCGCATTCCCATTTATATTTCCGAAGTTATTCATCCTTTAAATTTAAAAAACAGCCCCAAAAACTCACCCATTTCGGGGCAAAAATCCAAGTGACGTCACAATGCACTCGCTAGGTAGGACGGGACACTCCGGGAGGGAGGGGCACTCCAGCGCTCGCGGTGAACGAGGAGTGGCGGCGGCTGCCAGGGGGGCCGACTGCTGCCCAGTACCTGGTGGGGAGGATGGTGCTGCGGGCCGAGCCTGGGGACTGGGTCTGAACTGGAGCCGAGCCTGGTGCTGGAGTGAGGACCGAGCCCGTGTCTTGGGATGGGCCCATGACCCGGGCAGAGAAAGAAACCCCTGCTGGAACCAAGGACGAGCCTGAGTCTGTGGTCAGAGTTGAGCCCAGAGATGAAGTCGGGGCCGGCACTATAGCCCCTATTCGAGCTGACGGCTGGAGTCTACGGCCAGGGCCCGGCCGGGCCGAGTACGAGAACCAGGCCGAGTTCCAGGCCCTGGCGCTGCTCTACGACCTGGGTAGGTGCTGGGGCAGGGAATGGGAGTTAGGGGAGGAGGATGAGGGAAATGAGGAGGGAGATGGGGTGGGGAGTGGGGTGGAGGAGGGAGATGGGGTGGGGAGTGGGGTGGAGAGGGGAAAGATCCTGGGAAGGTGAGGAGGGAGATGAAGGGGGGGGGGGGGGAGAAGAATTGAGGGAGGGGAGGGGGTAGGGAGGGTAGTTGCCACGTCTACACTTCCTCTCACCCCCTCCCTCTCCATCTCTATGTACCCTCACTCCTCCCCTCTCCACCCCTCCCACCCCTCCCCCCTCGGGATTGAAGAGGGAGGGTGAAGAGGAGGAGGGAGTGCTGGGGGATGAGGAGAAATGAGCCGCGCCTGCGCAGTTGGGAGCTATGCGTGAGTGGTTGAGTTACTTGCGTTGGGGGAACGGGTGAATGGTGGAATCTTACGTTGGGGTAACTGCACTGGGTTTAGTAACCCACTAAGAATCGCAGTTTATGCAAAACTAACGTTCTCCTCACACGGGTATAACAGGGCACAGATCCTCCCAATCCACTGAATACACAGAATGACCAGATGTACAAGGATCAGCACTGGTGCGAGAGTGCAGCCTCTTATTTAGAACAGCCGTACATCACAGATCGAGGTTGTTCAACACTGTTTAAAATACACCCTAATTCTGTTGACATAATAAGCAGACAACTTCTCACCACAGTCACGTGTTGGTTGACCCAAAGCTGACAACTTTATTGCATGCAATCCCATTTACTGCCACGATTTGTTAGTGAAATAAATTCCATCCTACAATATTCATTGAAATGAACCCCAAGGAAAACTATTCGGAGAGGGAATTTGGGATGACAACAAAAAAAATAAATGTACTATAAGGCATGAAAAGACAAAGTGCTGGTGTAATTCAGCAAGTCAAGCAGCAACTCTGTAGGACATGGACAGCTGACTTCAGATCTTGACCATTCTTCAGACCCACCAAGTTACTCCAGCACTTTTTTTTTTTGTATCTGCAGTTTCTTAGATGTCCTTAAACTTACCCAAACAAATGAATTATTTTATTACATGCATTTATCACTAATCAAAAAACTCACCCTTTAAACCACAAACTATCAAATATAATATACACTAATACAATTTTTTGAATAATAAGATTTTTTTTTAAATACAAAAATGTTTGGGTCGTGCTCCCAGATCATGAGAGATGAATCAAGAATTGCAAACATTTTCAAAATGGTTACATGAAAAAAAAAACATCAACTCTTCAATCTAGAAAATATATGGATCTCAAAGACGAGTTGAAGCAGGGGAATGCATGGAATGATGGGTCCCACAATGAGGCCAAGTGTTCACTAATGGTCAGTGTAGCTTTGCTAAGCACACTTTGAGCAAAAACATTGCTGCAAGGAATTTACCCAACTGGGCAAACTTCTTGCAGCAGTGGCCTACATGATCTCCCAGTTGCTAAACACCAACTCCATACAGACCTTTCAGTCCTGGGCCTCCTCCACTGTCAGAGTGAGGCCCAACGCAAATTGGAGGGACAGCACCTCGTATTTTGCTTGGGCAGCTTACAACCCAGCAGTTTCTCCAACTTCAAGTAACTCTCTCTCCATCCCTCTTCCACCCTAGTTCTCCTCATAGTTTCACTGTCCCCCCCGATTAATTGTACCATTTTTATGCCTTATTGTCACCTTCCCCTCAACAAATAATAAACCATTGTATATTTCCTAGACCATCATCTGCTTTGATTTGTCATTTTCACATCTTGCCCTTCCATACCTCTAGTCTCCCTCAGTCTGAAAAAGGGTCTCAACCCAAAAATGTCACCCATTCCTTCTCTCCAGAGATGCTGCCTCCAGTTACTCCAGCATTTTGTGTCCGAGGGATCTTCCGGTATTCCGTAGCAAAATGAAGAATCAATGCTGCTAGAACACGTTGGAAAAGGTGCTGAAGAGATTCACCAAGATTTTACCCGGGCTTGACTAATAGGGAGAGGTTAGATAGGGTACAAGGTTGCCTAAAGGCTGACCTTATGGGGGTGTACATGTTCATGAGGGACATGGATAAAGTGAACGCTCAGTCTTTTCCCCCAGGGCAGAGGATTCTAAAACTAGATTCTAAAACTAGAGGGCAACAGGCTTAAGGAATGATGGGAGAGATTTAAGAGGGACCTCAGGGACAACATTTTCCAGAGGCTAGTCCGTATTTGAAATGAGCTGCCAGAGAAGTGGATACAATTACTACGTGGACAGATATTTGGATAGGAATGGTTTATTATAGGTTTTGGATGATTTTAATAATGGTTTTGGATAGGAATGGATACAGACCAAATGGTATCAGCGAAGTAGGCATGGACAGGTTGGGGTGGAGGCAGTTTCTGCACTGTACAACTCAATGACCCTACAAATGGCATCAGCTGTCGGCCAAATTAACCAAAGATAGAATGATTATCTAAAAGATGCTGGCAGATATCATCATGGTCACTTCACTGGTCATTTTCAGCCAAGTACACACTGCCCAGGACTAGGGGCAATTGCTTTGTACCTGAACCAGGTAACCAACTGGTAGTTGGCAAGATAGCAACATGCCTTGCAGATTTTGATATTGGAAATTATGCAATAAATTCATTAAGAAAGCTCTTGCTTTACTGTCCAACAAAAAAACCCTTGATAAAAAGTGGTCACATTTGCATTGTTCACTTAGATTGGAATTTCCAACTACCTTACAACATATGCTCCCTTCTTGTGATCTCAAAATGTTTGCATCTTCCTTTCTTAACAAGTGAAGAAAACGTAGGGGGTCTGGTTACTCCAATACTAACTTAGAGTAGCCCATTGCTACTCTATACATTGGTACTGCTATAGTTTAGTAATACAGTGTGGAAACAGGCCCCATGGTCCACAGAGTCCACGCCAACCACCAATCACCCACACACTAGTTCCGTGTTATCCCACTTTTGCATCCGACACACCAGCGGCAATTTACAGAGGCCAATTAACCGGTACGTCTTTGGAACGTGGCAGGCAACCACAGCACCTGGAGAAAACCCATGCAGTCACTGGGAGAACAAACAAATTCCTCGCAGACGACATCCGTAGCCAGGATTGAACCCAGGTCATGGCGCTGAGAGGTAGCAACTCTACTACTGCATCATAGTGCATATATTGCATATTTCCACAACATGAATGCAATTGATAAATTAGGGAACAGTATCTGAATCAAATTGGTCTTAACAAGATTGGAAGTTGTCTATAACAGGAAAAAAAGCTGTCTTCGAATAAAAAAGTTGAGGAAAACAAATGTTTACATACAACCTCCTGCAGTAATCAGATACCATAGTCTCCGAAGAACACCGCAGCTTGTTTCACAGGTTATTGAAGTTGAATGGTACTTGCTTCCATTGATATTGTATAGTGGTGCTCCATTAAACAATGCAATATACAGCCCTTAGTATTTTTAGCTTGTAGTAACAAAAGCAAACTGAGAGCTATTAAAATACCTTCATTTTTGAAATCCCCTTGGTGAGAAACAAACATTTTGTTATTGACAACTCGCTAGCCTCTAACCCCCTTCCCTCACTGCCATCAATTATTTTTATAACAAAGTTTTCTACAAAAAGGTTTCTTAGGAACGCAACCACTGTGTTACAGCAGGACAGCCTGCACTCTACTTCACGGAAGGGCAGGGCCACCACCGGGCAGCGCAGTGGCACAGCGGTAGAGCTGCTGCTTTACAGCGCCAGAGACCCAGGTTGAATCCTGACCTCGGGTGCTGCCTGTACAGAGTTTGAACGTTCTCCCCGTGATCTTGTGAGTTTTTTCCGGTTTCCTCCCACACTCCAAAGATGTGCAGGTTTGTAGGTTAATTGGCTTCTGTAAAATTGTAAATCGTCCCTAGCGTACGGGATAACGCTAGTGCAGGGGGCGATAGCCGTTTGGCAAGGGTTAGGTGGGCAGAAGGGTCTGTTGCCACACTGTATTTCCAAGTCTAAATATAATGGAGCAAGTAGTCTCTGAATATTTCTAATTCAGAGTCTGGTGCATTATTGATATTTGTGCGCTCAAAGTTACTGGTTGATGGTGGGAAAGTGGAGATAGCTTCAGTCAGAACAGCCACGATCCAAGTGAATGGTAAACCATGCCTGAGGGACCAAGCAGCCTCCTTCTCCTAAAGTTTGTGTTCATTTGGATGCACAATTAGCCATTGGTCTCTCTGCAAGTTATTCAAGTTCAAGTTCACATTTATTGCCACAAGGTAGGGTGGAATTTGATTTACCATGCAGCCACACAATCAGAAAGAGCACAATATAGAATACAACATGGACATCCACCACAATGGAATCAACATTCTTCACTGTGGTGGAAGGAAATAACGTTCAGTCAGTCCTCCTTTGTTCACCCGTGGTCGGGGCCATGAACCCTCCGCAGTCGCCACTACGGACGGCCCGATGTACAGGCCCTCGTGTTGGGATGATTGAAACTGACGTCGGGAGGAACGGACCCTCCACGGCTTGGAGGTCCCAAATCGGCCGCTTCCTACCGGATACCGTGGCTTCACGATGTTATAGGCCGCAGGTCGGAGTTCTTCTCCAGCGATCTCCGGTGAGGGATCCCAGACACGAGTCTGGGATGGAAAGCCTACGCCGCACCCGCTGCTGAAGCTCTGGGTTTGATTCCGGGAGAGGCCACACCAATCTAAGCTGTTTGGCCGCGAGGGAGGGCGAAAATGTGACTAGGAAAAAGGTGCATTCCACCGAGGTAAGTGATTTAAAAAGGTTCCCCCTTCCCCCCCATCAATAAAACACACTTTTAGACATACTAAAAACAAAAAAAAGTTGAAAAGTCAAAAAGTTGAACCAATATAGTTGTTGATATTCATTTTGGGTCCCAATAGACTGGATGCTGGACATTGACTGGAATATGGAGGCTTGAACAGCACAACACAGGAACAGGCCCTTCAACTCAATGTCTGTGCAGACCATGATGCCACGTTGACTAACACCATGTGTCTGCACCTCACCCATATGCCCATGGGGCATGTTTGTTTTTGTTTTTTTTGTTTTTGAACACAGAGAGTTGTGGGTCCCTCCATATCCATGTGCCTATTTAAAAGTCTCTTAAACACCACTATTGTATCTGCTGCCACCAGCCCATTCCAGGCACCCACCATGTAAACAACCTGTACCGTACATCTCATTTAAACTTTGCCTCTCACATTAAAGCTATGCCTCTAGTATTTGAGATTTCTACCCTGGGGCAAACAGTTCTTTCCCATGCTTCTCATCATTTTATATATTCCATCAGATCTCCCCTCATACTCCAAGGATCCAGATAAAACAATCCAAGTTTTCCAACCTCTAGTCAGAGTTCAAGTCTGAAGAAGGATCGCGACCCAAAACATTGATTACCTGTCAATGTTCCTCAGAGGTGCAGCCTAACCCGCTGAGTTACTGCAGCACTTTGTGTCCTTTTGTCCAAACTCTCCTTGTAGCCACTTCCCCCTAATCCATCATTCTGGTAAACCTCTTCTGCACCCTCTCCAAAGCCGTTACATCCTTCCTGTAATGGGGCGACCAGAACTGCACGCAATATTCCAAATGATGCAACCTAACCACGTTTATACAAATCGGCTTCATGACTTCCTAGCTTTTAAACTAAATGTCCTGACTCAAGACAAGCGTGCTGTACATCTTCTTTACCAATCTGTCACTTTCAGAGACCTAGTGACTTGCATCCTGAGATTCCTCTGTGAATTAATGCTCCCAAGGGTCTTACCATTAACTGTATACTTTGAACAAGTGTGAGGTGCTGCATTTTGAGAGGTTCAATGCACGGAGAAAAATTAAACATAATCTGCCATTTCTCTGCCCATGCCAGCAAATTGCATGTTTACTAATCACCCCATGTAAATCTTTATCTAAATCATTAACATGCCAGTGGTCCCAGAACTGATCTTTGTAGAACCCCATAGGTCACAGACCTCCAATTAGAGAAACATCACCACCCAATCACATTTTGCACCTTGCCAATCTTCTCGCAACAATTCACAACATGCAAATCCTTTTGAATGAAACCTTGGATGTGTTCATCTCTGGCCTTTGCCCAACCATCTGCCTATCAACCCCCCCACCCCCCTGGCCTATGTTCACCTTTGACCTGCAAAGCTTTATCCTCTCTCCCCCTGCCATCAGTCTGAAAATATCCCCACCCAAAACATCAACTGGCAATGTTCTCTAGAGACGCTACCCGATCTGCTGAATTACACCAGCACTTTGTGTCTTTCCCAGGTAAACCATCATTTTCAGTTCCTTGTGTCTACCCTTTGTCTTCCATGGCCAGGCCAATTTTGAATCCACAATACCAAGTCACAGTGGATCCTATGCATCTTATTCTTACGAATTAAGAAAGTAAGAATTTCATTGTTCTATCTGGGACACATGATCGCTGACTGCAACATCCTGAAACCGCGGTCTGCGGAGATCCTAGTCGCCGGTGCGAAGTGGACTTTCCATCGTGGAGCCGGGTGATCCCTTGCCGGGGATCACCAGAGAAGAGCTCCGACTGCAGGCCTGCGGCTATATCATCGTGAAGCCACGGTCTGCGGTAGGAAGCGGCCGATTCGGGATCACCAAGCCGTGGAGTGTCCGTCCGTCCCAACGTCGGAGTTTCGATCATCCCGACGAGAGGGCCTTTACATCGGGCTGTCCTTAGCGGCGACTGCGGAGGGTTCATGGCCCCGACCACAGGTGAACAAAGGAGGAAGACTGACTGAATGTTATTGCCTTCCACCACATTGAAGAATGTCGATTCCACTGTGATGGATGTTCATTATGCTCTTTTTGCTTGTGTGGCTGCATGGCAAGTCAAATTCCACTGTACTTTGTGCCTCCACCCCATCTATGGTAGTGAGTTGGAAAAACTGCAGGTGCTGGAATGGGTAACAAAGCTGAAAATGCTGGATGGCCTCGAGTTGTGAAGCAGCATCACCTGTCAATATTACAGGTCATGTTAAACTAGTGAAGATTGTAGGGCTGATGGCTTCCAAACCTGAGCCCAGTGAGATGTGACAACCCCCCCCCCCCCCCCCCCCCCCACACCCACCCTGGTCATTCCTCCTTCTTTCTGATTCCATCTGGAAGAACAGGGGAACAGCTTCTTCCCCTCTTTCATCAGGCTTCTGAATGATCCTTCCATAAGCTAGGGTTTTGTCCAATTCACCTCTACCATTCAGGTAGAAGGTACAGGAGCCTGAAGACTGCAACATCCAGGTTCAGGACTAGCTACTTCCCCACAGCCATCGGGCTATTAAACTCAACTCAAACAAAACTCTGAACATTAATAGCCCATTATCTGTTTATTTGCACTTTATCTGTTTATTTATTCATGTGTGTGTATATATTTATATCATGGTATATGGACACACTGATCTGTTCTGTATTCATGCCTACTATGTTCTGTTGTGCTGAGGCAAAGCAGGAATTTCATTGTCCTATCTGGGACACATGACAATAAACTCTCTTGAATCTTTGTGGACATTGGACTTTGTCTGTGGAACTGGTGTCTACAATGCTGAGAACTATATTCTGCACTCTGTATCTTCCCCTTTGCTCAACCTATTGTACTTGAGTTTGACTTGATTGTATTTATGTATAGTATTATCTGATCTGATTGGATAGCATGCAAAACAAAGCTTCTCACTCTACCTCGGTACACGTGACTATAATAAAGCCAAACCTTTATCCGTCTAGCCTTCAGAGAATACAGACCCAATCTCTCCTTGTGCTTTAATCTTAGCATCACAGGAATTCCACCGAAGAACTTTGTTGTAGTCTTAAAGCACGGGAATGGGTCCTGTGGCCCAACTCGTTCATTCTGACCAAGATGCCCCATCTAATCAGGTCCCATTTGGCCTATATCCCTCCAAACCTTTCCTATCCATGTATCCATCCAAATGCCCTCTCTGGAAGCTCGTTCCATATACCCATCACCATCTGTGTGATAAAATTGTCCCTTGGGTTTCTATTAAATCTTTCCCCTCGTCTTAAACTTGTCCTTGATTTATGTTCCTGATTTTCCCCTGCATTGGGGGGGGGGGGGGGGGGGGGGGGGGGGGGGGGGAGGTAGAAAGCGTGCACCCTATCTATTCCCATCATGACTTTATACACCTCTATAAAATCACCCCTTGACCTCCTGTGATCCAGGGAATTAAATCTTAGCCTGCTCAACCTCTCCCAATAGCTTCGGCCCTCGAGCCCTGGCAAGACTCAAGGGGTGATTTTATAGAGGTGTATAAAGTCATGATGGGAATAGATAGGGTGCACGCTTTGTACCTCCCCCCCCCCCCCCCCAATGCAGGGGAAAATCAGGAACATAAATCAAGGACAAGTTTAAGACGAGGGGAAAGATTTAATAGAAACCCAAGGGACAATTTTATCACACAGATGGTGATGGGTATATGGAACGAGCTTCCAGAGAGGGCATTTGGATGGATACATGGATAGGAAAGGTTTGGAGGGATATAGGCCAAATGGGACCTGATTAGATGGGGCATCTTGGTCAGAATGAACGAGTTGGGCCACAGGACCCATTCCCGTGCTTTAAGACTACAACAAAGTTCTTCGGTGGAATTCCTGTGATGCTAAGATTAAAGCACAAGGAGAGATTGGGTCTGTATTCTCTGAAGGCTAGACGGATAAAGGTTTGGCTTTATTATAGTCACGTGTACCGAGGTAGAGTGAGAAGCTTTGTTTTGCATGCTATCCAATCAGATCAGATAATACTATACATAAATACAATCAAGTCAAACTCAAGTACAATAGGTTGAGCAAAGGGGAAGATACAGAGTGCAGAATATAGTTCTCAGCATTGTAGACACCAGTTCCACAGACAAAGTCCAATGTCCACAAAGATTCAAGAGAGTTTATTGTCATGTGTCCCAGATAGGACAATGAAATTCCTGCTTTGCCTCAGCACAACAGAACATAGTAGGCATGAATACAGAACAGATCAGTGTGTCCATATACCATGATATAAATATACACACACACATGAATAAATAAACAGATAAAGTGCAAATAAACAGATAATGGGCTATTAATGTTCAGAGTTTTGTTTGAGTTGAGTTTAATAGCCCGATGGCTGTGGGGAAGTAGCTAGTCCTGAACCTGGATGTTGCAGTCTTCAGGCTCCTGTACCTTCTACCTGAATGGTAGAGGTGAATTGGACAAAACCCTAGCTTATGGAAGGATCATTCAGAAGCCTGATGAAAGAGGGGAAGAAGCTGTTCCCCTGTTCTTCCAGATGGAATCAGAAAGAAGGAGGAATGACCAGGGTGGGTGGGGTGGGTGGGGTGGGGGGGGGGGGGGGGGGGGGGTTGTCACATCTCACTGGGCTCAGGTTTGGAAGCCATCAGCCCTACAATCTTCACTAGTTTAACATGACCTGTAATATTGACAGGTGATGCTGCTTCACAACTCGAGGCCATCCAGCATTTTCAGCTTTGTTACCCATTCCAGCACCTGCAGTTTTTCCAACTCACTACCATAGATGGGGTGGAGGCAATAGCATGAATCTTTAAGGAGAGAGGCAAATTTCTTAATGCTGACACAAAGGGATATGGGGAGAAAGATGTTGAAGAGACTAGACTTGATCACATTGAAAGGTGGAACATGCCCTAAAGTGCGTACTCCGGCTACAGTTTATTACATTTCTATGAAGTTTGTCATACAGCAAGGAAACAGGTCCTTCAGCCCAACACGTCCATGCTAACCAAGATGCTCCATCTAAGCCTATCTCATTTGCCTGTGTTTGGCCCACATCCCTCTAACCCTTTCCTATTCAACAACCTGTCCAAATGCCTTTTAAATATTTTTGTACCTGCCTTAACAACCTCGTCTGGCACATTCCATTTCCTTCCTGAAGGGCCATGACAACCCCAATACAGGGGACACAGTTGCTGCCTCACAGCGCCAGAGACCCAGGTTCAATCCCAACCTCTGATGCTGTCTGTGTGGGGTTTGCATGTCCTCTGTGACCATATTGTCTGGGTTTCCTCCCACATCCCAAAGTTGTACAGGTTTGTAGGTCAATTGGCCTCTGTAAATTTCTCCCAGTATGTGGGGAGTGGATGAGAAAGTGGGATAACAGAACTAGTGCGAACAGGCGATCGATGGTTGCCGTGGACTCAGTGGGCCAAAGGGCCTGTTACTGTGCTGCATCTCCAAGCTCAACTCGGCAAACTTGCAGCATTGAAAATCCAACCCAAAGCGTTTGGTTCACAGCTCAGGCTGCCCCAGGCAAGGAGAGCGGGGACTTCAGTAACTCGGGTGAGATCCAAGACTTGGCAAGTAAACGCAAGTGAAGCAAAACCAAGGACTGTTGCAACAAGCAGCACAATCAACTCCTCGCTCAGTGCAGAGAAAAGTCCCACCATCACACTGTTTGGTGAACTAAGTTACAAAACTTAAGTCAGCACCAGAGACGAGGCGACACTTGTGCACTGCCCAGGTGAGGTAGACGATATGATTTTACCGGGTTGGGTGCAAAACAAAGCATTTCACTGCACCTAGGTACATGTGATAATGAAGTATCATTGAATTGAACATTCATCTACCAGAGCACCTTAACTTGAGGACAGAATATGACACAGCTGACGGGAATTCAGGCGATACTGCGGATGTGGGAGAAAGTGGAAACCTGCATTACAGGTAGAGTCTCAGAGCTGCACAGCAGAGAGACAGACCCTTCAATCCTCCTATTTTCCTGCATTTAGCCCATATCCTTCTATCTAAACCCTTCCCATCCATATATATCGAAATGTCTTTCAAAAGGTGTACATGTATCTGCTTCAATAGCTTCCTCTGGCAGCTCATTCAAGATTCTGACTACCCTCAGTGAAAAAGTTGCCCAAAGTCCCCCTTATATCTCTCCCCTCTAAGACTAGGCCCTCTACTTATAGAATCCTCGACCCGAGGAAAAACCACAGATTGTTCACTTTATCCATGCCCCTCATGATATTTTACACCTCAATAAAGTCACCCTTCAGCCTCCTACGCTCCAAAGAAATAGTCCCAGCACGAATAAAGGCCCTTCGGCCCACCTTGTCGAGGCCAACCAAGATCACATACTGGGCTAGTCCCATTTGCCTGCATTCGGCCCATATCCCTCCAGAGCCTTCCCATCCATATGTCTGTCCAAATGTCTTTAGAAACGTCAGCTTTTTAAATCCTCCACAGGATAACAGCGATCCCATGGCACCAAGTCAGAGAGAAGCTGCGGAGGCTGCCTTCAGCAATTGTTTAATGTTTGTCCACCAACGAATGGAACCAAACAGAAAACACAATAGATGTACAAGCTGCGAACATTGGCACTCCACAGAACACAAGTCGACAATAAATAATTGCTTGCAAGTGTCCCAAGATTGTAAAACAAATACATGATTTTTAATTTTTTTTAAAAATTTTAATTAGCTGTCCATGGATTTGGCCTTTGGCTTCCGACTATGGTTTTGGCCATGGATCAACACAAAGCTAGAGTTAACACGAAATAATTGTTCAGTGGTAAAATACACCAAGACCGACCCGTGACTAACTAAACCAAACCCAGCCCTTTGACAATTTTAATCAAGTTCTTTGATTTAGAATCAGAGTCGTACAGCACAGAAATAGGCCCTTCGCCCCAACTCGTCCATGCTGACCAAGATGCCCCACTTGCCCACGTTTGACCCATATCCCTCCAAATCCATGTACCTGCCTGAACTACTTCCGGCAACTCTTCCATACACCCACCACTCTCGTGTGAAAAAGGTTGCCTCCGAGGTTCCGATTAATCTTTTCCCTTTCACCTTAAACCAATGTCCTCTGGTCCTTGATTCCCCTACTCTAGGTAAAGGACTCTGTGCATTCACCATATACATTTCCCCTGATGATTTTATACACCTCTACAAGATCACCCCTCGGCCTCCAAGGAATTTACTAACTAGCTACACAACTTCCAGCCAAAACAAACTTTAACAGCAACCAAGAGAAGCAGCCCGTGATATACATCAAAGCTGCACAAAATCTTCTGTCATTTGTCTAAGAGTTTTAACAATTATAGATGCTGATAAAGCACAGCTAATAGCAAAACAATCAAAATAAAGGGCTCTTAAATCCAACAAAATGCTGTACAACGTCACCAATCACAGTCTATAGCACTTTGAGGAAATTGTACAAAGACACCAAAATATTCCAAGCAATTCCTCAAAGCATGCATCTTAAATTGGCCGTAACGCAACCCAAATACAAACACTTAAACAATATTAAGCCATGATCAATTCATTCTTTACACATAATTCTCAGCCAGCCACTACGATTTATCAATCCATTCTCCTTACACATTAGGAACCTTTGCTTGCTTTATAGCACGAATGTCCAGGGATTTTTTAGGTTTAAGTTTATTATTGTCAAACGTACTGAAATACAGCAAAGAGCTGTGTCTTGCATGCTATCCATACCGATTAGATACGACATACATTAACATGTCAAACTCAAACACAATAGATCTACACTAGTTTTCATCACCTTTAAGAAGCTGAAAGGGTCTTAAGAAGGGTCCCAACCAAGAACACCATCTGTCCATTTCCTTCCACCGATGCAGCCTGACCTGCCGCATTCTTCCAGCAGTGTTTTTTTGTTTATTTTCAGCTGACTTCATTCACTTAACTCTCACCACCAGAGCTTTGAGAAGCTTTGCAATAGCCGAAGGACAGGAACACAAGGACCGCGTTTCATTTTGGTTCGACAATTCACACTTACTTGTACCAGGTGTCCGGACCGACGCATTCCATTTTCCCATCATCTATTTGTACTTTGGTTTCCATGTCATCACTGAAACTGCGGAAAGATAAAAATCAGCAAAGCAAGACCATTGTTCCTGTCATTCTATATGGCCATCAATATTTAAACACTACAGCATACGCAAAGGTATGTGGCCTGGGTAACATTTGAGATCGGAAATGCCACTTGTGCTGCAAGTTCACACTATCTTTGGACACACACACAGATTGGATTTTAAGCTTGCAAACAAGTTTTTTTTTTTAAATCTTTGCTTATAATGGAATGTTATGAGCAATTAAGCTTCATATCAACATCACAAATGCACTTCAAAAAAACAATTAATCACAAATATATTTAACAGAATACTTTTCAAACCTTGGTCAATAAGTATTAATAGGACTGCAGGTGATCAATTTTTCTTCACTTATACTTGTGACACTGCTAAAATTGTAGACAGATGGCCAGTGTTTTTTTTTGGAGACAAAAAGGTACTGGTACGCATATCGCTCCTTGGTGTTGATGGTGGCTCTTGGTGCTATATATGCTGCTTAAATGTTGAAGGGTCTAACTGTCTAATTTAAGTAATACATTTTTTAAGCTTCAGCATTCTCCTCATATTAAAAATTCTAAAATTTTGCAGAGGTGCCAGCACACGGTGCAGGCACGTATGGTCACCAAGAAAGCACTGACGTTAGTTAAATGGCAAACACAATACTCGCAATGTGAACACTTTCAATACACTAAAGACAATCTATATTGAAAGCTACAGCAATGCATCAGAGCTCAATGTCTTATACACATCACAACAAAGGATTTGAATTACAATCTCACCTTTTAAGTTTCTTGGTTGCGATAGAGTGCTTTAATCATTCAAGTCAAGTCATCAAATTAAGCAAGACAAGGTGTACAATAAACAGAGAGGGTTGGACTTCGTTTGGGGAAAAACACTAAACAGGTGGCTTTTGTTGTTCGTAAAAACTGGGCCACTTGTCCAGCACTGAACGACAGGAGAGGTTGAACCAACTGCTCCGTCTCTGTCCCAGTGCACAGGTAACAATCTCCTCAACAAGTGACAACTGCCCACAATCACTTCAAGCCTTCAGCTGAGGAAGTGCAACCAAGGCAAACTTTTCTACAATTTCCAAACTCACTCACAATCGAGAGAAAAACACACTGAATGGCTTCCACAACAATTCAAGAGACACATTTTGTAATGACAGGAGAGACACACAAAGTGCTGGAGTAACTCAGCGAGTCAGGCAGCATCTCTTTCGGAAAAGGATGGGTGATGTTTCCTGGTTGGGACCCTTTAGACATGAAATGTCACCCATTCTTTTTCTTCAGAGATGCTACCTAACCCACTGAGTTACTCCAGCAGTTTATATCCATCTTTGGGTTAATCCAGCATCTGCAGTTCTTTGTTATTGGGTTCATAATAAAGTTGAACTACATGCCCCTTTTTAGTCACCCCCCCCACATATAATCAGCCTGAAGAAGTGTCCCAATCTAAAACATCACCTATCCATGTTACCCAGACGTGCTGCCTGACCCACTGAGTTACTCCAGCACTGTGTGTCCTTTATAGACTCCACAGAGTAGATGCCACTTCAACTGGTTCAATAGGATACATTTCAGATCAAGACACAGAAAGCAACAGGATTGCCAAAACAAGACAACTGTTATCTTGTTCGAAGATTTACAAGGATGTTGCCAGGTTTAGGTTTAGAGGAGAGGTTTAGAGGGATATGGGCCAAATGCAGGGAAAATAGACCATGGGGAAACTTGGATGGGACTCCTTGGTTGGCAAGGACAAGTTGTGCCTAAGGAGTTGTTTCCTTGTTGACCAAGTTAAACTTGTGGTCCAAAGCACAACTTGTGCCATATAGAGTCTCAAACCAGCATCATCATGAAGTTAGAGAAAAATGCTGAAGAAACTCAGCGGGTGAGGCAGCATCAATGGAGCGAAGGAAATAGGCAACGTTTCGGGTCGAAACCCTTCTTCAGACTGAAGGAGGGTTTTGGGTCGAACCTTCCGCATCATGAAGTTGCTATCTTAATCAGTGTTATGTTCATGAGTGATAGGAGCAGAATTAAGCCATTGGACACAACAAGTCTTCTCTGCTATTCAATCATGGCTGATCCATCTTTCCCTCTTAACCGCATTCTCCTGCCTTCTTCCCATAACCTCTGACACCCGTACTAATCAAGAATCTATCTACCTCTGCCTTAAAAGTATCCATTGATGTCTGCCACAGCCTTCTGTGGCAATGAATTTCACAGATTCATGACCATCTGATGAAAGAAATTCCTCATCTCATTCCTAAAGTTCTGAGGCTATGAACTCTGGTGCTAGACTCTCCCACTAGTGGACACATCCTCTCCACATACACTCTAACCAGGCCTTGGACGTAAATATTTTAGCCACCAGCTGGAGAGAGATTACGAGTCATGCTGAGGACTTGCTAAATGTTTCATGGTGGGAACCGTCATGGAGACAAGGAACTGCAGGTGCTGGAATCTTGAGCCAAACACTGTGCTGGAGGAACATAGAACAGTACAGCACAGGAACAGGCCCTTCAGCCCACATTGTTTGTGCTGAACACGACACCATGGTAAACTGATCTCATCTGCCTGCACATGATCCTTATCCCTCTATTCCCTGCACTTCCATGTGCCTATTTAAAACTTCAAACACCACTACCATATCTGCCTCCACCACCCCTGGCAATACGTTCCAGGCCCCCACAACTGTGTGTAAAAAAAAACTCACACATTTCCTTTAAGGTCTCCCCTCAACCTCCATCATTCCAGCGAAAACAATCCAATTCAGTCCAACTTCTCCCTGTAGCATTGTGGTAAGCCTCCTCGGCACCCTCATCTTCCCTGTAATGGGGGTGACCAGAACTGCACACAATACTCCAAATGTGGCCCATAGAGCTGCAGCATGACTTCCTGACTCTTACATTCAATGTAATTGTATCAAAGGCAGGTGTACCATATGCATTCTTCACCACTCTATCTACTTGTGCTGCCACCTTCACCGAGCCATGAACCTGGACGCCAAGATCCCTCTGCACATCAATGCTATTAAGGGGTAGGAAGGAACTGCAGATATTGGTTTATACCAAAGATAGACAAACTGCTGGGAGTAACAGGCAGCATCTGTGGAGAGAGGGAATGTGTGACTTTTTGATGCCGTTGAGGCTCTTGCCATCAACTGCATACTTTCCCCTTACATTCAACCTCCCAATGTACAGCACCTCACACCTGCTCAGGTTAAACTCATCATCCATTTCTCCACTCATTTCTGCAGCTGTTCTAAATCCCACTGTATCTTCTGACAGCATTGCTCACTGTCTGCAACTCCTCCAATTTCGGTGTTGCAAGAAAACTTGCGCAGCAACCCATTGACATCCAGGTTATATATTTTGGCCTCCAGCCAAAATGTCTACCTTCCACCAGAACCCTCTGTCTTCTGAGGAACTCAGTGGGCCAGGCAGCTTCTGTGAAGGGAATGTCTCCAATCAAAACGTCATCTGGCCATTCCACCCACAGATGCTGCCCATCTTGTTGAGTTCTTCCAGCACTTCATGTTTTTTTTAATTTATTTATTTATTCATTTATTTTTTTAAGTCATGCTTCTTTCATGCAAAAAAAAGTACTAAAGAATCTCCTCACCCAAATTCCATCTCAAATCCTGGGTTGTATCGAGCAGTTGACATGTCGGAGTCACCGAGGCCCAGCATGTTATTTTCACAATCCACACCCTGGTCAGAAGAACAAGAGGTGTTAGGAGATTTACATGCAGAAATGGACAGAGAAAGTGAAAGGGTTATCCAAGGTGGTCTTGGAGGGGAGGATGCTCCTCAAACTGCAGAGCATCCTGGACAATACAGCTCACCCCCTCCATGACACACTGGTCAACCTGAGGAGTAGCTTCAGCAACAGACTGGTTCCACCAAGACGCAGCACAGAACGCCACAGGAGATCCTTTTTCCCTGTGGCTATCAAACTGTACAACTCCGCCCCCTTCTGCCGTGGGGTAGACTGAGACCGACCCACACCCCCCCCCCCCACCCCAAAATCTTTGCACATCCCCAATTCTTTCCACTCGTCATTTTAATTTCATATTTCATGTATTTTGTGTTTTTATGACAGATCAATTTCCCTCCTGGGATAAATAAAGTTCGATCGTATCGTAACAGATCAGAGCGAATATGTATCGCATAAATTAATTGGGCTCCTTCACACCCTGGGCAAGAAATGTCCTTCTTCTTGCGCACGGCTTGCACAGCCTAAAGTTGTAGGACAACTTGTTCTATTTGAGCTTATTTGATTGTGTACGCCGGGTTGATTGCATTCGTCGAAACAGGGCGGACCACGTGAAGGTTGCAATCTTCCACCCCAAGAAATGTCCTATGAATCTTGTACAAATATCTGCCAAAATTGAAAACCAGGGTTTAACGTTCAATTTTCACACACCCAGAATCTCATTGTTCATCAATGATTCACTTAGCCCATAGATGGTCATGAATATGGTGTCCATTTCCAACTATTTAATTGTATACATTTTATTAAAGTCTATATCCAAAGCATCAACATGGGATCATAACAATTCAACATCGCAAGGAGCTCCAGCCAGTTTTACCAGATTATCTCCATCAATAACATCCTTATTAGAAAGCAGTTTCATGTGTGGTTGTAATGTTTAGTGGAACTTTTGCTCCAGTAACAAGCTCCTCTAACAGAGCGACAGGTCTGTCCGTAGACAAAAGGAACGGCAGGTGTTAGATTACAAAAATAAGACATAATGCTCAGTAACTCAGCAGGTCAGGCAGTATAGAACCATAGAAAATAGGTGCAGGAGGAGGCCATTCGGACCTTTGAGCCAGTACCGCCATTCATTGTGATCATGGCTGATCGTCCCCAATCAATAACCCGTGCCTGCCTTCTCCCCAAATCCCTCGACTCCACTAGCCCCTAGAGCTCTATCTAACTCTCTCTTAAATCCATCCAGTGACTTGGCCTCCACTGCCCTCTGTGGCAGGGAATTCCACAAATTCACAACTGTCTGGGTGAAAAAGTTTTTTCTCACCTCAGTCTTAATTGACCTCCCCTTTATTCTAAGACTGTGGCCCCTGGTTCTGGACTCGCCCAACATTGGAACATTTTTCCTGCATCTAGCTTGTCCAGTCCTTTTATAATTTTATATGTTTCTATAAGATCCCCCTCATCCTTCTAAACTCCAGTGAATACAAGCCTAGTCTTTTCAATCTGTGGAACAGCATCCCCCTTCCCATCAGAACTGCCCCCTCCATCGACTCCTTTAAGTCAAGACTAAAATCTTATCTATACTCCCAAGCCGTTCCTGACGTCCACTGAGCGAGGGCTATATGTATGTAGTTTGTTTGTTTATACTATTCTTATAACAAATGTAAAGCAATTTGGCCAACGAGAATTGTTTTTTTTTTAAATGTGCTATATAAATAAATGTGACTTGACTGGACAATCTTTCCTCATATGACAGTATCTCTGAAGAACATGGACTTCAGTCTGAATAAGTGTCCCGACCCAAAACGTTACCTATCCATGTTGTCCAGAGATGCTGCCTGACCCGTTGAGTTACTCCACCACTCTGTCTTGTTTTTTGAAAGACGGGTCTGTTTTTCAGCATCTGCAGTCAGAGCTGTACAGCATGGAAACAGGCCCTTCAGCCTATCCTGTCCATGCCAGCTATGTTAGCATATTGGGCTAGACCCATTGGAGTGTTAAATCTGAATAGTGAAATAAAATGTATTAGCACAACATAATTGTACTGCCATCATATTGCTATGCTATAAATGATCATCCTTACTATTTTGAGTTTAAGGGCATTGTTGTCACATGTACAGAGATATAGTGAAACATTTTATTTTGCACACTATCCCATCAGTCATACAGCGTGGAAACTGGTTCTTCAGCCCAATTTGCCCACACCAACCAATATGCCCCATCTACACTAGTTCCACCTGCCTGCGCTTGGCCGATATCCCTCTAAACCTAACCCATCCTATCAAATCAGATACTATACATTAATACAATCAAGTCGAACAAAGGGGAAAATACAGAATGCAGGATATAGTTCTCAGCATTGTAGCGCATCAGTTCCACAAACAAAGTCCAATGCCCACAATGGGGTAGAGGTGAATCGGACAGTACCCCAGCTTATGGAAGGACTGGTGGTGCACACTTTCAATCTTCTGTACGTACTGCCGGACAGGAGCAGGAAGAAGGAATGACCGGGGTGGGACAAGTCTTTGATTATGTTGTCAGCTTCCTCATGGGAGCATGAGCTCTAATTGGAGCCAATCGGTAGAGTCTGGTCTGTGTGATGAACTGGGCTACATCTACAACTCTTGTAGTCTTGGGCAGAGCTATTCCCAAAGCAAGACGTAATGCAACCAGGCAGTATACTTGATAGTGAATTTGTAGAAGAATCTGTGCTCCAACCAGCCAGAGCGACAAGCAATAAAAAGACAGGTTTAGGAACTGAAAGTCTAAAGGGCCTGTCCCACTGTACGAAGTAATTCAAGATTTCTCCCAAGATTTCCCCCGATTCGAACTCGGAGCATGTTCTTAGCGGGTCCGTAGGAGTTTGTGGATGCCTCGTACGAGCAGGGCCGGTGCTAGGAATTGCGGGGCCCAATTAGAAAACTGATGGCGGGGCCCCTACTCTAGAAAAGTAAACATTTATGTATGCTTATATTTCGTGTAGTTTCGGGAATTTTAAAGCAAGCTGGTTGGTGATTGGATGCACCCCCCTTAGAGACAGCGTTTGATTGGCCGCCAAATAAATTTGTCAAATCTGTAACAAAAATCGCTGGTCGGTGCGAACTCAGTGCACTATCTGGTTGTATCTCCAAACTAATCTGGTTGTATCTCCAAACTAATCTGGTTGTATCTCCAAACTAATCTGGTTGTATCAACCAGACTATCTGGTGGTATCTCCAAACTAAACAGTATAACATGCAGGTACATTCATTTAAAATTAAATTCAGTGATTATTTCACATGATTTCTCACTGTGTAAAGCTCAATATCTGACCAATTTCTGCTTAACACGTTTGGTCTGCCGTGAGCATTTTTCGTTGCATCTCGTTGCATCTCCCCTTTTCCTAATCGGCCACAATTCAGATAATAGTCTACTTTCCTATTTTTGCCACCAAAGTGGATAACCTCACATTTATCCACTTTATACTGCATCTCCCATGCATTTGCCCACTCACCCAGCCTATCCAAGTCACCTTGCAGCCTCCTAGTTTAGAGGGGTTTAAACGGTTTAGAGATGTTTAGAGGGCTTCAGATGGGTTCAGGTGTGTTTACAAATGTTTAGAGGGGAATAGAGGGAAATAGGGGGGCTAGAGGGGGTTTAGAGGTGTTCAGAGGGTCCCAGAGGGGTTTAGAGACGTTATAAGCCCCCCGTGAGAAATTGTAATTCTCTGAAATTGAAGATAGACATAAAGCTGGAGTAACTCCGCAGGACAGGCAACGCAGCGACTCTGGAGAGAAGACCCTTCTTCAGACCGAACTGAACTCGCGTCGATGAGAGTACTTGTGATTGTCTGAAGAAGGGTCTCGACCAGAAACACAACCCTCTCCCCAGAGCCGCTGCCCGTCCCGCTGAGCCAACTTCAACTTCAGAGCCAAACAAAAAACACAGAGTGCTGGAGGAACTCAGCGGGCCAGGCGGCTGCCTCACCCGCAGGGTTTCTCCAGCATTTTTGTCTACTGCAAAACGTCATTCCGGGAATGCTGAGGGGACAGGGTGATAGAGAGGGAGTGGGAGAGCTAGAGAGAGACAATATGGGGAGCGGGAGAGAAAGAGGGAGGGAGGGAGCAAAAGACAGAGAGACACAACCAAAGATCCGCTATAAGATGTTCAAAAGGGAACTGGATCCAAGATCTTTGGACACAACGTGGGTCGGTAGGTGAATGACAAACCTGCACACCAGGAAGAAGCCCCTTCTCGCGGTCCGGGGTCCTCACTCATGATGGTGAGTTAAATGAAATTCTCAACGTGTCACCGATCTACGTTCCTCAGTAAATGTAATTGTGTTTTAAACAAGTATTAATGACGCCGCGTGAATTTTATTCAAAGGAACACGGCGTCATTAATACTTGTTCAAAACACTATAACATTTACTGAGGAATGCGGATAGATGCAGATTCATGACATTGCATAACAAGGTGTTAAGTACTTACCGTTAAGATGTGCTAACAGCACTAGTTAACAAATCGTTTGTGTATGATGGCCGTGCAGCGGTTGTTATACATGTTCGTTTAAAAAAATCCGGATGGCGAATTAAAAAAAATCTTTATTTAACAAAGAGAATTCGTATTTCCGTACGAAATACTGAACATTAGTGCGGGGCCCCGCTTAGGCGCGGGGCCCAATTGGGAGCAATCGGTCAAATCGGCTTAACGCCGGCCCTGCGTACGAGTTAGGTACTCGGGAAATCCGGTAAACTCGTGACATTTTTTCAACACTGTGAAAAATGTCCAGGAGTAAAAAAATACTCGTGATGAAAAAAATTGTTACTTTTTACTCGTACGAGCCGCTAAGAGACATCCACGAACTCCTATGGACATTCTCCGAGTTCGAATCGGTAGAAAACTTGGGAGAACTCTTGAATTACCTCGTACAGTGGGACAGGCCCTTTACTATTCAGATGAAGATCTGCAAGTAAGGAGTCCTGCGATGACAGCAACATTTTCTTTTAAAAAATTGTCCAATTTACCATTTCTCAATATTTCAGCCAAATACCCCTGCAAGCCGCTCACAAACTGGCCACGGGAGCACACGTTTAAACAGGAACTTGAAAGCCTAACTCCAACATTCATGGAAGAAAGAATGCCCATACACATTGTAGAAATTAACAGCTGGAAACCATTAGCTGCAGTGAACAAAAATGTGAAGAATTTTCAGAGTCTTACCCCAGTTTTTAAGTGCTTTCAGCAAATTTCTGCCAGTATCTTAATCAGGAATGTCATCATCCCAGAACCGAATGAATCTGCGCCTTTAATATCGGACATGTCATTGATATTCCTCTGGGAAACTCTCCAGCTGAAACAGAGTTGGTCTTGTGACTGGTTCAGACTTTCAAGAGGTGAAAGGGTGGGAATGAAATCCCTTATTGGACACTTTCTCCGAAGGACTGCCGATGCAGCAGATTTTCCAAAGTGTCAAATCTCAAACAACTCCTCAGTCACGATCACCCCGCACAAGGGCTTCCTTTCCTGCCGTTGGGGGTGGGGGTAGGGGTGGGGGCTGGATGCTAGATGGCGAGAGGGAGAGCTGTGATCTATTGTGCTTGACTGTACACTGTCCAGCTCCTTTATCGATACATTAACGACAGCCACTTTTATGGTGTTCTTGTTTATCCGATTACTTACATAAAATGCTTCAGACCTTACCCGGACTTTTACTGAAATGCCAGACTGCTGCTCACCCAGATTGACAAGCACAGTTTCACAGAGAAGCAGCTGCAAGAGGTTTTAAAAAGCCTGTTACATCAGTAACCCTAGCTTGACAGTTACAACTTCAACAAGCCAGGCAGGCAGACGCAAAGCTAACGACAGCAATCTGTATTACAGGATGTAGAACTAGGCACTGTAATGAAGAGGAAGTTTACCAGAAGTTCGGCTTGAGATTAAGGGGAATGCTGACGATATGAACATTCCATGTTCAACCCTCACCAATTTCACATTCATTCCTTTGGGAAAGCTGCCTTGTCAAAAATCAGGATTAATCCCCTCCATCAGCATAGTTTTCTTGTACAAGCCCAGTAATGCACAAATCCTGCACGGCTGAAAAATCCCAACACCCCAATGTAAATATCTATTAAAATGAATTGTAAAATGTGTTAGTAATGGCGACTTTACAAACATATTTGGCCCACGTCCCACTCCAGAGGCATTTGTAAAGTTGTAATTCTATCCACTTCTATAGCTTCCTCTAACAGCTTGTTCCATATACAATAGGTGCAGGAGTAGGCCATTCAGCCCTTCGAGCCAGCACCACCATTCACTGTGATCATGGCTGATCATCCACATTCAGAACCCCGTTCCTGCCTTCTCCCCATATTCCCCGACTCTGCTATTTTTAACTTTATCTACCTCTCTCTTGAAATCATCCAGATAATTGGCCTCCGCTGCCTTCCGAGGCAGGGAATTCCACAGATTCACAACTATCTGGGTGAAAACGTTTTTCCTCATCTCCGTTCTAAATGGTCTACCCTTTATATGGGCGACCCACTGACCGAAAAAGTTGCCCCCCCCCCCCCCCAAGGTCTCTTTCAAATCTCTCCCGTCACCATAAGTCTATGCCCTCTAGTTTTAGAATCCTCTACCCTGGGAAAAAGACCCTCATGATCTTGTACACCTCAATAAGGTCACCCCTCAGCCTCTTACACTCCAAAGACAAATGTCCATTGAGTTTGTCGAGCTGAACCTTTAATACCACATCACAAAATGGATAGAAAGAGTTTAGAGTGCAAAGAGTCAAATGGGACTAGCCCAGTATGCCACCTTGGTCAGCATGGACAAGATGGGCCAAAGGGCCTGTGTCTGCTGTACAGCTCCATGAATTTCATTGCAAAAAATGCATACCTTATGACTTTTGAAACTGGAGCTTCCAGACAAAATAAGGAAGATAACAAAAATAGGTTTTAAAATGGTTGCCAACATCATACTTTACATTCCATTACCAGTCATAGAGTCTTACAGCAGGTATCAAGGGTTATAGGGAGATGGCAGGAGAATGAGGTTGAGAGGGAAAGATAGATCAGCCATGATTGAATGACAGAGTAGACTTGATGGGCCAAATGGCCTAATTCTGCTCCTATCACTTTATGAACATTAAACAGGCCCTTGGGCCCAACTTGCCCACACCAACCCACATGCCCCATCTACACTAACCCCACCTGTCTGCAGTCAGCCCATATCCCTCTAAACCAATCCTTGACGTATTCAAGAGAGAGTGAAGGGGCTGTCCCACTGGGCAACCTAATTGGCGAGTTTAGAAGAGTTTGAAAAAATGTCATGTTGAAGTCCTCCTCGACTATGTAGAAGACCTCCTTCAACCTCCTTCGAATATGTTGAAGACTAGCTTCAACTAGCTATGACTAACTTTGGGAATATTGGACACCGAATAGTGGAGAGTGAAGACGACCTCCTTCGACCTCCCTTCGACTATGATGAAGACTACCTTCGACTACCCTCGATTACCTACGACTAACATTCCGACCTACTACGACTAAACCTACGAGTAAAAAAGTATCGATTTTTTCCATGGCGACCTTTTTTTACTCGCGGGCATTTTTCAACATGTTGAAAAATACGCCGCGACCTAGCTGAGGCCTCGAGTACGCGGGGACTACTCTTGAGGTCCCCGCGTACTTGTCGTGTCGGTCTTGACGTTTTGGTTCAGACTACTCTTGAGCATGAAGGAGAGTTAAAAGACATCCTACTACCTCATGTCGACCATGCTGCGAGTACGAGTCGAGGGCAAACTTGCGGATTAGGTCGCCCAAGTGGGACAGCCCCTTTAGATTTAGCTCTTAGGGCTAACGGAATCAAGGGATATGGGGAGAAAGCAAGAACGGGGTACTGATTTTGGATGATCATATTGAATGGCAGTGCTGGCTCGAAGGGCCGAATGGCCTACTCCAGCACTTATTGTCTATGTTTCTATCCATATATCTAAATGTTTCTTAAACATTGCAATAGTACCTGCCTCAACTACCTCCTCCAGCAGCTCGACCCATGTACCCACCAGCATTTGTGTGTATTGTAATTCAATAATACTTCAAAACCTTGAGGTTAAATACAAGTGCACCAAGCAGACACTGCGGATAACCTCACAAAAATATGCAATTGCTTCAGCTCTGCTGCTGAATGTGTAAATAGAGGGTACAAAATCCCAGCAAGTGCAGGCAGAATTCAGCCAGACAGGCAGCATCTGTGGAGGGAATGGGCAGACATTTCAGGTGAAGACCCTTCCTCAGACCATACATCACTTTTGTCTGATACTAATTAAACCTACAAATTTAATGGAGCTTGCACATTCTCCCTGTGACCATGAGCGTTTCCTCCGGGTGCTCCGGTTTCCTCCCACATCCCAAAGACGTGCAGGTTTGTAGGTTAATTGGCCCTCTGCAAATTGCTCCTAGTGTGCAGGTGCGGATGAGAAAGTGGGATAACATAGAACTAGTGTAAACAGGTGATCAATGATCAGTGTGGACTCAGTGGGACAAAGGACCCATTTCCATTCTGTATCTCTAAGCAGAACATTATAAACCTAGGCCACAGCTAACAATAACCCATCTCCTTTATCATTACATTCTTTGCATATCTTTCATTCATTTGTTCTATATCACCATCCATATCTCTAGTTTTCATTTCCCCCGACTCTGAGTCTGAAGAAGGGTCTCGACCTAATACATCACCTATTCCTTTTCTCCAGAGATGCTGTCTGACCCACTGAGTTACTCCAGCTTTGTGTCTATCTAGAAGGTTAAACCAGCATCTGCAGTTCCTTGTGCAGGAAGGATGTTATTTTTTCTCTCTTGAGGAGATAGGCACAAAATACTGGAGTAACTCAGCAGGACAGGCAGCATCTCTGGATAGAAGGAATGGGTAAAGTTTCAGGTCGAGACCCTTCTGCAGACTTTCTTCCTACTCATAATCAAGATATCTCTGCTGAATTTGCAGCTGAAATTCTCAATTGGAAGAGATTTACTCCCTCCCCATAACTAACTATTGTTTAGATACATAGAGTGAGTAGAGAAATATATGGTAATCACACACCAAGTAATGCTGTTGGGTAAAATCTGCCTCCTCCCACGAGTGTAGACGGCACCAATTCAAAATATTTCATTGAGCACCTGATACCAATTGGGGAAATGACAGTGAAAGAAAATGAAACCTTTGCCTTTCCTTGTAATCCACAATTTATAAAAGCCCACGCATCAGAGTTAAGGTCCCTCATGACCAGAACTCTAACGCGGGGTTTTGTTTTTAAAGTTCAATTGGAAATTATCCCCCCCACAAAAATGCAGCGGGTGCGAATAAAGGGGCTAGAGGACAAAGAGGAATCTCCACGCCAGGCGTCCAGAGAGAGGGGTGAGAGAGAGATGCTTGCCTTCCAGCGAGCCCACCACATCTTCAGCCGGCCAACACTGGCTGTCCGTTCAATCTCCATCTTGCCCACTTTCTGCATTGGCCGCGCCCCCATCCATCTTGCCGACCTCCTCCTCCTCCTCCAGTGGCCGAGCCGCCTCTTTATCTGGGCTGTGGGCGGCCAACACGTGGTGGGAGGGCGGCGCGGTCAGTTGTCCGGCGATACCGGACTCCCCCCCCCGACTCCGGACAGCGGCCAGTCGCGGCTCAGTGGGACAGATGAACTAGAATGTCTGTGTGTGCAGAAGCTCAGTGGGAGAGATGAACTAGAATGTCTCTGTGTGCAGGACGGAACTGCAGATGCTGGTTTACACCCACCCATAGACACAAATTGCTGGAGTAACTCAGCGGGACGGGCAGCATCTGTGGAGAGAAGGAATGGGTGACGTTTCAGGTCGAGACCCTTCTTCAGACTGAGAGTCAGGGGAGAGGGAGACTTGGGATGTGGATGGGTAATATGTGAAAGCACAGATCAAAGTGGGCGATGATCAATGAAAATGTAGAATGACAATAGGTGCAGGAGTAAGCCATTCGGCCCTTCGAGCCATTCACTGTGATCATGGCTGATCATCCACATTCAGTACCCCTATCCTGTCTTCTCACCATATCCCCTGATTGTTAGCTGAGGGGAAGGTGACAACGAGGCATAGAAACAGTAAAATCTAATCAGGAGGACATTGAAACTAGTCGGAGTACTAGGATGGGGAGGGATGGAGTGCTGGGGTTACTTGAAGTTAGGGAAACCAATATTCATATCGTTGGGTTTTACGCTGCCCAAGTTAAATTTGCCCATTCCTTCTCCCCAGAGATGCTGCCTGTCCCACTGAGTTACTCCAGTATTTTGTGTCCAACACCAGAGACTTGTCAGCCAGTCTGCGGTATGTTGTTCAAGGTGACAGTCCAACACGTTTGGTCTCATGTGTCAGAACTTGGGTCGTTGGAAGAATAGTCTTTTCCATGTGAGAGGAATGTAAGTATATTTTAGATTGGAAAAATGAAAACTAAACCAAAGGGTAAAATATTCTTGCCCTGTTGTGTCACAGCGCCATACAGCACGGAAGGAGGTCCTTCGGCCCAACATGGGTCTGGATCGATTGGATGTGGAATCATTTCCACAAGTGGGTGAGTCTAGGACCAGAGGTCACAGCCTCAGAATAAAAGGACATTCCTTTAGGATGGAGATGAGGAGGAATTTCTTTAGTCAGAGGGTGGTGAATTTGTGGAGTTCATTGCCACAGAAGGCTGTGAAGGCCATGTCAACGAATATTTTTAAAGCAGAGATAGATAGATTCTTGATTGGTACGGGTGCCAGGGGTTATGGGGAGAAGGCAGGAGAATGGGTTAAGAGGGAGAGATAGATCAGCCATGATTGAATGGCGGAGTAGACTTGATGGGCCGAATGGCCTAATTTTGCTCTTATCACTTATGAACGTGGCCATACCGACCAAGATGCTCCATCTAAGCTAGTCCCATTTGCCCAGGTTTGACCCATGTCCATCTAAACCGTACCTGCCCATGTACCTGTCTAAGTGTCGGTGAGAAGATGGTTGAAAAGGAGAGAGTGAAGGATGCAGCCTCAAGACTATGGATAGTTTCAGTGAAACCTGACACATTGTAACGGCTGCAACGTTTATGTAAAAACTCCAGTCATTTCTTCAAACAAAATTTTAAGTTACAAATGTATCAATGAATAATCACAATAGGATAACATAGAACTGTTGTCATGAACAAGAAATCCCAATGTAACTGAGTACCATAGAGTCACCAAGATGTACTGCATGGAAACAGGCCCTCTGGCCCACCTTGTCCATGTTTACATACTGAGCTAGTCCCATTGTACTCCTAGTGTGGTCCAATTAACTCATACAATTATCTATGGATATAATTACATTACATAAAGGCAACAGATTTAATTCAATTCTAGAAAAAAAGGGAAGACTTCAATGCTGGAAGGAAGAAGTACTCCTTCCTGGAGTTGAACCATCTCCATCTAAACCTTCCGTCCCATCTTTGTTCAACTCAGCTATGAATGAGATTGGATCCTACACTTCAGTCTCAAATGCTTCAAGAACTAAGGGCAAAGATGATTTCATCAATATGGTGATGAACATTCAAGTTCAAGATGAAGAGAGTTTATTGTCATGTGTCCCAGATAGGACAATGAAATTCTTGCTTTGCTTCAAAACATTGATGTCAAATATAGAAACAAGGAACTGCAGATGATGGTTTACAAAAGGACACAAAGTCCTGGAGTAACTCAGCAGGTCAGGCAGCATCTTCAGAGAACATGGATAGGTGACGTTTTGGTTCAGACCCTTCAGACATATTGATATCAAGGGTATGGATTCTAAACAGTATCTGAGGTAATTCAAACAGGATTTTGGGTATCGAGTACAAAGGCTAGGACTTTTTTTGGTGGCAAAGTTGGATCAACATGCTACAGCTGTTTAAGTCGTTGGTGAGACCACACTTGGAGCACTGTGTGCAGTTGTGGTCGCCCAGCTACAGGGAGGATGTCATTAAGTTGAAAATGGTGCAGAAGAGATTCACCAGAATGGCTTGGGCTTGCGGGCTTGAGTTAAGGGGAGAGGGACTTCAGTTTAGTTTATTGTCACGTGTACCGAGGTACAGTGAAAAGCTATTGTTGCAGCAGAAAGAAAAAAATACATTACAATTGAGGCATTTACAGTGTATAGGTACATGATAAGGGAATAATAATTCTAGCAGGAGGGTGATGGGTGCATTCAACGAGCTTGCATTGGAGGTCGCTGAGGCAGGTACTGTAACAGCATGTTGGTCAGCATGGACAAATTGGGTCGAATGGACTGTTTCCAAGCTGTATGGCACAATGACTAGTGTTTCTGATATTAGCTTCGCATCCATCTTGGCTGCGGACCAGATTATCCAGTATTAATATGAACTTAAATACCATGACAAATTTTACAATATTATGTGTGGCTTTTAGCCATTCCTTTAAAATGATTAAATGGACACCAAGCCATATTTGTTATGTATTATTCTCATAGAGTTACACAGTACGTGCAAGTGCCTTTTAAATGTTGTTGTTGTATGTGTCTCCACCACCTCCTTTGGCAGCTCGTTCCGTATCTTCATATCCACCCTATCTATTCCCCTCATGATTTTATACATCTTGATGAGACCACCCCTCATCCTGCTGCTGTCCAAGGAATAGAGACCTAGCCTGTCCAACCTCTCCCTGTATCTCAGGCCCTCGAGTCCGAACAACATCCTTGCAAATTTCCCCAGCACTATTTCCAACCTATTCCTCAGTTTATATTGTGCTTATATAATGAAGCCGTGAATCTGTAAACATAGATTTATTCAAAAGACATGAAAAGATGCCCCGCATTTCAAAATGCTACAAATTGGGAGTGGTGTAGTGTGGGGAAAGATCACAGCACGATGATGAAATAACCCACTCTGGGGACTTTAATTTGAACCATCTGAGTGCTTGCAGTGATATCAACAAGTTTGGTGCATTCCTAATCGCTCAACTCTTCAGGCACACGCAGAACCCCAGGAATATCCTCTGCTATTCATTGTATTCCTCTAATTTAGGTGAGTCTTGCTAATGTTTTTCTTTCACACTGCACAACTTGTTATGATTGTCTGAAGAAGGGTCTCGACCTGCTGAGTTACTCCAGCTTTTTGTGTCTATCTTCTTGTTATGAATCAAGCGAGCTGATAAATGGTGCCAGGTGATTGAAATGCAAAGTTTTCTTCTTACTTTATTTTCCATGTCTTTCCATTTCGCTGTTGCAGTTTTGCAAAACTCTCAAGAGATTAACTTTTAGCATGTTAAGAATTCACTTAGGTAAGAAAGTCAAGGATTTCATTTTTGTATGAAACTAGTTTTGCTCAATTAGCAGATGGATATAAAGTGCTGGAGTAACTCAACGAGTCAGGCAATATCTCTTGAGGAAAAGGATAGGTGACGTTTCAGGTCGGGTTTCAATCTAAGTTTGCTAAATTCAGGATGTTTTTCAGATATGTACTAAAAAGTTTCTGTTAGTTTAATACCTGCACTCGTGTGCTTTTAACTTGGTTTATTATAAAGTGACATTTCAAAATGCTTGTGAAAACTAGCCCAATAAGTTTCATGTTGAAAACAAAGAACTGCAGATGCTGGTCAATACCCAAAAAGACACAAAGTGCTGGAGTAACTCAGCGGGTCAGGCAGCATCTATGGAGAACATGGATATGTGGCGTTTTGGGACGGGACCGTTCTTCAGACTCAGAACTAAACTGACATCCTGAGAAACAGAGTGATTTACACCTTAAACGCATCTTCCACTGAGAAACATTCCACTGGAAAAAAAGACCTTTAAAACAAATAATTTGTTGCATGCCAGTCTGAAGAAGGGTCTCGACCTGAAACGTCACCTGTCATCCATGTTCTCCAGAGATGCTGTCTGACCTGCTGAGTCACTCCAGCACTCCGTGTCCTTTTGGAGGTTAATGCAGAAATTGTTTTGTTTTTTATGGTCTTATTTCCCAGAGGGAGATGATTTTAAGGTGTGTTTCTCAGATATTCGGGAATAGTTTATTAATATCAGCTACAAGACAGCAGGCCTGTTATCTTTGCCAATGTAGCTTTTGCTCCGGTTTTGCCTAGTTTGAAACAGAACTTGCACAAATGACAAACCTGATTGTGGCAACAGGTTTATTTAACTAGAGGGTATTATCAGATGAGCTGCAGTTCTCAGCTTTCATAATTAGTGAGCCTATAGAACATTTATTGGTGGAGTTTCAATTCTCTGTTGCCAAAACATTGTCTGAAAAACAGCAAAATAAGAAACAAAAATTAAGAGACGTGTTGAGAATTGTTATCTTTTGAAATATTGGACTGCAAAAGAGTTTGTCAAATAGTTGCAAAGATTAATTTTGTCAAAATCAACTAGCTTTTGAATTGCCTTCTACAACCTTCCTGTGTCTCTTGTGCTCTGCTTATTTTAGATTTATAGATACAGCACGGAAACAGGCCCTTCAGCCCACCGAGTCCATGCTGACCAGCGATCACCCTGTACAGTAGCACTATAGTCCACACTAGGAACAATTTACAATTTTACCAAACCTAATTAACCCACATCATTAATCGGACTTCACTTGGACTTTATCTTGTACTAAACGTTATTCCCAGTATCATGTATCTGCACACTGTAGACGGCTCGATTGTAATCATGTATTGTCTTTCTGCTGTCTGGTTAGCACGCAACAAGAACTTTTCACTGTACCTCGGTACACGTGACAATAAACTAAATTAAGCAAACCTGCCTCTCTCCAAGGAAGTCACTAGATTATGATATATTTAAATGCTATTCTTCGTTTATGAAGAGCAAAGCAATGGTGACTGGAAAACATTCAATCACAGAAATTGTGCAAGTTTTGAAACACTAATCGTTTGAACAGCTGGCCTGGCTCACTGTCCACATGTAGTAAGCTAGCTCGAGTAGAATTAAAAACAGATTTCTTTGTAGCTGCCAACTCTACTCCTAATAGATGTTTACTCTTTAATGCTTCAAGATATTTCAGAGGACATGAGAAACTACAAATGTTGTAATCTAGGGAAAAACAGAATGCTGGAGGAACTCAGTGGGTCAGACAGCGTCTGTGGAGGGAATGGACATACAACGTTTCGGGTCAGGAGCCTTCTTCAGACAGATGGAGTGACAGGGGGGAGGGGGGGGGGGTGCTGATAGACCCAAGAGTTCTCATATTGTGCCAGTCTGTGACCAAGTATTTCTTGTTATAGGATGGACCAAAGCAAGGAGCTTTTTTTCAGCCTTTACTAAAATGCTCAAAGGTTCTCAAAACCTAATGATAAAGGGAGTGTATATATGATCCATGGGCAGTGGGCAGGTGCTATAGACCTGCACGGGAAGGCAGATGCTCCCGCCCCCATGAGTCTCGGGCAGATGGGGCTCGTCAGCCTGGGAAGGCAGTCCATCTAGGAGAGAGAAAACTCTGATTTAAAACCTCCACTGCCTTGTGGCCGTATCCAGTCATGGAAAAGGCTCCAGGAGTAAACCTCAAGAAAATCCGGAGTCGGAGCCCCTAAGGCAGTTCGTCGTTGTCTACAACCTCGCTCTGGCAGCTCCTGCGACGGCGCTGGTGCCAAACTGTAACGACCCCGCTGTTCCTTTGGATCGATCAGCGACGTGGAGAGGGGGGACGTGCTGCATGGGCAACTGCCTGTCCTCCATATGACATCACCCAGGCTTGCATCCGACCAGAATGCATCACACATGGTCAGTAATGACCGAAGGGGGCGTACTATATACTATGTGATCTAATGCCTAACATGTACTTGGAGCTAAAGTTCAGCAAAAAAATATGGAAAGATTTGAAATGAATTATTTCGTTTCTTAATAAGAGATGTTACTAAGTCATAATTGTATCCACTCCAATAGCCTCTGGCAATTTATTCTAGCAACTGACTATCCTCATTATTCTAACTTATTGATAATTCCATAACTTAGTTCTGCAACTTTTCAAACTCAAACTCTGGTTGCAGGCTGATGTCCCTTTCCAGGGATATACGTATTTATTTAGCCCTCTAGAATGAATATTTTTAACTATCCAAATGTCTTTTATGTGACATAGCTGCATCCGCTTCTATAGCTTCCCAGATACGTACTACCCTCTGAACGACAAGGTTGTCTGAAGGTCCCTCGTAAATCTCTCCCCTCTCACCTTAACCCTGCGCCCTTTAGTTTTAGAATCCTCTATCCTGGGAAAAAGACTGTGAGCGTTCTTCACTTTATCCGTGCTCCTCATGATCTTGTACACCTCATTAAGGTCACCCCATCAGCCTCCTACACTCCAAAGTAAAAAGTCCCAGCCTATCCAACCTCTGCCTGTAACTTAAGCCCGCAAGCCCAGGTAACATCCTGGTCAATCTCTTTTCAACTTAATGACATCCTTCTGATAGCTTGGTGGCCAGAACTGCACACTGTGTGCTATCCCTTCAGAGGAAGTTTGGAGAGCATTGTCAGTCATGGTTGACATTGCCATATGGGGTGGCACAGTGGGCAGTGGTAGAGTTGATGCCTTACAGCGCCAGAAACCCAGGTTCGATCCTGACTATGGGCGCTGTCTGTGCAGGGTGTGACCGTGTGGGATTCCTCCGGGTGCTCCGGTTTCCTCCCACACTACAAAGACGTACAGGTTTGCAGGTTGATTGGCTTCTGTAAAATTGTAAATTGTCCCTAGTGTGTAAGATAGAGCTAGTGTACGGTGATAGCCGGTCGGCACGGACTCGGTGGGCCGAAGGGCCTGTTTCAGCTCTGTATCCCTAAAGTTTAAAGTCAGTCAGTAATCCTTTTATGACTCAAATGCATTTGATGATTAAAATATATTTATTTTCAGGGGTTTGCGCTCGATGCCATGCTGCTACTGGTCTTTCTACTTCTCTTCAATCAAAGTTTTGCAAGTCACAGAGCTTTGGTATGTGTGTAACAGCAGCATGCATTTATTTTTAAGAATGCATGTGTTTTCTCTGAAAGGTATTTTAAATTGTACATGAATTAACGTAATGAAAGCTTATTAATAAAAGTTCTCTGGATGTGTACATTGCCACAAGGCCACAATATATTGCCAATCTTTGGTTATCCTCGAGATAGACTCGTGAGTAGAAGTATAGACAACAAGAAAAGAGGAATTCTGTTTAAACTATACAAGATGTTGGTGAAGTGGCGGGATATTATGTCTAATTCTGGTTATCACATCTTTGAAAATATGGAAACATCCTAGTGAAAGTGTAAAAAGATTAACTAAATGGTTCCATGGATGATGTTTTAGCTTGCAGTGAGGAAGGGAAGAGAAGATGTATTAAAAGTGGACAGACTACTAAGATGCTGATATGCAACTCCTGCATCCCCCTCTATCCCAGTGTAAAGGGCCTGTCCCACTTGGCCGTCATTTGCGCCTCATTTACGCGTCATATGTGAAATAGGTCGACGCGTCGTGATGTGCGACGTCGCGCACAAATCACCCGTCAATATGCGTCAGCACAGCTGTCGGGTGCGCGTGACGTCATTAGAATACCCTGCGGCGTGCGGCAGGACGTTGACGTAAGGACGTTGACGCACGGTGACGTAACCATATACGTCACCACATGATACACGTGAGACGTCGGGACGCCAGCGTACGATGCCAATACGTCAGTGTGCGCACCCAATGCGTCAGCGTGCGTACGCGATACGTCACGCAGGTGGCGCGCGAGGATTTTGTTCCTGTACTAAATCCTGGAGCGCCACGCGATACCGCGCGCCACTGCATACGATTCCACGCCTCACCATGCGCACACCATGCGTCATGACGCGTCGACCAAATTTACATATAACACGTAAATGAGGCGCAAATGACGGCCAAGTGGGACAGGCCCTTAAGGTTCACAGTTGCCTCTCTAGACCAATGTCAACAATATAGCAGCTGCATTCATTACTCCTCAGATGTGCTTGACAAGTGCCACAGTTCACTACACAAACTCGCTCCAACATTTTGTGACACTTTTTGACAGGACAATGACACGTGCAAGATTGAAATCGCCAGGCTCCGCCTACAACTGCAAAACATGCAGAATCAGTTCCTGCTTGGAACTTGGCGGCTGAAGTATCTAAAGGCGGACAATCGATACTGGATACATGAACACACCAAAACAAGAAGGAAGGAGCAAGTAGCCAACATTGATCCAAATCTGTTGATGTATCACCATGGTAAATGTCTTAATCTAAACACAAATATACACGCTACCCCACATGAATGGGCAGAAAGAAAGGATGAAAGGAACATCCCGCCCCAAAACGTCCTCTGTCCATTCCCTCCGCAGATGCTGCCTGACCCCCTGAGTTCCTCCAGCACTTTGTGTCCGATGAAAGGGCTTGTTTTCTCAGTGCCAACCATTACAGGGGAACTGCAGACACTGGGAACTGCAGATGCTGGAATCCTAAGCCAAAACACAAAGTGCTGGAGGAACTCAGCGGGTCTGGCAGCATCTGTGGAGGGAATGAACAGATGATGTTTAGGGTTGGGACCCTTCAGACTAATGGACTGTGGGGGAGAAAGCTGAAAAAGAGGTGGGGACAGCGTAGAGCAATGTCTGGTAAGTGATATCAAGAACTGCAGATGCTGGTTTAAATCAAAGGTAGATACAAAATGCTGGAGTAACTCAGCGAGACAGGCAGCATCACTGGAGAGATGGAATGGGTGAATTTTCGGGTCGAGACCCTTCTTCAAACTGAAGAAGGGTCTCGACTCGAAACATCACCCATTCCATCTCTTCAGAGATGCTGCCTGTCTCGCTGAGTTACTCCAGCATTTTGTATCTACCTTCTGGCAAGTGATAGGTGGATACAGGTGAGTGGGGGGATGGTCAGAGTGAGTGACAAAGGCTAGAGGTGCAAAGGAGACAAAAGGCTGTCAGATAAGGAGAGAAGAGGAGGAGTGGAATGTAAAACTGGATGGAGGGATGTGGGTGGAAGGGGACAGGGGGGAGAGGGAAAAAGTGGGGGATAAATGGGAAATACGGGACTCGTGGCTGGGTATAGAAACATAGAAACAGAAATTAGGTGCAGGAGTAGGCCATTCGGCCCTTCGAGCCTGCACCGCCATTCAATATGATCATGGCTGATCATCCAACTCAGTATCCTGTACCTGCCTTCTCTCCATACCCTCTGATCCCCTTAGCCACAAGGGCCACATCTAACTCCCTCTTAAATATAGCCAATGAACTGGCCTCAACTACCCTCTGTGGCAGAGAGTTCCAGAGATTCACCACTCTCTGTGTGAAAAAAGTTTTTCTCATCTCGGTTTTAAAGGATTTCCCCCTTATCCTTAAGCTGTGACCCCTTGTCCTGGACTTCTCCAACATCGGGAACAATCTTCCTGCATCTAGCCTGTCCAACCCCTTAAGAATTTTGTAAGTTTCTATAAGATCCCCTCTCAATCTCCTAAATTCTAGAGAGTATAAACCAAGTCTATCCAGTCTTTCTTCATAAGACAGTCCTGACATCCCAGGAATCAGTCTGATCGGTATGGAGGAGGAGAGAGGGGGGGGGGGGGGGGGCATGGTGAGAGGGGTGTGTGGAGCACAAAGATGAGGTGGGGACAGGGGAAAGAGGGGGGTATTACTTGAAATGGGAAATTTCAAAAATTATAGTAAGGGAACTGTTCATTTAAGTTGGATCGTTAGATAAACCTGAATCTTCACTTAAGTAGTATTGTCCATAACAACTCATTTAGTACCCATGGTCCTGGTTCTCAGTTCAAGAACCACTCAAGAGTTTTGGCCACAAACGTCAAGGCTGACACAGCCCTGCAGTACCGAGGGAGGATTACATTAATGGAAGTATCATCATGTGGATGGATCGTAGGCCGAAGATCCCCCTACTTTCTCAGGCAGATATTTAATCTCCCACGATGTTACCTACGTGCTGGATTTTTGCTGGTGTTCTGGTTAATGCCTTATGACTATTGCATTGGTGGTATAATGAACTGAAGATGCTGGTTTACTAAAAAACAAAGTCACATTGGCACAGTGGTAGAGTTGCTGCCTAATGCCCCTGTCCCACTTAGGAATCCTGAACGTAAACCTCTGGAGACTTTGCGCCCCACCCAAGGTTTCCGTCCGGCTCCCGGAGGTTTCTGTCAGTCTCCCTATCTGCTTCCACTACCTGCAACCTCCGGCAACCACCTGCAACCTCCGGGAACCGCACGGAAACCTTGGGTGGGGCGCAAAGTCTCCAGAGGTTTCCGTTCAGGTTTCCTAAGTGGGACAGGGGCATTACTGCACCAGGGACCCCCGTACAATCCTGACTACTGGTGCTGTCTGTACAAAGTTTGTACGTTCTTCCTGTGCCCATATGGGTTTTCTCCGGGTGCTCCGGTTTCCTCCCACATTCCAAAGACATGCAGGTTTATAGGTTAATTGTAAGTTGTAAATGGTCCCTAATATGTAGGGTAATGTTAGTGTAGGGAGCTCGCTGGTCTGCATGGACTCGGACACAAGGTGGTGGGGCCTGGAACTCACTGTCGGAAATGGTGGTGGAGGTAGATAAAATAGGGGTGTTAAAGAGTCTCGTGGATAGACTTGTGGATCAGTCTGAAGAAGGGTTTCGGCCCGAAACGTTGCCTATTTCCTTCGCTCCATAGATGCTGCTGCACCCGCTGAGTTTCTCCAGCATTTTTGTGTACCTTGTGGATAGACACATGGATGTGCAGGGAATGGATGTATAGAGAGTCATAGTCAGACAGCATGGAAACAGGCACTTCGGCTAAACTTGCCGACACCTAACAACTTGTCCCATCTACACTAGTCCCACCTGGCTGCATTTGGCCCATATGCATCGAAACATTTGCTATCCCTTCACCTGTCTAAATGTCTTCTACATGTTGTGATAGTACCTGCCTCAACTACCTCCTCTGGCAGCTCGTTCCATATACCCACCACCCTCAGTCTGAAAAAGTTGCCCCTCAGGTTCCTATTAAGTCTTTCCCCTCTCATCTTAATCCTATGTCCTCTGGTTCTTGAGACCCTTACTGTGGATAAATGCATTTATTCTGAAGTCTGAAGAAGGTCCTGACCTGAAACGTCACCCAGGGATGCTGCCTGTCCGGTTGAGTTACTCCAACATTTTGTGTCTACCTTTGGTATAAACCAGCATCTGCAGTTCTTTGTTTCTATATTGTACATTTATTCCATTCCCCTCATGATTTTATACACCTCTATAAAATCACTCCACAGCCACATGCACTCCAAGGAATAGTCGTAACCTGCCCAACCTGTCCCTGTAACTCAGGCCCATGCAACATCCTCATATAATAATTATGTGCAGACAGATAAGAGTTGGTCTTGGCATCATGTTCAGCATAAGTGTTGTGGTGAATCTCCTCGCCACCCTTCCAACTTATGCATTAACATGCAGGAAATCAAAGTCAAAGTCAAAGTAGCCTTTATTGTCATTCAGACCTTTTGGTCTGAACGAAATTTTGTTGCCTTGCAGTCATACATATAATAAAATAACAAAACACACAATAAACACAAATTTTACATCCACCACAGTGAGTTCACCAGGCACCTCCTCACTGTGATGGAAGGCAAAAGTCTTAAAGTCTCTGTCTCTTCCCTCCTTGTTCTCCCTCTGCGTTGAGGCGATTCAGGCCTCCGATGTTGTGACCCCACCAGGTGATGGCAAGCAAGTCCCGCGGCTCAACCGTGCTCCACGAACGGGCCGGTTCAAGCTCCGCGGCCCGGGGTGGTCGAAGCTGCCGAAGCTGCCGCTCTCAAGTCCAGCGGACGAAGCTGTTGCCGCGGGAGCTCCGGAAAAACAGGTCACCAACCTGTGACCTGCGAGCTCCCGATGATGTCGTCCACTGGGCCCGCGGCCGAACCTCCGAAGTCGGGTCGCCACCGCCGGAACGCCGCCACAGCCCCGAGTTGGGCCGCCACCAGAACGCCGCCACAGCCAGAAGTCGGCCAGCCTCGCGTTGATAAGTCCTGGCTGGCTCTGCCTCCGGAGCCTCGAGGTCGGTCCCAGTTGGAGGCCGCCAGCTCCGCCATTAGGCCTCAGCGCAGACGGAGACGGAGATGGGGGATACGACAAGAAAAGTCGCACCCCCCCCCGAAGGAAGAGACCAAAAACATGTTTCTCCCACCCCCCCACACACATACACTAACTAAATAAACTAAAATTAACTAGCTAAAACAGGACAAGAAAACAACAACAAAAGAAAGAACAGACATCTTGCATCTTTAGACTTTAGATTCAGCGTGGAAACAGGCCCTTCGGCCCACCGAGTCCACACTGACCAGCGATCACCCCATACACTAGCACTATCCTACACACACACTAGGACTATTTACAATGTTTGCCAAAGCCTATTAACCGACAAACCTGTATGCCTTTTGGAGTGTGGGCGGAAACTGGAGCACCCGGAGAAAACCCACGTGGTCACAGGGAGAACGTACAAACTCCGTACAGACAGCACCCGTAGTCAAGATCGAACCCGGGTATTTGGTGATGTGAGGCAGCAACTCTACCGCTGATTCACCGTGCAGCCCCACTTGTTGGGATAATATGCCGCGGTTGCCACTTCTTATCCGTCAGGAAAGGTTATGTTGGGAATTGTCTGGAAAAGACTGGTTTCTGCCTGGTTGTGAGTTAGCTACGCTGACTGTAACATTTGCTGTGCACAGATTGCTCGGAGGTGTATAACAGTGGCAACACCACGAGTGGGTATTACACACTGAAGCCAGTGTCTGCTGCCGACCCATTCATAGCCTACTGCGACATGTCAGAGGGCGGAGGTTGGACCGTTATCCAACGGCGCAGCAACGGCAAAGTCAACTTTAACAGGTAAATAAACTTGGTTATTGTCAAACTAAGACAGACACAAAATGCTGGAGTAACTCAGCGGGACAGGCAGCATCTCCGAATAGGGGAAGTGGTGATGCTTCGGGTCGAGACCCTTCTTTAGACTGAAGAAGGGTCTCGACCCAAAGTATCATCTATTCCTTCTATCCAGAGATGCTGCCTCACCCGCTGAGTTACTCCAGCATTTTGTGTCTATCTTCGGTGTAAACCAGCATCTGCAGTTCCTTCCTACACTTATTGTCAAACTAAACCAGGCTGGTCCTGTGCGGAGCTGTACAGCACGGAAACAGACCTTTCGGCCCACCTTGTCCATGCTGTCCATGCTGACCAAGCTGGCATACTGGGTCTGCAGAAGAGTCCTGACCTGAAACATCACATATCCATGTTCTCCAGAGATGCTGCCTGACCCGCTGATGTCTATGTCTTTTTTTAGCATACCAGGCTAGTCCCATTTGCTTGCATTTGCCCCATATCCAAACCCTTCCTATCCATATATCTGTCCAAGTATCTTTTAAAATCACAACTGCTTCCACATCTTCCTCCGGCAGCTCATTCCCAATATGGACTACCCTCCAAGTGAAATGGTTGCTCCTGAGGTCCCTCAAATCTCTTCCCTCTAACCATAAGCCTGTGCCCTCTAGTTTTAGAATCCTCTACCCTGGGGAACACAGAAGCTTCCACTTGGAGCTGCCCGATAATCGTCTGGTTCCCCCAACATGTCCTCAGTGATCGATGGACACCACAAGGTGGGCAGAGATAAACCTGCGAATTCATCACTGTTTGGTGGCACTAAATATATGTCAGGTAATCAGTTGGAATTAGCTCCAAACATGTGGTTCTATGCAATGTTGGACGTCGAGATAAGATTCAGCTACTATCATTAATACGTAATTTAGTGCAACTGATGGAAATCCAATTTCTACCCCTTCATTCATTGTTCTTTATCTCCCTACATCATCGTCTATATCTCTCGCTTCCCTTTCCCCTGATTAGTCTGAAGAAGGGTCTCCACCCAAAACATCACCCATTCCTTCTCTCCAGAGATGCTGCCTGTCCCGCTGAGTTACTCCAGCATTTTGTGTCTTTCTTCGGTGTAAACCAGAGCAAATGGAGAGCTGCTACTTGTACTATCTCCTTCTCTCACACGTTTCATCTTTTCCCTTTGTCCACCCTATCTCCAAAACCTTCCTCACCTGTATCCACCTGTATCCACCTATCTGTATCCACCTGCATGGCTTTGTCCAACCCCTCCTCTTTCCAGCTTTCTCCCCCCACCACAATCAGTCTGAAGAAGGGTCCCGACCCGAAACGTCACCTATCCATGCTCTCCAGAGATGCTGCCAAACCCACTGTGTAACTCCAGCACTCTGTATCCCTTGTTGCAAAGCAGCATCTGTTGTGTCTGCGGTTTTTTATTTTATTTTTTAAATGGGCAACACAACTAGGAACAAAAAGCTGGAGTAACTCAGCGTGACGGGCAGCTTCTCTGGAGAGAAGGGATGGGTGACGTTTTGGGTCGGGACACTTCTCCAGTCACCCATTCCTTCTCTCCAGACTTGCTGCCTGTTCCGCTGTAGCATTCTATGTCTACTGTAGCTTTGATTTAAACCAGCATCTGCAACTAGGAACAAATACGCAGAGGTGAGACTCACACGCATTGAATGCTTGAGAACAAAAGGTAATTCTTCTCTGCTTTTTTAGTTCTGCTGCCCATTTAAAAAATAAAATGAGCAACTCCCCTGTAACTCTGGATTAACATTAGATTTCTAACCCTAGTTATGTATACTTGATACCTTTCTTGTATATTCTTGACCGCACCTTGACTCCACTTGAATGGAACCACATTTGAAAGTTGGCAACAGCTTGTCTATGACCCTTTATATCACATCGATAGACCCAGCAACACAGGGAAACATTTTATAAACAACAGACAGCGGTTCAGAGGGTTCTTGAGCTGCCAAGCACAGAAACAGGCCCTTCGGCCCACCTTGTCCATGGTAACCAAGATGGAATCACAGAGCTGTACAGCACCGAAACAGGCCCTTCGGCCCACTTTGTCCATGCTGACCAGGGTCGAATATTGGGCTACTCTCATTTGCCTGCATTTGGCCCATATCCCTCCAAACCCTCCCTATCCACATATCAGTCCAAATGTCTTTTAAAAGTCATAATTGCACCCGCTTCTATAGGTGAAAAAGAGACAAAAGGGTGTCAGATAAGGAGAGAAGAAGAAATGAAATGAAATTAAATTAAATTAATAAGTGTGTACACATACAAGGAATTTGCCTTGGTGCTCCACTCGCAAGTAACAACACGACATACAGTAACAATTAAGAATGACACATAAAACATGAAACGTTAATAATAAAACAGTACAGTTTAAACATGTGAATGAAATAAAATAGCCAGAGCAAAAGGAGGCTACAGACCTTAGGAGTGAAAAGTAAAGCTGGCGGGAGGGATGTGGGTGGAAGGGGACGGGGGAGGGGAAAGAGTGGGGTGAATAGTGAAATGGGGAACTCCGGGATGGGAGATGAGTGGACGGAGGAGGGGAGAGGCACAGAGGGAATGGTGGAGGGGAGGGGATGACACAAAACACAGCAGATGCTGGACTCATGAGCACACAAGGGAATGCTGGCATTGCTGACTGTTTGATTAATTTATAATGAATCAGAGATCACATAAAGTTAATGTCTGGAAAACATTCAAGAAAAATCAAGAAACTAAAATGAAACACAAAGTGCTGGAATAACTCAGCGGGTCAGGCAGCATCTCTGGAGAATATGGATAGGTGAAGTTTCAGGTCGGGACCCTTCAGAATCCGACCCATGTTCTCCAGAGATTCTGCTTGACCTACTGAGTTACTCCAGTATTCTGTGTCCTTTTAGAAATTTAAGCAGGTTTCATTCACAACAGTCTTTTAACTTCACTGCATTAGTTTTCCACCCTGTACTTTCTGCAGAGGCTGGGATGACTACAAATCTGGCTTTGGGTTGTTTCAACGGAGGAATGATGAGTATTGGCTTGGAAATGAAAACATGCACCAGATCCTGGCTCCAGGTAAGAATGTCTCCAACCTTCGTAGAACACAAATGAATACAGTCTGAAGAAGGGTTTCGGCCCGAAACGTTACCTATTTCCTTCGCTCCATAGATGCTGCTGCACCCGCTGAGTTTCTCCAGCATTTTTGTGTACCTTCGATTTTCCAGCATCTGCAGTTCCATCTTAAACACAAATGAATACAGTACAGGAACAGGCATAGACTCCGTGCCGAACATGATGCCATGACCAACTCTCATCTGCCTGCATGAGATCTATATCCCCCCCCCCCCCCCCCCCCCCCCCCCCCCCCCATTCCCTGCATATCCATCTGCCTATCCAGAGATCTTTTAAACACCACTGTCGTATCTGACTCCACCACCACCCCAAGCAGCACGTTCCAGACACCCACCACACCACCCTCTGTGTAAAAAAACATAGATTCATAGATTCATAGAAAATAGGTGCAGGAGTAGGGCATTCGGCCCTTCGAGCCTGCACCGTCATTCAATATGATCATGGCTGATCATCCAACTCAGTAACCTGTACCTGCCTTCTCTCCATACCCCCTGATCCCTTTAGCCACAAGGGCCACATCTAACTCCCTCTTAAATATAGCCAATGAACAGGCCTCAACTACCTTCTGTGGCAGAGAGTTCCATCCCCACACATCTCCTTGAAACTTTGCTCCTCTCACCTTAGAACTATCTAGTCTTTAACATTTCAATCCAGGGGAAAGGCTCTGACTGTCTACCCTTTCTATACCTCATCATTTTATGACTTCCCCCTCCTCCGTACACTCATCTCCCAGCCCTGACTGCCCCATTTCCCTTTTATCCCCCATCTTTCCCCTCCCCCCCTCCCCCCCTCCCCCATCTCCTTCCACCCACATCCCTTCCCCCCCAGCTTTAAATTTCACTCCTCCCCTCCACTCCACCGCCAGTTTAAATTCCATTTGGAATATTTTGGGGAACCAAGAACCAAGAACCAAGACACCCTTTTGTCTCCTTTTCACCTCCAGCCCATTTTTAAATTATTGTCAGGTGTGCCGAGGTGTAGCTTCAAGCTTTTGTTTGGGTGATATGCAGTCAGAGAAAAGTCTATATTCTCACTCTCTCCCCCCATTCTCCCCGCAGCCTCCGGCGTTCCAGAGAAAATAAACTGTGTGTCCAACCTCTTCTTATTGCTTTGAACCGGTGCTATTTGTGCCATAATCAATATAAAGGATAGGACACAAACATAGAAACATAGAAAATAGGTGCAGGAGTAGGCCATTTAGCCCTTCGAGCCTGCACCGCCATTCAATATGATCATGGCTGATCATCCAACTCAGTATCCTGTACCTGCCTTCTCTCCATACCCCCTGATCCCTTTAGCCACAAGGGCCACATCTAACTCCCTCTTAAATATAGCCAATGAACTGGCCTCAACTATCTTCTGTGGCAGAGAATTCCAGAGATTCACCACTCTCTGTGTGAAAAATGTTTTTCTCATCTCAGTCCTAAAAGATTTCCCCTTTATCCTTAAACTGTGACCCCTTGTTCTGGACTTCCCCAAAATCGGGAACAATCTTCCTGCATCTAGCCTGTCCAAACCCTTAAGAATTCTGTAAGTTTCTATAAGATCCCCCCTCAATCTTCTAAATTCTAGCGAGTACAAGCCGAGTCTATCCAGTCTTTCTTCATATGAATGTCCTGACATCCCAGGAATCAGTCTGGAGAAGTATCTTCGAGATATTAATGGTTATTTAATAATTTCCACGCAGGAAAGTACATAATGAAGGTCGACCTGACAGATTGGAATGGAGAAGAGCGATATGCAACGTATGAAAAGTTTAGCATTTCAGATGAAAAGGTGAGAGGAGGTTTGGTTATTTATTGTGCTGGTTGGGTGTCATGGATTGCTTCTCTGACCTGCTTCTGGTACTTGAACCCAGGATAAGTACCGGCTGAGCTTCGGAAGCTACATTGGCACGGCAGGAGATGCGTTGTCGGGAGGCTTGATCCCATGGGAGCAGTGGTCATCTTCTCACAACGGGATGCAGTTCAGTACATCCGACCAAGACAACGACCGGTACACTCAGGGCAGCTGTGCCCACGAAGGCAGAAGCGGCTGGTGGTTTAACAGGTAAATGTCGCAGTCGTTCATACTACCATCCGCCCCACTACATCAATACTCGTTACTTGCTAGGAAGCATCAGCCTGGGTGGAAACTATCCACAGAACTTAGAATAGTACAGCACAAGAACAGGCCCTTAAGTCCAGAGTGTTCTGCAATTTGGGAGGCACAGTAGCGCTGCGGTAGAGTTACTGCCTTACAGCACCAGAGACCCAGGTTCAAACCTGACTATGGGTGCTGTCTGTACGGGGTTTGCACGTTCTCCCTGTGACCGCGTGGGTTTCCTCCAGGTGCTCCGGTTTCCTCCCAAAATCCAAAGATGTGTGGGTTTGTAGGCTAATTGGCCCTCTGTAAATTGCCCCTAGTGTGCAAGGAGTGGGTGAGAAAGTGGAATAACATAGAACTGGTGTATAGGTGATGGATGGGCTTTAAACTAGAGTTTAAACCAGATAAATGAAACTAAACTAATGTCCGTGGGGAACATGATGACAATATAAACTAATCTCCACAGGCTGCTCATGATCCATATCCCTCCATTCCCTGAGTATCCATGTGCCTATCCAAATGCCCCGTAAACACTGCTGTCCTACCTGCCTCCATCACCACCCCCGGCAGCACGTTCCAGGCACCCTCGGTGTGAAAAGCACTTGCTCCTCTCACCTTAAAGCTATGCCCTCTAGTCTTTGACGTTTCTACCCTGGGAAAAATGGAGGAATGGGAGCAAGAAGTGTTGATTACAGATGGTGAAACATTACTCACTAGATTAATAATTCCGACATACACTTATATTGAAAATCCAGTGTACTTCCCTGAGAGTCATCCAGTTTTACAGCATTAATCAGGCCCTTCGGCCCAACTTGTCCATGCCCACCAAGATGTCCCATCTACACTCATCCCATTTCCCCGTGTTTGGCTCATATATGCCTCTAAATCTGTCCTGCACAAATGTCTTTTAAATTTCTTTTTTTCAGCGCAGTTCTTTAATAGGAGTTATGAAATTAAATTTGGGAAAATGTTAAAATGGGATTATGCAAGTTTACACTACACTGATGTGTCGGAAGGAACTGCAGACGCTGGTTTAAACGGAAGATAGACACAAAAAGCTGGAGTAACTCAGCGGGTCAAGCAGCATCTCTGGAGAGAAGGAATGGGTGACGTTTTGGGTCGAGACCCTTCTTCAAACAGAAGAAGGGTCTCGACCCGAAACGTCACCCATTCCTTCTCTCTGGAGATGCTGCCTGTTCAGCTGAGTTGCTCCAGCTTTTTGTATCGATCTACACTACCCTGATCCCAGACATGATTGGGTTAATGTATGATGAGTGTTTGACGGCTCTGGGCCTGTGCTGCACGCTGGAGTTGAAGGATGAGGGCAACCTCATTAAAACCTACCAAATAGTGAAGGCCTGGATAGAGTGGACGCAGGGAGGACATTTTCCACTAGGGGAAGAGTCTAGGCCCAGAGGGTACAGTCTCAGAATAAAGGATCTACCTTTAGAAAGGAGATGAGGAGGAATTTCTTTAGCCAGAAGGTGGTGAATCTGTGGAATTTATTGGTTCAGACAACGATGGATAGCCAAGTCATTGGGTATTTTTAAGGCGGAGATTGACATGTTCTTGATTAGTAAGAGTTTTAAAGGTCACGGGGAGAAGGCAGGCGATTGGGGTTGAGAGAGGAAGATAGATCAGCCACGATCGAATGGCGGAGTAGACTTGATGGGCCAAATGGCCCAATTCTGCTCCAATGACCTACACTTTTAAATTTCTTTCTCCAGGGCAGTTCTTTCATAAAAGTTAAGAAATTTCATTTAAAAAAATGGTAGAAATAGGTTTATGCAAATTTACACTAACTTTATCTCATTGTATATTTTACTCTGGGAAACAACTTGTTAAATTTTGAGACGAAGAATTCCATTCATCCAAAATGCAAGTGGTGAGAACTCTTTCTCCCTGGAAGCAACGAGTGCTAAAGAAGATGGCCAGTTCCACTCTGCTTACCAATGTGGAGGTGCATCAGCAGAGAAAACTTTTGAAGGTAGTGCTAATGAACAGAGTAGGGGAGCACAGAGAGAGGTGAAACTGTATCTAATTAGTATCAATACACAATAGACAATAGATGCAGGAGTAGGCCATTCGGCCCTTCGAGCCAGCACTCCCATTCAATGTGATCATGGCTGATCATCACTAATCAGTACCCCGTTTCTGCCTTCTCCCCATATCCCCTGACTCCGCTATCTTTAAGAACCCTATCTAGCTCCCTCTTGAAAGAATCCAGAGAACCTGCCTCCACCGCCCTCTGAGGCAGAAAATTCCACAGACTCACCACTCTCTGTGAGAAAAAGTGTTTCCTCGTCTCCGTTCTAAATGGTTTACTCCTTATTCTTAAACTGTGGGCCCTGGTTCTGGACTACCCCAACATCGGGAACATGTTCCCTGCCTCTAGCGTGTCCAAACAGTATCCTAACTGCCCGCTGAGTATCTAATTCATATTCAACAATATCCATCCGCTGCTCACTCCTGATGTCTCTCGCCTCTTTCAGCAGAAATAGGTAAGTTCTGCACAAGAATTAAACCAAAGGTATTTCCAGAGTAATACATATTAGCTTTGAATACTTTTAATGAGCAGAAAATAAAGTGTACATTTAAGGAGACAGACACATAATGCTGGAGTTACTCAGCGGGTCAGGCAGCATCTCTGGACAATTATGGGCTCCGCCCTCCCTGAGGTCATCTGTTGCCGGCCCGGATTTGTTCTGGCCTTTTCCTACCTCCAGTCCCCACCACCCTTCCTTCACTCCCGTTCTGAAGAAGGGTTCCGACCTGAAACGACAGCTGTTCTTTTTCTCCATAGATGCTGCCTGACCCGCTGAGTTACTCCAACACTTTGTGTCCATCTCTGGTATAAACCACCAGCTGAGTTCCTTCCTGCACTTTAAGGAATTGTTTTCAAAGGTGACTTTCAGTGTATTGTGATGAATTATTGATAAGAACTAAAAACGTGATTTTTTTGTTGTTGTGTGAGAACGAACTTATTTTGAACAAAATCTCCTCATTGTTAAACACATAGGTGCCACGCGGCCAACCTTAATGGTAAGTATTATCGCCGTGGCAACTACAGCGCCAAGAACGACGATGGGGTCGTGTGGACCACGTGGAGAGGCTGGTGGTACTCTCTGAGGTTCACCAGCATGAAAGTCCGCCCACTCTACTACTTAGCTGGATTGGGAAGCGGGGACTACGACAATATTATTGGCTAATACTTACTCTGAAGCAACTGCATTTCCATCTCATTCTCAAAATTATTTTGTCTAAATAATGAAAAATATATTTGGCAGCCAAACTGTATACAATGAGCCTCGATGTAATGGCTAATATTCTCTATATTTTTTTTACAATAAATTGTTTCTCTAATTTTGATTGCAAAATGACAACCCTTTACAATAGATCGGCCATGATCGAGTGGTGGAGCAGACTCGATGGGGCCCAATGGCCTAATTCTGCTCTTATGTCTTAGTGAGTGGACATGTTCTACAAAAGGACTGTTTGTTAGGGTCATCTTAAAGGCGCAGGTTGGTGCTGTACTGAGAAAAGGAATTGACACATGCCACTTGAAAGAACCGATAACCCACCCCTCCCATCCCAACACACCACCCTCCCCCCACCCCCACCCCCGTGGACACCATGTTGTAGGAAATATGTTGTCAAGCTGGAAAGGGTACAGAGAAGATTTACGAGGATGTTGCCAGGACTAGAGGGTGTGAGCTATAGGGAGAGGTTGAGTAGGCTGGGATTCTATTCCTTGGAGCGCAAGAGGATGAGGGGTGATCTTATAGAAGTGTATAAAATCATGAGAAGAATAGACCGGGTAGATGCAGAATCTCTTGCCCAGAGTTGGGGAATCGAGGACCAGAGGACATAGGTTTAAGATGAGTGGGGAAAGATTTAACAGGAATCACACACATCCTAGCTGCCAGAGGAGGTAGTTGAGGCAGGGACTGTCCCATCATTTAAGAAACAGAGGTACATGGATAGGACAGGTTTGGAGGGATATGGGCCAAACACGAGCAGGTGGGACTAGTGTAGATGGGACATGTTGGCCAGCGTGGGCAAGTTAGGCCGAAGGGCCTGTTTCCACACTGTATCACTCTAAGACTCTATGAACCAGAAATGCAAACATTTTATATTTCCATATATTCGGAAAAGGCAGGAGTGAAAATCACTGAGTCAGTCATTCGGGTTCCAATCCCGACCTCCCCTCCCTAGCCCCATGCTAATTCCTATCCGGTCCACCCTGTGACAGGCCAGGTCCCTGTAGTCTGCCCACGGTGAGGCCACAGCTTGGGATGATTCAGGGCTTCAGACGGGTCCAGACCAGTCATCAAGAGTGGTTCATTGTCAGAGTAGAACGCAAAGTGCTGGAGTGGCTCCGGCAACATCTGTGGAGAACATGGAAGGGTGTGCAACACACTGGTAGAGTTGCTGCCTTATAGCGCCAGAGACCAGGGTTTGATCCTGACTATGGGTGCTGTCTCTGGGGGGGGGGGAGACGACTAAGCCTGGCAAGTGATAGGTGGATACAGGGCGGGTTCATTGGCACATGGGGGGACAACGTCCACAGATGAAAAGGCGACAAAAGGGTGTTGATAGAGAGAGAAGAGGTTTGAAAAAGGAATTAAATGTATAGCCAGAGAGAGGGTTTTGGGTAGAAGGGGCAGGGGAGGGGAATTGTATGTCAACGGAACAATTACATTTGTACTTGCTGGAGCATAACAGGCATGTAAACACAATAACACACAGATAAATGTACCATAAAAAGACAATAAACTAAAACAATGCAAAACTGAATTCCATAGTGCAACCAAAGACACAGTCCATAGAAGATCATAGTTGCTGAGGTTAGTGTTGTGCAGTGATCAAGAGCCTGATGGTTGATGGGAAGAAGCTGTTCTTGAACCTGGAGGTCACGGTTTTCAGGCTCCTGTACCATCTTCCTGATGGTAGCAGCGAGATGAGAGCGTGGCCAGCGTAGTGTGGGTCTTTGATGATGCTGGCTGCCTTTTTGAGGCAGCAACTCCTGTAGATCCCTTCGATGGTGGGGAGGTCAGTACCTGTGATGGACCTTCGATGGTGGGGAGGCCACAGGTCCAGTTTCACAATCAGGAGTATTTAAGTATTGTCTGAAACTTGTATCAGAATGTAACCATGCTTGTGTTAACTTTCTGTGACAAATATGACATTAAAATCAATATTGAGCACTTATCTATTACTATATTTTATCTTTCCTCTTCCCACTTGGCATTTATGAAAATCTTTAGGTTTAAACCTTCATTTTGATATTGCCTTTAATTAAGTTCTTTAATTGAAAATATAAATCATTTATCATTATAACACATAAATAAGCTTTAATGCACTAAAAAACAGGAACAGCTTCTTCCTCTCTGTTATCAAGCATCTGAACGGTCCTTCCATAAGCTAGAGTACTGTCCGATTCACCTCTACCCCATTGCGGACATTGGACTTTGTCTGTGGAACTGATGCGCTACAATGCTGAGAACTATATTCTGCACTCTGTATCTTCCCCTTTGCTCTACCTGTTGTACTGGAGTTTGACTTGATTGTGTTTGTGTATGTATTATCTGATCTGATTGGATTGCAAAACAAAGTTGTTCACTGTTCCTTGGTACACGTGACAATAATAATAAACCTAATCTACGAGTTAGGGCATCCACAAAACGTGTGCTTCTCCAACATTGTGGAGTGTATGTAAATCCACAACCTCATTATTTACAGTTATTGGAAGTAGCAGAGCCTCTGCCTTCTCATTGTTCCCTCTGCCCATTTCTCCAATGGAGCTCTTAAGACAGTGGAATTGATAGTAGACTTTAGGAGAGCTCCCTCTCCCCTCACCCCACTCACCAACAACAACACCACAGTCACAGTCTGTGGAGTCTTTTAAGTTCCTTGGAACCATCAACTCCCGGTACCTTAAGTGGGGGGCCACCATCGACTCCACAGTCAAAAAGGCCCAACAGAGGGTGTCCTTCCTGCAGCAGTTGAGGAAGCACAATCTGCCACAGGCAATGATGGTCCAATTCTATACGGCCATCGTAGAGTCTCTCCTCACCGTCTCCATCATGGTCTGGTTTAGCTCAGCCACCAAGCACGACACCTGGAGGCTGCAGCGAATCGTTCGATCAGCCGAGAAGGTTATTGGCAGCAACCTTTCCCCCATCGACGAACTGTACACTGCAAGGACCAGGAAGCGAGCGGGTAAGGTCATCTCTGACCCCTCTCACCCTGGCCACAAACTCTTTGAATCACTTCCCTCTGGAAGGCGACTCCGGACTGTCAAAGCTGCCACAGCCAGACATAAAAACAGCTTTTTTCCACAAACAGTTGCTCTACTACTTCTTCTTCTTCTTGCGAATGGCGTGCACAGCCTAAAGTTGTAGGACAACTTGTTCTATTTGATCTTATTTGATTGTGCACGCCGGGTTCATTGCATTCGTCAAAACAGGGAAGGTTGCAATTTTCCACCCCGTTGCTCTACTCAATAACCAAAAGTCTGTAGCCTCCTTTTGCTCTGGTATTTTATTTTCATTCTTCACATGTTTAAATTATAATGTTCTATTTTTAATTGTCTGCTGTATGTCATGTTGTATCTTGCGAGCAAAGCACCAAGGCAAATTCTTTGTATGTGTACATACTTGGCTAATAAAATCTATTCAATTCAATTCAATTCAATTATTTATTTGTCACACATGCAACTGCACAGTGAAATTATTTTTGCATATATTACACATGCAGGTGCTGCTATTTTTTGGTACCATTACTCAGAGTGCAAAGTCCGGTTGGCCCGCGTGCTCGATGTACTGGAGCAGTTCCCGCAAACCGACATCCCTCTCCTCTTCCTGCCCGGCCATATTTGTGTCCTCACCGTGAAGGCCCTGCAGGCATTACACCAGTTCCCCCTCATACCGGCCCATTCCTAGAGTCCGACTTCTCCTGCTTCCTCCCAGTCCCACCATCCGACTGGCCTTCGGGTGGGTTCCCGGTCCGATCAAATGAGGAGCGTTCAGCCGGGTCCCGACGAGACTGCATTTGACGAGACAAGAATGTACATGACTGTATTTTGAGGTCTAGAGTCGTGGAGCCATTCAGCACAGAAACAGGCCCTTCAGCCCAACAGATCCATGTTGACCAAGATGTCCCATCGAAGCTAGTCCTACCGGCCTGCGTTTGTCTCATACCCCTCTGAACCTTTCCTATCCATGCACCTGTGTAAGTGTCTTTTAAATGTTGTTATAGTCCCTGCCACAACCACCTCCTCTGGCAGCTCGTCCCATTTGTAGTACATGGCTGGGAAAGATTCAGAGGGACATGGACCAAATATAGGCAAATAGGACGAGTTTAGATGGGGCATCTTGGTCGTCATGGACGAGATGGGCCGAAGGGCCTGTTTCTGTGCTCTATGACTGAGATATGCAAGAGTAGCTGTAGTGACCGGCTTGCCGATACTGTCTTTTCATCTTCATATGTTCTATGAGCAGAATTAGGCCATTCGGCCCATCAAGTCTACCTCCATTCAATCATGGCTGATCTATCTTTTCCTCTCAACCCCATTCTCCTGCCGTCTCCCCATAACCCCTGACACATTTCCTGATCAAGAATCTGTCATCTATGCCTTAAAAATATCCATTGACTTGGCCTCCACAGCCGTCTGTGACAATGAAGTCCACAGATTCACCTCCCTGAAAAAGGAAATTCCTCCTCATCTCCTTTCTAAAGGTACGTTCTATTATTCTGAGGCTGTGGCCTCTGGTCCTAGACTCTCTCACTAGTGGAAACATCCTCCCACATCCACCCTATCCAGGCATCTCAATATTCGGTAAGTTTCAATGAGGTCTTCCTCTCATCCTTCTAAACTCCAGCGAGTACTGGCCCAGTGCCTTCAAACGCTCATCATATGTGAACCCAATCACTCCTGGGATCATTTATGTGAATAACTTGCATTTATCCTTCATTTTACTTACTGCAAGCATGCGTCAGGCAGCACCATTGTAGCCCACAGCCTGGTTGATAGAGGTTCTCCACATGAAATGCATTTGTCAACCATCAGTCTATCATGACCAAAGCTACTCCCCCGCATTACCACATACAGGTCTACCACCGATACTCCGGCAACTGGTGAACCGGCACCTGCTTTAATCCGGACAATATCCTCCCGTTCCCTGGATGTTCCGCTGATCCATTCCCATAGCCGACTTCCGAAACTAACTTTGCGGTCCCCCAAGGCCATGACCTCTGTTGGTCTGACAAAATTCTCTGGAATTCTCTGCCTCAGAGGGCGGTGGAGGCCGGTTCTCTGGATGCTTTCAAGAGAGAGCTAGATAGGGCTCTTAAAGATAGCGGAGTCAGAGGATATGGGGAGAGGGCAGGAACGGGTACTGATTGTGGATGATCAGCCATGATCACAGTGAATGGCGGTGCTGGCTCGAAGGGCTGAATGGCCTCCTCCTGTACCTATTGTCTATTGTCTATTGTCTAAAACGGATAATCCAGCAAGGCTCTGGAACCAAGGATACCGTAAAATCAGTGGTGGCCTGTGTTTAACTTAACAGTAGTCCACATCTTTACATGTTCCACTAAATCACTCCTTACTGACAAGAGGCACAGTCAAAGAGTCATGGAGTCATACAGCACTCCCAATCTGTGCTGCTGCTAAAGATGCTACAACGGGTTGCAATTATCGAGATGCAATCAATATCAGTGAGTGAGTGAGATTGAGATTTTAAAGATACATATGTTTATCATCAGTGCTTGAGAATACCTCTATGTTTAATTCTCTGACTTACAGACAAGTACTCAGATCGTGACCTCATGTTGATTTTAACAACAATTTATTGTCACCTGTTTAGTTCAGATTCAGGCAACTCGTTTTACATTGAAATTCAGAGACTGTAAATTGATCGAAGGAACAAATGTATTTAGAATTCAACAACTCATTCAAAGCAAAACACAAAGCGTTGGAGGAACAGCTGGTCAGGCAGCGTCTGTGGAGGAAAAGGATAGATGATGTTCCTGGTCGGGATCCTTCTTCAGACTGATGGAATAAGGGAGAGAAAGCTGGGAAAGAGAGGTGGGGGAAACAAGGAACTGCAGATGCTGGTTTACAAAAAAGTGCTGGAGTAACTCAGCGGGTCAGGCAGCACCTCTGGAGAAAGTTGGGTGGTGACATTTCAGGTCGGGATCCTTCTTCAGACTGATGGAATAAGGGAGAGAAAGCGGGGAAAGAGAGGTGGGGGAAACAAGGAACTGCAGATGCTGGTTTACAAAAAAGTGCTGGAGTAACTCAGCGGGTCAGGCAGCATCTCTGGGGCACGTTGGTTGGTGACATTTCAGGTCGGGACCCTTCAGACTCTGAAGAGAGTTGGGGGCCGGACAAAGCCTGGTGAGTGATAGGTGGATATTGGTGAGGGGATGATTGTCAGATGGGTGGAGTAAGTGACAAAGGCTGGAGGTGAAAAGGAGACAAAAGGGTGTCGGATAAGGAGAGAAGAGGAGGAGTGAAATGTAAGGCTGGAGGGAGGGGTGTTAAAGGATTTTTACTCTGACTAGCCACTCCAATGTGAGTTTTTCTTTACACTTGGTATTTACATGATATTACATTTAATAATACTAAAATGTATGGCAATAAAGATAATACTTATAAATGATTTTCAAAAGTTTATTATTTTGAAAAATTGCCGTGACCTTTCATTTGGAAGTTGCATCATTGTCAGTTACACGTTATATTGATTTGGGAACATTTATTTTAATTACTTTTCATTGAGCAGCTAAAAGCTGCTGGATGTGGGGCAGGAGTGGTAAGCGACATGCCGTACGCATTTGCCACGTTACTACACCAAGGTCACATAAAGGGTGACTGGTAAATAGTGTCTGTATTGCTTGTCGTCAAACAAGCAGAAAGTCTATTAGTTCCACAACAAAGTTGGTGTATTAAACAGTGCATTTGGGAAATGAGAAAGGTTGCTTGTGTTATAAAGGGAGGGACAAGGAGGAGAGGGGTTCGAGTGCAAGCAACACCTTTCAAAAACTCACCGTATATCCCAGTTTAAAAAGTACAATCAGCCTGGACGTGTCTTTACATAATTCAGGCTCTTCCCTCGAAGTACGACTCGTGATTAACTTGGTCTGTGTGTGGTTTACTCACAGTGAGGAGAGTTTTGGTTTGTAGAGCTGACTAGCCCCACAGAAACAAGAAAACACATCGATAGTGCACGGATCTGTGAATCTGAGACTGATCTTAATCTACAGTGCCTTGCGTTCCTGCACAATATGTTTCCAGTCGTTTTACAACCACTGTTTGGAGGTTGAGGGCAGACCTGACAGAAGTGTACAAAATTATGAGAGGCATAGACAGGGTAGACAGTCAGAACCTGGAATGTGTTGCTAGGGGTGGTGGTGGAGGCAGATACAACAGTGGTGTTTAAGAGGCTTTTAAGGGCCTGTTCCACTTAGGCTATTTTTTAGGTGACTACAGATGACTAGGCTGTCGCCACATGGTCGCCGGGGTGTTGCCTGTATGGTCGTGAGTCGTCTCCTCAGTCGCCCAAAGAGTCGTAGCGTCTTTCTGGTCGCCGCTGGATTTTCAACATGTTGAAAAATTTTCGGAGACAGTCGGCAACTGTGGGTTTGACGCCAATAAGCGTAGTTTGACTTCTGCTGACGTAGGTGCTGTTGTAGTTGTCACCAGGTTAACGTAGGTTGTCGCTGGTGCTGACTTTGTTTTTTTGTTGTTGTTACAGTAATGATTCTATTTCAAATTTTATATTGAAGGGGAGTCCAGTTGCTGTTTTTTCGACGACCTGCTATGACTATGACAGTCGCCGGCAGTCGCCTAAAAGTAGCCTAATGGGACAGGCCCTAAAGATAGGACATGGATATTACGCAGAGGGGATTAGTTTAACTTGGCATCATGTTGGGCACAGACACTGTGGGTTGAAGGGTCTGTGCCTGGGCTGTACTGTTCCATGTTCATTGATGTGAATATTTTAACAATGACTTTAATCTGTTTCAACCCTACAACTTAATACCTTAATGTCGTGTTATGGGGAGAAAGCAGGAGAATGGGGTTGAGAGGGAAAGACAAATCAGCCATGATTGAATGGTGGAGTAGACTTGATGGGCCGAATGGCCTAATTCTGCTCCTATCACTATTGACCTTGCTGAGACTTTGACACTCATGTAATTCTGGTCTCCTGATCATCTCCACATGAGGTTGCCCCAGCAATGGGGGCTGTGCCCTCCATCCTTAAAGTTTGAGATGCCGTTCCCAAAGTCATTGCCGCTCTCTCTCCCACCTACAGCCCTGTGTGAATGTTCCTTGACCCAACTCTTGGCCTTTTGCCCTGACATTTCAGGGACAAGCCCAGTTCGATGTCTACACCTACAAAAGCAGGGACGTACTTGCACCATTAAAGGTAAATGGAACATTATTGTTGACGGCAATCCCAAATGAAGAAGGGTCTCGACCCGAAAAGTTGCCAATTCCTTCTCTCCATAGATGCTTCCTCACCCGCTAATTTTCTCCAGCATCTTTTGTCTACCTTCGATTTTTCCAGCATCTGCAGTTCTTTCTTAACCGAATGAGAATCAGTCAGCAGGTTCTGAACAAAAGGCTCCTTAAGGGCCTGTCCCACTTGGCCGTCATTTGCGCCTCATTTACGCGTCATATGTAAAATAGGTCGACGCGTCGTGACGCGTGGGGTGCGCGTGGGTGACGCATGCATTGTGCATGGTGAGGCGTGGAATCGCATGCGGTGGCGCGCGGTATCGCGTGGCGCTCCAGGATTTCATAGTGTAACGAACACCATTGGACCTGGACCGCCACCATTGCCAGAGTGAGGCCACATGCAAACTAGAGGAGCAGCACCTCACATGCCACTTGGGTAGATTTCAACCTAGTGGTATAAATGTTGAATTCTCCAATTTTAAGTAACTAGACAACAACAGCCCTTCCCCTGTCCCCTTCCATCTATTCCCCTTTTTCTGACTTCACAGTTTGCGCATCTTCTCTCCTTATCTCACCATCTTTTATCTTCATCCCATCTCTAGCCTTTGTCCATCCATCTGCCAGTCAAACCCCCCATCACCTGCATCTACCTATCACAGCCAACACAATCAAACACTTGTCCCACCCTGGTCATTCTTTCTTCTCCCCGCTCCCGTCCGGCAGATGGTACAGAAACTTAAAAGCGCGCATCACCAGACTCAGGAACAGCTTCTTCCCCTCTTCAGGCTTCTGAATGGTCCTTCCATAAGCTAGAGTACTGTCCGATTCACCTCTACCCCATTGCGGACATTGGACTTTGTCTGTGGAACTGATGCGCTACAATGCTGAGAATTATATTCTGCACTCTGTATCTTCCCCTTTGCTCTACCTATTGTACTTGATTTTGACTTTATTGCATTTATGTGTAGTATTATCTAATCTGAAAAGAGTCTGAAGAAGGGTCTCGACCCAAAACGTCACCCATTCCTTCGCTCCAGAGATGCTGCCTGCCCCGCTGAGATACTCCAGCATTCTGTGTCTATCTTCGATTTAAACCAGCATCTGCAGTTCCTTCCTATCTGATCTGTTTGGCTGGCATGGAAAACAAAGGTATTCACTGTACCTCAGTACACGTGACAATAATAAGCCTAAACCTACCAACCAACAACAATGTGCATGTACGTGTTGCCTCTCATGCAAAGATCATGCGGGGGAAGATGCATAAAGTGAAAGAGATGTGGAGCAGAAGAATGGAAATGTGTTTTGAGAAGAGAAAGCTCTTAGGGAGAGGAGAGCAGCTGTAAGGCAATTTAGGAACCCAACAGTAGGGGGCGGCACAGTAGCGCAGTGGTAGAGTCTCCAGAGACCCAGGTACAATCCTGACCAAACATCCTTGATCCTGACTACGGGTGTTTCTTCTGTACAGAGTTTGGACGTTCTCCTTGCGACAGCGTGGGTTTTCTCTGCGTGGTCCGGTTTCCTCCAGAGACTTACAGGTCTGTAGGTTAATAGGCTAGGGTAAATTTGTAAATTGTCTCCAGTGTGTAGGATAGTGCTAGTGTACAGGGTGATCGCTGGTCCGCGCTCATAAGTCCACAGCAAAGTCTAAGTAAACCAAGGGGAAGAGGATTGCAGAGAAAATTGCAGAGAGCCTAAAGCCAGAATAGACAGGACCATGCTTGTCATAGACAGTCATACAACGTGGAAACAGGCCCTTCGGACCAATTTGCCCAAGATGCCCCATCTACACTAGTCCCACCTGCCTGTGTTTGACCCATATCCCTCTAAACCTAACATATCCTTGTACCAGTCTACAATGGCGGACTGGGTCTAAAAATATTGGATGCCAGGAGACAAAGGGGGGCCACCCACAACTACAATGCTATCATTTAACAGGGGCCCACTTGCCATCACTTGCTATCACTTCATCAGGGGCCCACTTGCCATCGGGCAAGCTGACACCCTGGCCAGTCTAAATGTTTCTTAAACATTGCGATATTACTTGCCTCAACCACCCCCTCCAGAAGCGAGTTCCATATAGCCACCACACTTTGTGTAAAAAAAAGTTGCCCCTTATGTCCTCTGGTTCTCGATTCCCCTACTCTGTGCAAAGGGCTGTGCATTTATTCGATCTATTCCTCTCGTGATCTCAAGATTCAAGATTCAAGAGGTTATTGTCATGTCCCAGATAGGACAATGACATTCTTGCTTTGCTTCAGCACAACAGAATATAGTAGGCATAAATAAATACAGAACAGAACAGTGTGACCATATACCAATGAATATATATATATACACACATAAATATACAGATAAAGTGCAATGGGCTATTAATGATCAGTTTTGTTTGAATTGAGTTTAATAGCCTGATGGCTGTGGGGAAGAGCTATTCCTGAACCTGGATGTTGCAGATTTCAGGCTCCTGTACCTTCTACCTGAAGGCAGCGGGGAGATGAGTGTGTGGCCAGGATGGTGTGGATCTTGTACACTTGTCAGGGGTAATAACGTGCTCATGTGTCCTTTGATTGCAGAACTCCTGAATGCCCAGAAGGCGAGAAGGAGATGTATTAGACTTTGTTGATGAATTCATGGGGGTTGTTTGTCCAGAGAGACCAGATACAAAACATCTCTGGATTCTCAGCCTCACACCCACGATCCCTGGCGACTTTAGACTTCAGAGACACGGCCAACCATCCCCATACACTAGCACTATACTACACACCAGGGATAGTTTACAGAAGCCAAATAACCTGCACGTCTTTGCAGTGTGGAAGAAAACCAGAGCACCCGGCGAAGACCCACGCGGGCACGGGGAGAAACTCTGTACAATCTCTGTACAGACAGCACCCGTAGTCAGGATCGACCCCAGGTCTCTGGCGCTGTGGGCAGCAACTCTACCGCTGCGCCTTCCGTAATGTACCTTCGACGTAAAGGTGAATAACGTGTTTCCTTCATTCCATTTCATTTCATACCCATGGTTTATTAATTTACAGCATTCAAGTTACAAAACTTACATTTTCAAGTATTTTAAAAAATAAAATAAAATGTATTTCTTTAGATGAACATATTTCAACTATGTCTAATTATCAGAGGTCCAGTCACACAGCACAGAAACAGGCCCTTCGGACCAACCCATGCATGCTGTCCTAGTCTCCACTAATGAGGGTGTGGACCTAATAACCACGTTCCCTATTCCAACTCTTCATTCCCTGTACCCCATCTGGACTTGCTTGCACCCACTTGTCCCCTCTCCCCCTCCCCCTCCACACATATTCCTTCCTCTGGCTTCACAATTCTCGCCTCTTCTATCCTCATCTCATATTTTTAGTCATTTCATCATTGGCCTTTGTGCAACTATCTGCCTGTTATACCCTCCCCCTTCACCTGTAAACACCTATCACTCACCGGGCATTGTCCTTCCCCCACCGATCTCTTCCCCCCCCCACACACACAATCCGCCTGAAAATGGCCTTGACCCAAAACATCGCCTGTCCGTGTTCTCCTGAGATGCTGCCGGGCCCGCTGAGTTACTCCAGCGCCTGATGTGCTTTCCTCCGACATCCCAAAGACGTGCGGGTTTGTAAGTTAACTGTCCCTCTGTAAATGGTCCCGAGTGTGCAGGGAGCGGATGGGAAAGTGGGATAACGTGGAACTAGTGTGAACGAGTGATCGATGGTCAGCGTGGATTGGGTGGGCCGAAGGGCCTCTTTCTTTGCTGTATCTCGAAACACCTCACGTGGGACATTTGAGCCGTGTCCTGCCGAGGGTGCAATAAGCCTTGGCATCATTGTAAATTGTCCCCAGGGTGAGTAGGACTTTAGTTTAGCTTAGAGATACAGCGTGGATACAGGAGTCACGCCGACCAGCGATCACCCCGTACACTAACACTATCCTACACGCACTAGAGACAATTTTCATTCATACCAAGCCAATTAACCTACAAACTTGGATGTCTTTGAAGTGTGGGAGGAAACCGGAGCACCTGGAGAAAACCCACGCGGTCACGGGGAGAAGGTACAAACTTTGTACAGACAGCACCTGTAGTCAGGTCCCTCTTAAATCTCTCCCCTCTCACCATAATCCTGTGCTCTGGGGTCAAGAGTGGTTGATTGTCAGAGTAGAACACAAAGTGCTGGAGTAACTCAGCGGGTTGGGACCATCAGACACGAAATGTCAGCTATTGGTGTTCTCCAGAGAAGCTGCCTGACCTGCTGGGTGACTCCAGCACTGTGTGCCTGCCTGTGGTCTAACCCCCAGCTTGTGCAGTTCCTTGTTTCTGCATCTCCGCCCCCTGGCTGTCCGGCCTCAGATGACCAGCCTGTCGCTGCTGAAAGTGCTGCTGTCCTCATCCCCGGGTGAGTGCGGCCCAAACAGTGCGGGCAGGTCGATGATGCGCTGCTCCGAGGCGCTCAGCTCAAAGGCCGTGTTGTCGAAGTGCATGGCCGCGGGCTCGCTGGGGAAGCTCCGACAGCGGCCCTGCCGGCACAGGTGGCGAGACAGCGGGCTGCTGCCCTGGGCCCTCCCGGGCTCAGCCCCATCTCCCGGGCCCCCTCGCTGCCTCCTGCCGGGGAATGTGTCCACCTCGCCAAAGACCCAGCTCACCCCCAACCCATCGGCCCCGCCGCCCGCAGTCTCCGCCGCCGCTGCACTGTGGTGGTCACACATGTGGATCCCTGCACATCTGTCACCAGCTGTGGTGGACAGCTCGCTGCCACATCTGTCGCCAGCTGTGCTGGGCTGCTTGTGGTTGGCAGCTGTGGTGGGCAGCCTGTCGGTTCCACATCTGTCGCCAGTTGTTGCGGGCCATCTGTTGGCACATTTGTGCCCAGATGTGATGGAAAGCCTGTTGGTACCACATCTGTCGCCAGATGTTTCGGGCAGCCTGGTGCCACATCTGTCGTCAGCTGTGATGGGCAGCTCGTTGCCACATCCGTCGCCAGCTGTGATGGGTAGCTTGTTGCCACATCTGTCGCCAGATGTTTCGGGCAGCCTGGTGCCACATCTGTCCCCAGCTGTGATGGGTAGCTTGTTGGTACATCTGTCGCCAGATGTGATGGGTAGCTTGTTGGTACCACATATGTTGCCAGATGTGTTGGGTAGCTTGTTGCTACATCTGGCGACAGATGTTACGGGCAGCATATTTCCACATCTGTCGCTAGATGTTACGGGGAGCTTGTTGCCACATCTGTCGCCAGATGTTATGGGCAGCATATTTCCACATCTGTCGCTAGATGTTACGGGCAACATGTTTCCACATCTGTCGCCAGCTGTGGCCGGCTCCCCGGCCCGGGGCCTGTGCGACGGCGAGGAGCGGCTGCGCTCTCTGTAATACTGGGCCGCCCCGCTCTCGCCGAAGCTCGCTGCCCTCCTGAAGCCGGCGGCGAGGGATCGCCCCCCGCCCCCCCGGCTACCTGGTCCCGCGGCCCCGTCCCAGTGGCCCGCTGCCCCCGGGCTGCGAGAGGCGGGGGGCAGGGGGAGGTCTAGCTGCGGGAAGGGGGGCACGGCCAGTTGGTCGCGGCTGGGCAGAGGGCAGTGGCTGGGGGTGTGAGCTGGGAACGGCCACTTGAGGCGGAACGTGTTGGCAACGCTGTCCGCGCTGTCGTCCTTGCCCGGGGAGGGCAGCGCCCCGCCACCAGCCTGCTGTGTAACGAGGTATACCTGCGTCCCCTCCGTCACCCCTTGCCTCTGCATCTCCTTCAGCTGCTGCTGCGCCAGGCGGTAGCCGAATATGGGGGGCACCGCCTTCTGTGTGTCCTGCACCCACCCGCCCTCCTCTTGTGCCGCCTCCTCGCTCGGCACAAACACCTGGCTCCTCCGAAACCCCAGGGGGATGTTGACAGCAGCGTCCAGGCGGGCCGAAGGGTCGTGCTCGGGCACCATGTCAGCTTGGCGGGCCGGGACGCACAGATCGGCACCGTTGGAGTCGGGCCCTTTACACGACAGCTTGGTCCGCAGGGTGATAGCGATGGTGGCCAGGATTACCAGCAGACAGAAGGAGATGCCGGTGATGGTCACTATGTTGCTGGTGTTATGGACCTTCGCGGGACCACCCTGCCCTGGAACACGGAAACATCGAACAGTTAGCACAGAGCACGGGGAAGATAGACACAAAAAGCTGGAGTAACTCAGCGGGACGGGCAGCATCCCTGGAGAGAAGGGATGGGTGACTTTTCGGGTCGAGACCCTTCTTCAGAGATGCTGCCAGTCCGGCTAAATTACGTCAGCATGTTGTGCCCATCTTCGATGTAAATCGGCATCTGCAGTTCCTTCCCACACACAGAGCACAGGAACAGGTCGGAGACTCAAACATAACGAGTGGAAAGCGGACCATCGTGGATAGGATTAGGTCTGGAGGGATATGGGCCAAACATGGGCTGATGGCACTAATGTGGATGAGGCATCTTGGTCGGTATGGCCAAGTTGGGCCGAATGGCTGTTTCTGTGCTGTGTGACTCTATAACAGGACCTTCGGTCTATAATGTCCGTGCCGAACATAATGTCAGTTCAATTAATCTCCTCTGCCTGCACATAATCCATATCCCGCTTTCCCCCGCATATCCAGACCTCTTAAACACCACTATCATATCTGCCTCCACCACCACCCCTGGCAGTGTGTTCCACCACCCTCTGTGTAAAAAAACTTACCCCACACATCCCCTTTTCATTGTTGACCCTCTCACCTCAAATTATGCCCTCTAGCTGTCTTTGACATTTCCACCCTGGGTGAAAGGTTCTATGCCTGTCATCATTTTATGAACTTCCATCAGTTCCCCCGCACTCTCTGGTGCTCCACAGAAAAACAATCCAAGTCTGTCCGATCTTTCCTTGTCGCTAATACCCCCTAATCCAGGCATCGTTCTGGTAAACCTCCTCTGCACCATCTCCCAAAGCCACATCCTTCCTGTAATGGGGTGACCAGAACTGCCCGCAATGCTCCAAATGCAGCCTGACCAAAGCCTTATAAAGCTGTACTTTCCATTGCTTCACGAGTCACCAAAATTCTGTCCGCAGTCTCATTATTACGGTGGGGAAGCAGTGCGAGTTATCACACTCCCAGTTGTGAAATAGAATATAATACCTATAACCCCTACGACCCGTGCCGACCATGCTGTGAGTATGAGTCAAGGGCAAACTCGGCAGAGGTCATGAAAGTGGGACAGGTTCGCTCCCATTCCCACACTGACCTTTCTGTCCTGGGCCTCCTCCATTGTCAGAGTGAGGCCACACCCCAAACTGGAGGAATAGCACCTTATATTCTGCTTGGGTAGCTTATGCCCCCATTGAGTTCTCCAATTTAGGGAACTAAGCTCTCCTCTTCCCACTGCCCCACCTGGACCCGCATCCATTTCTCCCTCCCCCCTCCCTTTTCACCTACATCCTTTCCTCTGGCTTCACAATCCTTGCGTCTTCTATCCTTATCTCACACCTTTTGTCTTTTTATCTGTGGCCTTCGTCCAACCATCTGGCTATCTCCACCACCCCCCCCCACCCCCCCCCCTCCCCCCCCCCTCCCCCCCCCCCTCCCCCCCCCCCTCCACCCCCCCCCCTGTATCCACCTATCATTCTCCAGGCTTTGTGCTGCCCCAAAGATAAACACAAAGTGCTGGAGTAACTCAGCGGGTCAGGCAGCATCTCTGGAGAAAAAGGATAGGTGATGTTTTGGGTTGAGACCCTTCTTCAGAGCGGTGTCCCATCCCCATCTCTCTACCAGCTTTCTCCCCCCTACTCCAAGCACTCTGAAGAAAGAACCCCTTAAAATGTCACCTATCCATGTTCTCCAAGGATGCTGCCTGGCCCACTGAGTTACTCCAGCACCGTGTGTCTACATTAAAGGTCTGGGCGAACCCTAATTGCCTATGTTAATATATGAGAGTTAGATACAGCTCGAGGGGCTATCGGAATCAAGGGATATGGGGAGAAGGCAGGCACGGGTCACTGCTTGTGGATGATCAGCCATGAATGACTGGATAGACTCGGCTTGTACTCGCTAGAATTTAGAAGATTGAGGGGGGATCTTATAGAAACATACAAAATTCTTAAGGGGTTGGACAGGCTAGGTGCAGGAAGATTGTTCCCGATGTTGGGGAAGTCCAGAACAAGGGGTCACAGTTTAAGGATAAGGGGGAAGTGTTTTAGGACCGAGATGAAAAAAACATTTTTCACACAGAGAGTGGTGAATCTGTCGAATTCTCTGCCACAGAATGTAGTTGAAGTCAGTTCATTGGCTATATTTAAGAGGGAGTTAGATGTGGCCCTTGTGGCTAAAGGGATCAGGGGGTATGGAGAGAAGGCAGGTACAGGATACTGAGTTGGATGATCAGCCATGATTATATTGAATGGCGGTGCAGGCTCAAAGGGCCAAATGGCCTACTCCTGCATCTATTTTCTATGTTTCTATTATCACAATTAATGGCAGTGCTGGCTCGAAGGGCTGAATGGCCTCCTCCTGCACCTATTGTCTATGTTTTTGATGAGTCCCCCAGTGCCCAGATCAGTGAGAAGCCTCCTGTAGTATGAGCAAGCCAAGTGTGGACAGTTGTGAGCGTTCCTGAAGGGGAGGGTAAATGGCGATGTATCGACTTACCGGAGCACTCCAGCAGTGAGCAGAGGGACACCTCACTGTCCGCACCGCACCCATTAGTCCCCGGGGAGGATGTCAGACATCGCCGCACCCGTTGCCGCACGCCCTCACCGCAGGTGACACTGCACGGACTCCAGGAGAGCCAAGCGCCCCGTGTCTCTGCAGAAGGTAAAGTGGTTATTGCCCTGCCTCAGTGTGCAGCCCAGTCCATTAATACTCCATGTCTCTGTAGAACATTAGTTTAATTTAAGATAGACACAAAAAGCTGGAATGACTCAACGGGTCAGGCAACACCTCTGGAGAAAAGGAATAGGTCTTCAGACTGAAGAAGTGTCTCGACATGAAACGTCAACTAATCCTTGTCTCCAAAGATGCTGTGTTACTCTGCTGTACTCTGCCGTGTTGCAGAGATGTGTTACTCCAGCTCTTTGTGTCTTTCTTCGGTCCATCCAACATCTGCAGTTCATTCTTACACATTAGTTTCATTTAGTTTAGTTTATTGTCACATGTCCCGGGGTACAATGAATAGCTTTAGTTTGCGTGCTATCCAGTCAGCAGAAAGACTGTACATGATTACAATCGAGCCGTCTACAGTGTACAAATACAGGATAAAGATAATAAACTTTAGTGCAAAATAAAATCCGCTGAAGTATGATTAAACATAGTGATGGGAGATGGGAACTCAGGACTGCTCCCTAATTGGTAAGAGGATGGTTCAGTTGCCTAATAACAGCTGGGAAGGAAGTGCCACTGAATCTGGAGGTGTGCGTTTTCACACTTCTGTACCACTTCTGATGAAAGAGGGGAGAAGAGGGAGTAACTGGACTAAGACTGGTCCTTGACTATGCTGGTGACCTTGCCGAGGCAGTGAGAGGTGTAGATTGAGTCAATGGAAGGGAGGTTGGTTTGTGTGATGGACTGGTCATTGCACTGTCCCAGAGTGCGGCCATGTCAGGTAACTCTGCCTCAGAGGGCGGTGGAGGCAGGTTCTCTGGATGCTTTCAAGAGAGAGCTAGATATGGCTCTTAAAGATAGCGGAGTCAGGGGATATGGGGAGAAGGCAGGAACGGGGTACTGATTGGGGATGATCAGCCATGATCACATTGAATGTCGGTGCTTGCTCGAAGGGCCGAATGGCCTACTCCTGCACCTATTGTCTATTGTCTAACAATGCACCACTTTCATTCAACCTGCTGCCGAATGCTTACACACAGGTGACCTTATTGAGGAGTACAAGATCATGTGGGGCATGGATCAAATTATCGCCCACTGCCTTTCGTCCAGGGTAGAGGATTCTAAAACTAGAGGGCATAGGTTTAAGGTGAGAGATTTAAGAGGGACCTCAGGGGCAACCTTTTCACTCAGAGGGGCGTCCGTATCTGGAACGAGCTGCCAGAGGAAGCTATAGAAGTAAACATTGAAAAGACGTTTTGGCAGATGTAGGAATAGGAAGGGTTAAGTGGAACATGGGCTAAATATATTTAAGAAAGGAAGCAGAGAGAATCCAGGCAATTAGATGTTGGTGAACCTCACGTTGTGTTAGGGAAATAATTGGAAAAGATTCTTTGGAATAGGATTTACTCCCATTTGGAAGAGAATAGATTAATTAGGGAGTCAGCATAGCTTTGTACTGACTTGATCAAGATTTCAGATGAGGTGACAAGGTGATCGATGAAGGTAGGGCAGTAAATGCAGTCTACATGGATTTTAGGAAGGCATCTGATTAAATCTCCCAAATTAGGTTGATCCAGATGATTAAGATGCACATGTGTAACAGTGATTTAGTCGCATGGATTCAGAAATTCCTCACTGATAGATGGCAGAGGGTTGTGTTGGAAGGACAATCTTCAGGCTGGAGTTCTGTGACCTGTGATGGGTCGGTATGGGCAAGTTGGGCCGAAGCGTCTGTTTCCACCCTGTATGACTATGATTCTAAAATTTACAGTGGGATATAGATCCGCTACTGAAATGGGCAGAGAAATGGCAGGTGGAGGATTGTGATCAATATGTGATTGTGCTTTTATTGATTAAATTGATTGAACAAGGGAAACAGGCCTCTCGGCTGACTGAGTCCACGCCGACCATCGTCCACTCGTTCACACTAGTCCTATGTTATCCCACTTTCACATTCACTCCCTACTTACTAGGGGCAATTTACAGAGGGCCATTAACCTATAAACTCCGCGCTCTTTGGGGATGTGGGAGGAAACCAGTGCACTCGGAGGAACCCACGCAGGCACAGAGAGAACTTGCAAACTCCGTACAGACAGCACCCGGGGTCAAATGACTGCAAAAACAAAACACGTCATTGTATCTCGGTGCAAGTGACATCGATGAATATAATTGAATTATAATTGATCAAACAATTGAATTATTAATTGATCAAAAATGATCAATTATCAATATCGATCAGTAATTGATACTATTGATAAATAATCATAACTAATATTCATTATTAATCAAATATTGAATATAAAGAGTTGGTCAATTTGGATTAACAATATCGATAATGTTGATTATTGATCGGATAATGATTGATCAATTATCAATTGATTAATTTTCGATTGATTAATTGAGTTAATTAATTGAATGATTGTAATGTTAATAGAATAGTTTAGTGTATTGTTACAATGAAAAGAGTAATAGCAGTAGTGATGATGGTGGAGCGGCTGTCGGCGGGGGCTACGGACCTGGATGCCGGTGCAGGATCACACACCGCACGGGGCTGCCGGCGCCCGGAGTGTCCGCGCTGACAAACTGGAAGCAGTACTCGTGTGTCCCGCTCTCGAACACGGAGCACTTGAACCGGGCGATGCTGTCCCCGGGCGGCAGCCAGCTCTGGGCGAGGACAGGCGGCCGGGCAGTAGTGGAGGGCAGCGGGGAAGCCGGGTGGGTTGGTGGTGGTGGCGAGGGAGGGCAGGGGGGAGCCGGAGCTGGGTGGGGTGAAGGTGGCGGTGGCGGTGGTGGGCGAGAAGGAGTCGGGTGTGGTGGTGGTGGTGGCGAGGGAGAGAGGGAGGGAACCGGTGGAGAGGGGGCCTGGAGGGGAGGTGATAGAGGGCGGTGTGGACCCTGGGGATGGGGTGATAGAGGGCGGTGTGGACCCTGGGGATGGGGTGATAGAGGGCGGTGTGGATCCTGGGGATGGGGTGATAGAGGGCGGTGTGGACCCTGGGGATGGGGTGATAGAGGGCGGTGTGGGCCCTGGGGATGGGGTGATAGAGGGCGGTGTGGACCCTGGGGATGGGGTGATAGAGGGCGGTGTGGATCCTGGGGATGGGGTGATAGAGGGCGGTGTGGACCCTGGGGATGGGGTGATAGAGGGCGGTGTGGACCCTGGAGGGAGGGTGATAGAGGGCGGTGTGGACCCTGGAGGGAGGGTGATAGAGGGCGGTGTGGACCCTGGGGATGGGGTGATAGAGGGCGGTGTGGATCCTGGGGATGGGGTGATAGAGGGCGGTGTGGATCCTGGAGGGGGGTTGATAGAGGGCGGTGTGGAGCCTGGGGATGGGGTGATAGAGGGCGGTGTGGATCCTGGAGGGAGGGTGATAGAGGGCGGTGTGGATCCTGGAGGGGGGTTGATAGAGGGCGGTGTGGATCCTGGGGATAGGGCGGCCAGGAGGAGTGAGGCCGGCAGCATCGGTGGCGGTGGCTGCGGCCACGCCCGGTACACGGTGACCCTGCCCCGGGGCCGGACGCAGGGAGGAGCCACCACCCTCACGGCGGCCGAGTGTCGGCACGGTGCGGCGGGCAGCTTCAGGGAGTATCGGGGGCGGACGGTGCGGCTCAGGAGCGGGGTGGGCGAGCAAGGGGAGCGCAGCGACACGGTCCAGGCGGAGCCCCGGCTCCTCGGCGGGCAGGGTAGCTCCAGCCTCACCTCCCACCCCGGGACCCCAGCCGGCTCCTCCGGCCCCTTCTCCAGCCCTGTCCTCGGCTCCAACTCCGGCCCCTCTGACTCTCCTGGCTCCTGGTCCTGGTCCCTCCACGGCTCCGGGCCCCTCTTGGGATCTGGCCGCTCCAGCCGTGTCCCCGGCCCCCGCTCCAGCCCCCCCGGCCCTGACCCCCTCTCCGGCTCCCCCTCAAGCACCCCCGGCCCGGGGCCCCTCCCCGGTCCCCGATTCATCCCCGGCTCCGGGGCCATCCCAGGCTCCTGTCCCCTCTCGGGCCCCCGTCCCAGCTCGGTCCTTGGCCCCCGCTCCAGCCCCCCCGGGCCCCGCTCCAGCCCCCCCGGGCCGAGCCGCAGATGCAGCCCCGGGCCAGGGCCGGTGTGCAGGGTGAGGGCCGGCGCGGCCCGCGGGCACAGGCGCTGGACGCTGGAGAGGAGCAGCTGGAAGCGGCCGGGGGAGCGGGCGGACGAGGCGGCCAGCCACAGCTGGAAGCGGGGCCAGCGGACGGGCAGCGGGCGGCTGCTCCACTCGCCCAGCCTGAAGAGCAGTTCCCCGGCGCAGCGGAAGAGCGAGCAGTCGAGGTCTAGGGAGCCGGGCAAGGGGACGGGGCCGGGGACTGTGGCCAGGGTGCGGTTGGTGCCGGCTTCCACCAGGGTCAGGCTGAGGTTGTGGCCGCTCCCGTTCACCCCTCTCAAGTCCACGTGTACCGTCTGGTCACTCAGCGCAACATGCCAGGGTGGGCCGGACAGCCGGTAATTCAGCTGCCCATAGACCGCTGTAGTGGGGGAGAGGAGAGCAACTTAGTGGCGGTTATTGTCACGGGTACAGAGGTACAGTCAAAGCTTTATGTCCAGTCAGCGGAAAAACTACACAGGATACTACAAGGGATCAGGGGGTATGGAGAGAAGACAGGTACAGGATACTGAGTTGGATGATCAGCCATGATCATATTGAATGGCAGTGCAGGCTCGAAGGGCCGAATGGCCTACTCCTGCACCTATTTTCTATGTTTCTATGATAGATTCCATAATCAGGGACAGTTTCTTCCCAGTTGTCATCAGACAACTGAACCATCCTCTCACCAACGAGAGAGCAGTCCTGAGCTGCCATCTACCTCATTGGAGACCCTCGGACTACCTTTAATCATATTACATTGGGCCCAGTGGGTCAGGCAGCGTCTCTGGAGAACACATGCCTGATCTTAGTTTAGAAATACAGCGCGGAAACAGGCCCTTCGGCCCACCGAGTCTGCACGCTGACACACGAGGGGCAATTTACAAACGTTACCAAACCCAGTTAACCTGCAAACCTGCATATCTTTGGCATGCGGGAGGAAACCGGAGCACCCGGAGAAAACCCACGAGATCACAGGGAGAGCGTGCAGACTCCGCGCAGACAGCACCCATAGTCAGGATGGAACCCGGGTCTCTGGCGCTGTGAGGCAGCAACTCTACCGCTGCGCCACTGTATGTAGCATTAAATATAGCAGACATTTAGATTGGTGGATGCTTTCTGATTCCATAATACACTTAGTTGGCCATTTAAAACAGTCACATATAATTACAATGTGGAAACAAGGAACTGCAGATGCTGGTTTACAAAATATGACACAGTGCTGGAGTAAATCAGTGGGTCAGGCAGCATCTGTGGAGGGAATGGGCAGACGATGTTTCGGGTTGGAACCCTTCTTCAGACTGATGGAGTAGGGGGGAGAAGGCTGGAAGAGAGGTGGGGGCGGGACAAAGCCTGGCAAGTGATAGGTGAATACAGGGGAGGGGTAGGTGGGTGGATAAAGGCCAGAGAAGGGTGAAGAGACACAAATGTGAGATAAGGAGAATAGCAGTTTGGGTTCGTTGATGTATTCAAGAGAGAGTGAGCTCTCGGGGCTTACGGAATCAAGGAATATGGGGAGAAAGCAGGAATGGAGTACTGGTTTTAGATAATCAGCCACGATCATATTGAATGGCAGTGCTGGCTCGAAGGGCCGAATGATCTACTCCTGCACCTATTTACAATGTTTCTATTATTGTTACATGTATTAATGTGCATGAAAACATTTGTTTTGCATGCTATCCAAACAGATCAGATAATCCTGTGTTCTCCAGAAATGTTGAGTTACGTCAGCACTTTGAGTCCTTCCCTCTAAACCCTTCCTATCTAAGGTAGACAAAAGTGCTGGAGAAACTCAGCGGGTGCAGCAGCATCTATGGAGCGAAGGAAATAGGCAACGTTTCGGCCCGAAACGTTGCCTATTTCCTTCGCTCCATAGATGCTGCTGCACCCGCTGAGTTTCTCCAGCACTTTTGTCTACCTTCGATTTTCCAGCATCTGCAGTTCCTTCTTAAACCCTTCCTATCTATATATCTGTCCAAATGTCTTCTAAGAGTAATAATTGTACCCGCGTCTATAGCTTCCTCTGGCAGCTTGTTCCAGGTACAGACTACCCTCTGAGTGAACAAGCTGATTCTGAGATGTCTTAAATCTTTCCCCCTCTCACCGTCATCCTGTGCCCTCTAGTTTTGGACTCCTCTACCCTGGGGATTGGACCGTGTGCGTTCCCTTTATTGTACACCAGCTCAGGACAAAGGCAGACCTTGGCGGCACTGAGTCATGAGTTACCACGCCTTGAAGAAGGAAGGTCAGATAAGGCCAGTTCTAAACAAAGGAGCTACGTTTCTGGATCAGAGGGAGACACTTGTGGCAACAATGCGTGGAGTGTAAATGCAAGGAAGTCCAGCTGAACCTTCGAAAACAACCGCCCAGGAATATTGTACTCAATTCTGCTCTCCCCGTTCCCATGGGCGGGTGTGAAGTCGTTGGAGAGGTTCAAAATATAGAATAGGGGCAGGAGTAGGCCATTTGGCCCTTCGAGCCAGCACCGCTATTCAATCCGATCATGGCTGATCATCCAAAATCAGTACCCCGTTCCTGCTTTCTCCCCATATCCCCTGATTCTATTAGCCCTGAGAGCTAAATCTAACTCTCTCTTGAAAACAGAGAGGAACCCCGAGGTCAAGGTCACGAGAATGGTTCCTGGATGGTGGGGCTCCTGTTACGATGATAGAGGGGAGATGTGACTCTACATAGAACAGTGCAGCACACAAAACAGGCCATTCATGCCACAATGTCTGTGCCCTATACGATGCCACGACCAACCATTATCTATCTGCACATAATCCATATCTCTCCATCCCCTCTGCATATCCATGTGCCTATCCAAAACTCTCGGAGATGCCACTATCGTATCTGCCCCCACCACCACGCTTGGCAGCATGTTCCAGGCACCCTCTGTGTAAAAAAACTTGCCTGCATAGAGTTTAGAACGTAAAACAGTACAGCACAGGAACAGGCCCTTTGGACAACAATGTCCATGGCGAACATGATGCCAAGTTAAATTAACCACCTCTGCCAGCACCTGATCCCTATCCCTCCATTCCCTACATGTCCAAGTGACTATCTAAAAGACTCTGAAACACCACGATCATATCTGTTTCCATCACCACCCCTGGCACTCACCAGAAAATAACTAGCCCCGCACATCTCCTTTAAACTTTCTCACTCTCTCATTAAAGTCATGCCTTCTAGTCTTTGACATTTCCACCCTGGGAAAAGGCTTCTGACCATCAACCATGTCAGTGTCTCTCAACATGACGTGGGGCCGAATAGAGGGGTAGGGGGAATCTGTTTAATTGCTGGAGAGATCAATATTAGACATCACAAGAAAAAAGTAAAGTGGGGTAATTTGGGGTGCATGAAGACAAACGATTCTTGGGGCCTGTCCCACTTGGGCGTCATTTGCGCGTAATTTACGCGACATTATTTACGCGTCACGACGCACGCGTCGTGACACGCACATGATGCACGCGGTCGCGCGCGGCGCCCCAGGATTTTGGGATTCACAAAATCTTCGCGCACCACCTGCGTGACGCGCATATGGCGGCCAAGTAGGACAGGCCCTTCATGCATCTGAAACTCACTGCCTGCAGCGATAATAGAAGACCAATCATGACCTTCAAAAGAGAATTGGATAAAAACAGTCATGTTTCAGGATTAGCAGACCATTCGGCCCGCCATCGGAACCTATATATGCCGAGGGTCCCAACCCAAAACATTATCTGCCCATTCCCTCCACAGATGCTGCCTGACCCATTGAAATCCTCCAGCGCTGTGTGTTTTGCTCAGGATCCCGCCATCTGCAGTCTCTTGTGCCTCCGATCTACACTGATCCCAGCACTTTCCCAGCACTTGGCCCACGGTCTGCTCTGCTTTGATGATTTGAGAGCCCATCTGAATACTCCTCAAAAGTTGTGAGATGCGGCGGGATCAAAAGTTGTGAGATGCTCTGCCTCCATCGCTGCCGATTCCAACCACCTCTCTGGCTGACAAAGTTCCATCGTCGAGTCCTGGCAACATCCTCGGAAATCTCAGCACTCTCTCCAGCTTAATAACATCTTTCCCATAGCAGGGTGACCAAAACTGAACCCCACTCCAAATGCGGCCTCACCAATGTTTTATACAAATGTAATGTAACGTCCCAATTCCTATACTCAATACGCTGCCTGATGAAGGCTAATATTCTTGACCACCCTATCTATCTGTGACACCAATTTCAGGGAACTGTGTACCCGCACTCACTCTACTCGACCACGTCCCCCAGGGCCCTGCCATTCGCCGTGAAGGTCCTGCCCTGGTTTGAGTTCCCAAAACGGAACACCTCGGCGCTTATCTGATGGCAGGGATAGGTTGGGCCGAAGGGCCTGATTCCGTGCCGTATGCCCCACTATTCCCAACTGCGGAAATATTTCCCTTTGCCCTGTGCTCAACATCACCGACACTGGTTATCTCGCAGTGAAGCCAGGAACTGCAGATGCTTGATCACAGAAGAGGACACAAAATGCTGGAGTAACTCGGCGGGTCAGGCAGCATCTCTGGAGAACACGGATAGGTGACGTTTTCGGTCGAGACCCTTCTGAGACCGATTGGGGGTGGTGGGGGGGGGGGGGGGGGGGGGGGGGGGGGGGGGCACAATAATTCAGCAAAACATTTAGAACTCTGTTAAAATAGAAAATGCCAAATCTGAAATGCCCCAAAAACAGGCTATGAATAGTTTGTCAGAAATATTAGGGTTTCGAACTACAAAAAGTGATTATATTATAGATAGACATAAAGTGCTGGAGTAGCTCAGCGGGTCAGGCAGCATCTCTGGAGAACATGGATATCAGTCTCAAGAAGGGTCTCAACCCGAAACGTCACCTGTCCATGTTCTCCAGAGGTGCTGCTCGACCCGGTGTTACTCCAGCACTGTGTGTATCCACACAGTAGAGTCAGACCCGGGTTATTCTCATCGTGAATCTTATTCTCATAGAGAACCGGGCACAACAGCAGTTCAGGAAGCTTCACAAAAGCACTCTCAGACCAATGACAAATCCCAGCCTGGAGATGGGTTCGGACCCGAAACATCGCCTGTCCGTCCACCCCCCCCCCCCCCCCACCCCACCCCACCCACCCGCCCCAAGCCCCAAGCCCCAAGCCCCGGCCACACTCACCGCATCCACACAACAGCAGCAGCAGCGGCAGCAACGGAGCGGCCGCCCGCCCACCGCCTCCTCCCGGGGCAGCCCGCACACTCATCCCGTTGTCCGGGCCGCTGGGGCGGGAGGTGACTCTGGGTGACTCGGGGTGTCCCAGGGTAAGCGTGACCCTCCTGGCCACCCCGCGATCCAGTCTGTCCAAGGCGGGGGGACCGGACCACACACACCCCGCAGCAGAGTTGCTGCACAACCCGCTCTCCCAGTTCCAGCCCCGCTCCCGGCCGCGCCCCGCAGTCTGGCTCCGGGTCTGTGTGTCTGTGTGTCTGCCCGGGTCCGCTTGGTCCGAGCCTCAGTCTCTGTGACAGCCTGCTCTCTCCCTGTCTCCCTGTCTAACCGGCAGTGCGGCTGGTTCCCTGACTCAGTCTGACTCTCTGTCCCACAGTCCGTCTGACTGTCTCGCCCTGTCCCGCTCCCCCCCCCCTGTCTCTCAACCCCTCACCATCTCCCGGTTCCCCGCCGCCCCTCGTGTCGGCTCTCAACACGACCCCAAACGTCGCCTGCCCATTCCCTGCACAGATGCCGCCTGTCTGGCACAGATAGGGGAGACAGTCAGATCCTTCCCCCCAGGGTGGAAATGTCAACTCGAGGGCACAACTTAAGGTGAGAGGGGCAAAGTGTAAAGGTCATGTACGAGGCAAGTCTTTTCAAGGCTTCAAGGTCAGTTTGTTGTCACATGTACCAGTCAAGGTACAGTTAAGGTACAGTGACATTTGAGTTACCGTACAGCCAAACTAAGTGAAAAGCAACAAGCCAACACCCACATAAAAGTTAACATAAACATCCAGCACAGTGGATTCCACATTCCTCACTGTGATGGAAGGCAATGAAGTTCAACCTTCTTCCTCTTGTGGGCGCCTGTAAAGGGCCTGTCCCACTTGGCCGTCACTTATGCATCACGCAGATGGCAAGCGAAGATTTTGTACATCACATAATCCTGCGGCGCTGCACATGGCCGCGCGTCACTGCCTATGTCATCGCGCACCATGCACGCATCGCACGTCGTGACACGTAAATGATGTCGCGTAAATTACATGCAAATGACGGCCAAGTGAGACAGGCCCTTAAAGCGCTGACATGTGTGGTGGTGGAGGAGGCAGACACCATAGTGGTGTTTAAGGGACTTTCCGATAGGCATGTGGATATGCAGGGAATGGAGGGATACAGATCATGTATAGACAGACAAGAGTTGGTCTTGGCATCAAGTTAGGTATAATCACTATGGGCTGAAGGGCCTGTTTCCGTCCTGTACGATGCTGCCTGACCCACTGAGTACTTCTAGCAAAAAGTGGTACCTCAGTTTCCCATTAAATCTTTCCCCATCCACCTTAATCCTATGTCCTCTTGATTCCCCAACTCTGGGTAAAAGACTGTGCATTCACCCTCATGATGTTATGAGAGGAGGGAATGATGAAGGCAGGACACTTTGTTCAGGGAGGTAGGCCCACTGAGCACACACAGGAAGAGGATCCATTCACAGCTGAAGGCTCACGTTAAATGCCAGGAAGGAGTGCGTGTTGGATTCAACATCTGAGAGAGATTGCCAGGATGTTTCGTGAGACGATGGTCGGAGAGATGGGTGTGGACGAGTGCATTCAACAGGATGCAAGGGGGGTAATTGTGTTGAACACTCCAGGACCCCACCAACCTCTGTGCCTGCTAAGTGCCGCTGAAGGGGCTTTTGGATACGCACATGGAAGTACAGGAAATAGAGGGATATGGATCACATGCAGGCAGTGGAGATCGGTTTAGGTTGGCATCATGTTCAGAACAGACATTGTGGGCCGAAGGGCCTGTACTGTACTGTTCTGTGATGTTCCCACAATTACCTGGCCATTTCAGATTAACACCACTAAATTATTTTACTCGTGAGTCTGGCACATGGACTCAATTTAGGTTCTATAAATATGTAGTCAGTCCTTCAGCCCAACTTGCCAATGCTGACCAAGATGCTCCATCTACTCTAGTCCAACCTGCCTGCATTTGCCCATATCCCTCTAAACTTTCCTACCGATGTATCTGTCCAGTGTCTTTTAAATGTTGTGATAGTACCTGCCTCAACTACCTCATCTGGCATACAAAAATGCTGGAGAAACTCAGCGGGTGCAGCAGCATCTATGGAGCGAAGGAAATAGGCGACGTTTTGGGCCGAAACCCTTCTTCAGACTGATGGGGGGTGGGGGGGAGAAGGAAGGAAAAAGGGAGGAGGAGCCCGAGGGCGGAGGGATGGGAGGAGACAGCTCGAGGGTTAAAGAAGGGGAGGAGACAGCAAGGGCTAGCAAAACTGGGAGAATTCAACGTTCATGCCATCCGGACGCAAGCAACCCAGGCGGAATATGAGGTGCTGTCCCTCCAATTTCCGGTGTTGCTCACTCTGGCAATGGAGGAGATCCAGGACAGAGAGGTCGGATTGGGAATGGGAGGGGGAGTTGAAGTGTTGAGCCACCGGGAGTTCAGGTAGGTTATTGCGGACTGAGCGGAGGTGTTCGGCGAAACGATCGCCCAACCTCCGCTTAGTCTCCCCGATGTAAATCAGCTGACATCTAGAGCAGCGGATGCAGTAGATGAGATTGGAGGAGATACAGGTGAACCTTTGTCGCACCTGGAACGACTGCTTGGATCCTTGAATGGAGTCGAGGGGGGAGGTGAAGGGACAGGTGTTGCATTTCTGCGGTTGCAATGGAAAGTGCCCGGATCGTTTCGCCGAACACCTCCGCTCAGTCCGCAATAACCTACCTGAACCATTCAGGTCCACTTTAAAGCTGACCCGCTGAGTTACTCCAGCTCTTTGGGTCTTTATTTGTAAACCAGCAGTTTCTACAGATTTAATATATCTTATTGTATTCTCTGAAGTCCATGGTTTTTGGCCGATTTGAAATCTTAAATCTTGAAAATCACGCAATGCAAAGTTACAACAAACCTGACCTTCCATCTACTGAAGAAAGACAAAAAGCTGGAGCAACTCAGCAGGCCAGGCAGCATCTGTGGAGAAAAGGAATGGGTGACTTTTCGCGTCGGAATGAAGAGGGGTCTGAAGAAGGGTCTCGACCACCACCAAGAACCCCCAGCACCAAGAACCAAGAACCAAGACCCGAAAACATCACCTATCCCCTTTCTCCAGAGATGCCTATCTTCGGTTTCACCCAGCATTTGCAGTTCCTTCCTATACCTTCCATTTATTTCATTGGAGAACTATCTATAATCAGACTTTACTGGACGTTATCTTGCATTAAACGTAATTCCCTTTATCCTGATTCTGTACACGATGAACGGCTCGATCGTCATCATGTATAGTCTTTCTACTGACACGCAACAAAAAGCTTTTCACTGTACCTCGGTACACGTGACAGTAAACTAAACTAAACCAAACCAGTTTTCTTTGATTTACTGACGAGGTTACGCAAGGCTTTGGGAAGAAGTGATCGTTTGCTATCTTGGGACAGTCCCGGTTTCTCCTGCTCCTCCATCTGCTTGCCCTGATCCTCCCCGCCCCTCCCCACCCCAGCAATCTGGGCTTTGCTTCCATTTCCTTTCAGCCAAGGTCCAGCCCTTCCGTTCGTTCGTTGCAGTCTCTCACTCACTTACTACCAGAAGCCAGTTGATTCAGGTGCCACTGTGTCTTCCTTTTTAACCCAGTGTTGACTTTCCTGTGACGCCTCTTTCCGCACCGCAGACAAAGAAAAATAAAAGCAGCAAAGACAAAATGCAAAAAATGCTAAAAGTACAGTAATACATCGTTATTCCTTGCAGCACGGGAGGCTGAGGGGTGATCTTATAGAGATGTATACGATCATGACAGGAATGTCTCGGGTGAATGTACAGATTTTTAACCAGAGTAGTGGAATCAAGAACCAGAGGATATAGGTTTAAGGTGGATGGGAAAGATGCAATAGGAACCAGAAGGGCAACTTCTTCACACAGAGGGTGGTGGGTACATGGAACAAGCTGTCAAAGGAGGTAGTTGAGACAGGTACGACTACAACATTTAAATGTACATTAGACTAAGTGGGACCTATTGGGTCCCAGTCACCACAGGGGTGTGTGGTGGGTGGGGGCTGGGGGGATGGGAGGGGAGGTGTGTATGTGAGCAGGAGGGGTTTGCCAGGGAGGGATGTGGGGGGAAGGGGAGGTGGGGTGTGGGGGAGGGTGGTGTGTGTGCGTGGGATGGGGGGGGGGGGGGGGGGGAGGGGATGAGGGGGTGGTTTGGGGAGGGGTGTGTGGGCGGGGTTGGAGGGGAGAGGTGTGTGGGTGGGGCGTATGTGTGGAGGTGGGAGGGTTGTGGGGGGGAGGGGGTTGTGGGCAGGGGGTGTTGTGGAGGAGGGGTTTGTGGGTGGGGAGGGGTGTGTGGGGGAGGGGAGGGTTGTGGGGGTGGGGGAGAGGGGGAGTTGTGGTGTGTGGGTGGGGGGGGGGAAGAGGTGGGGAGTGTGGCGTTGTGGGGGGAGTGTTGTGGGGGGGGGGTGTTGTGGGGGGAGGGGTGTGTGGGGGGGAGGGGTGTGGGGGGGGGAGGGGTGTGTGGTGGGGGGGGGGGCAGAGGGGGGGGATGTGTGGCGTTGTGGGGGGAGGTGTTGTGGGGGGGGGGTGTGTGGGGGGAGGGGTGTGTGGGGGGAGGGGTGTGTGGGTGGGGAGGGGGGAGAGAGCGCGGAGAAAAGACGGGGAAGAGCCATGGAGGAGAGTCCGGTATCACGGGGGAGGGGGGCAGGAGCCAGCGAGGGGAAGGGGTTGGCGGTACGATGGGGACTGACAGCGGGCGCCGATCGCTGGTCACTTCGCTGGTGATTCTCCTCCGCAGGGATCAGAGTCTATGATTTCCGTTTGCCGACATAGGCGCCATCTCCGACTCCGCGTTGGGCTGGGCTGGGTTGGGTCAGGCCGTTTCCGGTCCCTCCCTCCGAAACTTGTGTCCGGTTGGAGACCTTCGCCAGCCATCCAGAGCCTCCCGCAGCTCCAGTAAAGACGCGATGGCACAGGAAAGGGCGGACCATCCCATGGAGTGACAGTGGAAGGGACCAATCCGCGCGCCGCTGAATGGCAGGAGAGACAATCGATCTGCGCATGCACGTTTTTAAGATGTTTAAACCTCGATAACTCTTACCAGCTTCCACCGATCGGAACGAAACATGGTGCAATCACAGCACAGGAGAACGGTGAGTAAGCTGGCGAACAATTGTAGCGCTATCGTTTTTGCACAAATAGAATAATCGCCAAACCGGAACATAACAAGATCAGTTAGACAGAGAGATAGATAGAGAGAGATAGATAGAGAGAGAGAGAGATAGACAGAGAGAGATAGAGATAGATAGAGATAGATAGATAGAAATAGGTGGATAGATAGGTAGGTGGATAGATGGATAGAGATAGATGGATAGAGATAGATGGATAGAGATAGATGGATAGAGATAGATGGATAGAGATAGATGGATAGATATAGAGACAGGCTGACAGTCAGACAAATAGATAAATAGATAGATAGATATAGAGATAGAGAGATAGAGAGATAGATAGAGATAGGAAAGGTTTGGATGGACATGGGCCTAACGTTGCTGGGTGGGGCTAACGTAGTTGGGGCATCCTAGTCAGCATGGGCTGAAGGGCCTGTTTCCGTGCTATATGACGCTATAAAAATAAATGTAATCAAGTAGGAAAGTCAGAAATAGATAAAGGGGCATGACAAAAACCTGAGAGAAATATGAAACGGTTAAACTGGGTTTTGTTGATAGTGAGAACATAGAGATGAACATAGAACAGGAGAACACAAGAACAGGCCCTTCAGCCCACAATGTCTGTGCCGAACATGATGTGTAGACTATTTAATAAACTAAACTAAATCTCTTATCTCCTGCACACAATCCATATCCTTCAGTTCCCTGCGTATCCACATGACTATGCAAAGTCCTCATGGACACCACTGTCTTATCAGCACGTTCCAGGCACCCACCACCCCCTTTTACATACCTGCTCATTTTTAAACTTTGCCCCTCTCACCTTAAAGCTGTGCCCTGTATTATTTGATATTTCCATCCTGGGAAAAAGATTCTCACTGTGTACCCTCTTTATTCCCCTCATAATTTGATATACTTCTATCAGATTTCCCCTTAACTTCTGGCGTTCCAGCGAAAACAATTTGATTCTGTCCAACCTCTCCCTGTTACTAACACCTTGCGAGATGAGGTTTGACAGACCAAAGATGGACATTGGTTACAGGGCAACACAGCAGCACAGTGGATAGAGCTGCCTCACAGCGCCAGAAACCCGGGTTTGATCCTGATCTCGGGTACTTACTGTCTTGTGTGGAGTTTGCATGTTTTCTCTGTGACCGCATGGGTTTCCTCCGAGTGCTCCGATTTCTGCCCACATCCCAAAAACTTGCTGGTTTGTACATTAATTGGCCCTGGTGTGTCCCAAACCCCTCCCGCCCACGTACACACCTCGCCTCCCACCCCACAACACCGCCTCCCCCCACACCATGCTCTCCACCCCTCCTACACCCCCCGCCCACACACACCCATCCTCCCTCCCACCCCCCCCCCCCCTTCCCTCCCCTCCACACATGAAGAGGAGGGGGATGAGGGGAAGTGCTGGGGGATGAGGGGAAATGAGCCGCGCCTGCACAGTTAGGGGCTATGTATGAGTGGTGGAATATTGTGTTGGGGGAACGGGTTGCGTTGGGGAACCAGGCCTCCTGTAAGACTGGGACCCAACAGGTCCCACTTAGTCTAGTTGTAAATAAAAGGTATACGACTATAAATATATAATAGAAAAACATTCCATGTGCAGGAATGTTGACAATTCAAACTTGTGGAAGACCTCTGCCATAAGATTCACATTGAATTTATTGTTTGTTCCAATACATGTACATCATTTGGAAGACAGTAATGAGTCGCTGATGATGTTCGTAAGCACTTGCTTATGCTGTGTTCATCCATGCAGCATCCTGTTGACGTTCAGCTTCCACCGGCTCCACCATTCCACCACAATGACCTTGGTAAGTGTCTGAATTCCACTGTGCGGTGGTCACAGTCTCTCATACTCGCCACAATCCATGGGCCGGAAGCAAAATGCAGTGCAGACCGTCACTGGTGAGCTGTCAGTCTTGTGTCAGGAAGAGGTTTGGGTAAAAGCGCAGGCTTTCCACGGAATCGTCACGGCAGAGGTGGCCAAACTTCTCGGCGAGCAGCAGCCTAGGATTCAAACAGGCAGATGTGGAACCGTGTTCAGCACCATTCACCAATGGCAAACCTAGTGAGCATTACTCACCTCTCCTTGGCCAGCAGAACCGAGATGCCCACCAGCTTGGCGTACTCTTCAGAACTGAGGAAGCCTCGCTCTGACACCTGCACCCGGGGGGAGAAGAGAAATCATATCACTCGTTGTTAGCCAGCAGAGAAAAAGGAACATTAATGTACATATAAATATGTCTGATAATTTAGTCAGTCACACTGCACAGAAACAGGCCCTTCGGCCCATCTCGCCCATGCCAGCCAACATGCCCCATCTCCACTAGTACCACCTGCCTGCACTTGGCTCATATTCCTCCAAGATAGACACAAAAAGCTGGAGTAACTCAGTAGGACAGGCAGCATCTCTGGAGAGAAGGAAAAGGTGACGTTGTGGGTCGAGACACTTTGTCTGAAGAAGGGTCTCAACCAGAAACGTCACCCATTCCTTCTCTCCAGAGATGCTGCCTGTCCTACTGAGTTACTCCAGCTTTTTGTGTCTATCTTCGGTTCAAACCAGCATCTGCAGTTCCTTCCTACACATATGCCTCCAAACCTATTCTGTCCATGTACTTGTCCAAATGTCATTTAAATGTTGTTATAGTCCCTGCCTCAACTACCTCCTCTGGCAGCTCGTTCCATACACCCACCACCGCCCGTGTGAAAAAGTTGCCCCTCAGGTTCCTATGGAATATTTTCACTCTCACCTTGAACCTGTGTCCTCTTGTTCTCGATTCCCCTACTGGCATGGAGGTGACATTCATGTAGATGAGGCATTTGGTCAGCATGGGCAAGTCAGGCTGAAGGGCCTGTTTCCACGGTGTAAGACTCAATGACCACACATTACTGCAGGGGCAGAAAACCGGGGGGGGCCAGAGGGGACGTGTCCCCCCCATGTTTTGAGAGGTGGGGGACACCCCCCCCCCCCCAAGTTTTGGACATCCGGATTTTAAAATCTCCGCTTTCCGCGAGACAGTGGAGGTGGGACTGCTGATCGAGGGCACCGATTGGACGAGAGACGTCGGTCAGCAGGGAATGGGGGTGGGACATGATGATTCAGCATGATGATTGGCGGAGGGAGGAGTGGGGGGGGGGGGGGGTGGGACTGAGGATAAAGCGCGGTGATTGGAGGAGTGAGACGTGGCACAGACCTGCTCCTCATCCGTAGCCAGGATCGATCCCGGTCTCCGGCGCTGTTCCGACCCCACCCGACTGCCCCCCCCACGGGTGGCCAGAGAGGTCGGGAGTCAGACGGGAGCTGTACCCCCAGGCCGACAGCTAGCGCAGAGAAGCAGCGCTAAACCCCGCTCAACTCTGCCTGTCCCGCCAGGTTAATCTGCCTGGGCGTGCAGGAAATATGGCCAGCGCGGAGATGCAGCGCTGTTATTCCGGCAGTCCAGTCAGGTCTGTAGTTAGGCAGAGTTGAGCTGCATTTAGCGCTGGATTGAGCCTCCGAAGCCTCGCGCATGTGTGTGTGAGTGTGCGCATGTGCGTGAGGACGCCAAAAAATTGTGTACCCCCCTGTCCCCTCCATGTTTTGATAGCGAGTTTCGTGCCTGCATTGCTGTTTTTATATATTTAGTATCTTTCATCTGATCGGCTCACATGACGTTGTCATTTAGATGATGATTTATGGTCTGTACTGAACATTCAACTGTGGCAACAGTGTTGATTAACGCGCTGATCCTAGACGTGAGATCCCTTACCGTCTCCAGAGCTGAAGCAATCATTTCATCTTCATTATGTGACTGGAGTTGAACCACCATCACTCCACTGTCAAAAACGCGCAATCTGCACAATAAATAAATCTTCTGTTAATTAAAACAAGACTTGGTTTCTAACTTGCTCTCATCTCTCCAACCCTGACATGAACTATCTCCAACTCTTCCCATCCCTTCCCTGACTACATCTCCTTCTTCCACTTTCCCCTCCACATCTCCTCAGTGCCTCCATCCGTACGTGATGTCGACAGATGTTTGCTTAGTTTAATTTAGATACAGCATGGAAACAGGCCCTTCGGCCCACCGAGTCCACACCAACCATTCACACGTTCAATGTTATCCCACTTTCTCATTCACTCCCTAAATACAGACAACAATTTACAGAAGCCAATTAACCTACAAACCAGCACGCCTTTGGAATGTGGGAGGAAACCGGGGTACCCGGAGAAAACCCACGCAATCACAGGAAGAACGTGCAAACTCCGCTCAGACTGCACCCATGGTCAAGATGCAACCTGGGCCTCTGGCGCTGTAAGGCAGCAGCTCTACAGTTGCGCCACGATGCAGCCTAAAGTCTGAGTGTTACCGACCAGAAACGTTGTGTGTCCATTCCCTCCACAGAGCCAGCCAGACCTGCCGAGTTCCTCCAGCACTCTGTGTTTTTCTCCAGATTCCAGTGCCTGCAGCTCGATGTGTCTTCTGTTGCCCTTCACTGTGACTGACAGGGACATCACCAGATTATCTAGACTCCTGCACAACAGCTTCCCACTCTCTTCCTTTCCCAGATTGAAGGGAAATGTCTGATACCATCATTATCGCTGGTCATTCAGGAAATATCCAAATGTTTCATAGTACAATAAACTCTATGACACAATGAGGATCTTGCTTATATTGTTTCCCATGTTCAATTTTTTCCAGTAAAGAAGTACTCCGATGTGTCGTCAGCTGAAGGTAGGATACCAATGCTTTCAATGTCTCCATCATTCCCGCCAAACTCTGGAAACTGGGTCTCTGCGCATCCCTCTGCAACTGGATTCTCCACTTCCTCAGCAACAGACCACAATCAGTGGAGACTGGCCACAACACTTTTCACTATTATCTAGAATTATTAATTTATTGTATCCATGAATATTGTATATTTATCTGTGTGTTGTTGTGTTTATGGGAATGTTATGCTGCAGCAAGTAACAATGTTAGGTTGCCGGTACATATGAAAATTAAATGCTCTTGAGTCTTGCTGCGATATATTAATAATTGCAAGAAATCAAATGACTCGGGTGTGTGGAATGGGTGATCAGCTCGTCAGTGGATGGGGAATACAAGCATCAACTGATAATTGTCATCTACTGACTACATGCATAATTAGTATAGACACGCGTCCACTTGCCTCATTGGTAGTTCCAGAGCCTCGAACATTTTACAAGCATTCACTAAATCTTCTGGTGAGAGAAGCTGATGGAAACAAGATACAATCGTTACCAAAGGAATTGTTATTAATAGGAACAAGTCATGGTGCTATACTGCACAGAAACAGACCCTTCCACCCACCTTGTCCATGCCGACCAAGTTGGCATACTGGGCCAGTTCCCTTTGCCTGTATTTGGCCCATATCCCTCTAAACCCTTCCTATCCATATATCTGACCAAATGTCTTTTAAACGTCGCAATTGTATCCACCTCTATAGCTTCCTCTGGCAGCTCGTTCCAGATACAGACTACCCTCTGAGTGGAAAAGTTGCCCCTGAGGTCCCTCTTCAATCTCTCCCCTCTCATCTTAAGCTTGTGCCCTCTAATTTTGGAATCCTCTACTCTGGGAAAAAGACTGAGTGTTCACTTTATCCGTGCCCCTCATGATCTTGTACACCTCAATAAGGTCACCCCTCAGCCTCCTACGCTCCGAAGTAAAAAGTCCCAACGTCTCCCTGTAACTCAAGCCCGCAAGCCCAGGTAACATCCTGGTGAATCTCTTCTGCACCCTTTGCAACTTAACGACATTCTTCCTGTAGCTGTAGTTGTAAAACTACAGTTGTACATGGTCTTGGTGAGACCACACCTGTAGTATTGCGTACAGTTTTGGTCTCCTAATCTGAGGAAAGACATTCTTGCCATAGAGGGAGTGCAGAGAAGGTTCACCAGACTGATTCCTGGGATGTCAGGACTGTCATATGAAGAAAGACTGGATAGACTCGGCTTGTACTCGCTAGAATTTAGAAGATTGAGGGGGGATTTATAGAAACTTACAAAATTCTTAAGGTTGGACAGGCTAGATGCAGGAAGATTGTTCCCGATGTTGGGGAAGTCCAGAACAAGGGGTCACAGTTTAAGGATAAGGGGGAAATCTTTTAGGACCGAGATGAGGAAAACATTTTTCACACAGAGAGTGGTGAATCTCTGGAATTCTCTGCCACAGAAGGTAGTTGAGGCCAGTTCATTGGCTATATTTAATATGGGAGTTAGATGTGGCCCTTGTGGCTAAAGGGATCAGGGGGTATGGAGAGAAGGCAGGTACAGGATACTGAGTTGGATGATCAGCCATGATCATATTGAATGGTGGTGCAGGCTCGTAGGGCCGAATGGCCTATTCCTGCACCTATTCTCTATGTTTCTATGTTTCTAAAACAGATAAAAATATTGCTTTACAATGTTTAAACATACGGTCACAAAACGAAAAGTGATACTTGAACAATTGAATTTGGCACACCCTGGGTGCTAGTTTTAATGAACGACTGAGCTGCAACTTTAAGCACAGGTTGGCTGGTCAATGACAATAAATTACAATGTGAAAAGTCTGTTAACAGTCTGCCTTAGGCTTGGATGTAAAGTCAGCTGAAGGCCACCTTTAATGGGTCCAGTTTACATATGATGTTATTCTTTGAAGGGTGGGAAACAATTTGCACAGAGTGTGGCATTACCTCCATTCCTCGAGCCCGGTTCGTTAAACAATAGACCTCGGTCAGAGCCATCATTCCACCTTGTTCCTGTCAAGTTCAAAAGAGGTTTCAAAATAATTACATCCTCCAGGAACTGCGTGAACATTTCTTCGCCACGTAACAAAATGGTGCCATCTCCCCATTGCTAACTATTTCAACTCCCATTCCCACGCTGACCTTTCTGTCCTGGGCCTCCTCCACTGTCAGAGTGAGGCCGCATGCAAACTGGAGGGACAGCACCTCATATTCCACTTGGATAACTCACAACCCAACGGGGTGAACATTGAATTCTCCAATTTTAAGTAACCACACTACCACCCTCCTCTCCCTTCTTCCCCCATCTCCGCCCTCACACAATACACACACAATACACAATACAATTTATTTGTCACTTGAACCTCATAGAGGCTCAAATGAAATGTTGTTTCTACAGTCATACACACAAGAAAAAAAGACCCAAGACACAAAACAATTTACACAGACATCCATCACAGCGCATCTCCTCCTCACTGTGATGGAAGGCAAAAAAACTTATCTCTCCGCTGCACTCCCCATTCCCCTCCCGATGTCAGAGTCAAAGTCCCCGGTGGGCGATGGCAATTGTCCCGCGGCCATTAACGCCGCGCCGGGTGATGCAAGGCCGCGCTCCGGGTCTTGTTGTTGGAGCCCCCGGCGGGCTCTAGCAAAGTCCCGCAGCCGTTGTCCAAGCCGCGACGGGCGATGTCAGGCCCCGCTCCAGGCACTCCTCGACCCCGCGACTCGGGCGGGTGAAGTCGCCGTTGCGGAAGCCCCGAAAAGCGGTCTCCCAGCAGGGACCCGCGGGCTCCCGGTGTCACTTTCCACCGGACCTGCGATAAGCCTCCGAATCCCCGGGGTCGGGTCGCAGCCGAGCGCCACCACAGCTCCACCCGCTCCGAAGCCGGTCAGCTCCATGATGGTGAGTAGGTCCGCAGCTCCGCGACTGGAGCCCCAGGTCGTTCCGGTTGGAGGCCGCCCATGTTGCAGCCCCAATGACAACGGAGACCCGACAGGGAAAAGGTCGGGTTCTCCGTGCAGGGGAAAGATTTTAAAAGTTTCCCCCCCACCCCCCCCCCCCCCCCCACACACACACACACATACCCCATCAAAAAATAAATAAAAACTACATTAAAACAGGACAAAAAATAATCAAAAGACAGACGAACTGTAGAGGCCGCTGCGATGTGAGTCGCGCCGCCCACCGTTCCTCTTCTTCCCCCTTCCACCTCTCCCCTGTACCCCACCTTGCCGCATCTTCCCCCTTCCACCTCTTCCCCCCCCCCCCCCCACCTCCCCCACCTTCTACCTTCATTCCTTCCTCTAGCTTCACAATTCGCAACTTCAATCCTTTTGTTTCGCACCTTCTGTCTTCATCTCCGGCCTCTGTCCAATAAACTACCTTCATCTCTATCTATCTATTACATGCCAGGCTTTGTCCCACTCCTCCTCTCTTCCGGCTTTCTTCCCCTCGTCCCAACCCAACATCAACTATCCATGTTCTCCAGAGATGCTGCCAGACCCGCTGAGTTACTCCAAACATCAGTATTTGTTTTACAAAGGCGACGGCTTTGGAATGAATCGATTTTTAGTCCAAATCCACCCTGGTTTCATTTGGGATTCAGAATTTTGGGCGGCACCGCCGCGGCTGAGCTACTGACTCCCAACTACAGGTGCTGTCTGTATGGAGTTTGTACGTTCTCCCCGTGAGTTTTCTCTGAGTACTTCGGTATCCTCCCACACTCCAAAGACGTACAGGTTTGCAGGTCGATTGGCTTTGTATAAAACATATACAGATGTCCCCAGTGTGTGTAGGGTAGTGTTAATGTGAGGGGATCGCTGGTCGGTGCGGACTCGGTGGGCCAAAGGTCCTGTTTCCGCTCTGTATCTCTAAACTAAACTAATTCGGTTGAGTTCAGGCCCTGGCAGGTGGGGTGGGTAAGAGACACGCAGATTTGCTCACCTCCAAGGGGGCGTGCAGCATCGCCACCAGTTGCTTGGCCAGTTGCATGTGGTAGTGCGTTCCCGATCCATGCGTTTCCCTGGTGACTGGATCTGCTATGCCCATGCTCAGTAGATACGATTTGAAACGGATCGTCTGGGCCACAGAAAACACGCTTTTTAGTTTCACTAGTTTTTACACCTGGGTGTTTTGTGCAATGTAAGTGGACTAAATCAGCGCCGGGATTTAACGCAGTTCCAGGTTAAGAAATAATGGAGTTTGGAGAAAAATACAAATTTCTGTTGGGTTCAGCGGATCTGTTGTGAGGAGCATGTTTCATTACCGAGCTGCCAGTGGAGGTAGTGGAGGCAAGAACTATAACAACATGTAAAAGCCGCTTGGACAGGTACATGGACAGGAGCGGTTCAGAGAGAAATGGACCAAACGCGGGCAGGTGGGACTTGGTAGATGGGGCATCTTGGTCGGCATGGATGAGTTGGGCCGAAGGGCCTGTTTCTCCGCAGTGTGACTCTGTGATGTGGGCCTATAGGCAGCAGTGTGTAGCAGGGAGAGGAAGGAAGCATGTCGGAGATGAGCTGGTTATAGTGGGATGGGGAGGGTGGAGCAAGAGCAGGCAGACATTCTGCTGGGGCAGGGGCAGGGGCAGCGCTATGGATCAGCGGAATCACTGCTTGGCCAGTTGCATGTGGTAGTGTAACTGTGCAGCTTTGGTACCAGGAATGATGCTCGTGGCTGTGCTCGCCATCTATGTAACTCTCATCATGAACGCCTGTTGATTTGTGTCTTACCTCATCCTCAGAAATATCTCCCTGCTTCTCCTTGATTTTGTTCGCTATTGACTTCGACAAGTCCACCATCTCTTTGGCCTAAAACAAACGAGCTTTGGTCACCCATAGCCCACACAGAACATAGAACAACGCAAGTTGGAGGAACAGCACCTCATATTTCACTGGGCAGCTTATAACCCAGTCGTATGAACTTCAAAAGTAACCCTTGCTTTCCCTCTCTCCGTCCCTCCCTTCCCTTAGGTCTCAGACTAGTTTCACTGTCGTCCTGATTAATGTTACTGTTGATATACCTAATTCTCACCTTCCTCTCAGCCAACAATGTACCCCCCCCCCCCCCCCCCCCCCCCCCCCCCACCGGAAGGTGCAAGCAGACAATGGAGAATCTCTGCTCTCTCTGGATTCACTCTAAGGCCGACTACAATTGTCCACTGGGAACTCTCTGAATGGTTCCAATCTCTGTAGTGAGATCCTGGGATTCACAACATCACCAAGAATCCATCCTGACAGAATAAAATTAAATTAACACAGTCTGAAGAACGAAACATCATCTGTCCATTCCCTCCACAGATGCTGCTTGACCTGCTGATTTCTTCCAGCACTTTGTGTTTTGCTCAAGATCGCAGCACCTGCAGTTCCTTGCGTCTACTGGGAAATTTAAATTCTGAATTTCTATGTTGCAAGGCAAAAGCGATATTGCCAATTTATAGATTTTTTTTCAAAATGAGAATAATCAGCTGGTTGTGTGAGGAACTAACGTCGGCCATTTGTCTCGGACTATAACTTGACTGCAGCTTTCTTGGAAAGAGTAAAGTAGGCATGAAAAGTCAAACAACTTATAAAAAATTTTGAAGACCAATATGACAAAGGTACAATATGCTAGAATAGAACAGACAAGGAACTGCAGATGCCGGAATCCTGAACAAAATACAAAGTGCTGGAGGAACTCAGCGGGCCATGCAGCATCTGTGGAGGGAATGGACAGACGGTGTCTCGGGTCGGGACCCTTCTTCAGACTGATGGAGTAGGAGGAGAGCTGGGAAAGAGAGGTGGGGGCGGGTCAAAGTTTGGCAAGTGATAGATGGATACAGGGAAGAGAGTTAAGTGACAAAAGCTGGAGGTGAAAAGGAGACAAAGGGGTGTCAGATAAGGAGAGGAGGAGTGAAATGCAAGTGGAGGGAGGGATGTGGGTGGAAGGGGGAAGAGGGAGGATAAAAGGGAAATGGGGGGCCTGGGGATAGGAGATATTCGAACACATTCGGTGCTGGTGGCTTCTCTCTTCACGAGGTAAAATTAAGGTAGACAAAAATGCTGGAAAAAACTTAGTGGGCGAGGCAGCATCTATGGAGCAAAGGAATAGGTGACGTTTCGGGTCGAGAATCACAGAACATATTTAGAGATTAGTACACCTCTCTTGGCATTTTATTTGAGCTGTCACCCTTTCGAGACAATGATTACTTGAAGTTTACTATCATTAAATATGAAGGGACCCACTTACCACCTTATTCTATACCAAAGTGACATGGAAATTGCAGGCAGCACTCAGGAAGTCAGGTAGAGCTTGTGGATAGAGAAGCTCAGCCCAAGGAACCACAGATGCTGGTTTATTTTTTAAAAAGCCACAAAGTGCTGGAGTAACTCAGCGGGTCAGGCAGCATATCTGGAGAACATGGACAGGTGACATTTTGGGTCGGGGCCCTTCTTCAGACTGATCTCCATGGTCTCCAGAGATGCTGCCTGACCCGCTGAGTTACTACAGCACTGTGTGTCTTTTTGCACAGCTAATGTTTCGGGTCTGCTTCTCTCTCCACATATGCTGTCTGGCCTGCTGTAATTTTCCAGTGTTTGCCGTGTGTGGACCAGTGGTTTTTCTGTGATCATATGCATCTGGACTTCCGCATTTTTGGAATTTGTAATATTATAAAAATTACAACATGACTAAATAAATAAAAGTGGTAATTAAATTATATAGTCAGGCCCTTAAACAGGTTATCGAGCGGCGACAGTGAGGAGCAATGTGTGCACCATGTGTTCACAAGAAAAGCACTGCTCAGGAGTGGTTGGTTTGGGACACCAGTACTGGAAACCTCACATAACATGAGCAGATGAGGAGGGAGGAAACTTACCTTTTTCATTAATTGACTGAGATCTTCAAACGCCTAGAAAAACAAATCAGTTTACAATCACACCTCTGCAGACAGTAATAGTCAGAGTTATAAAACACACAACTATTCTGCTGTAATTAATTGACATTAAAATACAAACAGAATGCTGGACAAGTGCCCAGGTCAAAATGCATTAAAAAAAAAAACCATTTGGACAGACAGATTTGAAAGGTTTGGATGGATATGGGCCAAATGGGACGAGCCCAGTATGCCTACCCAAAAGCCTTTTTAAACACCACTATCGTATCTGCCTCCACCACCACCCCGGCAGCTCTCTTTTAAATCTCTTTTCCACTTGAAAATCTATTTAGTTTCTAGCTACACTAACAATACTCCAAACAATTTTTGTGTTTCTTTCTCATTCTACATTTCAGACTGAGTTTGGCTTGATTGTATTCATGTACAGTATCTGATCTGATTGGTTAGCACGCCAACAGAAGCTTTCCGTTGCACCTCGGTACATGTGACAATAGTAAACATAAATCTATCGCTGATAGCTATAAATTAACCTATTACTTATCGATAAAATTCATTGTTTTATTATTGTTTTACGTCTACTCAGATACCCTCTGCACCCATGGACTATCTTTAATCGCACTTTATCTTGCTGTAAACATCATTCCCTTTATCCTTTGTCTGTACCTGCTCTAGTATCTTTGGTCTGTACACTGTGGATGGCTCGATTGTAATCCATGTACACTCCTTCCGCTGACTGGATAGCACACACACCAAAAGGCTTTTCACTTTTTGTGACAATTAACTAAACATACAGTGGGAAAACATTGCTTTGGGTGCCACCCAGGCAGCTCAGATTATGCAGGAGGATAAAAGGGAGGGTAAAAGAGAAAATAAAGAGAGTGCAGAATACCGTGTTACAGCTATAGAGAAAGTGCAGGTAAAAAAAACTGCAGAGGCTACAATGTGGTAGGTTGCATGATTAGAAATAGACCCCAACCATATGAGGGGTCTGTTCAAGATTCTAAAGCTAGCAGCGAAGAGACTGCTATGACAACTGATTATTTCCAGTCATTTGAATGAAAAGAGAAGCAGGCGGGGTGGAAGATTGCAACCTTCGCGTGGTCTGCCCCGTTTCGACTAATGCAATCAACTCGACGTGCACAAACGGAAGATCAAATAGAACAAGTTGTCCAACAACTTTAGGCTGTGCACGCCACACGAAAGAAGAAGAAGAAGCAGGATTTCCTGTGTCTATTCCAATGTAATATTTTAAAACACATAGTGATGGTGGCTAGATACAAGCTATTTTCTTTTCTTAACATCAAGGCTGAGAAGGCTCAACTTTGCCTCCAAACTGAATTACAGAGTGTTGCCAAATTCTGGGGTAAAGTAAATAGGAAGAATTTGCTGGGGCGATAAAGCACAGGGTCTGTGGGTAGTTTGTGGACTTGTTTTCCTTTCATCGTCCACTGGAACAGTGTGTTGAGAAGGTTGCAAATGACGGCAGCGTTCAGAGGGATTCCATGAACAAAGAGAGGGAGCACACACCTAACAGGAACTTCCTCTGATAAACAGCGGGGAACTGCAGCATTCTTATCTGGGACAAACAGAGCCAGCAGGAAACCATGGCTGAAACCTGAGGGTCACTAACTGCTGCAAAACACCTCCATGGAGCAAAATAGCCTGTCGTCTCTAAAAGAGTTTAAAAAAAATAGTTCGGCAAACAGATTATTTTTATAGTGAAGCTTTGCTTATTTTTTTTCTTTTGGAGAAGGGCAGATTACATGAAGCATGAGAATGTTGTTGGCTTATTTTGCAGAATTCATTGTGTGAGTTATGTCCATTCAGCAACGACAGAGGTATTTTTAGAACTCTACAACAAAAAAGGATTCAAATGCTAGCAGTAAAAGGAGTTCAACCAGACTTCCTTCTATTCAGATTCCCAGCAAGGACCATCTGTCATTTTGTGTAAAACACAACGTGCTGGAGGAACTCAGTCGGTCAGGCAGCATCTGTGGAGGGAATGGACACAGACGACGTTTTGGATCGGGACCCTTCTTCAGACTGATGGAGTCGGGGGGGAGAAAGCTGGGAAAGAGAGGTGGGGGTAGGACAAAGCATGCCGAGTGATAGGTGGATACGACTGGGCAATTGGCAGATGGGTGGCGTTGGTGACATTCCCTCCACAAATGCTGCCTGACTCGCGGAGTTCCTCCAGCACTCGGTGTTTTGCTGAAGATTCCAGCATCTGCAGTTCCTGGTGTCTCCATCCATCCTTTTGTCTTACTACAGGGACCACCTGGAGTATTGTGTGCAGTTTTGGTCTCCAAATTTGGGAAGGACATTCTTGCTATTGAGGGAGTGTAGCGTAGGTTCACAAGGTTAATTCCCGGGATGGCGGGATTGTCATTTGCTGAGAGAATGGAGCGGCTGGGCTTGTATACTCTGGCGTTTAGAAGGATGAGAGGATATCTTATTGGAACATATAAGATTATTAAGGGTTTGGACACACTAGAGACAGGAAACATGTTCCCGATGTTGGGGCAGTCCAGAACTAGGGGCCACAGTTTAAGAATTGGTAAGCCATTTAGAACGGAGATGAAGAAACACTTTTTCGCACAGAGAGCTATGAGTATGTGGAATTCTCTGTCTCAGAGGGTGGTGGAGGCCGGTTCTCTGGATACTTTCAAGAGAGAGCTAGATAGGGCTCTTGAAGATAGCGGAGTCAGGGGATATGGGGAGAAGGCAGGAACGGGGTACTGATTGGGGATGATCAGCCATGATCACATTGAATGGCGGTGCTGGCTTGAAGGGCCAAATGGTCTACTCCTGCACCTATTGCCTATTGTCTACATAAATCGGACAGATGCAGAGCTCTGAGCTTGCAGTCACAAGGCACTGTGGACCTTAATCCACAGCAGCAGAAGTGTGGACCTCCGCAGCCTGTGGATACTGAGTCCACCAGGGTGTCAGCGCACCGCTGCAGGCGGTCCTCAGGGCAGAGGCCCCAGATCAAGCACTTCCATCATTCCACCAGAAGGTGGCGACACCGTGCAGTTCTGCTCGCCCCATTACAGGAAGGATGTGGAGGCTTTGGAGAGGGTGCAGAGGAGGTTCACCAGAATGATGCCTGGATCAGGGACTATTACCTATAAGGAGAGGCATGAAAGTATGGATTGTTTCCTCTGAAACATCGGAGGATGGGGGAGACAATAGAAGTATATTAATGCACCTTAAACCTATTCCCTCTGGTTATTGATTCCCCTACCCAGGGTTAAACACTCTGTACATTCACCCGAACTTTTACCCTCAGGATTTTATACACCTCTATAACATCACCTGTGAGACCTTCCTAGACTCCAAGGAGTAAAGTCCTTGCCTGCCCAACCTCTCCCATAGCTGAGGCCCGTGAGTGCCGGCCTTCAGATGACTATCCTGGTAACCTAACATGTGCACCTCCACTGTGTGGGATGGGACATCAGAACAGGCAGATACACCCATCACGGCATCTTCTAGGTTGAAGCAACTAAACCTTTCACATGACCCCAGGTTTCCGCTGTAGTATAATACATTCAGAAAGCACAAAGTATGGAATATATTTTAGCGTGGTTATATGTAAGATAAATAAATATAACAATATATTATAACATTAAGTTATATATTTTCTAGATTAGTAAGGGTGTCAATGGTTATGGGGAGAAGCCAGGAGAATGGGGTTGAGAGGAAAAGATAGATCAGCTATTATTGAATAAACTTGATGGACTGAATGGCCCAATTCTGCTCTTATAACTTATGAGCACATGAACATAAAAGAAGAATACAAACAGTATATCCCCTCATCAAACACCGCCCGGCCCACCGTGATTTCCAGGCAGAGGACATGTGATTGGACGGTGGCCCTGCAGTTGTGGTTCGCGGGTAACGGACTTACCTCCGAGATGTTTTTGTCCGTCTCCTTCCGTTTCTCTTCCAGCTTCCGCTCAATGCCCACAATTCCTACAGCCTTCACTCTTCCTGGCTGTAAAAAATAGGGAACAGTGCAAATGATGCATCTTCTATTCATTGTTTTTGTTTTTTAACAAATACAAATATTTCCTGCTATTTGTGATTATTAAACACTCACAAAGGAAACAAACTATGAAGGGAAGTCAGTTATTGTTAATAACAATGGCTGAGACTCAGTGAAGTTGCAAACCCCTTTAAAGTATCGTCATAGAGTCGTACATCCCGGAAACAGGCCCTTCGGCCCAACTCATCCATGCTGTCCAAGATGCCCATCTACACCAGTCCCACCTGCCCACGTAAGGCCCATATTTCTCCAAGTTTTTTCCTATCCATGTACCTGTCCAAATGTGTTTTTATTATTGTAGTATCTGCCTCAACTACCTCTGCTAGCTCGTTTCCATATGACCACCACCTTCTGTGTGAAAAAGTTGCCCCTCGGGATCCTGTTAAATCTTTCTCCTATCCCCTTAAACCTATGCCCTCTGGTTCTTGATTCCCCTTCGACTCTGTGCATTCACCCTATCTATTCCCCTCATGATTTTATAATTTAGTCTGACGGTCTGAAGAAGTGTCCCAACCCGAAACATCATTAGTCCATTCCCTCCACAGGTGCTGACTGGCCCGTTGAGTTCCTCAGGCACTTTGTTTTTTTTTGCTCAAGATTCCAGCATCTGCAGTTTCTTGCGTCTCTAAATATTTTAAAAAATCCATCATCTCTCAAACAGCTGGATGCATGAAAAGTGGCAAGAAGCAGGCAGCATAAAAAGGAACTGCAGATGCTGGTTTACACAAAATGACACAAAGTGCTGGAGTAACTCGGTGGGTCAGGCAACATCCCCGGAGAACGTGGATAGGCGACGATTCGGGTCTGGACCCTTCTTCCGACTCAGAATTACCCCAGAACTTTTCAATATAAATGGCAAATGGGTACAAGGCAGTAGAGGGTTTAAAGCTTGGGGTAAATCATGGAGATTCTGAATTGCTTCTTATATGTTTACACAAGTTTTGTTTGGCTCATCACAATAAACTTTGATGGGATTTGACAACAGCACCTACTTGTGATCTACCAGCTGGTACTGGCTGAGGCACCGAGATCCTCTCCCATCGCTTCTGAGATAGTTCCTCTGCGAGTCGTCTGTAAAACTGTGAAGACAATGTTAAACATTGATGAAAGCTAATCATAATTAACGACAGATGCTATTCACAAATATCCAACAGCAAACTGCAATTACAACAAGCACGTCTAGATCCTGAGTGGAATTCATTGCCACAGACCACGTGGAGACCATCATTGGGTATTTTTAAAGGGAAATTGACAGATTCTGAAAGTGACAAATTAGTACGGGTGTCAGGGGTTATAGGGAGAGGGCAGAAAAATGGTGTTGAGGGGGATTAAATAGATCAGCCATGATTGAATGGCAGAATAGACTCAATGGGCCGAATGGCATAATTCTGCTCTTATGACATGAACCTTGCATTAATGTACAACTGCTTTGAATGGAGTAAACTGCATTAATGGCTGGTCTTGGTTAATGCAAAGCTTTCCAAAGTGACTGAGAGATATGCATCTTCCCCAGCCTGCCCCTATTAAATATCTTTTAAAAGCTTTAATAGTGCCTGCCTCAACTATCTACTCCGATAGCTCCTTTCATAATCCCACCACCCTTTCTGTGATAAAGTTTCCCTCTCACCTTAAACATATGTCCCCTGGTTCTTGATTCCGCTACTCAGGGTAAATGACAGAGCGTGCACTCACCCTATCTATTGCCCTCATGATTGTATACACCTCCAAAAGATCACCCCTCATCCTCCTACACTCCAAGGAATAAAGTCCTAGCCTGCCCAACCTCTCCCTGTAGCTCAGCCCCTCATGTCCTGGCAACATCCTCATTAATCCTCTCTGCACCCTTGCCAAATGAACAACGTCCTTCCTACAGCACGGTGACCAAAACAGCACACAATACTCCAAATACAGCCTCAACAATATATTGTACAACTGTAACATAATATCTGAACTTGTGTACTCAATAACCTGGTTTATGAAGGCCAATGTACCAAATGCCTTCGTAAATCCTAATCTCCATTTTGGGGATAAAGTCAGATTATGATCAGGAATATATGAAACAGATGTACTCAATGTAAGCATGTGCAAGATTTCACTAATCCCTCAACCTGATATAAAACTAACCAAAGATGGGAGAAACAAGGAATTGCAGATGCTGGTTTTACAAAAAATAGACACAAAGTGCCGGAGTAACTAAAAAAAACTGTCAAAAACCTGAAAACAAACATAACGATTTTCAAGGGATATAAGGAAAAAAATGACCTGCGAGAGGAGGTAGTTGAGGCAGGCACTGTAACAACATTTAACAGAGATCTGAACAGGTACACGGATAGAAAAGGTTTGGAAGGATATGGTCCAAGCGCAAGCAAATGGGTCTAGCTTAGGTGTGGCATCTTGGTTGACATGAACGAGTTGGGCCATAGGGCCTGTTTCCGTGCTGTATAACTCTATGACTGCACTTCGAGGTAGGTATGTTGCAAAGCCTACCTGAAGCGTCGCTGAAAATCTGTCGCTGCGGGTGTGCGTGATTTTGGCGCCGTTTAGAGAGGGGGGTTTAAAACGCGATTTTCTCTAGGCTGTTCAAATCGAAGATCTTCAGCCTTGTAAAATATTAACGAAAAATCGCTGAAAGACCCCGTCGCAAAAGCTATTATTAGTTTTAAAGGCCTTGAATAATAGTTATAGTAGTTTAAAAATCAATCTCTAAACCCGCGACCACCAGCAACCGCAGGGTCTCATAAAGCAGACAACTTGAAGGTAAGCTGTATATTTTTACATTAAAAAGGGCTTCTAAAGATCCCTTTATACAAAGTTTAATATTGCGAGTAGCTCATTTTGGGCCCATTATATCCCGCAGTATTTTTCTGGGCATTTGAAGGTACAAATCTACTGCAATGTGAACGTTCTAAACCAGCGCGTTCCACAGGGACCCACTGGAAAGCTGATTTAAATGGGCATTTATTTACAGCAATTGAACACTAAATTCCTTCCATTTGGTCTATAAATTAATGTAAATTAGATTTAAAAATCATGTTTTATTGTGAATTATTTGTGAATATTATTTGGACATTTAGGCTATTTAAAAATGTTAATCATTTATTAAGAAATGGATAGATGTTTAGATCTAGTAATTGAAGTCTGAAATTAGCTACAATTAGGTAACTAACTAATTATATGCTTTAATTTCAGGTCATCCAAGTAAGATTATTTTATATTTGTTTCAGAATGCTTCAATCTATGATAACTGAAAATTTCATTCAGTTCTCTTAATTTTTAAGAAAGTTATGGGCTTTTGACTGTTCACGATCACAGCTTTTTTGTTATGTCCATAGAAAATCAATAGGGAACAAGATGCTCATTTCCGAGTATGAAAATGGCCATAACGTTTTAAATACTTGAGATGAAAGTGAATTAGGTGTCAAATTAAACTTATTTTTATGCTTTATCTGATGGGATAAATTGCAGACTTGATTTTTAAAATCTCAAAATTTTGTAACATTGCTACTTCAAGGTCCCTCAGGTAATGTAACCTTCAGCTATTTCAAGAGTCGTCCAGTGTATTTAATTGTCTCATGTACTGAAAATGGAGCAATAAAATTCTTACTTGTAGCAGCTTTACATGCCCCTAAACACGGTAATCGTAGATTACATATTAACCAAAAGATTCAATAAATAAAAAAAACATTATTGCAACAAACCCAAAGTCCTATGCGCAACCATGACAGTTTGTAGTTTATAGATTAGTTAGTGTTGTGCAGTGTTCAAGAGCCTGCTGGTTGCTGGGAAGAAGCTGTTCTTGAACCTGGAGGTCACTGTTTTCAGGCTCCTGTACCTTCTTCCCGATGGTAGCAGCGAGATGAGAGTGTGGCCAGGGTGGTGTGGGTCTTTGATGATGCTGGCTGCCTTTTTGAGGCAGCAACTGCTGTAGATCCCTTCGATGGTGGGGAGGTCAGTACCTGCGATGGACCTTCGATGGTGGGGAGGTCAGTACATGTGATGGACCGGGCAGTGTCCACCACTCTCTGTAGTCTCCTTCGTTCCTGAGCGTCCTTGTCACAGGAACCTCCAGCATATTTAACTCAGACCCACTGACCCTGATACAGTTCCTTCAGACAAGGCAATAATACTTAAATGTCAGATATTAAAATCCACCCAAATTCATCCCTGGCTTAACACTTTAGAAATATTTACCTAATACAACTTGTGGGGTTAAGATCTGAGATCAGAACTTGTGCACTGCCATGTCTACTTAATGAAACTTAAAACAAATTTAATCTTTTATTTGGAATTGTCTGTGTAAGATTTGGGACATGAGAAGATCATCAAAATAATTAGAAATAAACATGTAAGACTTCATTGATTATAATGTTTCATTCAAACAGGAAATATTGTTAGCTAAAATTAAACAGTATTGGTTCTATAATGAAGATCTTGCTTAAACCACAGGAATGAACATGGTTGCTAGTTATTAAAATGCTAAGCCTACTGTTCAATGGAGCTGGATACTGTGCGGACTCAAATAAAAAGGCAGTGCTGAGTAAAGCACAAAGTGCTGAAGGGCGGCAAGGTGGAGCAGCGGTAGAGTTGCAGCCCTACAGCGCCAGAGACCCGGGTTCAATCCTGACTACGAGTGCTGACTGTACGGAGTTTGTACATTCTCCCCGTGACCGAGTGGGTTTTCTCCAAATTCTTTGGTTTCCTCCCACATTCAAAGACATACAGGATTGTAGGTTAATTGGCTTGGTATAAGAATAAATTGTCCCTAGTGTGTGTAGGATCGTGTTAATGTGCGGGGATCTCGGGTCGACGTGGATTCGGAGGGCCGAAGGGCCTGTTTCCGCTCTGTATCTCTAAACCAGGGGTGGGCAACCTTGTTCTGCATAGGGGCCGGGACGCATGTCTGTGGGCGGATGACGGGCCACATCTATCACGTGTACGCATGGATCCCGCCCCGAATGGCAGGCATCAAATCGCGTGTTCACAGAAAGCAGACAAAAATGCTGGAAAAACTCAGCGGGTGAGGCAGCCCCATGCAATCCTTGCATGTTTCTCCAGCATTTTTGTCTACCAATTTTTCCAGCATCTGCAGTTCTTTCTTAAACGTGTTCACAGAAGGTGCGCGGCCGTGTGGGCGGCTTTGCGCAGGATGCTGTACAGCCAGAGCTCGGTGCTCGGGGCTCGGCGGGCCGGATGATTACGGGGAAGAATATCCGCCTGCGGGCCTAATGATTTCAGATTAAGGGCCGCATTCGGCCCGGGGACCATAGGTTGCCGTCTCCTGCTCTAAACTAAACTAAACCAGCTCAGGCAGCACCTGTGGAGGGAATGGACAGATTATGTTTTGGGTCGGGACCCTTCTTCTGACTGCGAATGTTAGTTAGAGGTTCCTTGCACATACATTGTCAAATCATGTTTTGTTTTACTGAGCTATTTTTGGGAAGGTGAAGCTAAGCTGTCATTCTCCCCACTCACCCAGCCACAGGGCAACAGTGAGCAAGTTCCTTAAACATGGAGCCTGTTTACACTGGAGTACAGTTTTCAGTGGAATTCATTGTCGAAGGAATGGAATACAGAAACAGGAAGGTGTGATTAAATGTAAATGGAGCTTCAGAGATACCGCACCCAGTTTGGGTAAATCAGCTGTCTACAAAAGCTGCATTAAAATGGCCAAAGATTTATTGCACTGTTATTCAGATTAATGCAACTATTCGCAATCCTTTCCCAGGAACGAGCTGCCAGTGGAGGCAGTAGAGGCAAATACTTTAACAGCATTTAACAGACATTTTATACGTGGATAGGAAAGGATTAGAGGTATATGGACCAAACACAGGCTGGTGGGACTAGTGTAGATGAGGCATCTTGGTCGGCATGGACCTTGTTGGACCGAAGGGCCTGTTTCCGTACTGTATGACTCCGTGACTGTACAAGGAGGAAAACCTTTAATATTTAAGAATATGAAGGTGTCTGTTAGTGTGGAGAGAAATTGTTTCCATATGGGTGACTAAGGTGGTATAAATACAAGATAATAATGAACTGGTTGAATGAAACCTTCAGGAGAAATTTCATTACATACACAGTTGTGAACTTACAGCCAAATGGAGTAGCCCAAAATGTTTTAACTCATTTAAAAAGATTGATACAGTATACATTGATATATATACACATATATATATATCAATGTATATAAATATTGGACAGCAGAGTAATATAGAACAGGAAGGTGCTTTGGATAGACTACACTAACAGTCCAGGTAGATCAGTGGTCTTCAACTACAAAGGTTAAACTGATGCATTAAAACAGCCAAAGGTTGTATTCTGTGGCTTCCCGTAAAGTATCGCTAAAAAATATACTTGCTATCAATGCTTTATCGTAAGCAAAAACATGCTGGTGCACATATCAATAAAAATTAAACTGCATTTATCCACAATTTTTTCCTATCAATATAACCCCTCTTCTGTTTTGATTTTGTAACCAATCAATTTCTAAATTAATAACCCAATAAGTAAAGCATTAAACACATTAAAAAATGTCTTACAAATGTGAAAATTTGCTTACAGTTGGATTAAACCATAATTCATAACCAGTGTACTAGGGTACTAAATAACCCAATTTATTTTAGCTTTAGAGATATAGCATGAAAACAGGTGCTTCGGCTCGACGAGTCCACACCGACCATCGGTCACCCGTTCATGCTAGTTCTATGTTATCCCACATTCCCCATCTATTCCCTACCCATTAGAAGCAATTTACAGAGGACCAATTAACTTACAAACCCGCATGTCATTGGGATGGATGGAGGGGAAACCAGAGCACCTGGAAGAAACCCACGCAATCACAGGCAGAATGTGCAAACTCCACACAGACAGCACCCGAGGTCAGGATCAAACCTGGTTTTCATGCGCTGAGAGACAGCAGCTCTGCCTGCTGCACCACTGTGCAGTCCTTCAATTTTAAATGAATTTTAAATGATATTTCACATTAATTGTTAAACATAACGAACAGTTGGTGAATTCTGTTCCCACTGCATTTCCCCTCGGGATGTTATAGTTACCTCAATCTGTCCATGTTCGCGGAAGGAGAGTTTGATGAAAGAGTACTTGCTGCTCTGATACGGGCCTGAATCCTTGTTGGAGGCAGCCGCTTGAAGATGAATGATTATTTTAGCACTGGAAACAAAATAGAACGGTTCAACCTACCGCTGCTTGCAGAGTGGTGTTTAAATTGTCCTATTATAATATACATACTCTACTGATGGATATTCTCAATAACATCCCAGCTGTTATCAGGCAATGGAACCATCCTCTCACCAGCTAGAGAGTGGCCCTGACCTCCCATCCACCTCATTGGAGACCAATGAACTATCTTTAATCAGACGTTGTCTTTCATTATCGTGAGGGGCCTTGATCGGGTGGATGCACCGAGGATGTTCCCAATGATCGGGGAAACTAGAACTAGGGGACATAGTTGCAGAATAAGGGGGGGCTCTTTTAAAACTGAGATGAGGAAGAACTTCTTCACCAAGAGGGTGGTTAATTTATGGAATTCACTGCCCCAGGGAGCAGTGGAAGCAGAAACGTTAAATATATTTAAGTCTAAAATAGATGGTTTTTTAGCTGCCGAGGGGATAAGGGGCTACGGGGAGAGGGCAGGGATATGGACCTAGGTATGGTTAGTATAGTAAGACCTGAGTGATCTCCTGGACAAGTGTCGATCGCCTGGATTGGGGTCGGAGAGGAATTTCCCGGATTTTTTTTCCCGAATTGGACCTGGGTTTTTATCCGGTTTTTTGCCTCCCCCAGGAGATCACGCGGTTCTTGGGGTGGAGAGGGGTGATAGCGGTATAAAGGGGAGGGTAGTGTCTTGTGTTCTGTGTCTTGTGTCTACTGTTTGTGGGTAAGTGTGTCTGTTTAGTGTTCAGCCATGAGCGAATGGCGGTGCGGGCTCGACGGACCTGGTGGTCTACTCTCGCACCTACTTTCTATGTTTCTATGTTTCTATGTTTCTATTATCTGTGCATAGTGGTCAGCTTTTCACTGTACCTCGGTACACGCGATGATAATCAACTAGACTATCCCTGTCTACTTTTAGCCAGAAATTTGCACCATTTAATCAGGGACCAAAAGATAATTATCCCAATTTTGATATTGATGTTGAGTTTAAAATTAAAAGTTCAACAAAGTTGGGGATTTCTCCAAAAGGAAAAAATAAATAAAAATTCAGCTTTGTAAAATGCATTTATAGGGTGATAATGAATGAGTGTTCGGAGACTAATTCTCCTCAGCACGGAATGACTATGACATAAAAGTATGGGGAAAACGGATGGTAACTTAATAACAGGAAATAAAATGAAGCTGCTGATTATTTTATTGGCAAAGTTAGGTCAACATCATGCAGCCATACAAGTCGCTGGTGAGACCACACTTGGAGAGCACTGTGTACAGTTCTGGTCGCCCAGTTACACGAAGGATGTCAATGTGCTGGAGAGAGTGCAGAAGAGATTCAACAGCATGTTACCTGGACTTGCAAAAATAGACACAAAGTAGTGGAGCATTTCAGCGGGCCAGGCAGCAACTCCGGAGAACATGGATAGGTGACGTTTTGGGTCGGGACCCTTCTTCAGACTGATTATGGTGGGGATGGGACAAATCGTGGCATGTGGCAGGTGAAAGGGTTTGCTGGCTTGAGTTACAGGGGGATGTTGGATAGGCTGGGATTTTTTTCTTTGGGGCGTAGGAGGCTGAGGTGTGACCTTATTCAGGTGTACAAAATCATGAGGGGCACGGATAAAGTGATAAATCTCCAGGGTAGGGGATTCTAAAACTAGAGGTCACAGGACAAAGGTGAGAGGGGAGAGATTTAATGGGGACTTCAATGGCAGTTTTTCACTCAAAGGCATTTGGACAGATATAAGGATGGGGTTTAGAGGGATATGGGCCAAATGCAGGCAAATGGAACTAGGCCAGTATGCCAACTTAGTTCAAAGGTTCAAAGATTCATTTATTGTCACATACACCAATGGGTGCAGTGAAATTCGAGTTGCCATTGATAAGAATACAACACAACATTATAAAGAAATTTAACATCAAACATAAAAAACATCCCCCTACAATGGTTGCCACTGTGAGGGAAGGCACAAAGTCCAGTCCCCATCTCCTTGTCCACCCATAGTCGGGCCTATTGAGGCCTCCGCAGTCGCCGCTACGGAGCCCGATGTTTCAGGCCCTTCTCGCCGGGTGATGGTGCTCCGGCGTCGGGAGACTAGTATGCCTGACCTGCTGAATTCTTCCAGCATTTAGTGTTTTGGGTCCAGGGATAATTTTGTGGGAGTTGTCACTTGTCAGAGATGACACATTATGAAAAAAAACAACAATCAAAATCTTTCTACTATGCCTTTTTGAAGCCAAAATGCTGAAAACCTGTGTTGATTTTCCCCGTGATGTATGTGGTCCTTAGAGCATTGTTTAGGTTTAGTTAAGATATAGTGCGGAAACAGGTGATTCAGCGAGGAAACGGCTGATTCAGCGCGGAAACGGGTGATTCAGGGCGGAAACGGGTGATTCAGGGCGGAAACGGGTGATTCAGGGCGGAAACGGGTGATTCAGGGCGGAAACGGGTGATTCAGGGCGGAAACGGGTGATTCAGCGCGGAAACAGGCTCTTCGGCCCACCGAGTCCACACCGACCAGCGATCCCCGCACATTAACTCTATCCTGCACACACTTGGGACAATTTACTTTTTTTTTTTTAATACCAAGCCAATTAACCTACAAACCTGTACTCCTTTGGCGTGTGGGAGGAAACCGAAGATCTTGGGAGAAAACTCACGCAGGTCACGGGGAAAACGTATAAACTCTGGATCGAGCGCAGGTCCCTGGCATTGTAAGGCAGTAGCTCTACCGCTATGCCACCGTGCCGCCCACTGATATTATAATACAAAACAAAAGCACTACATTATCTGACTGTTCATATCTAACGCTGCTGGAAATGATGAAATATCTCGACTCCAGGCTGAATAACAAGTTTGACACAATATTTAACACAACACTGCTGTTTCATCAGCTGTCCCTCATTTCTTCCTTCTTTTCCGGAAAGACAACTCCAATCTAGGAAGAGCAAAGGTTCATGTGCCAAAGTGTTGCAGGCACTTCCCAAAAGAATAATAAACTCAACTCATTAATTACAGCACCGTGCGGTAGAGTGCACGCTTCCTACCAAAACAAACCCTTCAGTTGGAGTCACAGCCAACAGAAACATTGCATTAGCCGGTCAGGCATGACGATTGCAGAGAATCGGTGTCAACATTTCATTATCCCCATCACTATCTCTGATCAGAATTAATATCTATGAAAATAAAGCATCTCTTTTTTGGTTTTGATCTCAATGTTGGTATGACTCAAACTTAGTTTCAAGAGATTTTAATTTCTTTAAAGATAGGGTTCCCAAGTTCACAAGTAGTAGGAGCAGAATTAAGCCATTCGGCCCATCATGTCAATGCCATTCAATCATGGCTGATCTATCTTTCCCTCTCAACCTCATTCTCCCCATTACCATTGATACTCTTACTAATCAAGAATCTTTCAATCACCGCCTTGAAAATACTCAATGTCTTGACCTCCACTGCCGTCTGTGGCAATGAATTCCAGATTCACCACCTTTGGACTAAATAAATTACTCCTTATCTCCTTTCCAAATTCCTCCATATCTGCTTTTATTCTGTGGTTGTGCCCTCTGGCTCTGGACACCAGTGAAACATCCTCTCCACATCTACTCTATCCAAGCCTTTCACTATTCGGTAAGTTTCAATAAGGTCGCCCCTCATTCTTCCAAACTCCAGTGAGTACAGGCCCAGAGCCATCAAACGCTTATCATACATTAACCCAATCATTCCCTGGGATTATTCTGGTGAACCTCCTCTGGACCCTCTCCAACTCCAGCACATCCCTCCTCAGATATGGGGCCCAAAACTGCTCACAATATTCCAAATGCAGTCTGACCAGCGCCTTATAGAGCCTCAGCATTACATCCATGCTTTTATATTCGAGTCCTCTTGAAATAAATGCTGGCATCGCATTTGCTGGTGAATTTGTGGGATTCATTGCCACAGACGGTTGTGGAGTCCAAGGCATTGGGTATTTTTAAAGCCGTGTGGATCGGTTCTCAATTTGTAAGGGTGTCAAAGGCTACGGGAAGAAGGCAGGAGAATGGGGTTGAGTGGGAAAGATAGATCAGCCATGATCGAATGGTGGATGGGCTGAATTGGTCTATGTCTTCTGGTCCCATGATATGACTAACTTCCACATTTATGCACAGGAATCCCACACTTGCTGACAACCAACACAGGAAATGTCAGCATTACGCACAGGATGGCGGCATTTCTGCAGCAAAATCAGAGCCAATATCTCAGATAATTGCTTTTGTAACAATCTACTGAAATGGCTCTTTGGATTAAATCCAGTGATTTACAGGTCCACTCAGGTAAAATTAGTTTAGAGAAGTTTCACTTTACCTTTTTCCTATTCCAGCTGCCTGTTCTTCAAAGAAAACAATCTGCCACAGAGGCAGCGCGATGCAGCAATCCTGTGTTCATGGCAAATGGAGAAATAATTTAGCGGCTGAACTCCAGCAAAGTTTGACCTTGAATATTGCAATGTGGGGGTAAGCACTGATCCTCCGAAATGAATCAGATGCTGGAAATGCTCAACAGGTAAAGGGAGCAAGTGTGAAGATCAACTCAGACTTTAAACATGAGCATTTGAAGGCACTGGGTCTGTACTTGCTGGAGTTTAGAAGGATGAGGGGAGACCTTATTGAAATGTACCGAATAGCGAAAGGCATGGATAGCGTGGATGAGGGGAGGATGTTTCCACTGGTGTCTAGAGCCAGAGGGCACAACCTCAGAATAAAAGCAGGTAAGGGGGAGTTTCTTTAGTCAGAGGGTGGTGAATCCGTGGAATTCATTGCCACAGATGGCAGTGGAGACCAAGACTTGAGGTTATGACATCTTCCCTCAGTTCTGAAACATGAACTCTCTCTTCCTCAGCCCCAGTATTTCTGCTTTTAGTTGATATTTTCAGCATTTAAACTTGACTTGCCTACTATTATTTTGATTTAAAGATACAGTAAATGCTGAAAATCATACACTGTGGCAGAAATCGATACAAGGATCCACTATTAAAAAATAAAGGCAGAGTTTTCTCAATGTGGTGATTTTATTATTTATGACACTATTTTTTTTTGTTTAATATATTTTATAACAACTTCCAATAATGGTACAACATTAATATGAGTGTTCCTGAGGCATGTCACTGAAATGTTATCAAACAAAAAGTGGACAACGTTCTGATGAAGGGCCTCAACCTGAAATGTCATCTGAGCCTTGTTCTCCAAAGATGCTGCCTGACCCATTGAGTGACTCCAGCACTTTGTGTCCTTAAAACAGGAACACTTTCTACCCTTTTCACATTCTTGATTTCAGACAATCCTGAAACAAGCAAGATGTGGCCTTCTAAGCCTTTCCAATCCACATATCTGTCCAAATGCTTTTTTTCTCTGGCAGCTCATTCCAGATACGGACTACCCTGTGAGTGAAATGGGTGCACCCGAGGTCCTTAAATCTCTCTCCTCTCACCTGAACCCTGTGCCCTCTAGTTTTAGTTCTCAGAGTGCAGATAAATTGTTCCCTGAAAGTGGCATCACAGGTAGACCTGGCGCTGATACATCGCGAGGCTGGCGATGCCTTACCGGGGATCGCCGTCTGGAGCCCGGAGTGCTGGACCTGCTGCACCGACATCATGGAGCTGCGGTTTGCGGAGCTCCCAACGCGGGCGGCGCTGATCAACAACGCGGGGTCCTGCGACTCCGCCCGGCTCGGCCTGCGGACTCGGGAGCTGCGGACTCCGGCTGCGGGAGGCGGCTGATCAGGAGGTCCGGGCCGCTGAGGAGAAGGATGTTCACCGTCGGGGTTCGGCGTCGGCATTCCACCAGCCCGGCGTGAGGGCCTGAACATCGGGCCGCCCGGGGCGGCGACTGCGGGTGCTAGGAAGGCCTCGACCACGAGTGAAAATCTGGGAAGAACGGAGGGGAGGCTGGCTGGACTATGGTGCCTTCCTCACCTTGGTGCCACTGTGTTATGTTGTGTCGTGGACTTTCAGTGTTTGTGCTTTTTTGTTTGTTTTTTTTTAAATTCTATTAAGGGAAATTCATTTCGTTGTCTCTAACTGAGACAATGACAATAAATTTGAATACAATACAATACAATACAGTGAAGAAGACTTTATGCACACTAGCCTTCATCAGGCAGGGAATTGAGTATACAGTTGTACAAGATGTTGGTGATGCTGCATTTGAAGTATTGTGTTCAGTTTTGGTCACCCTGCCGTAGGAAAGATGTCATTAAAGCTAGAAAGAGTGCAGAGATTTACGCGGATGCTGTCAGAACTCGAAGGTTGGGAGAGGGAGGGCAGGCTAGGACTTTAATTCTTGGAGCTGACGGGAACTGAGAATAGATGTGGTGAATGCACCGAATCTTTTCCCCAGGGTAGGGGAATCAAGAACCAGGGCACAAGGCAAAAAGTGAGAGGTGGAAGATTTAACAGGAACCTGAGCGGCAGCATTTTTTTCACACCGAGGGTGGTGGGTACATGGAACAAGCTGCCAGAGGTGGTAATTGAGGCAGGTACTGTGGCATCATTTCGCAGCAGCCCGGGGCTCGATTGGATCGACAAGAAGCCGAGCGGTGGATCAGACACAGCCTGCAGCGGCACGGTGAGGCGGAGCAGCAGTGGAGGACATCGACACATCCTCAGGACAAGCCGAACCCTGCAACTCCGACCCAGTGCCACTGCCAGGACAACAGGCCTTTATGGTTAAGGCTCGACACTTTTTATAACTTTGTACTTAATTATAAAGATGGTGCTAAAAATTCTTGTGTATTGCTTCAGGGTCATCTACTATTCCTGTGCTCATGTATGTTTGGCTTATGTATTGTAAGACATTACTGCAAAAAATAACCTCACCGTACTGTACAAGCGACAATGAAGTACCATTTGATCTTTGAACATTTGGACAGGTATGTGGATTGCAAAGGTTGAGAGGGATTATGGGCCCTGCAGCAGCATTCAAACATTATTTTATTACAAGTTATATTTAATTCACTGTATTTTCAAAAATGAAACATGTTTTATGAATTTTAAAAACCGAACTTTGCGCAGTACATTTGAAATTATGTTCAAGAAACTTACAGAAGTTTTTTGGTCTCTCCAGAGTAATCTGTGTGTGGTGAGCAGAAGGGAGCCAGAGTCAAATTTTGTCTGCAATAAAAACGCAGTGTGTTATCTTCATATTCACAGATGTACGTTATTCAGGCATTGCTCGTGGTACACGACAAAAGGTTTATCACTCCGACCGTTATACATTATATTACCAGGGACAAGTGTAAAGGACATGTCCCACTTTCCCGAATTCTCCCGATGTCTCCCTTGATTCAAACTCGCAGAATGTTCGTAACGAGTCCGTAGTAGTCCGTGGATATATCGTAGCGGCTCGTTATGCCAGCCGTAGGTACTCGGGGCATCAGGTAAGTCGGGACATTTTTTTCCAGCCTGATAAAAAATGTCCACGAGTAAAAAAATAGTCGGGGGGATGCCCCGAGTACCTACGGCTGGCGTAACGAGCCACTACGATATATCTACAGCCTCCTATGGACTCGTTATGAACATTCTGCGAATTTGAATCAAGGGGAAAACTCGGGAGAATTTGTGAATAACTCGGGAAAGTGGGACAGGCCCTCAAGTCTAGTTTGTAACCTGACAGTGTGGGGATAGATTCAAGGGTCCATTTTTTTTTTTTTTTATGGAGTTGGGTCTTTATTTAAAAAAATCACACATGTATTCCAGAAGAGGTTATTAACTGTACGTACAATTGAAAGAGAAGAGCAAACACAAAGTGCTGGAGGAACCCAGCAGGTCAGGCAGCATCTGTGGAGGGAATTGACAATGTTTCAGGTCTTCAGACTCTGGGCCGAAGGGTCTCTTCCTGTGCTATACGCTTCTATATCCTCTGATGCTCCAGAAAAGGCAATCCAGGTTTGTCCAACCTCTCCATCCACCACCCTAACCGTTCATTCCCCTAACCAGCAGTGCACAGTATCTGCAGTGTGCACCATCTACATGGTTCTAGACCAGGCAATGTCAGGACTCCACCAGCAAGAAGCACAATGACTTGTGACAATGGAGCACACCAGGCCATGTACCTACTCACACAGCCACTGACCAGATGAAGAAAGGTCCCGACCCAAAGCATTCTGTCCATTCCCTCCACAGATGCTGCCTGACCCGCTGAGTTCCTCCAGCACTCTGTGTTTCGCTCAAGTTTCCAGCATCTGCAGTCTCTTGTGTCTCAATTGAAAATGATAACTGACTATTAATAATTCTCTCTCAATAATCTCAGCGTTTCCTTTCCAGCGAGCATTAGCAAAGATTATAAACCACTCTCCTTGTCTCATTCTCACTGATGTCCCACATGTGACAAATCTATCTCCAATCATACAGGTGTGATCTACCGTTGAAGACTTTATATCAGTCAAGCATAGAAACATAGAAAAATAGGTGCAGGAGTAGGCCATTCGGCCCGTCAAGCCAGCACCATCATTCAATATGATCATGGCTGACCATCTAAAATGAGTACCCCCGTTCCTCCTTTCCCCCCCATATCGCTTGATTCCTTTAGCCCCGAGAGCACTTTCTTCCCAAAAACCCTTTCTGGCTTAAGTCCTCCCTCCACCACCTCCAGTTTAAATTCCATTTGGAATATTTTGGAGAACCAAGAAACCAAGAACCAAGAATAAGCTAAATCTCACTCTTGAAAACATTCAGTGAATTGGCCTCCACTGCCTTCTGTGGCAGAGAATTCCACAGAATTCTCAAGCACAACGTATAGCAGCATCTCTGGAGAACAGGAATAGGTGACATCTGAAGAAGGATCTCGACCTGAAATGTCACCTATCCATGTTCCCCAGAGATGCTGCCTGACCTGTTGAGTTACTCCAGCACACTGTGAAACGTCACCTATCCATGTTCCCCAGAGATGCTGCCTGACCTGCTGAGTTACTCCAGCACACTGTGAAACGTCACCTATCCATGTTCCCCAGAGATGCTGCCTGACCTGCTGAGTTACTCCAGCACACTGAAATGTCATTGATCCATGTTCTCCAGAGATGCTGCCTGACCTGCTGAGTTACTCCAGCACACTGTGAAACGTCACTGATCCATGTTCTCCAGAGATGCTGCCTGACCTGTTGAGTTACTCCACTACTCTGTGTCTCAAGTTGCAGATTGCTCACTGACACCATCTGGTGGCCACCGGAGTCCACAATTTCAGATAAACATTACAGAGAAAAATAGAGTTGACCCGACAGAACTGGCAAGTGAGAGGATGGTGGGGAACAGCTTAAATATCTGGCTACTGCAACACTTTAAAAGATCAAGAAGCAGGCTACTTTGTACAACTTCTCATCAGAGACAGTGGTACCACATCAGGATTGTATTATTGCAAAATCATTCTACTACAAACAAGTGCTGACATGATTCACTCTTTTTTTTGTCTGCATTATTGTCTGCAACATTTTATAACAGTCATACAGAACGGACTTAAGCCCTTCTTGCCTATGCCGACCAAGATGCCTCATCTGCACTAGCCAACCTGCCTGTGTTTAGCCCATATCCTACCTATCCATGTACCTGCCCAAATGTCTTTTATGTGTTGTTCCAATGCAGAGAGACCAGAACTGAACACAATATTCCAAATGCGGCCTCACCAACATGTTATAACTGTGAATAGGACCTCCCAACTTCTGTAGTCAATACTCTGACTGCTGAAGGCCAATGTGCCGGAAGCCTTCTTGACCACCCTATCTAGCTGCGATGCTACTTTCAAGGAACTACCCCCTGGATCCTGCTCTACAACACTCGAAGATCGGAGTAAAGCTCAGATCGTGACACCAGCTCCGTCACGGTGTCATATGTCAGTATTTGTGTTTCAGCACTGTGTTTTAGTGTTATTAAACCCCAAAGGTCTCCTGAGAAAAGAAGGCTTGAGCTAAACTTGGCTCAGGAGAGAATAGTTGAGTGGGATTAGATTTATTATTCTCTGCTGCTGCAATCAGACCATTGTGGTGGATTGAGTGGATAGATATGCTGGACTTTTCTCTTTGGAGTACGAGGCTGAGAGGTGACCTTATTGAACCGGTTTGGATCTATTATTGTCACGTGTGCTGAGGTACAGTGAAAAACTTTGTTTTACATGCTATCCAAACTGGCCTGGACAGAGTGGATGTGGAGAGGATGTTCCTTGAGGAAGGAGATGAGGAAGTTCTTTAGTCGTAAACTACCCAAACGATTATAGATATTAATTATATATTATAGATATAGATATTACTAGACTAAGTGGGACCCGTTGGGTCCCATGTTCACACTGGAGGGCTGGTCCCCCGACGCAATATTCCACCTCTCCCCCAATTCCAATATTGGTGGCCAGTGGGGGGGTTTTCTGGAGTGCTGATATGGGTTCTTGGGGTGGCAGCTCAGTTCCTCAAGCCTGATCTGCTGGCAGCTCACTCACGGCTGGTGGGCTGGCAGTTGACTCATGACTATTCCTTGAAATTCCATTTCAAGCAGGGTGCAAGTCCACCAAATTCAAATCCATGTTCCTACCTTCAAGCAGGGTTCAAGACCACCAAATTCAAGTGCAGTTTCTTACCACTATGAGCAGGGTGCAAGGCCACCGAATTCAAGTACAGTTTCCAACCACTTCAAGCAGGGTGCAAGGCCACCAAATTCAGTGCAGTTTTATTCCACTTCAAGCAGGGTCCAAGGCCACCAAATTCAAATGCAGCTTCATACCATTTCATGCAGGGCGAAACCACCATAAAACCACACAAAACACCAAACTCACAGTTCAGTAGACATTCAGTGTGTTCAGTTGATTCACAGCTCAGACAGAGTCATGACCTCTCCCTCCCCCATCATGCAGAGACTGAGCCACACCCACATTTCCGGGTTTTATAACCCCTCCCCCTCCCACCAGAAAAGGTGTGGCTTTCAGGGCATGATTGAGATGAGAGAGATTCTCAACATTTTTTAAACAATAATAACACTTTTATTTTTCATTGATGGGAAGAATTCTCTGCACCAGCTCAGCGGAGGGGGGACTGAGTAAGATGGCCAAAAATCACAGCCGCAATTGGTAGCGTTCTATCTAAAATCAATATAAAGTGCAAACAGGAAGTGCATTTGCAGTAGTGCCTTTTACCTTCAAGCCAAAGAAACCAAGCTGTCATTTGCAGTAAGTAGTGCCTTTCAACTTCAAGCCAAAGCACCCAAGCCACCATTTGCAGTAAGAAATGCCTTTCAACTTCATGCCACCATTTGCAGTAAGTAGTGCCTTTCAACTCATGCCACCATTTGCAGTAAGTAGTGCCTTTCAACTTCAAGCCAAAGCACCCAAGCCACCATTTGCAGTAAGTACTGCCTTTCAACTTCAAGCCAAAGCACCCAAACAACCATTTGCAGGCAGTACCTTTTTACTTCAAACAAACCATATTTTCATTTTCAAACCACATTAAGGGTACTCACAGTTGTGTAGACAATTGTTCAGTGTCATTCAGAGCTCAGAGAGACGTGACCCTTGGCTTCATCTATCTTGCAGAGAGTGCGTGATGCACACCACTTCCTGGTTTTATAGTCCCTCCCCCTCCCTCCAGCAGGTGCAGCAGAGAGAATGGTGATTTTTTTAAACTTCAAGCCAAAGCTCCCAAGCCACCATTTGCAGTAAGTAGTGCCCTTTGAACTTTAAACCAAAGCTCCCAAGCCACCATTTGCAGTAAATAGTGCATTTCAACTTCAAGCCAAAGCACCCAAGCCACCATTTACAGTAAGTAGCGCTTTTCAACTGCATGCCACCATTTGCAGTAAGTAGTGCCTTTCAACTTCAAGCCAAAGCACCCAAGCCACCATTTGCAGTAAGAAGTGCCTTTCAACTTCAAGCCAAATCACCCAAGCCATCATTTGCAGTAAGTAGTGCTTTTCAACTTCAAGCCAAAGCACCCAAGCCACAATTTGCCATAAGTAGTGCCTTTCAACTTCAAGAAAAGCACCCAAGCCACCATTTGCAGTAAGTAGTGCCTTTCAACCTCAAGCCAAAGCTCCCAAGTCACTATTTGCAGTAAGTAGTGCCTTTCAACTTCATGCCACCATTTGCAGTAAGTGGTGCCTTTCAACTTCATGCCACCATTTGCAGTAAGAAGTGCCTTTCAACTTCAAGCCAAAGCATGCAATCCATCATTTGCAGTAAGCAGTGCCTTTCAACTTCAAGCAAAGCACCCAAGCCACCATTTGCAGTAAGTAGTGCCTTTCAACCTCAAGCCAAAGCACCCAAGCCACCATTTGCAGTAAGTAGTGCCTTTCAACTTCATGCCACCATTTGCAGTAAGTAGTGCCTTTCAACCTCATGCCACCATTTGCAGTAAGCAGTGCCTTTCAACTTCATGTCACCATTTGCAGTAAGTAGTCCCTTTCAACTTCATGCCACCATTTGCAGTAAGCAGTGCCTTTCAACTTCAAGCCAAAGCACCCAAACAACCATTTGCAGGCAGTGCCTTTTTACTTCAAACAAACCATATTTTCATTTTCAAACCACATTAAGGGTACTCACAGTTGTGTAGACATTTGTTCAGTGTCATTCAGAGCTCAGCGAGACGTGACCCTTGGCTTCATCCATCTTGCAGAGAATGAGTGAGGCACACCACTTCCTGGTTTTATAGTCCCTCCCCCTCCCTCCAGCAGGTGCAGCAGAGAGAATGGTGATTTTTTTAAACTTCAAGCCAAAGCTCCCAAGGCACCATTTGCAGTAAGTAGTGCATTTCAACTTCAAGCCAAAGCACCCAAGCTACCATTTGCAGTAAGTAGTGCCTTTCAACTTCATGCCACCATTTGCAGTAAGTAGTGCCTTTCAACTACAAGCCAAAGCACCCAAGCCACCATTTGCAGTACGAAGTGCCTTTCAACTTCAAGCCAAATCACCCGCCATCATTTGCAGTAAGTAGTGCCTTTCAACCAAGCCAAAGCACCCAAGCCACCATTTGCAGTAAGTAGTGCCTTTCAACTTCAAGCAAAGCACCCAAGCCACCATTTGCTGTAAGTAGTGCCTTTCAACTTCAAGCAAAGTACCCAAGCCACCATTTGCTGTAAGTAGTGACTTTCCACTTCAAGCCAAAGCACCCAAGCCACCATTTGCAGTAAGTAGTGCCTTTCAACTTCAAGCCACCATTTGCAGTAAGTAGTGCCTTTCAACTTCATGCCACCATTTGCAGTAAGTAGTGCCTTTCAACTTCAAGCCAAAGCATCCAAACAACCATTTGCAGGCAGTGCCTTTTTACTTCAAACAAACCATATTTTCATTTTCAAACCACATTAAGGGTACTCACAGTTGTGTAGACATTTGTTCAATGTTATTCAGAGCTCAGAGAGACGTGACCCTTGGCTTCATCCATCTTGCAGAGAGTGAGTGAGGCACACACTTCCTGGTTTTATAGTCCCTCCCCCTCCCTCCAGCAGGGGCAGCAGAGAGAACGGTGAATTTTTTTTAAACATTAATATCTCTCTGATTTGTCATCAATGGGAAAAATCCTCCGCACCCGTAAGGCGGAGGGGGGCTTTGAGCGAGGTGGTCAAAAATGACGGCCGTAGGTGGCGGCGTTCTGTCGGAAATCGCAGCACAGTGGGCCAAAAGCGGCCAAGATCAGAGATTTAGTAATATAGATAGATATTAAATTATAGATATTGAGATATATTAAATATATTATATATTAAGTTCTAGATGCGGATACAATTATGACTTTTAAAAGACATTTGAACTGATACATGGATAGGAAGGGTTTAGATAATGATATTATAGATATAGATATTATAGATGTAGATATTGTTATATAGATATTAAGTTAGGAAGGGTTTAGATAATTATATTATAGATATATATATTATAGATATTGTTATAAATATAGATATTGTTATATATTAAATATATTAAGTTATAGATGCAGATACAATTGTGACTTGTAAAATACATTTGAACAGATACATGGATAGGAAGGGTTTAGAGGGATGTGGGCCAAATGCAGACCAATGGGACTAGCCCCGTGTGCCAACTTGGTAGCATAGATACGTTGGGCCGAAGGGCCAGTTTGCTGTCCAGGTCCGCGACCGTGTGGACGGACACTCAGTAATATTTCTGGTGACACTGTTGTTGTCCTTTGGTCCCCGGTCGGTGCAGGTTACAGATGGGTGGGCATGGATTTGTCGGCCGGGTCCCGCTGACTGCAGACTCTCCCACCGGCACCACACACACACAGAGACACACACACACGCATAGATACACACACACACATAGATACACACACACACATACACACACACACATATACACACACATACACACACACACATAGATACACACACACATACACACATAGATACACACACACATACACACACAGACACACACACAGACACACACACACATACACACACATACACACACACACACACACACAGACACACATACACATACACACACACACACACACACACAGACACACATACACACACACATACACACACACACAGACATACACACACAGACATACACACACACACACAGACACACACACACATAGATATATACACACACACACACACACATAGATATACACACACACACACACAGCTTGAGGTGAAGGCGATGCTCGGTCGGGAGAGTTTAACCCGCCTGCCCGGTGAATGCTGGTGGAGCCCAGGCCCGGAGCCCGACACTCGCGTAGCGCCGGACGCCGTCTCTCCTCACCTTGTCGTCGCCGTCGTAGAGGCGGACACCGCGCTGCTGGATCACCAGGGTCTCGGTCATGTCCAGCAGGCCGTTGGCCCACGCCCAGCGGTCCATGGCCGGCGGGGGCAGCAGCAGCAACGGAGGCCGAGGCGGAGACGGCAGCGGCGGACCAGGCCCGGACTCAGCACCACCACCTGCCGGGGACAGCGGGCACTGCAGGCGCTGCCCTCATGTGCAATCGTGAAGTTGTGATTACCAGCATCATAAACCAGCACCAGCACCAGCAGTTAATAATAATTATTATAATAATAATAATAATATATTTTATTGTCATTGCACATCAGTGCAATGAGATTTAGTATGCAGCTTCCAACCGAGGTCAAAAAAATAAAAATAAATAAACTGCGACGTGACCATCTGAGGGATACAGTCCAGGGGGGATGGGGGGCACTCAGCAGGGCCGGTTCAGAGCCGCTATAGCTCTGGGAATGAAGCTGTTCCTGAATCTGGAGGTTCGGGCTTAGAAGGCCTTGTAACATCTGCCGGAGGGAATAGTTCGAACAGTCCGTTAAAAGGGTGTGAGGAGTCTTTATGGATGCTGACGGCCTTCCTGAGGCACCGTGTGTGGTAGATGCCCTCCAAGGCTGGTAGTTGTGTCCAAATAATCTGCGCTCTGTGGACGACGAGCTGAAGAGCTCTCCTCTCCGCCTCCGTGCAGCTGAGATACCACACAGAGATGCCATACGTTAATATGCTCTCTGTGGTGCAGCACTAGAAGGTTGTCAGCAGCTGTTGGGACAGACCATCTTTTTTAATGTCCTCAGGAACAACAGTCGTTGCTGTGCCTTTTTGACCAGCACAGCAGTGTTAGTGGACCATGTGAGGTCCTCTGAAATGTGAGTGCCCAGAAACATAAAGCTGGACACTCTCTCCACACTTTCCCCGTAGATGGAGATTGGGGCGTATTCTCCATTATGGAACCTCCCGAAGTCAATAATCAGCTCCTTGGTCTTGGAGGTGTTTAGTGACAAGTTGTTACGTGCGCACCAGTCCTCCAGGTTCTGCACCTCCGCTCTGTATTTTGTTTCATCACCGTTGGTGATCAGCCCAATCACTGTTGTGTCGTCTGCAAACTTCACGATGGTGTTGGTGTCGTATGCAGGAACACAGTCGTGAGTGAAGAGGGAGTAGAGCATGGGGCTTAGTACACAGCCCTGTGGTGTGCCGGTGCTCAGGGTGATATGGAGGACAGGTGAGGGCCCAGTCTCACTGCCTGTGGAGGACAGGTGCGGTCGCTCCGTCAGAAAGTTCAGGATCCAATCGCATGTCGGCGAGCTGAGGCCTAGCTGGTGGAGTTTGGTGGTGAGCTTGGTGGGGGGTTTTAGAGAGAGTGTTTGTCATGTGTCCCGTGCAATGGAATTCTTCCTTCCAGCAGCCGCTTAACAGGTTTGTAAATACAGAGCTCCATACATAATATGATAAGCAAAAAAAAAAAATGTTGAATTAAAAAAATCGCAATATAGTGCAAAACTAAACCAAGCCCAGTCCCTAGTGCAATCCAGGTAGTTCGTAGTTCATGTGCTTCTGCACAACACACAGTGCTGAGTAGGTCAGGCAGCATCTCTGGAGAACATGGATAGGCGACGTTTCGGGTCGGGACCCATCTTCAGACTGATTGTAATAAGGGGGTGAAAGCTAGAAGAGAGGAGGAGGTGGGATAGGGCCTTAACCCAAAACAACACCTGTCTGTGTTCTCCACAGATGCTGCCTGACCCACTGACTCACCCAACACTTTGTCTCTTAGTTTTGTAAACCAGCATCTGCAGTTCTGTGAGTCTACTCTCATAGCTAGGTATCAGTAGTGATAGGTAGATACATTGGCAGATGGGTGGAGTAAGTGACAAAGCCTCGAAGAGAAAATGAGACCAAAGGGTGTCAGATAAGGTGAGAAGAGGAGGAGTGAAATGTAAAGCAACAGGGGGAAGGATGGGGGGGGGGGGGGGGGGAAGAGGGGGACGAGAAGAGGGGGACGAGAAGGGGGGGAAGAGAAGAGGGGGAAGAGAAGAGGGGGACGAGAAGAGGGGGACGAGAAGAGGGGGACGAGAAGAGGGGACGAGAAGAGGGGGACGAGAAGAGGGGAAGAGAAGAGGAGAGTGGAGGGGGGAGAGGGGAGAGAGTAGGGGTGAGAAGAGAGGGGAGTGGGGTGAGAGGGAGGGTGAGAGGGGAGGTGAGCGGGATGGGGGAGGGAGAGGGGGTGGGAGGGTGGTGGGGTAGAGGGTGAGGGGGGTGGGGGTGGTAGGAGGGGAGGGGGTAGTGGGGTGGGGTGTAGTGGGGATAGTGGGAGGGGGTAGTGTGGGAGGGGGGGGTAGTGGGAGGGGGGGGGGTAGTGGGGAGGGGGGGGGGGAGTGGGAGGGGGGGTAGAGGGGAGGGGAGGGGGGGTGGAGGGAAGGGGAAGGAGGTCGCTGCCATTGCCCGCATTTGGACCATATCCCTATGATCTTTGCTTTAAACCAAAGATCTTGCTTCGCTATAAGATCTTTGCTTAGAACTCTGCTCTAAGATCTTTGCTTTAAACCCCGTGCGCCTGCATTGATTGGCGGGTTTGAGTTGCTACAGGAGCGCAGCGGCCAATGAGCGGATGGGCGGGAGAATCAAATGGCAACAAGCGGCGGTTGGCGGGAGGGAGGGACCAGCAGAGCAGCCGAGGTGGAGCAGGAGTGAGTGGACCCGGGACCAGTAGTGCAGTGATCGGGGCTGCTGCATTTATACCGGGACTGCTGCATTTATACCGGGGCTGCTGCATTTATACCGGGGCTGCTGCATTTATACCGGGGCTGCTGCATTTATACCGGGGCTGCTGCATTTATACCGGGGCTGCTGCTCGAGGAGACTAGCCCGGGGCTGGTGGTCCTGTCAGGAGGTCGGGGACTGGGGAGGTCGTGGCTGCTGCAGTAACCCGGGGCTCGAGTTAGTTATTCCGGTTACTGTCGGAGATACCGGGGCTACGACACATGGCGACCGTGGCGAGCGCTCGGACATCGGGGAGACCGCGACACGCCATGTCTTACCAAGGTAGGGAGCAGAGGGGGTTAACTGGGGCCGGCCCGGTGAGACTTGCAAAAAAACAAACCAGACACAAAGTGGTGGAGGAAGCCAGCGGGTCAGCAGCATCTGTGGGCCGGGAGCCTCCAGTCTGGTGGGAGAGCAGGAACTACGGGAGAGGGAGCAGTGAGAGGGGAAGTCTCACACAGGCGAGGTGAACTGCTTCAAAGCTGGAAGGGCTGGCGTGGTTTGGGTGGGAAGGGATGAGTTAACCAGGGATTGGCGCTGGGAACGGTCTCTGGGGAAAGGGGTGGAGTGGGAAGATGTGGCTAGTGGTGGGAGCCCATTGGAGGTGGAGAGAATGTCGGATGATTATGTGTTGTTAGCCACTAGGGCAAGGGTTCCCAACCTGGGGTAAATTTGTTGATTCTGGATATTTGTACGTTTTTTCTCATTGACTGACTGTTTGGTTCCGGTATACCGGTATCTGTTCATCATTAGTCCATAATAAGTGAAATAACATTGTTATGTGCTATTGAAGTTGCCTGGGGTAAACTGGATGAAAACGGTTGGGAACCCCTACACTGGGCTGTGTTGTGTCTGGTGGCATGGGGAGCAAGAGCAGAGGAATGTAGCAATATTACAAAATTTTGAGATTTAAAAAATCAAGTGCAATTTATCCCATCAGACAAAGCAAAAAAAGAAGTTTAATTTGACACCTAATTCACTTTCATATCTCAAGTATTTAGAATGTTATGGCCATTTTCATACTCGGAAATTAGCATCTTGTTCCCTATTGATTTTCTATGGACATAACAAAAAAGCTGTGATCATGGACAGTCAAAAGCCCATAACCTTAAAAATTAAGAGATCTGAATGAAATTTTCAGTTATCATAGATTGAAGCATTCTGAAACAAATATAAAATAATCTTACTTGGATGATCTGAAATTAAAGCATATAATCAGTTAGTTACCCAATTGTAGCTAATTTCAAACTTCAATTACTAGATCTAAACGTCTATCCATTTCTTAATAAATGATTAATATTTTTAAATAGCCTAAGTGTCCAAATAATATTCACAAATAATTCACAATGAAACATGATTTTTAAATCTCATTTACATTAATTTATAGGCCAAATGGAAGGAATTTAGTGTTTAATTGCTGTAAATTAAAGTCCATTTAAATCAGCTTTCTAGTGGGATCCTGTGAACACGCTGGTTTAGAACGTTCACATTGCGGTAGATTTGTGCCCTCAAATGCCCAGAAAAATACTGCGGGATATAATGGGGCCCAAATTAGCTACTCGCAACATTAAACTTTGTATAAAGGGATCTTAAGAAGCCCTTTTTAATGTAAAAATAAACAGCCTACCTTCTGTTGTCCCCTTTATGAGATCCGGCCGGTTGCCGCGGTCGTGGGTTTAGAGGTTAATTTTTAAACTACTATAACAATTAGATAAAGCCGTTAAAAGTAATAATAGCTAAAGCGACGGAATCTTCCAGCGATTTTTCGTTAATAATTAACTAGGCTGAACATCCTCGATTTGAACAAACTAGGGAAAATCGCGTTTTAAACCCGACCCCCTCTAAACGGCGCCAAAATCGCGCACACCCGCAGCGACAGATTTTCAGCGAAGCTTCAGGTACGCTTTGCAACATACCTAAGTAATGGGGTACCGAGGAGACGCGTGTATGGGGCACATCTATGATGGAAGAGGGGAATCCCCATTATCTAAATAATGAGGACATCTCGAATGTATGAAACGCCACATCTTTGGCACAGATGCAGCGTGGACTGAGGAATTGGGAGAAGGAGGATATAGTCTTTGCCAGAGGCAGGGTGGGAAGAAGTGTAGTCTCGATAGCTGTTGGGGGTCAGTGGGTTTGTAATATATGTCAGTCGACATTCTATCTCCTGTGATGGTGACGGTGAGATCTAGAAAGGGGAGAGAGGTGTCGGAGATGGTCGAAGTGAATTTGAGTGTAGGATGGAAATTGGTGAAGTTAATGAAGTCCGTGAGTTCTGCATGAGTGCAGGAGGTAGCACCGATGCACTCATCAACCCGGCTTTTACACTCCCCTTGCCACCTAACCTCTCCCCCTCTGAACGTACCGCTCTGCGATTACTCTGCAGCAACCCCGACATTATCATCAAACCCGCGGTCAAGGGAGGTGCCGTGGAGACCTTTACCGCACTGAGGCCAGGCGCCAACACTCGGACACCTCCACCTACTTCCCCTTGGACCATGATCCCACAGCGAGTGCCAGGCCATAATCTCACAGATCATCTCTGATTTTGTCACTTCCAGCTGTCTTCCCTCTACCCACCCCCCACCCCCCCCCCCCCCCCCCCCCCCCCCACATGCTCCAACCTTCTCATTCTCCAGCACTGCCTGGATTTACCTTCTCCCCAAAATCCATAAACACAACTGCCCTGGCAGGAGATGCAACACCTGTCCCTATACCTCCTCCCTCAACTCTGTCCAGGGCAAAGATCCTATAGCAAGCAAGATAGCCCACTCGACGAAAAAGACGTAGTACGGTCATGGGTAATTTTCGGCCTATTTCCGTAACCGGCTTCTGTCTCCGCACCAAAGATCCCATAGGAGGAAAGATCCCGCAGGGGAAAACTCGGGAGAACTCGTGAATTACCTTGTTCAGTGGGACGGGGTATAAATGTATTTTTCTCCTGAATTCTGACGGGAGGGTGCATGGATTGTGACTTTGGTGAGGTGAGCATGTGGTTTCTCTTCTGCCGCAGAGCAAAAGGAGCAGAAGCTGGAGGAGCTTCGCCAGCGGAAGAGATACGCCAACAGTGTGGCGGAGCAGGCCCGCTGCCGGCTGGAGGGCAGGTGAGGCCTATCGCCAGGGGCTGCCTTTAAATAGCGCCTCTGCCCTCCCTTCCCAACCACCCGCCCCACTGATCAGCCAAGGCTTGCAATTTATCTCACTGGTGGGGGCGGGTGGATGGGAGGGAGGTGATGGGGTGGGGGACGGGGACGTGAGGGCTGTCTCTCTCGGAGGACTCTGAATGTCAAACTAATTTGAAGCCAGTGCGAGAGCTTTGCAAGTACACGCCCATTTTCAAGCTTGTCAGAAGCTGTGCTTCGCTGTCCCTCTTCATTTTAATGATCGAATAACGGGAAGACAGAGCTGCCATTTTGGAATTGTCTTGCAGTTTGTAAATGCAGAGTTTTAAATAACCACTCTGTAACATCTTGTGACACTTCAGCCTTCAGCCCACCTTGTCCATGCCGACCAAGTTGGCACTCTGGGCTGGCCCAATTTCCCTGCATTTGGCCCATGTCCCTCTAAACTCTTCCTCTACACTTATCTGTCCAAATGTCTTTTAGGGGGGGGGGGGGGGGGGGGGGGGGGGGGGGGGGAGACTGTGAGTGTTCACTTTATCCATGCCCCTCATGATCCTGTACACCTCAATAAGGTCATCAATGGGGTATTGATGGTCAGCATGGTCTCGAGGGCTGAAAGGCCTGTTTCGGTGCCGTGTGACTCTCGAAGGTATTGGAACTGAAGTGTTGAGCCCCAAGCCAACAGTTAGTTATTGTCCATCTATACTGCTTCTGAACAGTACTTCCATAAGGACTAAGGCACTGCCCGATTCCCATTGGAAACCAATCTTTCCTATTCCAGTCACAACATTTATTTATTACTTCAGGGAATGTACATTTCTCCCCTTTTGCGGACATTTTGGACTTTGTTTGTGGAACTGATGCGCTACAATGCTGAGAACTATATTCTGCACTCTTCCCCTTTGCTCTACCTATTGTACTTGAGTTTGACTTGATTGTATTTATGTATAGTATTATCTGATCTGATTAGATAGCTGCAAAACAAAGCTGTTCACTGCACCTTGGTACATGTGACAATAATTAACTGAAACCTGTCTGACCTGGACCACTTTCTGCTAGACATTGGTTGCACTTGAGTGAATCCACACGTTGATAAACACTGTAAAAAAACCCTCCCTCCCCTCATTTGTTGTATGATACGTCATCATTGTGATGTCATTACTATCAAAATGTTAAAAAAAATTGAACATTTGCCTCACAAACGGCAAATGCTTTTTGAATGGCAATGTTGCCAAAAATAGATGGGAGATTTAATAATTGGTGGCCACGCATGCTTTTCTGATTACAAATCACTTTATTTGAAGGGTCTACTTGAAGGACAAGACGAACTTTGATAAAGATCGGGCAGCAAAATGGCGGAAGGACTTACCGGTGGGTACCTTGAAACGGATCCAAAATCCTTGACCAATCCTGCACCTTCACATGATAACTTGTACATTCCATGGTTCATTTCTAGCTCTGCAGGTACATATTCCTCTGATGGTGAACTTGCATTTGTATAGTGCCTAGGAGCAATCGTGCTATTTAATGGGGCTATAAATCACTTTGAAATAATCAGATGGAGTCTCCTAGTAGATCTATGATCCCACCACCAGTCACATCGTTCCCTTCCCATCCCTGTCCACTTTCTACAGACACCACTCCCTCTTTACCTCCCTGGTTGGCAATGTTCCTGCAGTTCCGTGTGTCCTGGAAGTTCCTTCCTTATTGTTGCTTCAGAATGTTTGTGTAAATGTGCTTTTTAATTAAAGATTTCTGTACATGTTTTCCACTCCAATGGGATTGGTGTGTCACTAATTAGTGATACAACTTGTTTGGTTTAAAGATACAGTGCAAGTCTGTACCAACTAGTGATCCCCACACACTAATGCTATCCTACACACACACACAAGGGATAATTTACAATTTTTACCAAGCCAATTGGCCTACGGCAGTGGTTCTTAGCCATTTTGGCCCCACTACCCCATCAGACATTCTTGGTCAGTACCGTGACCCCGAAACCAAAATTGAAAATAAAACAGTCCGATTTATTAAAACCTGTCTGCCAATACTCAGTCAATGGTTGAAATTGCTTTGCAGCCATCAGGTGATCAAAACGAGGACGAATGCACCTCATGTCAGCGTCGATCACATGCCTATTTCGTGCCTTTGTTTTCAGAGTTACCATGGTTGAGAATCCAGCCTCACAGCAATAAGTTGAGGGGGGCCTGACCAATAGGGTTGGGGCCCTCTTCGAAAGAACAGACCAGCCCTTCACTTTCAGCCAAAACGTGGCGTGCTCTTGTTCCATGAAGTCACTCTTGAGCTGTGGGGTGAAGCCTGTACGGTCGTGAGTTGTCGCCCAAAGGGTCTTACGTTTTTCTGGTCGCCCGCTGGATTTTCAACATTTTGAAAATTTTCAGCCACCTGCTGCGACTATATTGGGTGCTGGCAAGTAGGACAGGCCCTTAAGGTATTTAGAATATTAGCTTAGCTGCTAGAACATAGAAAGGAAGTGGAACAGGCTCTTTGGCCTGCAATGTCTGTGCCTAACATAATGCCCAGTTAAATGAATCTCATCTGCCTGCACGTGGTCCTTATCCCGCATATCCATATGTCTATCCAAAAGCCTCTTAAACACAACTATTGTATCTGCCTCCACCGATTTGGACGAAGGATTGAAGGCTTTGTGGCCAGGTTAGCAGATGATATGAAAATAGGTGGAAGGGCTGGTAGAGAAAACAGACTCTGCCCACTCTCCCAACCTGTCTAAGTCCTTCTGCAGCAAAGTGGTCATGCATTTTGGTAGTAGGGATAAATGGGTAGACTATTTTCTAAATGGGGTGAGAATCCAGAAATCGGAGGTGCAAAGGGACTTGGGAGTGCTATAGACAATAGGTGCCATAATGTAGGCCATTCGGCCCTTCGAGCCAACAACACCATTCAATGTGATCATGGCTGATCATCCACAATCAGTACCCCGTTCCTGCCTTCTCCCCATATCCCTTAGCTCCACTATCCCAAAGAGCTTTATCTAGCTCTCTCTTGAAAGCATCCAGCGAACTAGCCTCCACCGCCCTCTGAGGCAGAGAATTCCACAGACTCACAACTCTCTGTGAATACATTTTTCCTCATCTCCTTTCTAAATGGCTTGCCCCTTATTCTTAAACCATCGCCCCTGGTTCTGGTCTCCCCCAACATTGGGAATGTGTTTCCTGCCTCTAGTGTGTTAAAACCCTTAATCATTTATGTTTCAATAAGATACCCTCTCATCCTTCTAAATTCCATAGTATACAAGCCCATTCGTGATCTTGATGCAAGATTAATCTGCAAGTCGAATCGGTAGTAAAGAAAGCAAACTCAATGCTAACATTTATTTCAAGAGGGCTTGTATATAAAAACAGGGATGAATAGGTTAACCTATGATGAGCGTTTGTCAGCGCTGGGCCAGTACTCGCTGGAATTTAGAAGAATGAGGGGGGGACCTCATTGAAACATACAAAATAGTGAAAGGCTTGGATAGAGTGGAGAGGATGCTTCCACTAATGGAAGAGTCAAGGACTAGAGGTCATAGTCAGAATTAAAGGATGTTCTTTTAGGATAGAAATGAGGAGACATTTCTGGAATTCTTTGTCACAGAAGGCTACGGAGGCCAAGTCAGTGTGTATTTTTAAGGCAGCGATAGATTCTTGATTAGTAAGGTGAAGGGTTCCATGCTGTGTGATTCTGTGACTCTCAGTGGCTATTTTAAAGGCAGAGATAGATAGATTTTTTGACTAGTACGGGTGTCAGAGTTTATGGGGAGAAGGCAGGAGAATGGGGTTAGGAGGGCGAGATAGATCAGCCATGATTGAATGGGGAGTAGACTTGATGGGCCGAATGGCCTAATTCTACTCCTATCACATGACCTATGACCTTATGTCTCCCAGTCGAGTGTTCCAGGCCCCCAGCTACGCTGGGTCACGTCTCCGTCCATATCTACATCATCTAAATGGACTCCACTGGTCATGGGCCTGCAGACACAATAATAACCTTGATGAGTTATCCTCTAACCTTGTTTTCTGTGGGGAAGGCAGCACCTAAACCAATCCAACAAGTTACTGTGGAGGACAGAACTACAGATGCTGGTTTAAATCGAAGGTAGACACAAAATGCTGGAGTAACTCAGCAGGAGAGGCAGCATCTCTGGAGAGGAGTGGGGGACACTTCAGGTTGAGACCCTACTTCAGACTGAGATCTCGTGCACCCTAGTCTTGTGGATCACCCTACCTTGAGGGACTTTAATAAAATGCTGTGCAAAAATTCATGTAGACAACATCCTGCCCTCATCGATCACCGACGTCACCTCCCACAAAAGCTCGATCGAGTTTGTACAGGGCACGGCGTGTCTTACTAAGCCATGCTGACTGTCCCTAAGTAGCCGAAGGTAGACAAAAATGCTGGAGAAACTCAGCGGGTGAGGCAGCATCTATCGAGCGATGGAATAGGTGACGTTTCGGGTCGAGACCCTTCTTCAGACTGATGTGGGGGGTGGCGGGAAGAAGAAAGGAAGAGGCGGAGACAGTGGGACAGCTGGGGAGGGGAAGGAGGGAGAAAGCAAGGACTACCTGAAATTGGAGAAGTCAATGTTCATACCGCTGGGGTGTAAACTACCCAAACAAAATATGAGGTGTACCTTTGATTTTTCCAGCATCTGCAGTTCTTTCTTAAACATTTTGTCCCTAAATAACCCTTTTTTTCCCCATAGGTCCTGGGTGTAAAAAGTTATCCATTGAGTTCCTATTCTACCTTTCCCCCTCACCTTAAATCTATGCCCTCTAGTTCTTGATTCTACTACTCTGGGTGCATACCCTAACATGATTTAATACACAGCTATAAGATAGCCCTTCATCCTCCTGTGCTTCAAGGAATAGAGTCCTGGCCTGCCCAGCCTCTCCCTGCAGCACAGGCCCTCGGTTCCTGGCAACAGGATTAGAGTGGGTGGCTTTGTATTTTTGGACGTTATAATGTGAGGTGTTTTTATAAGGTCATAAGTGATAGGGGAAGAATTAGGCCATTCGGCCCATCAGGTCTACTCTGCCGTTCAATCATGGCTGATCTATCTCTCCCTCCTAACTCCATTCTCCTGCCTTCTCCCCATAACCCCTGACACCCGTACTAATCCAGAATCTATCTATCTCTGCCTTGAATGTATGCACTGGCATGACCTCCACGGGCTTCTGTGGCACTGTTTTGCAGCCACTGTGTTGCGAATCTCTGCTTCTGTGCAGGGGGGTGAAAGTGCAGTGCAATCTCCATTTAACGTTTCGAGTATATTTTCCTTTAGGTACGTGAAGGGAAGAGGCTGCAGCCAAAGGTGCCTGTTCTGCAGAGTTCTGTTCCCCAGCCCCTGAGTGGTGGAGGATCGACGGTGTCCCGGCGTCCAGAGGAGGCTCCCACGCCGAGGAGTGAGGGGGCGACGGCTGAGCCCAGCGTGCCGGCTGACCAGATCGCTCGGTCCAAGACAGTGCCGTCAGCAACGGCCCCAGACAACCGCCCAAACGGAGGGCAGAGGGCAGAGGGGACGGTCCCTGCCACCGCCGACAAAGTGCCCGTCCAACCGGCCAGGGAATCGGAGAGGAAGCAGCCCGATTCAGTGACGGAGCAGAAAGGAAAGATGCAGGCGAGACATCGGAAGGCCGCGCTGAGCCGTTCCTCCCTCGCCGTCAGGAGCGAGCAGGTTCGATCCTTGGCCACGAGGAGCGGCAGGCCTAGGCTGCCGCTTCCCGCCTCCGGGAAGGCCGTGCCGGGATTGTACCGCGGCCGGGTCGTGGAGTCCAAGATCCGGTCGTTCCGGTCAGCCTCCCAGCCGGGCGAGCAGCCCGAGGCGGCAGCGGGCACTCGCTCCGACTTGGTGGTGCGGCCCAAGGAACCGCGGGACAAGCCCTGGTCAAAGGGAGTGGAAAACCGGCGGATTCCGGGGAGCGACGCTAACGCTGCTTCCCGCGGCAATGCCAGGGGTTTGGCCACCGCCCCCCGCCGCCAGAAACCTGCCACCACCAGCGTCCTGAAAATAAAGATCGACTTTAACCAGGCAGGCAACGGGGATGCTGCAATCGTGGCGACTCAGACTATCTCCAAGAGGAGCACAGCGCCGCCCCTGAAAACCCCCAGGGACACCAGCAGACCCCCAGCGTGGAGCGTCGCCAAACCCCAGGGCAGCCACAACCCCATCAAACGCACCACAGCCACTGCAGAGAAAAGGTAAACCTGTCCTCTCTCTTCATTCATTCCCTACATGTAGAATGCAGGAATTGTGATCCAGACCCTTTCAATAGCTCCCCTTTCATCAATCTGTGTTCAGGAACTGCATTGCTGGCAAATGTCCATCACTACTGCTTCTGCATGCTATTTTCATAATGACTAGGGCACTGTCCGATTCCCATTGGAAACCAATCTATCCTATTCCACAAAGTCACAACATTTATTTATTACTTCAGAGAATGTTCATTTCTCCCCCTCTCTGTCCAGGGAACTGATGCGCTACAATGCTGAGAACTATATTCTGCACTCTGTATCTTCCCCTTTACTCTGCCTATTGTACTTGACTTTGGCTTTTGGAGTTTAGAGAGACAGTGAGGAAACGGGCCCTTCGGCCCATCCGAGTCCGTGCCGACCAGCGATAACCCCACACAATAACGCCATCCTGCACGCCAGGGACAATTTTACCAAATCCAATTGACCAACAAACCTGAACGTCTTTGGTGTGTGGGAGGAAACCGGAGCATCCGGAGGAAACGCACGACAACGTATCGACAGCGCGTGTACTCGGGATCGAACCTGGGTCTCGCGCTGTAAGGCAGCAACTCAAACACTGCCGATTTGATTGTATCTATGCACAGTATTTTCTGATGGGCTAGCATGCAAAACAAAGCTTTTCACGGTACCTTGGTACACTCGACAATAAGAAACCTAAACCTAGTTGTCCTTGCGGAAGCGTTGGTGAGGTGCCATCTGGTGAAGTTGCTCCACTGTTGTTGTTGATGGAGTTGCAGAGTGTAGATGTGGGCGTGGCAGTGGGAATGGTGTGTGGCTTGGTGGGGAACGCGTGGGTGGTGGTGCTCCCACGCTGGAAGATGTTGCCGGAGTTGGTGGAACAGTAAAGAATGAAGAAGGTTGTCCAAGCCCCAACAGGACCTGCAGCAACTGGGGGAGTGAGCGAGGGGTTGCAGACAGGGCCAGGGGAGTGTTGCTGAATGCAGGGGGAGAGAGGGGTACAAGTACACATTTCCCTGACACGGCTGGGCAGGGTGTGATGGAGGTGTATGCTGTGCTTGTGTATGAAGAGACTGCAGATGCTGGTTTACACTGAAGGTGGACACAAAATCTCACACCACCTCTGATCCCATCACTTCCGGCTGTCGGCTCTCCGCACCCTTCAACCTTGTTCATCAGTCCCGCATGGCCCGATTTTACCTTCTCCCCAAAATCCATGCACACAACTGCCCTGGCAGACTCATTGTTTCTCCCTGCTCATGTCCCACTGAATTCATTTTCACCTAGTGTCTGAAGAAGGGTCTCAACCCAAAAACTTCATCCAGTCCCTCTCCCCTGAGGTGCTGCCTGTCACGTTAAGTTACGCCAGCATTTTGTATCTATCTCCTGTACAGTGTGCTTGCAGCCTTTGTTGTGTATAAGAGTTGATGTTGGTATATTATGGCTACGTGTACCGTGATAGTGAAAAACGCTTGTTATCAAATCACACCATCCACGAGTACAGTCAACCCACACACAGATACAACGGGTAGTTTTAGAGATAGAGCACGGAAAACAGACCCTTCGGCCCACCGGGTCCGCGCCGACCAGCGATCCCCGCACATTAACAGTTTCCTACCACTAGGGACAATTTTTACATCTACCAAGCCAATTAACCTATAAACCTGTACGTCTTTGTAGTTTGGGAGGAAACCGAAGATCTCGGAGAAAACCCACGCAGGTCACAGGGAGAACGTACAAACTGTTCAGACAGCGACCGTAGGCGGGATCGAACCCAGGTCTCCGGCGCTGCGTTCGCTGTAAGGCAGCAACTCTACCACTGCATCACCATGCAGAGAGAAAAACTCCGGCGAGTAGAATATAGTGTAGCAGCATTAGAGTTTGATGAAAAAGTGCAAGGTCTGCGATGCGGTAGGTTGGAAGAATCTAGTTTATGGAAGGACCATCCAGTCGTCTGAGAACAGTTGGGACGTCAGGTTAAAATCGTCCAACACTGGCTATACTGAGCTGTGACCGTGGGTTACTGAGGCTGAAGGTGGCTGATATAAAAGCCTTTCTTCAGAAGTAGACACTTACTTGGATACCCCTCACTAGAATCTCCAAACACAAACCACATCAGGGTTCTTGTATTTAAACACAGACAACAATAGACAATTAAGTCCAGCTTCCCAATGGCTATGATTGGCTTTAACATGTTGAGTGTGGACAGTGACTTTTCAGGATTGTGCCTTTACAATGGGAGTACTCTGTAGCTGCCGAGTCACCTCTGAATAGTCGTACGTCTTTGCTGGGGCAAAGTAATTCATGTGGAAGTTCTAGAGGCTTCTGAGGACATTTTTAACAACTTTAAAACTTGGAGGATACATGTCAAAACTTGGAGGATACAGACTCTTGTGTAATCTTGAGTATAGTTGTGCCTGTGTATAGTACGATGTATGGTACATGGTAGTGTTCATGTGATGGGAGCAAAATTAGGCCATTCTGCCCATCAAGTCTACTCCACCGTTCAATCACGGCTGGTCTATCTCTCCCTCTCAACCCCATTCTCCTGCCTTCTCCCCCAAACCCCTGACATCCGTACAAATCAAGAATCTATCTATCGCGGATTTAATAATATCCATTGACAGTCTCCACAGCCTTCTGTGACAATGAACTCCGCAGATTCGCCACACTCTGACCAAGTTTTAGTGGTGTCTAAAACTAGAGGGCCCACAGGGTTGGGGTGAGGGAGGATTTTTTTAAAGGAACTGAGGGGTAAATTCTGGTTGGTATCTGTAACAAGATGGTAGAGGGGGCGACAGAGGCAGGAACATTTGCAAGGCATCTTCACAGGTCTGGGTATGAGCTGGGTCAAGAGGGATATTGGATTAGTGCAAGCAAGCGGGGTTAGTATCAATGGGCATGATGGCTGCCCCACAGACATGATGGGCCGAGGGGCCTGTTCCTCTGCCCTACAAATGATGTACGACTCTGGGTTTGAGTTGCTGCTTTGGGGTTTAATGCCTTGGGGTTTTCTGAAGTCGGCACACTTTAATTTATTTACCAACCTTGTGAAGGAGACTGCAGCCGGTGTCCAAGGGGAGGCCAGTGAAAGGCTCGGATATGACCCCCGTGCAGAAGAAGAAGCCCGCGGCAGAGCCGGTGAAATCCCCCTGGGCCACAGTCATGGAAGGGAAAAAACAGACTGAGACGGACAACGAGTTCAATCAACATCTCTCCCAGTGCGTGAACCGCATTCAGGAGGTGAGTGCAACTGAGCCAAGTGTTTCATTTTGAGCGCGAGAGTATAAAAAAACAAAACAGGAATGTAATGCTGAGGCTCTATAAGCTGCATTTGCATAATGTAGCAATGTTACAAAATTTTGAGATTTTAAAAATCAAGTCTGCAATTTATCCCATCAGATAAAGCATAAAAAGAAGATTAATTTGACACCTAATTCACTTTCATATCTCAATTATTTAAAAGGTTATGGCCATTTTCATACTCGGAAATTAGCATCTTGTTCCCTATTGATTTTCTATGGACATAACAAAAAAGCTGTGATCGTGAACTCAAAAGCCCATAACTTTCTTAAAAATTAAGAGAACTGAATGAAATTTTCAGTTATCATAGATTGATGCATTCTGAAACAAATATAAAATAATCTTACTTGGATGACCTGAAATTAAAGCATATAATTAGTTAGTTACCCAATTGTAGCTAATTTCAAACTTCAATTACTAGATCTAAACATCTATCCATTTCTTAATAAATGATTAACATTTTTAAATAGCCTAAGTGTCCAAATAATATTCACAAATAATTCACAATAAAACATGATTTTTAAATCTCATTTACATTAATTTATAGGCCAAATGGAAAGAATTTAGTGTTCAATTGCTGTAAATTAAAGTCCATTTAAATCAGCTTTCTAGTGGGATCCTGTGAACGCGCTGGTTTAGAACGTTCACATTGCGGTAGATTTGTGCCCTCAAATGCCCAGAAAAATACTGCGGGATATAATGGGCCCAAAATTAGCTACTCGCAACATAAAACTTTGTATAAAGGGATCTTAAGAAGCCCTTTTTAATGTAAAAATAAACAGCCTACCTTCTGTTGTCCCCTGTATGAGATCCAGCCGGTTGCCGGCGGTCGCTGGTTTAGAGGTTAATTTTTAAACTACAGGTGCACAACCTTTTATCCGAAGATCCAAATAACGAAAACCTCCGATTTTTTCGGTCCTTGAAGAAAGGTCCTTGAAAATGTTCACCGAGGGCGGCCCGCAGAGGTGACAGCGGAACCTCCGGTCGGTCCTCGAAGGAAGGGGAATTAAATCCCCATTCATAAAAGAGAAGGTGAGGGTATATTCCGCGGGAGGGTTAATAATTGACAATATGCTGCTGCCTGCCCGCTGAGTTAAAAAGTTCCCACGGTACACTCACGATACACAGTATATCGTGAGTCTTGCGTGGGAACTTTTGAACTCAGCGGGCAGGCAGCAGCAGATTGTCGCTCCCTTCAGTTTCACCCCACCTACACCCCTCTGCTTCCCGGCCATGTGTGTGACCCCTTCCCTCCCCTAAGGCGACATTTTCACACTCTTATATCCGTGTGCAGCAGAGGCGACGTGCGGCGATTTTTCGTTAATAATTAACTAGGCTGAACATACTCGATTTGAACAGCCTAGGGAAAATCGCGTTTTAAACCCGCCCCCCTCTAAACGGCGCCAAAATCACGCACACGGGCTGGGACAGATTTACAGCGACGCTTCAGGTACGCTTTGCAACATACTACATATTGTGAGCAGTTTTGGGCCCCATATCTGAAGAAGGATGTGCTGGCGTTGGAGAGGGTCCAGAGGAGGTTTACCAGAATGACCCTAGGGATGATTGGGTTAATGTTTGATGGCACTGGGCCTGTGCTCGCTGGAGTTTAGAAGGATGAGGGGGACCTCATTGAAACTTACTAAATAGGGAAAGGCTTGGATAGAGTAAATGTGGAGAGGATGTTTCTACTGGTGGGAGAGTCTAGGACCAAAGACCACAGCCTCAGAATAAAAGGACGTAACTAGAAAGGAGATGGGGAGGAATTTCTTTAGGTGGAGAATCTGGAATTATTTGTAACAGACGGCTGTGAAGATGTAATGCCTAGGTATTTTTAAGGGTGGAGGTTTGAATTCTTGATTAGCACGGGGTTATAGGGAGAAAGGAGAATGGGCTTGAGGGAAAGATAGATAAACCAAGTAGACTTGATGGCCCGGTTGGCCTAATTCTACTGCTGGAACTTATTAAAACTGAAGTCCGTAGTGCAACCAAAGACACAGTCCACAGAAGATCATAGTTGCTGAGGTTAGTGTTGTGCAGTGTTCAAGAGCCTGATGGTTGCTGGGAAGAAGCTGTTCTTGAACCTGGAGGTCACGGTTTTCAGGCTCCTGTACCTTCTTCCCGATGGTAGCAGCGAGATGAGAGCGTGGCCAGGGTGGTGTGGGGCAAATGGCTGCTTGACTCGCTGAGTTACTCAAACTTTTTTGTTGTTTTGTAAGCCAACGTCTTTGGTTCATTGTCCATAAAGATCAGTCTGATTCTAAAGCTGGAAAGCACAGGCATAATATGTCAACGTCAAGAGAATGATGCAATCGATGCACAGAATGGATGTTACCCGGGCTTGAGTTGCAGGGAGAAGTTGGATAGGCTGTGATTTTATACATTGGAGCGTCGGTGGCTGAGGGGTGACCTTACCGAGGTGTACAAGATCATGAGGGACATGGATAAATTTAATGTCATGGTCTTTGTCTACAGAATTAACGGTAGGCTCTTCAACCTTAATAGGTTGAATGCCAAGACCAAAGTCAGTAACACCGCCATCTTGTAGCCAAGGCATACAGAGCCATGGGCCTAGCCTTAAACATCACGAAGACCCGGGTCCTACATCAACCTCCTGTGTGTGATTCGCGGATCGGCCTCTACAGACCCACAAGTAGACGACCCTATGAGGGGAGGACAGTCCTACTCATTTCAAGTGACCGGCGATGATAGAGGATTCTAAAACTAGAGGGCACAGGCTTGGGGTGGGTGGGCGGGCCTGGTTGTGTGCTGCACGGCTCTGACTCCATGATCTGGGCATCCACGCGCCAGTGTTTCTGATCTTGGCTGTGTCTCCTCAGGGCAGCCCGAGTGCGGACATTCTGCAGACACTGGAGGCGTTCACCGAGTGTGCCCCAAAGCCCAAGACGTTTGCAAAGTATTGGATTTGCCTGATGTACCTGGAGCAGCGCAAGGGCTTGGCCCACGATGTGATGGCTGTTTACGAACAAGCTGTTCGGTCCGAAGCTCAGGTACAGGCACCGCTGGCTGCCCCCCCCCCCCGTATCCCCGAGGACGCAGGGCAGCGAGGGAATGTTTCTTGGGTTAGCGGTCGTGTGAGAATTGGCGTTGTAAGCAGCTGTACGTTTTTACCTGTCTTGTCTTTCAGCCGACAGAGGAGCTGCGTATTGCTCTCGCTGACATTCTGAACACCAAGACTCCCAAGAAACCGTGTCGGGGTAAGTGGACACCGCAGGCAGGCGTGGTGACCGCGCGGTGAACCTGCCAGGCATCTCTTAACCCACCTGGGACGCCAAGGCCTACCCGAGCTCCCGGTCGCAAACCATCCTTGCATCCCTTTCCATTCCCACACTGACCTTCCCGTCCTGGGCCTCTTCATTGCCAGAGTGAAGCCACATGCAAACAGAGGAACAGCACCTCGTATTTCACATGGGTGACTTACAACCCAACTGCAGGTACATTGAACTCTCCAGTTTCAGGTGACCGTGAACATCTCTCTCCCTGCCCCAACTCTCTTTCCCCACCTGAACACGCACCTATTTGCCTCTTTCTTTCCCCCCCCCCCTCCCCCTGCTATATTCCTTCCTCTGGCTTCACAATTCGCAACTCATCAATCAGCCTGTCTCACACCTTCAGTTCTCATCTCTGGCCTTTGGCCAGCCATTTGCCCATCAACCCAGTATCAACCTGCCACACATTGTCCTGCCCCTCCTCCCTCCCAGGTTTCTCCCCTAACCTCCACGCTGCACAATCCGCCAGAAGAAGGGGCCTGGCCGACCTGTTGAGTTACTCCAGCACTTTTTTATGTAAACCAGCAGTTCCTTGTCTGTGATATTCGCATTATTCTCTGAATGAATAATTTAGCCCGTGGTGCATGCTCTGCCCCGGAGATATTTCTGGTTTAGATCCTCCCACACAAACAATCTGATTGTCTGCAATACTATTATTGGAGACACCAGAAACTGCAGTTGCTGGAACTGAGCAAAACACACAGTGCTGGAGGAACTCGACGGGTCAGGCAACATCTGTGGAGGGAATGGACAGATAACGTTTTGGTTCGGGCTGATGGAGTAGCAAGGTGGGGACGATACAAAGCCTTAGGTGGGAGTAGTATAGATGGTCAGCATGGACATGTTGGGCTGAAGGGCCTGTTTCTGTGCTGCGTGTCTCCATGGCACTATTGACCAGATGGTTTTGGTCTGGAGTTTGATTAGTGCTGCATCTCTTGTGTCCAAGGTGAAGGTGAGGAAGATGGAGCCGAGGCTGATGCGACTCTCCCGTTGGACTCAGTAAGTGAGCGGGGAGAGGTGGTGGAGGAGGATGTGGGCCGGGCCGGCGAAGACCAGGAGAGCGTGCCGGCCCCAGACGGGACGGTGAGCTTGTCACCGCGGGAGCAGGGGTCGCCTTCTCCTGGTGCGGCCAGTGAGCCGAGTCTGTGCGGAAGCGATGGAGAGGCCTCTGTGGGTGCTGAGCCCACGGCTGCCCTCAACGCGGAGCAGTGTACGGGGCAATGGATGGAGCCTGCAGCCAGGCACGACCATCCTGCAGTGGAGGAGAGTGAGGAAGGCTGCCAGCCGCCAGCTGAAGTTGACAGCAAGGAGAACTGCAAAATCCTCAGAAACATTAAAATTGAAGACTTAAAGACCCCGATAAAGCAGATGACACCAAGTAAAGGAAAGAACCGAGGATCATCTGTTAAATACAGTGTGAAAGCGACGCCCAGACGGCAAAAGTAAATTTAATTTAATTGACATACAGGTGCCGGTATGTATACAAACAATCAATGTTGGGGTCTATGGCAGATCATTGTTCTACACGAGGAACTCGGCGGGTCAGGCAGCATCTCTGGAGAGAAAGGGTGGGTTACGGGTTTCCTCAGAAACGCTGCCTGACCTGCTGACTTACTCTGCCTTTGTAGGACGATGGTCTGCCATTGACACCAACAGTGAGGGTTTGTATGTGAGGGACTGCATTTTGTGCCTATCTTCAGTATATAATGTCGTTCATTTCTACTTGGAAACCTAGACAATAGGTGCAGGAGTAGGCTATTTGGCCCTTCGTGCCAGCACCACCATTCAATATGATCATAGCTGATCATCCGCAATCAGTACCCCGTTCCTGCCTTCTCCCCATACCCCTTGATTCCGCTATCCCTAAGAGCTCTATCTAACTCTTTTGAATGCATCCAATGAATCGTCCTCCACTGCCTTCTGTGGCAGAGAATTCCACCAATTCACAACTCTCTGTGTGAAAAAGTTTTTTTCTCATCTCGGTTCTAAATGGCCAACCCCTTATTCTTAAACTGTGGCCCCTGGTTCTGGACTCCCCAACAGAACATGTTTCCTGCCTCTGGCGTGTTCAAACCCTTACTCATGTATGTTTAATTTTGCACTTGCCCTCCTACAGTCTGTGTAAGGGGCTGACCAGCAAATTTAAGTAGAATTTACTTTAAATTTGTAATAGTAACAATTTTAAATTTAATAATTTAATAAATAATAAATTGAGTTTAGGTTTATTATTGTCACGTGTACTGAGGTACAGTGAAAAGCTTGTATGTTATCCAGTCAGCAGAAAGACAATACATGATTACAATTCAGCTGTCCACGGTGTACAGATACAGGATAAAGGGAATAACATTGAGTGCAAGATAAAGACCGATTAAAATAGTCTGAGGGTCATTGTTCTCTGGTGATATGATAGTTCAGTTGCCTGATAACAGCCGGGAAGAAACTGTCACTGAATCTGGAGGTGTGCTTTTGTCACACTTCTATACCACTTGCATGATGAGAGAAGGGAGAACCGCGTGGGAGTGACTGGAGTGCGACTCGTCCTTGATTATGCTGGCAGCTTCGCCGAGGCAGCGCGAAGTGTAAATGGAGTTGATGGAAGGGAGGTTGGTTTGCGTGATGGTCTGGCCTGTGTCCACAATTCTCTGCAATTATTGTGGTCTTGGATGGAGCGGTTCCCAAACCATGCTGTGATGCATCCCGATTACAATTTCTAATCTGATGGAATGTTATCGGGCAACTGAACAGTCCTCTCACCAGTCCTGACCTCCCATCTACTTGACTGGAGACCGGTGAACTATCTTTAATTGGACTTTATCTTGCACTAAATGTTATTCCTTTTATCCCGCACCCGTGTGGTCATAATTGTGTATAGTCTTTCTACTGACTGGATAGCACGCAACCAAAAACCTTATGCCCTGTCCCACTTAGGAAATCTCTGGAGACTTTGCGCCCCACCCAAGCTTTCCGTGCGGTTCCTGGAGGTTTTTGTCCGTCTCCCTACCTGCAACCTCCGGCAACCACCTGCAACTTCCGGAAACCGCACGGAAACCTTGGGTGGGGCGCAAAGTCTCCAGAGGTTTCCATTCAGGTTTCCTAAGTGGGACAGGGGCTTTACACTGTGCCTTGATAGGCATGACGGTGATAGGTCCTGACCGCGTGGGTTTTCTCCATGTGTGCCGGTTTCTGCCCACACTCCAAAGACGTACAGGTTAATTGCCTGTGGTTAATTATCCCTTGTGTGTAGGATAGTGCCAGTGGACAGGATGATCGCTGTTCAGCGTTGACTCGTAGGGCCTGTTTCCACACTGTATCTCTAAAGTCTAAAGTAAATATAACAACCAACTGAATGGTTTTTCCTCCCCCTGCAGCGCCAAGAACCCAGTTCATCGGGATAACTGCAGCTCCGATATCAAGGAGCTGCGGTTCCTGACTCCTGTGCGGCGTTCCCGACGTATCGAGCACGGATCTGAGAAACTACCCTCGATGTTGCAGGACCACGATCCTTGCATCTCCTCCTTGAATGACCTGGAACACCTGGCGGGTGAGGCCACTGCCTATGCGTTCAGGGTGAACAACGCACTGCAAGAATTCACCAACATTTCTATGGACTGATGATGGATTTCTAACAGTTAATAAAAAGCACCTTGTGTTCCTTGGCAACTTGTAGTTACAGTGCAGTTCAGCTTCACGTGATAAGTTTCCCTTTCACTTGTCATTGCTAAAGCAAGGATTGTTTGTCCTGCTATGTCCACTGGAATTCGGATTAAGTGGGCGGGCTCGAGTTGATAGGATTTCCTGCTGCCTTGCTCTGATCTCCTATCTGATATTTAATGCTGATATCAATGTTTTAACAAAATAAAAATCACTCTTTTTAAATGGGTGGCTATATTTGTTGAAGTGACCATCACAAAAAATATGTTTTGAGTAACACTTTGGCACATGATCTCTGAACAGAAAGCTTTTGCATATCAAGCTACAGAATACGATATTGAGAGGGCTGCTGCAGAATTTTGTTATTAAAACTTCCTAGAATATGTGGGTATATAATAAAACTTTATATTGAATAGTCTTTACAGTATTATAGACAACAGTGCTGGTATGCACATAAATCCTTGGTGTCTGGTGGATCATTGTCCTGCAAGCTATTTTAAGGTCTTGACCACATAATTTAAGTAACATTTATTTTAAAAAGTTGAGTAATTTGTAATTATCTAAAAAATTAATTGTGTCGAGGATGTGAAGAAAGCACCATTGTACCATTGTGAAGAAAGCACAGCCTTTGCACTGGCTTGACTTAATGCTGCTGCCAATCTGAATCAACACTAACTTTAAATATAAAAACTTTTCTATCCAGACAAAGGTAAGATTACAACACGGCAAGCAAAAGAAAACCACTGCCAACTTTTAGTTTCAAAATAATAAATCAATTTTGTTCTCCTTGCAAAACAATACATTTTGATTGTTAAAAAGTCAATTTGTAGGATGTCCAGTTTTACCTTGAGTTGTGGTGGTTAGGTTTTATGAGAATGCCAGCATCCTCGGTTCCTTAATATTTTGCTTTTAAGTTTTCCCATTTTCACGAGGGACACGTTTGAAACTGAATTCCCAAACGACACTTTTGAACTACCAGGCCACAGACATCAGTTATGCTTGGAGACATTCCATTTCAAATGCTTTCCTGGTGGAAAAAGGGCAAACTTTGTTGATGTGGGAGTACTGGTAATGCTTACAATGGTTACAATGGAACACGAGGCAGCAGTACTACATTGGTGTATAAATACCCTTCTTTTTGTTTTGCTTGCAGTAAAATGTAATCTTGTATTTGCCTTCAGTAACATTTTGTACATATTGTCCTATCTTCATTCTGTACCTGATAATAATTCAAGAATCATTTATTCTAAAGTTAATGTTGCTTTTGACCTGTGTTTTCTCAATGCTGTGTTACCTGTCTTCATTAAATGGTCACTTTATTACCCTGCTTCAAGGTGTATTTTCTATGCGTATTGCATGTAGACATCAGCCTAAACTCCTCAATCAGGATGGTTTAGAATAGTGGGAGAAATGTGTGTGGGGGGGGGGGGGGATCACGGGAAAGAGGGGGGGTGCGTATTACTTAAAGCCCTGTCCCACTGTACGAGTTCATTCAAGAGTTCTCCTGAGTTTGCCCTGAATCGAACTCACGGTAATAGCCGCTCGTGGGTACTCGAGGCTCTTGTTGACATTTTTCAACATGTTGCAAAATCTTCACGAGTCTTCCCGAGCTTACCGCGTTTCCAGAGTACCTGCCGTTAGCGTTACGAGCTGCTAAGCGACGTCCCCGAGCTCCGACGTACCCGCTACGTACGTTCTACGTGCTTCCATGAGTTTGATTTTTTTTTTTTTAAACTCGGGAGAGCTCTTGAATGAACTTGTATAGTGGGACACGGCTTTAACTCAGTGTTCATACCACTGGGTTATAAGCTACCCCAGTGGATTTTGAGAGGCTGTTCCTCCCGCTTTATAAAAAATAAAAAGTATTTAAAATCTCAAGAAAAATGCTGTCTGCACACATCCAGTGCAGTACATGAAGTGCTGGCGGAGTCGATTGGCAATAACACTTTAGTAGAAACAGAACTGGAGATGATGGTCAATGCACAAAGTGCTGAAGTAACACAGCGGGTCAGGCAGCATCTCTGGAGAACCTGGATAGGTAACGTTTCAGGTCGGGGCCTTTTGGACTGAAGCAAACTGAATAAAGCTTTGGTCGTTAACAATCGGTGTGAGCTCTCGGGTACATAATATCCTCTACCACTTAATATCCTCGACTTCCTATTGCCAAGTTTGGAAGGCACTGCAGATGCTGGTTTACATTGAAGATAGACCCAACATTTTGCAGTGACTCAGCAGGACAGGCAGTATCTGCACAGAAGGAATTGGTGATGGTTTCAGGTAAAGACCATTTTTCAGAGAGAATTGAGGGAGATGAGATATGGAAAGATAAGGTGTGAAAATGACAGATCTAAGCAGACAATGCTCACAGAAATGTGGAATGGTTCATTGTTAGCTGTGGGGAAGGTGAGAATGAGGCATACAATCAGTAAAATTAATTGAGGACAGTGTAAGAAGTTGGAGAACCAGGGTAGGGAAGAGTGGAATATTTATACTACTGGGCTGTAAGCTGCCCAACGAAATATGGATTGCTGTTCCTCCAATTTGCACGTGGCCTCACTCTGACAGTGGAGGAGGCCCAGGACAGAAAGGTCAGTGTGAGGATGGGAGGGAGTGTTTAGCAACCGGGGGATGCTGTAGGCCTAGGCGGACTGAGGTAAGGTGTTCAGCAAATGGGTTGCTAGTTTGCCATGGATCTCACGGACTCCAATATGTGTCCGTTGGTGTATTTATCATCACTTATTATATAGACACAGTGAGATGCTTGTTCTGCACAGTGGACACAAGGTACTGCAGGTACACAAAATTGCTGGGGAAACTCAGCGGGTGCAGCAGCATCTATGGAGCGAAGGAAATAGGCGACGTTTCGGGCCGAAACCCTTCTTCAGATGCTGGTTTACACTAGACACTTTGGGGAACTTCTTTACTCAGAGAGTGGTAGCTGTGTGGAATGAGCTTCCAGTGAAGGTGGTGGAGGCAGGTTCGTTTTTATCATTTAAAAATAAATTGGATAGTTATATGGATGGGAAAGGAATGGCGGGTTATGGTCTGAGCGCAGGTATATGGGACTAGGGGAGACTATGTGTTCGGCACGGACTAGAGGGGTCGAGATGGCCTGTTTCCGTGCTGTAATTGTTACATGTTATATGGTTATATGGTTAGACACAGGGAGCTGGAGTCAGGCAGCATCTCTGGAGAACATGGCTATGTGATGTTTCCGGTCAGGACCATTCTTCATACCGACTGGCTGAGCTACTGAGTTACTCCAGCACTCTGTGGGTTAACATTGCATCTGCTGCCTCTATCGCTGTCTGCCGGAAGATCACCTGTACACTGATCGCCACCGGTCTGTCTGCGGCATTTGTCTAGTATCTCCACCCGACCAGAATCTCCACCGCCAACCAAATCTCCACCCAACCATCATCTCCACCCTCCCCCCTAACCTCCCCCCCCCCCCCCCAGCCTCGACCCACAAGAACCCCCCCCCCCCCCCCCCCCCCTCCCCTCCATCCAACCAGAATCTCCACCCATACCCAACTTCCACCCCCACCCATCATCTCCACCCCAATCTCCACTCCATACAATCTCCACCCGCCAACCCCGATCTCCACCTCGACCTCCACCCTCAATCTCCACCCCAACCTCCAACCTCCAACCCAACCTCCATCCCCAACCCAACCATCATCTCCACCCAACCAGCGCTCCCAGCCAATGGGCGGCAGTTCCGGGTCCGCCCCCAGGGCTGCCGGATCCCTGCCCCACGGACTCTCGGCCAAAGATTGATCAATGATACAGCTGTATGATCTTTGCTCCCGGCTCCCGTCAAGTGAGCGCAGGCTTCACCCTGCACTGGGCTGCACAGCGGGCAGCATTGGGCGGCGGCCGTGTCCGGGGCAGCTCTTTGTCGCCACTGCACCGCCCCCGGCAGCTGCGGGCAGTGTCCTGCTGCACTATCCACTTGGCGTTTGCACGTTGTGGGCTGCTGGCCGAGTGTGAAGTTAGTGATTTACTGTATTATTGATTATTATATCTTCATTTGCGCGCTGATGCATGAATGGGCCTGTTAGGCTGCAGCAAGTATGAATGCATTGTTCTGCTTTCGTTATAAACGTGACAATTAAACACTCCTGACTCAACCCCAGTAGCTTGGTGACTTCAGCGATACAACCCCAGCACTTACACTCCACAGAAACAGTCGATTCAGTGTTTTGTCTGGAATGCAGGAGGTTGCAGGGAGATCAGATAGAAGTATATACAATTCTAAGATGCATAGACAGTTAGGGTAGTCAGAACCTTATTCCAGCGTGGATAAAATCAAATACGAGAGGACATTTAAATTGACGGGGGCAAAGTTAAAAGGAGATGTGTAGGGCATGATTTTTTTTAAACTCAGGTGGTGGGTGCCCGGAACAGGCTTTTAAGTGGTATTTGGATAGGCACAAATTGAGGGATATGGATTGCATGCAGGCAGAGGAGATTAGTTTTGTATTGTATTGTATTGTATTGTATTGTATTGTATTAGTTTAACGGCATCACGTTCAGCACAGACATTGTGGGCCGAAGGGCCTGTTCTTGTATTCTGTTCTGCCTTTTCACCAGTAGTGGGGAAGATCAATGGTTACCCCGTTGGGTCACCGAACAGCTAGTTATGTACCAGTATAAAATCCACAGACATGCAAGAGCCATAATCCAACATCCCTTGCATCACCAGATCCAGAGAGAGCATTAATGACATCTACATGGTTGGTCAGTACTCATTGTTACTTGAACAAAGCATTAATTTCAGTCTGCAGGAGATGTAACTGGGTGGATCCCTCACCCGTGTCCCGTAGTTCTGCTCTCGCACCCACTTCCCCCCAGTTGGACCAAGGTTAGAGTTCCCCTGGTCCTCACCTTTCACCCCACCAGCCCCTACATCCAACACATCTCTAACATTTCTGCCACCTTCAGCGTGATCCCCCTTCCAGTCTCATCTTCCCTCCACAACTCCCTGGTTCACTCATCCCTTCCTACCCAAACCACCCCCTCTCCAGGCACTTTCCCCTGCGGTCACAGGAGATGTTAACACTGCTCCACGTTGATTTAATAACTGCCTGCCTGTTAAATCAACACCATGTCCAAACCTAACCCTTGCCTGCAATGCTTGCCGTTATAAATGTTTTATTAAAAGCTAGAGAGGAAAAACTTAGTTAGATTGTATATATACACATAATTTATATAGGCAATGGAATGACTTTTAAAATATACTAACCAAGGGGGACCCGTTGGGTCCCGTCCCTTCAACGCGAGGTTGCGTTGGGGGGGCGACTTGCGGTGTCACACTTCCGCCCCACACACACACACACACTAAGAGGGGGAGGGGAGAGAGGGGGGGGAGAGAAGGAGGGGGGGGGAGAGAAGGAGGGGATGGGGAGAGGGGGCAGGGAGGGGAGAGAGGGGGGTGGGAGAGTGAGGAGGGGGGAGAAGGGGGGAGAAGAGAGAGGAGGGGGAGAGAGCAGGGGAGAGAGGAGGAGGGGAGGGGGCGGGCATCTCGCGGCCAGGGGCAGCTCGTGGGGGGACGTCACTCGCAGACGCAGCACGCAGAGCCGTTGTGACATCATTAGCCAAAGCCGCTCGGTTTTATTTTCAAAATTATGTCAGATTCTTGAACATTTTGATTAATAACTCGAGAAATAATGCACACAATTTTCAGGTAAGGTGATTTCAGATTCCAGGGGATAAATCTCTACCCGAATATGTAATTTTTTTACCGTTAGTGCGTTGTTTTCTCGAGAAGATGTGACAACACACAAATAAATAAATAAACACACACACACACACACACACACACACACACACACACACACACACACACACACACACACACACACACACACACACACACACACACACACACACACACACACACACACACACATCCACATACAAGATCAGAGCTTTATAGTTATGAGGATTTGGACAGACATATAGAAACATAGAAACATAGAAAGTAGGTGCGAGAGTAGACCACCAGGTCCGTCGAGCCCGCACCGCCATTCGCTCATGGCTGAACACTAAACAGACACACTTACCCACAAACAGTAGACACAAGACACAGAACACAAGACACTACCCTCCCCTTTATACCGCTATCACCCCTCTCCACCCCAAGAACCTCGTGATCTCCTGGGGGAGGCAAAAAACCGGATAAAAACCCAGGTCCAATTCGGGAAAAAAATCCGGGAAATTCCTCTCCGACCCCAATCCAGGCGATCGACACTTGTCCAGGAGATCACTCAGGTCTTACTATACTAACCATACCTAGGTCCATATCCCTGCCCTCTCCCCGTAGCCCCTTATCCCCTTGGCAGCTAAAAAACCATCTATTTTAGTCTTAAATATATTTAACGTTTCTGCTTCCACTGCTACCTGGGGCAGTGAATTCCATAAATTAACCACCCTCTGGGTGAAGAAGTTCTTCCTCATCTCAGTTTTAAAAGAGCCCCCCCTTATTCTGCAACTATGTCCCCTAGTTCTAGTTTCCCCGATCATTGGGAACATCCTCGGTGCATCCACCCGATCAAGGCCCCTCACGATCTTATATGTTTCAATGAGATCGCCTCTCATTCTTCTAAACTCCAAAGAGTAGAGTTCCAGCCTACTTAACCTTTCCTCATATGTCAATCCCCTCATTGCAGGAATTAATCTTGTAAACCTTCGCTGCACTGCCTCCAGGGCTAGTACATCCTTTCTTAAGTATGGACCCCAGAACTGTACACAGTATTCCAAATGTGGTCTCACTAATACTGTGTACAGCTGCAGCAAGACCTCCGTGTTTTTATACTCAATCCCCCTAGCAATAAAGGCCAAAACTCCATTGGCCTTCCTGATTGCTTGCTGCACCTGCATACTAACTTTTAGTGATTCATGTACTAATACCCCTAGATCCCTTTGCGTTGCATTACAACGCAGCTCCTCCTCATTTAGAAAATAACTTGCCCTATCATTTTTTTTCCCAAAGTGAATGACTTCACATTTATTAGTATTAAATTTCATCTGCCAAGTTGTTGCCCACTCACCTAGCTTATCTATATCCTTTTGCAGACTCTTCCTATCCTCCTCATCCCCTACTTTTCCTCCCATTTTTGTATCGTCCGCAAATTTTGATATATTACACTTGGTTCCCTCCTCCAAATCATTTATATAAATTGTGAACAACTGGGGTCCCAGCACCGACCCTTGCGGAACCCCGCTAGTTACCGGTTGCCATCCCGAGTATGAACCATTTATCCCCACTCTCTGCTTCCTATTTGTTAGCCAATCCTCTACCCATGCTAATATATTACCCCCAATCCCATAATTTTTTATTTTCAGCAATAGTCTCTTATGTGGCACCTTGTCAAAAGCCTTTTGGAAGTCCAAGTATACCACATCCACCGGTTCCCCTTTATCCACCCGGGTTGTTACTTCCTCAAAGAATTCGAGCAGATTCGTTAAACAGGACTTCCCCTTCACAAAACCATGCTGGTTCTGTCCGATGAAGTCATGTTTATCCAAGTGCCCCGTTAGTGTTTCTTTAATAATTGTCTCTAACATTTTACCCACCACCGATGTTAGACTAACCGGTCTATAGTTACCCGCCTTCTGTTTACTTCCTTTTTTAAATATAGGTGTTACATTGGCCATTTTCCAATCCACTGGGACCGTTCCTGCCTCCAGGGAGTTTTGGAAAATTATCACCAATGCATCCACAATCCCCACCGCTATCTCCCTCAAGACCCTTGGATGTAATCCATCAGGCCCAGGGGATTTATCCTCCTTCAGTCTCATTAATTTCCCTAATACCACCTCCTTGGTGATCTTAATAGTATTTAGCTCCTCCATTCCTACCGCCCCCTGTTTATCCAGCGTTGGAATATTATTTGTGTCTTCTATGGTGAAGACTGATACAAAATACTCGTTTAATGCCTTTGCCATTTCCATGTTCCCCACCAACAACTCTCCAGTCTCACCCTCCAATGGACCAACGTTCACCTTAGCCACCCTTTTTCTTTTTATATAGCTATAAAAACTCTTACTATTAGTTTTTATGTTGTTCGCTAAATTCCTTTCATAGTCTATTTTCCCCGTCTTAATTAATCTCTTAGTTATTTTTTGCTGACCTTTAAATGCTTCCCAATCCTCTACCCTCCCACTATCTCTGGCTACCTTATATGCCCTTGCCTTCAGCCGAATACTATCCTTTATAGTTTTACTGAGCCATGGCTGACTGTTCTTACCCTTACCCCTTTTTTTCTTCATAGGAATAAATTTTTCTTGAAGGTTATACAGTAGACCCTTAAACGTACACCACTGCTCATGTACCGTCTTATTCTTGAGTCTACTATCCCAGTCAACTTTGATCAGCTCAGTCCTCATACCTTCATAATCCCCCTTATTTAGACTAAGCACCCTAGCCTGAGTTTCAACCTGCTCCCCTTCTATTTGAATATGGAATTCGACCATATTGTGGTCACTTGTTCCCAACGAGTCCCTAACTATGACATTTTTAATTAATCCTGCTTCATTACACAGGACCAGATCCAAGATTGCCTCCCCCCTTGTCGGTTCTGTGACATACTGTTCTAGGAACCCGTCTCTAATACATTCTATAAACTCTTCCTCTAGTCTACCCTGCCCAGTTTGGTTTGCCCAATTAATATGAAAATTGAAGTCCCCCATGATTACAGCAGTTCCCTTTTTACATGCGTCAACTATTTGCAGATTTATGTTCTGACTAACAGCGTCACAGCTATTTGGAGGTTTATAAATTACACCCACTAGTGTTTTTTTCCCCTTGTTATTCTCTATCTGTACCCAAGCTGTTTCACTATCCTGATCCTTCAACGCAATATCCTTCCTCTCTATTGCCGTTATTCCCTCCCTTATTAAAAGGGCCACCCCTCCTCCCTTTCTTTCCTGTCTATCTTTCCTAATTGTCGAGTACCCCTCTATATTTAACTCCCAGTCCTGATCCCCTTGCAGCCATGTCTCCGTAATGGCCACGATATCATAACTATATATACTTAATTGCACCGTTAATTCATTTATCTTATTTCGAATACTCCGTGCATTTAGATAAAGCACTTTCAGATGATTTTTACTACCCTTCCTTTCCGTTTTTGCCCCTTTTACATCTAGAGCTTTATCTTCACACATTCTGTCTCCTGTCACATTTTGACTTTCCGCTTCCCCACTGATACCCTGCTCTATTTCCTCTACCCCTGCCGTTATTACCCCCCTTGATACCTCCCCCCCGCTACTTAGTTTAAAGACCTCTCTACTGCCCTAGTTATATGATTTGCCAGGACCCCAGTCCCAGCACCGTTCAGGTGAAGTCCGTCCTTACAGAACAGATCCCCCCTGTCCCAGTACTGGTGCCAGTGGCCCAAGAAACCAAACCCATTTTTCCCACACCAGTCTTTGAGCCACGCATTCAGCTTTTTAATTTTACGTACCCTCGCCGATTTGGCCCGTGGCTCAGGTAGCAATCCGGAGATCAGTACCCTCGAGGTTCTGCTTTTTAATTTATTCCCTAACTGCTCAAACTCCTTCAGCAGATCCTCCTTCCTCGTCCTTCCTATGTCATTGGTCCCCACATGGACCACGACCACTGGATCCTCCCCCTCCCTCTGCAAATTTCTCTCCAGCATCGCAGAGATATCCTTAACCCTAGCACCGGGTAGGCAACACAGCCTTCGGGACATGTTCTGCTGGCCGCAGAGAACCTTATCTACCCCCCGAATAATACTATCCCCTATCACTACGGCATTTCTTCTAACTCCCCCCTCTTGAATGGCCCCCTGATCCACGGTGCTGCAGCCAGGTTGCTCATCCCTCCCACAGCCCCTGATCCCGTCCTTACATTGAGTAAGAGCCTCGGTCATGCTCGTCAGGGACAAGGGCTGTGGCTCCTGCCGCATCTCCTCCTGGTTCCCCCTACCTGCCTCGCTTATGGCCACACCTTCCTTTCCTTGCTCACTGCCTACTGAATTAGTTAAACTGGTCGGTGTGACCATCCCCTGGCACAAAACATCCAGGTAATACTCCCCCTCCCTGATGTACCGCAGCGTATGAAGTTGGGTCTCCAGCTCATCAATGCGGAGCTGGAGTTCCTCTAGCCTCAAACACTTACTGCAGCTGTAGGGATCTTCTACATCAATGGTGTCGACAAATTCCCACATCTCACAGTATTGGCACATCTCCTGACCGCCCATCTTATATAAGTAATTAACTGGTCCTATTTAAGAATCCCCTACCCGGATTACTGTATTGATACACCCCTTATTTATATAATCCTACCTCCTATAAATGGGAAAGTACTCACCCCAGCCGTAAATTACCTACTGGTTTGGCTGTCTAGTGGTAATTCCGTCCGCTCTTCCTGTCTGGCAGACTGGGCTAGTTCCTTTTACCTGCATATGGATAGGACGGGTTTAGAACAGGGGTTCCCAACCTTTTTCATCCCGTTTACCCCCGGCAACTTTAATAGCACATAACAATGTTATTTCACTTATTTATGAACAACTAATGATGAACAGATATACCAGAACCAAACACAGTCAGTCAATGAGAAAAAATATGTACAAATTCAGAATCAACAAATTTACCCCCTGTGTAAGCAAAATTTATCCCAGGTTGGGAACCCTTGGTTTAGAGGGCCATGTCCAAATGCAGGTAAAATGAACTAGCCCAGTCTGCCAATTTGATTAGCATGGACAAGGTGGGCCAAAGGGCCTGTTTCAGTGCTGTACAGTTTGTGACTATAAAGGTTTGGTCATAGCGTAAACTGGTTTCTGGCTAACACAATGCGTTTATTTTCCAGACCAGTGTTTAACGATGGATGAGTACAGGGTACTAAAGGTGATTGGGGAAGGTTCCTTTGGTCGCGCTCTTTTGGTGCAAACTCAGCATGAAAACCATAAATATGTGATGAAAGAAATTCAGCTTTCAAAGGTAAAGGTGATGTGAGTATATTTTGAACATGAACTTCCCTATCTATCAATGCATCTTAGAATGTTTGATGAAGATAGAAACATAGAAACATAGAAATTAGGTGCAGGAGTAGGCCATTCAGCCCTTCGAGCCTGCACCGCCATTCAATATGATCATGGCTGATCATCCAACTCAGTATCCCGCACCTGCCTTCTCTCCATACCCTCTGATCCCCTTAGCCACAAGGGCCACATCTAACTCCCTCTTAAATATAGCCAATGAACTGGCCTCGACTACCCTCTGTGGCAGAGAGTTCCAGAGATTCACCACTCTCTGTGTGAAAAAAGTTCTTCTCATCTCGGTTTTAAAGGATTTCCCCCTTATCCTTAAGCTGTGACCCCTTGTCCTGGACTTCCCCAACATCGGGAGCAATCTTCCTGCATCTAGCCTGTCCAACCCCTTAAGAATTTTATAAGTTTCTATAAGATCCCCTCTCAATCTCCTAAATTCTAGAGAGTATAAACCAAGTCTATCCAGTCTTTCTTCATAAGACAGTCCTGACATCCCAGGATCCCTCTTTAAAATCTTTTCCTTTCATCCACAATGCGTGTTCTGTTCTCAAAGTCAACGCTAGATTAGGAGCTAACTAAAAGAGCATTAGTGAAGGGCACTATGCTGTAACACCAGATATTTTAGATTCAAAGGTCACCCCCAGTGCTTTGCTAATGGAATATTTAATACAATATTGAGTATATTTCTTGTTTTATGCCTTTTCTTGTGTGGCAAGTACCATTTGACAGATAATTGCTCCAGGTTTACCACCAGTTGACTCTCCCAATAATTTCCTGTTATTATCTGTGTGTTGCAGTGGAACAAATGAAGTCGGCAAATCTGGGTGCGGGAAGTCTGAATTTGAACAGAAAATGATCGGAATATTTAGCATGTCCGGCAGTACCTGTGGGAAGGAGAAACAGTTAGTGTATTCAAAGCCTTCGAAGGCTCTTTGACCATGAATCTCCATTCTGGTTATCCTTCTACAGATGCTGCCTGACCTGCTGAGTGTTTCCAGCATTTTCATTGCTATGATGTGTTTTCTGTATACTATATGCTATAATTTGTTTTTCATGTAGCAAGTTCCAATTATCTTTGTTTTGTCTGGAAACCCAAGGCAATAATTGGCAATGTGGAAAACATACTGTAGAAAACATTCATTTGCGTTGTAGGCTGAAGAAAAAACTATGACTTGCGACCTGCATCCCTTTGGTTTAGTTTAGAGATACAGTGCGGAAACAGGCCCTTCAGCCCACCTAATCCGCGCCGACCAGCGATCCCCGCACACTAGCACTATCCTACACACTAGGGACAATTTACAATTTTATCAAAGCCGATTAACCTGCAAACCTGCACATCTTTGGAGTGTAGGAGGAAACCGGAGCTCCCAGAGAAAATCCACGCAGGTCATAGGGAGAACACACAAACTGCATACAGACAGCACCCATAGTCAGGATCGAACCCGGGCCTCTGGCGCTGCAAGGTAGCAACTCTACCGCTGCGGCACTGTGCTGCCCTTGATCTGTTGGAAAGAGTCATGAAATCGATGCTTCAATCACAGCAGACAGCTAGGAATCGATTAAAGTCTCATCTTTGAGACCGTATTTCCAACATTGCAAAAACCCACATTACATGGTCAAGCCAAACATAAAGTTTGAACCAAGAATATCTGAATTGGGTCAAGAGGCCACGACTGCCGACTGTCCATATTCCACACTTGGAGTATCGTGTTCAGTTATGGTCACTCTGCCATCGGAAGGGTGCCATTAAGCTGGAAATAGTGCAGAGAAGATTTACGAGGATGCTGCCAGGCCTTGAGGGCCTGAGCTATAGGGAGACGTTGGGCAGGCTAGGACGTTATTCCTTGGAGTGCAAGTAGCTGAGGGGTGATCTTATAGAGGTGTATAAAATCATGATAGTAATAGATAGGGTGAATGCACAGTCCTTTTCCTAGATTAGGGGAATAGAGAACCAGAGGATATAGGTTTAGGGTGACGGGAAAGAACGTGAGTGGCACCTTTTTCGCAGAGAGGGTGGTGGATATATGGAACGAGCTGCCAGCGTAGATAGTAGAGGCAGGTACTATAACACCAATGAAGTGACATTTGGACAGGCAGGTGGACAGGAAACGTTTAGAGGGATATGGGCCAAATGCGAGCAGATGGGACTAGCTTAGATAGGGCATCTTGGTCGGCACAGATAAGTTTGGGCCGAAGATAGACACAGAAAGCTGGAGTAACTCAGCGGGACAGGCAGCATCTCTGGAGAGAAGGAATGTAGCAATGTTACAAAATTTTGAGATTTAAAAAATCAAGTCTGCAATTTACCCCATCAGATAAAGCATAACAAGAAGTTTAATTTGACACCTAATTCACTTTCATATCTTCAGTATTAAAAAAGTGATGGCCATTTTCATACTCGGAAATTAGCACCTTGTTCCCTATTGCTTTTCTATTGGCTTAACTCAAAAGCTGTGATCGAGGACAGTCAAAAGCCCATAACTTTCTTAAAAATTAAGAGAACTGAATGAAATTTTCAGTTATTATAGATTGAAGCTTTCTGAAATAAATATGAAACAATCTTACTTGGATGACATGAAATTAAAACATATAATTAGTTAGTTACCTAATTGTAGCTAATTACAAAATTCAATTACTAGATCTAAACATCCATCCATTTCTTAAGAAAAGGTTAACATTTTTAAATAGCCTAAGTGTCCAAATAACATTCACACAAGAATTCACAATATAACATGATTTTAAAATCTCATTGTCATGAATTTATAGGCCAAATGGAAGGAATTTAACGTTTAATTCCCGAAAATTAATGGCCATTTAAATCATCGTGCGAGTGAGATTTTGTGGAACGCGATCGTTTGGAACGTTGCGGTTGCGGTGAATTTAAACCCCATATCGGCAGGAAAAACACTGCTGGTTCGTAAGGGGCCTTAATCACATTTTCGCTGATGAAATTTTGATTAAAGTAATCCTAAGAAACAAATTTATATGTAAAATAAACGACTTACCTTATGTTTTGTCCCTACGTGAGATCCGTCCCGTTGTCGGCATTGACGGCGTTAGAAGTAGATTTTAATTTTACTCCAGCGATTACATTGTCCCGCGTTTAAAAAAAAAAACCTCTGAGAACGGAAGTCGGAACGATTTTTCAGCATCAGGTAATAGCCCGAGAAAATATATCTCGGACAGGCAGGAGAAAACGGCATTTTAATCCCGCCCCCCCCCCCCCCAAAGGCGCCAAAGTCGCGCACACGGCCAGTGACAGAACTGCAGCGCCGCTGAAGGTACGTTTTGTAACATACCTAAGGAATGGGTGGCGTTTCGGTTCGAGACCCTTCTCCAGACCGAAGGGTCTGTTTCCGTGCTATATGACTAGGACATTATCCCAAATTTAGCTTTTCCACTTGAAGTAATCCAGGAGTTGGTGGGAATGCTGCGTTTCCTCGGCGGTCCGTGAACACATCATTAAACTTGTCCCCTCCTGCCTGGAATTTTCCGCCCCTGATAGAGCTCGAAGTAGGCTGGTTTTGGACGTCCGGTGTTGGGCCTGCTCACCACGTCAGTGGAACTGACTGAGTTCGAGCTCATTATTCTCACTGGTTGTGACTTAAATCCAGTAAAAGCTAATCCAAGCTCTGCAGGGACTGGAAGTCTCAACCAAAGCAGACTGTGCCGGAAACACTCAGCGGGTCAGGCAGCCTCTGCGGAGAAAGAAACAAGTCGACGTTCAAGGACAAAGACCATTTGTCAGAACGTCCCGACGGGTTCCGTCACTGTCCTTACAGTACGCTAGTTGACACAGTTACATCAAAGTTAAAACAATCTGATACAACATGAAGCACTCAGAATCTATTTATTATTTAAAAAAACTAAATATCAATTAATGTCTTTCAACAGAGAATGTGGCTATACACTCTTTACTTTATCTGTTTAGAATCCGAGTGGACTACAAAGATCAAGGAGAGAAGCTGTACTACTTGCCAAAATGAAGCACCCCAACATAGTTGCATTTATAGACTCATTTGAAGGTGAGGGAATTGTGCATCTGTCTTCCTGGGGTTCTATTCTTGCCAACGTCCTTGTGCTCCTGCTGAAACAACCACTGAAACATTTAGATGGCGCTTGCAGCACAGCGGCAGACTTGTTCTCAACAACTTGAGAGCAGTCCTGACCTACCATCTACCTCATTGGAGACCCGCGGACTATCTTTAATCGGACTTTACTGGACTTTATCTTGCACCAAATAACAATAGACAATAGGTGCAGGAGTATGCCATTCGGCCATTCGAGCCATTCACTGTGATCATGGCTGATCATCCCCAATCAGTACCCCGTTCCTCGCCATATCCCCTGACTCCGCTATCTTTAAGAGCTCTATCTAACCCTCTCTTGAAAGCATCCAGAGAATTGGCCTCCACCGCCTTCTGAGGCAGAGAATTCCACAGATTCATAACCCTCTGTGTGAAAAAGCTTTTCCTCATCTCCGTTCCAAATGGCTTACCCCTTATTCTTAAACTGTGGCCCCCTGGTTCTGGACTCCCCCAAACATCGGGAACATGTTTCCTGCCTCTAGCGTGTCCAAACCCTTAATAATCTTAGATGTTTCGATAAGAATCCCTCTCATCCTTCTAAATTCCAGAGTATACAAGCCCAGCCGCTCCACTCTATCAACATATGACATACCTATCATCCCGGGAATTCCTTTTATCCTGTATCTGTACATTGTGGACGGCTCGAGTGTAATCACATATTCTGCTGACTGGTTAGCATGCAACAAAAGCGTTTCACTATGCCTCGGTACACGTGACAATAAATTAAACTACGCGTTCTACTTTCCATTTGTGTATTTATCAGGACCCCTATAGTGGATTTAAGCTAAGCGTCTCATTCTTCCCCTCTGTAATCAGACTACTGAATGCTCCTCCAATAACCTAGAGGGTGGTCCCGATCTTCCAACCTACCTCATTGCGGACATTGGATTTTTTAATGAAGCTGGAACGTTTTAACGATATAACACTATATTCTGCACTCCGGGTAGTTTTCTCTTTGCACTATCTGATGGACGTGTATGGCCTGGTTGTATCTGGATAGCACACGCATTTTTCCTCTGTATTTCGATACGCCTGGCAATAATAAACCAATGGCGATATTATTCCAATCACCCTTTGGCTTAGGAGGTTTCTCATGATCTTTTTTGATTTATTCATGAACAACTTGTATGTGTTTGAAGAGTCATAGAGCTATACAGCAGGGAAGCTAGCCCTTGGGCCCAGCTCGTTCATGCCAACCAAGGTGGCATTCTTGGCTACTACCAATTGGTCACATTTGGCACAATGCCTCTAAGCCATTGTTAAATACACTCCCCGGTTCCTGAACCTTCTCCAGGGATACACTTGATACCAGCTGCCTCCTTTTTCCAGACCAGAATCTAATTTTCTCACATCATCCAGGCTTCCTTGCAACTGCTAGCCCTGTCCTTCACTCCAACATATGCTTTACACTCTCACCATTACACTTTCCCGACCAAACAACCGACTCCAAACAACTTTTGAATTTATGGGCCTTCAATTCTGGAGACAATTTCTCCGAGTTTAATCATTGTCATTTGTCTAGCCTCATTGTCTATCTTCCATTCTCAAGGAAATTGCCCAATCTGATGTGACTATATATCATGCATGGTCCTACCAATTGGGGATGAATTTCTTGTGAAATACAATTAATTTCTACATAAACCTGTGATAGTAAATGATCACTTCAAATAGGACAGTAGCTCGTTGTCATTTTAATTTGCCGGCCACATCACTTTAAATACCACATGCATCGGGTTTCTGTTACAGCTGAAGGACATCTCTATATAGTGATGGAATACTGTGATGGAGGAGATCTCACCCAGAAACTCCTGCAGCAAAAGCAACAACTGTTCCCAGAAGAAACGGTATGTGTGTTTAGTTTAGTTTAGTTTAGAGATACATCGCGGAAACAGGCCATTTGGCCCACCGAGTCCGCACCGACCAGCGATCGCCGCACATTAACACTATCCTACACACACTAGGAAAAATGTTATACATACATAATTTTATCCATTAACCTACATACCTGTACGTCTTTGGAGTGTGGGAGGAAACCGAAGATCTTGGAGAAAACCCACATGGTCACGGGGAGAACGTACAAACTGTACAGACATCACCCGTAGTCAGGATTGAACCCGGGTCTCTGGCGCTACAAGCGCTGTAAGGCAGCAACTCTACCGCTGCGCCACTGTGGCTGCCCGTGCTTTGTTAAAATTTAATTTTCATAGTCATAGCATCATAGAGCACAGAAAAAGGCCCTTCAGCCCAACCTGCCCATGTTGACCAAGATGTCCCATCTAAGCTAGTTCCATCTGTTGGCCCTTATCCCTCTAAATCCTTTCTTTCCGTGTACCTTCCAAATGGCTTTTATATGTTGTTACAGTGCCTGCCTCAACTTCCTCCTCTGGCAGCTCGTTCCATACACCCACCCCCCTCTGTGTGGAAACAATTGCCCTACACTGCGATGTCAATTCAACTTTTACTTTAAATCAATTATCTGTGTTAAATAGTGAATTTGATGAGATGTACAGCAATCTTTTTACGAAGCTTTTGCCCAATTGCAGTGTGAACGTGGAGCATGTTTTGTTAATATTCTAACAGGTACTGAATCTGTTTGTACAAATCTGTCTTGGAATGAAGCACATTCACGACAAACGGGTTCTTCATCGAGACATTAAAACTAAGGCAAGTATTCCTTTTCATGAGTGAAATAGTGAACCAAACAGAGAATGTTCCACTTTAAGAATGAGATTAAAATGTGAGATTTTATATAAATAGTGGCAATTCACGCAACACCATTGGCTGCTGCAGGTCGATTAATGACCTCAACTGTTACGATGACCACCTATAAGCTGCTTAAACTATGGCCTGGTTTAATTGAAAAAATATATATTTTAAACTTTCGTAATGCATTTGTAATAAAACTGATAATTTGATATTGAAAGGTATCACAACTAAAATTCTAAACGTTTGAAAATCTGGGTTTAAACACTTCTGAGATGCCTGTAAATTCCAGCGCGTACTGTTACAAAAGAACCCTCTGGTAATCTGTAAATAGTGAATTGATCACTGCACGAAAGACACGGGCCATTGCAGTGAATTAATCGCACAATGTGTTAGAATGTAATGAAAATGATTCACTTTTGATTTCAAAATGCAGAATGTTTTCCTGACTAAGAACGGAGTGGTTAAGCTGGGAGACTTTGGTTCTGCACATCTACTGAAGAGGTAAATTCCCAATGACAACAGGAGCTTGAGGTGATACTTTTGATCTTAAATCTTTTTAGAAACTCTGGTAGATTTGAAGAGCAAAGAAACAGGCCCTTTGGCCCACCTTGACCATGCTGACCAAGATGGCATACTGGGCTAGTCCCATCTGCCTCGATTTGGCCCATATCCCTCTAAACCCTCCCTATCCATATATCTGTCCAAATGTCTTTTAAAAGTCAGACACAAGGAACTGCAGATGCTGACAACTTGCATAGAACACAATGTGTTGGAGTCGCTCAGCGGGTCAGTCTTAATCTCTGGAGGACATGGAAAGGCGATGTTGTCTAAAGATGGACCCTGACCAGAAACATCCTCAAAGATGCTGCCCGACTCGCTGAGTTACTCATGTGTTCTTTTAAATGTCGTGATTGTACCTGATTCTATAGCTTCCTCTGACAGCTCGTTCCAGATACGGACTACTACCCTCTGAATGAAAAAGTTGCCCTCGATGTCCCTCTTAAATCTTTCCCCTCTTGATTAAGCCTGTGCCCTCTAGTTTTAGAATCCTCTACTCTGGGGGTAAAAAGACTGTGAGCGTTCACTTTATCCATGCACTTCGTGATCTTGTACACCTCAATAAGGTCGCCCCTCAGCCTCCTCCGTTCCAAAGAAAAAAGTCCCAGCCTATCCAACCTCTCCCTGTAACTCAAGCCCACAAGCCCGGGTAACATCCTGGTGAATCTCTTCTGCACCCTTTCAAATTAATTGTGTAAGAAATAACATGCTTGCATACAACAATAGAATAATAACATTTTATGGCAGAAATGTGGCTGTTTGGCAGGGTGTGCTTGTGTGAAGCAGCTGATCAGTTCTGTATCCAGTAACATTGCAGGTTGCTTCTCAGATACTCACCCAAATGCTTTAGAATGATCGAGAATGTTTTCAAAAGTTATTCTCTCTAATGTAATCTTGCTTTCCTGTCCGCAGCCCCCTGGCTTTTGCTCATACCTACGTGGGAACCCCCTACTACGTATCTCCAGAAATCTGGGAGAATAAACCGTACAACAACAAAAGGTAGGCACTTCAATGCATACAGTGCATTCAGAAAATATTCAGACCCCTTCACCTTTTCCATATTTTGTTACGTTACAGCCTTATTTTAAAATGGATTAAAACATTTTTTTTATCATCTATCTACACACAATACCACAGAATGAAGAAGCAAAAACAGGTGTTTAGAAATTTTTGCAAAGTAATTAAAAATAAATAACTGAAATATCACATTCACATACATATTCAGACCCTTTGCTATGACACTCAAAATTGAGCTTAGGTCCATCCTGTTTCCATTGATTGTCCTTGAGATGTTTCTACAACTTGATTGGAGTCCACCAGTGGTAAATTAAATTGATTGGACATGATTTGGAAAGGCACACATCTGTCTATATAAGATCCCACAGTTGACAGTGCATGTCAGAGCAAAAACCAAGCCATGAAGTGGCGGCGCTGGTAAACGGCTGCGGCTCGCCTGCAGTCCGTTTGTCTTTACTTTTTTGTGTTGTTTTTTTTTCGTTTTGTCTGGTTAAGTTTTTGGTTTTTAGGTTGTGTTTATGGGGGGGGGAGGTTGAAACGGGACTTGCTGTCTCTCCCTTCGGGGGAATGCGACTTTTTTGTCGTATCCCCCTTCTCTGCCTCCGTCTGCGCTGAGGCCTAATGGCGGAGCTGGCGACCTCGAGACTCCGGAGGCAGTCAGTCAGGACTCTCCCTGGGCTCGCTCCCGTGATGGCGGCCCAGCTCGGGGCTGGAACTGCGCTCCCATGAGGGACTGAGACTCTCCCGTGAGGGGCTGTGGCGCTCCCGTCGGAGTGGCCCAGCTAGAGGGTGGAACGGCACTCCCGTCGGAGTGGCCCAGCCCGAGGGCGGAATGGCGCTCCCGTCGGAACGGCCCAGCTCGAGGGTGGAATGGCGCTCCCGTCGGAGTGGCCCAGCTCGGGGCTGGAACGGTGCTCCGGTGGCTGGGACGGCATTCTGGCGGCGGTGACCTAAGTCCGGGGTTCAGCCACGGGCCAGCGGCTGTGTCCGCTGGACTGGAGGGCGGCAGCTTCGACCACCCCGGACCGGTGTTTGAGCCGGCCCGTTTGCGGGGTTCGGTGAGCCGCGGGACTGTTTGTGCTGTCACCCGGTGGGGAATCGCCCCAGCGCAGACGGAGAAGAGGAGGGAAGAGACAGTAACCCTAAGATTTTTGCCTCCACCACAGTGAGGAGGTGCTTGGAAGATACACTGTGGTGGATGTTAATTAGTGTTTAGTGTTGTTTATTATTGTATTATTGTATGTATGACTGCAGGCACGACATTTCGTTCAGACCGTAAGGTCTGAATGACAATAAAGGTATTCAATTCAATTCAATGAAGACAAAGGAAGGTAGACAAAAATGCTGGAGAATCTCAGCGGGTGAGACTTGAGGCTGTAATCGCCAAAGATCTTATAGCACTCTCTCTCCCTGCTGCCCCGGGCCGCGCACTCCTTCTCCCCGCTGCGGATCCAATCTTTGGCCGGAAGCAAGAGGGCGGAGCAAAATGGCAGAACAAGATGGCGGAACAAGATGGCGGGGGCAGGTTGCTAAAATGAGTCATAAAATCGCCCATGAATCCGCCCATGAGCGTACTACACGTTTGCGTGAGAGTAATCCATCTTGCTCCGCTATAGGATCTTTGGTAATCGCTGCCAAAGTTGCCTCAACAAAGTACAGGTGCACAACCTTTTATCCGAAAGCCTTGGGACCAGACACTTTTCGTAATTCAGAATTTGTCGGTCTTCGGAATGGAAATTTTTTAGCGTAGATTTTAATGGCTGGCTCAGTGGTAGAGTGCTCGGCTCATATCCGCAAGGTCGCGAGTTTGCGCCTTGATCCTGGCAGTTACTCGATCGCGAGTTTGAGTCTTCAATGTCGTTTTTTCTTGCAGAATAAATGTTTGTATGAAATGCAGTGTAGGAGAGGTGTACTGACTGTGTGGGCAGAACTTTGGAAGTGATTGCCCACCAGTCTAAAAAGCCGCTGTGTCTCCCTGTCCCTGGGATAGCAGGGGGCGATCAAACAGCACAATAGGGTGATTTCACGAAAGGTCACTGGAGCGTAAATCCCCACTCACGTGACCGAAAATTTTAACTGGGGGACAAGCGTCACTTCCGGTACATGTTAGTGGATGGGAAAACACGCACTTTCACACCCGTTAAAAACATCGAAAACGGCCCGTTTTTGAGCTGCAATTTACGGAGCCGGTCGGGGTGACCGTGAGGCACAGCTACCTAAATTTACAGTCCAAAAAAAAAGATAGAAACTAAGGTAAATACAAGAGCGAGCTGAAGGTGTAAATACAGCGGAAGTTGATAGCGGACTTTTTTCTTGGAGATTTAAAGATCCAAAATATCGGGAATTATCGCGTTTGCTCGCTGCATTTCATCAAAAGTGGCATTATTGACTTTTTATCTTTATTCATTTGTTATATGAAAAGTATTAAAAGTTAGAAACCCGTCAGTAAAAGTGCAAAATCGCCCATGGTTCTCAGGTGGGTTTTAACATGCAAAATAAAAACGCTTCTGAAGCTCCATTCCCCATTTAAATAATCGTAAGCTTGCATCTCAGTAAAATTGATTTCCAAACGCATTGAGAGTTTACGATTATTTAAATTTAAAAGTAAATGGAGCTTCAGAAGCGTTTTCATTTTGCTGTTAATTGCCGCGGACTTGCTAGAGCCCGCCGGGGGCTCCAACATCAAGACCCGGGGCGGGGCCCTACATCGCCCGCCGTGGCTTTGAGTGGCCGTGGACTTGCTAGCGCCCGCCGGGGGCTTTGACCTCGACTTCGGGAGAGGAATGGAGAGCAGGGGAGAGACAAGTCTTTGCCTTCCATCACAGTGAGGAGGAGACTCACTGTGATGGATGTTTATGTGAATTGCCCCCTCCCTCTGCAACTGCAAACAACCCCACTCTCCTGCAAGGGCGGTACAGTTCCCGGAGGATGGCAGGTGGCCGGAGACGACAGGACCAACAGGAACCCGCTCCCCGATGGCCCCCTACGACGCCCCGAGCTGCAACCCAGGTTCCTCTGTAGTTGGAGCGGGGCTGGGCTGGGCTGCTGTTGGCTGTGGGTCTCTGGGTTCTCCGTGCTTGCGGTGGGCCTGGGGGTCGGTGTCCAATTGGTCCTGACGTCTCCCATGACTGGCACGGTCCTGCTGCAATCGCCTACGTGAAGACAATGCAAAGCCCCCGCGCCGGTGCAATGGGCGGGGAGCTGGAGAGGGGAGGGAAGGGGTCACACACATGGCGGGGAAGCAGAGGGGCGTAGGTGGGGTGAAACTGAAGGGAGCGACAATCTGCACTGTGTATCGTGAGTCTACCGTGGGAACTTTTTAACTCAGCGGGCAGGCAGCAGCATATTGTCAATTATTAACCCTCCCGCGCAATATGCCCTCACCTTCTCTTTTATGAATGGGGACTTAGTTCCCCTTTCTTCGCTGACCGACCGGAGGTTCCGCTGTCACCTCTGCGGGCCGCCCTCGGTGAACGTTTTCAAGGACCTTTCTTCAAGGACCGAAAAAATGGCCGCTATTCGGAGGTTTTCGTTATTTGGATCTTCGGATAAAAGGTTGTGCACCTGTACTGAGTAAAGGGTCTGAATACTTATGTAAATGTGATATTTCAGTTATTTATTTTTAATTACTTTGCAAACATTTCTAAATACCTGGTTTCGCTTCTTTATTTTGGGGTATTGTGTGTAGATTGATGATAAAGCAAATAAGAATTTAATCTATTGTAAAATAAGGCTGTAACGTAACAAAACGTGGAAAAAGTGAAGGGGTCTGAATACTTTCTGAAGGCACTGTGTCTGGTGATGGGCAGGTAACCGATTATTTCAGGGCAATATCATGGTTTGTTTTAAAGCTCCTGATGATAAACAGCAAAATACAGGAATAAAGTCCATGCTTGCCCAACCTCTCCCTATAGCTCAGGCCAGAGAGTCATGGCAACATTCTCGTAAATCCTCTCTGCACGCTTTCCAGTTTAAAGGCATCTTTCTTATAGCAGGGTGACCAAAACTGACATAACCATAGAGTCTCACAGCAAAGAAAGATCCTTCAGTCCGACCTGTCCACGCTGCCCAAGATGCCTCATCTACACCAGTCCCATTTGCCTGCGTTTGGCCCATATCCCCTCAAACCGTTCCTATCCATGTCCTGTCCAAGTGTCTTTTAAATGTTGTTACAGTACCTGCCTCAATTATCTCCTCAGGCAGCTTGTTCCATATACCCACCTCTCTCAGTGTGTGGAAAAGGTTGCCTCTCAGGTTCGTATTACACCTTTCCACTCTCACCTTAAACCTCTGGTTCTTGATTCCCCTGCACCAGGTCAAAGACTCTCTGCATTCACCCTATCTTTCCCCTCATCATCTGAAATACCTCTATAAGATCACCCCTCGGCTTCCTGCACTCCAAGGAATAAAGTCCATGCTTGCCCAACCTATCCCTATAACTCAGGCCAGAGTCCTGGCAACATTCTTGCAAATCTTTTCTGCACTCTCTCCAACTTAATGGCATCTTTCTGATAGCAGGGTGACCAAAACTGAACACAATATTTCAAATATCAGATTCAGATTCAACTTTAATTGTCATTGTGCAGTGTACAGTACAGAGACAACGAAATGCAGTTAGCATCTCCCTGGAAGAGCGACATAGAATATGAGCAATAAATAAATCTATTTACGTGCATACAGTCATAGTGTTTTTCCTGGTGGGAGGAGTGTCCGGGGGGGGGGGGTGATTGGCAATCAACGAGGTACATTGTTGAGTAGTGTGACAGCCGCAGGGAAGAAGCTGTTCCTGGACCTGCTGGTCCGGCAACGGAGAGACCTGTAGCGCCTCCCGGATGGTAGGAGGGAAAACAGTCTATGGTTGGGGTGAGAGCAATATGGCCTCACCAACATCTATGTAACTGGTTAGTGATAGAAGGGTTTCTGTAGAAATAGTTCTACAATTTCCACTGATGAAACAATAAAAACTGTTGTTATTAGATTGTACCAAAGTCACTTCATGTCTATCTGTTTTGTTGTTTTAGTGACATCTGGGCCTTGGGATGTGTCTTATATGAAATCTGTGCTCTGCGGCATCCTGTAAGTAAATGCTATCGCAATTGATATGCTTCTGTAAACAGGGAAAATATTTAGGGTGACACCAGAAACTGCAGATGCTGGAATCATAAGCAAAACACCAGGTGCTGGAGGAACTCAGCGGGTCAGGCAGCATCTGTGGAGGGAATGGACAGACGACGTTTTGGGTCGGGACCCTTCGTCACACTGATGGAGTAAAGGCCCTGTCCCACTTTCCAGAGCTACGACCTCTCCCGAGTTTTCCACTTGATTCAAACTCGGGGAATTACGGTAATAGCCGTTCGTAGGTACTTGGGGTTATTTTTTTAACTCGTGGACATTTTTCAACACTTTGAAAAAATGTCCCGACTTACCTGATGCCCCGAGTTCCCACGGCTGGCATTACGAGCCGCTACGAAACATCTACGGACTCCTCCGTGCTCGCTACTGACATTACCCGACATTCCCCGAGTTCGAATCAAGGGGAAAACTCGGGAGAGTTCGTGAGTAACTCGGGAAAGTGGGACAGGGCCTTTAAGGGGGAGATAGCTGGAAAAGAGAGGTGGGGATGGGACAAAGTCTGGCAAGTGATAGATGGATGCGGGGGCGCGGATAAGCAGATGGGTGCAATATGAGACAAAAGAGTTCCACCTGAAACTAGTTTGGGAACCCTGAAGGTGATCAGAGTTATCTTCAAATGGGGTATGTTAGTAACATGGAGACGAGAGGGATAATCTTGCTCAGTTACGGGTACTGGGTGAGGTGTACAGATGCTAATTTATCCCTGCATTTGGTTCTATTGAAGTCAATGAATTGTCCGAGGTTGGGTACATCTTGCCACTGACAGTCTCGATTGGGTTTCCTACCTCTGATCAAAGATGGATTTCTCTTCAGGATCTCAGGAGATAGAAAGATCTCTGAGAGAGGAGTAAATGTGCATCACAAACTGGTGCTAATAGGTTAACCAGTTCAGAGTGAAACAAAATGATTCATTTAGTGCAGTAAATTACTCTCTGGTGCCATGCTTTTCAATGGTTTTGTCAAATATATAGTTTAGTTTAGTTTAGAGAAACAGTGTGGAAACAGGCTCTTCGGCCCACTGAGTCCGCACCGACCCATGATCCCCGCACATTAACACTATCCTACACACGGGACAATTTACACTTATACCAAGCCAATTTACCTACAAACCTGTACATCTTTGAAGTGTGGGAGGAAACCCACGTGGCCACAGGGAGAACGTACAGACGCCGTACAGACAGCACCCGTAGTCAGGATCAAACTCGGGTCTCCAGCGCTGTAAGTGCTATAAGGCAGCAACGTTACCGCTGCGCCACCGTGACGATCACCATATATTCTGCAAATGAATCTATTTTTACTATTTTGCTTCCCTAGTTCCAGTCGAACAGCTGGAAGAGTCTCATACTGAAGATCTGTAAAGGCTCTTACGCCCCAATTCCAAGTCTGTACTCCTATGAGCTGCATTACATCCTTAAACAAATGTTCAAGAGGAGCTCGAAGGATCGGCCCTCCATTAACACCATTCTTGCCAGGCGTTGCTTTGCAAAGCTAATCCGCAATTACTTATCACCCGAGGTGAGGAGATCTGATGTTTATCCATTAGTATTTGACGGGCCGTTCTTTAAACGTGTACAGTCCCAGATTGTGGCACCTGTTATAATCAACCTGCTTCCACAGATGGTGAAGCAGGAATTCAGTGAAGCGACAACGAATAAGAAAAGAACCACACCAACTAAACAAAAAAAAGATGGGAAAGGTATGTACAGACACTGAGAATATATGATGTGTTGCACGGGTTTTGTTGTGTATGAACTATTTTTTATTTTCAACAAAGTATAGTTTTTAAATTAAAAAAAAAAAAATTAATAAGGATTAGAAATTCTGTTGTGCATTATTCAAATACCGAATAGTGAGATTTATTCCAGATGCTGATCCAATCCATGTATTGGTCTTTCTCAGGCGGTGTAGCAAGTAAATGTGGAGAACACTCTGCTGGAGCTCGTGGAAGCAAAGGGATCATGGTTTGTATAAACTCTTGGTAAATATGCTATAATATTAAAGTATAGAAGGGTCAGAACAGTGGCACAGTGGTAGAGTTGATGTCTTACAGCGCCAGAGACCTGGCTACGATCCTGACTACGGGTGCTGTCTGTGTGGAGTTTGTACGTTCTCTATGTGACTGCGTGGGTTTCACCGAGTGCTCTGGTTTCCTCCCACATTCCACAGGCGTGCGGGCTTGTAGGTTAATTGAGTTCTGTAAGTTGCTCCAATGTGTAGGATAGAACTGGTGTACTGGTGATTGCTGGTTGGCGCAGACTCGGAGGGCCGAAGGGCCTGCTTTTCATGCTCTATCTCCAAACTACAGAAGTTAAGACACTATGTCACAGTTGAGCAAGATATAAAGGCTGCATTTGGAGTATTGTGTTCAAGCTGAAAAGAGTGCAGAGGATTAATGAGGATGTTGCCAGAACTCGAGAGCCTGAGTTGTAGGGAGAGGTTGGGCAGGCTAGGACTTTATTCCTTGGAGCGCAGGATGAGGGTGATCTTATAATGGAGTACATGAATGGAATAGACAGGGTGAATGTACAGTCTCTTTTCCAGGGTAGGGGAATCAAGAAACAGAGGACATAGGTTTAAGGTGAGAGGCAGATGGGTATATGGAACAAGCTGCCAGCGGAGATAGTTGCGGCAGGTACTATAACATTTAAAATACATTTGGACAGGTACATGGATAGGAATGGCTTCGAGCGATATGGGCAAAACATGGGCAGGTGGGTTAGTCTGTGTGGGGCATGTTGGTGGGCGTGGGCAAGTTGGGCCGAAGGGCCTGTTTCCACGGTGTATGACTGCTGTTTGTGGCACAAATATTCCAACCAAAGAGAAAGGGAGAGAGAGCCTAACCTTGAGGTTCAGTGGTGCTACAGACACTGAGTGCCCACCATCAGTATCCTGGGGTTGACCTGTAACTAGTTACTGACCAGCCAGAAATACGAAGGCTCTGAGCTAAGGTCAAGGCTGGGTATCCTGGGGTGTGTGACCTGCTTCTTGCATCTCAAAGCCTTCCCACCTTTGACAAGTTGGGAGTATGTGAGACCCTTCCCCACTTGCTGCATTAGACTGTGCCCTATGGTTCTGAAAGAGGCAGCTTTAGAGATTGTGAATTCCTAATGGATAAATCAGACCAATTCATAACGAGTTGGTCTCCATTTGTCGTCTTTTTGGAATCATATGGTGCAACACAATTGTAAAAGCTAACTGTTTCAGGACTAGACGAGGGTTGGTCAAGATAATAAACAATGATCTCATTACTTCTTTTCTTTATGTCTTATTCTCTTTTTCCTATTTTCTTTTCTTCAACTTTCTTCATTCGTTCTTCTTTTTTCTTCTTCTTCACACACTATATATCTCACGTCTTTCTATCCTTTACTATCTAATTTCTTTTTCTTATTCTTATTTTTCTTTATTATAACAAAAAAAAATAAGAAGCTGTACATAAAATGTATTATGAAAATATATATTAGGCACTTTGGTGCCATATGATTGTACTTACTTCTAATAAAATAAAATATTTAAAAAACATTTTTAAAAGAGATTGTGAAGGCATTAATAGTGATATTTCAAGAATCACTAGAGCCAGGATTGGTTCCAGATGATTGGAAAATTGCCAATATTACCTCACAGTGCAAGAAGGGAGCAAAGCAAAATCGTGGCACTTTCAGCCGGTTAGTCTGACTTAAGATTTTGGTGCTCCAGATTCTGGTAAATGTTACCAGCTCTCATTGTCCGTAGTTTGATAATGGTGCAGAAATATCCAGAGATGTGTTTCACTGGAGGTGATAACGGATCGGTTTAAACTAGATTGCCAATGGGATGCTATCTAGTTTATACAGGACCGAGGCAGGTGTGAGGTTAGAAGTTGGTGTGTAGGATGATGAGAGAAAGTATAGAGGACAGAAAGGGAGTGAGGAAAGAATGGTGGTTTAAATTGCACGTATTTCAATGCAAGAGACCTGACGGGTAAAGCAGATGAACATAGGGCATGGATAGGCACAGGTGATTGGGATGTTGTTGCCATTACGGGAACCTGGTTAAGAGAGGGGCAGGACTGGCAGCCCAATGTTCTAGGGTACAGATGCTTCAGGAGAGATAGAGGTGAGGGTAAAAGAGGAGGGGGGGGGTTGCAATATTGGTTAAAGAGTATGTCACGGCAGTGGTCAGGGGTGACATTAGGGCTGGTTCGTCTAGTGCGGCTATATGGGTGGAGCTGAGGAAGAAGAAAGGGATGATCATCTTTTTGGGGGTGTATTACAGGCCCCCAAATAGTCCACGGGAATTAGAAGAGCAAATGTGACAGGAGATTGCAGGCAGCTGCAGGTCCAATAAGGTTGTCGTAGTCGGGGGTTTTAATTTTCCCAGCATTGATTGGGAATGTCAGAGTGCGAAAGGTTTAAACGCAGTGGAACCCGTCAGATGTGCTCAGGAGAGTTTCCTCTGGCAATAGGTGAGGGCTCGACACGGGAGAGGACAACTCTTGATCGAGTTTTGAGAAATTGGGAGGGGCAAGTGGATGAAGTGTTCATGGATGAGCCTTTTGAGACCAGCAACCACCGATCTATTAGGTTCAAGATAATTATAGATAGGGACAAGAGTGGGCCCACAAGTTAAAATTCTAAATTGATGCAGAAATGATTTACATAGAAACATAGAAAATAGGTGCAGGAGTAGGCCATTCGGCTCTTCGAGCCTGCACCGCCATTCAATATGATCATGGCTGATCATCCAACTCAGTATCCTGTACCTGCTTTCTCTCCATACCCCCTGATCCCTTTAGCCACAAGGGCCACATCTAACTCCCTCTTAAATATAGTCAATGAACTGGCCTCAACTACATTCTGTGGACCCGCGGACCTGAGCTACAGGGAGAGGTTGGGCAGGTTAGGACTTTATTCCTTGGAGGGCAGGAGGATGAGGGATGATCTTATAGAGGTGTACAAAATAATGAGAGGAATAGATTGGGTAGATTGCAGAGTCTCTTATCCAGAATAGGGGAATCGAGGACCAGAGGACATAGGTTGAAGGTGAAGGGGAAAAGATAGGAACCTGAGTGGTAACTTTTTCACGCAGAGGGTGGTAGATGTATGGAATGAGCTGCCGATGGAGGTAGTTGAGGCAGATACTATTGTACGGTTTAAGAAACATTTAGACGGGATAGGACAGGTTTAGAGGGATATGGGCCAAATGTAGGCAGGTGGGACTAGTGTAGATGGGGCATGTTGGCTGGTGTGGGCAAATTGTGCCGAAGCACTTGTTTCCACACTGCAAGACTCTATGACTCTGAAGTGCTTATCTGGGGATCCATGTCAGGTTAACCATATCCTAGTCTCAGTATTTGTTAAATGCCTAATTTGGTTGATAATTTTTCTCTTTTTATGATATGACGTAACATTGTTAAGGAAACGACAGAGAAATCTCCAGCCATTCGGAAATGGAACGCGGCAGAAGGCAAAAACATCGCCACGGGTCTGGCGCAAAAAACATTGGAAGTAACTGCTTCTCAAATGGAAGGTGAAGTAATCTGTTACATGCTCCGTAATCTGTTCCTCATGTGCCAATTGTCCAGGTGTAACTGGCATCTTTTACAGGCTGCACAGATTTTGCACTTGTCCCATTGATGACAATATTGACATTGACATATTGCAATTATTTGTATTTTACTTGAAAATTTAAAGTAGACAAATCACGTAATTCTTACTGGGATATTTGATTTTTGGACTTCCTATTTTTATATCCTATCAGCCGTCTTTTCCTGTTAGTGATAGAGCCACTGCCTCACAGCGCCAGAGTCCCGGGTTCAGTACTGACCTTGGGTGCTGTCTCTCTGGAGTTTGCACGTTCTCCCTGAGACCGCGTGGGTTTCCTCCCACAAACCGAAGACATGAGGAATTTTAGGTTATTTGCCCTCTGTAAATTGTCGCTAGTGTGTAGGGAATGGATGAGAAAGTGGGATAACATGGAACCAGTGTGAACGGGTGATCGATGGTTGGCATGGACTTGGTGGGCCGAAGGGCCTGCTTCCACGCTGTATCTTTCAATCAATCAAATAATAAAATACTGTTAATAGACACAAAATGCTGGAGTAACTCAGCGGGATAGGCAGCATCTCTGGAGAGAATGAATGGGTGACGTTTTGGGTTGAGACCCTTCTTCAGACTGATGTCAGGAGAGGGGAAGATACATAGTGTAAGGTGTGAAAATAGGACAAAGGGAATGGAGATCAAGGAAAATATAGAATAGGTCATTGTTAGCTGGGAGAAGTTAACAACAAAGCAAACAGAGATAAAATGTAGTCGAAGACAGTAAAACTGGTCGGAAAACTGGGGAGGGGGAGGGATGGAGAGAGGGAAAGCAAGGGTTACTTGAAGTTAGAGAAGTCAATGTTTATACCGCTGGGGTGTAAGCTGCCCAAGGGAAATATGAGGTGCTATTTCTCCAATTTGCACTGGGCCCCACTCTGACAATGGAGGAGGCCCAGGATAGAAAGGTCAGTGTGGGAATGGGAGAGGGAGTTAAAGTGTTTAGCAACCGGGAGATCAGGTACGTCTAGGCGGACTGAGCGGAGGTGTTCAGCGAAACGATCGCCGAGCCTGCATTTGGTCTCACCGATATATAGGTGTCTACACCTGGAACAGCGGGTACAATAGATGAGGTTGGAGGAGGTGTAAGTGAACCTCTGCCTCACCTGAAAAGACTGTCGGGGTCCTTGGACGGAGTCGAGGGAGGAGGTATAGGGACAGGTGTTGCATCTCCTGTGGTTGCAGGGGAAAGTACCTGGGGAGGGGGTGGTTTGGATAGGAAGGGATGAGTTGACCAGGGAGAACTGTTTCTGCGGAAAACAGACGGGTGTAGATGGGAAGATGTGGCCAGTAGTGCGATCCCGTTGGAGGTGGCGAAAGTGTTGGAGGATTATGTGCTGTATGCGATGGCTGATGGGGTTGAAGGTGAGGACAAGGGGGACTCTGTCTCTGTTACGACTGAGGGGAGGGGAGGGGGAGCAAGAGCAGAGCTGCGGGATATCGAGGAGACCCTAGTGAGAGCCTCATCTATGATGGAAGAGAAAGAACTGTTTAATGCCTAATTTGGTTGATCATGTTTCTCTTTTTGTGATATGATTAACATTGTTAAGAAAACGACAAAGAGTGCTCTATGCAGCAATTTTTATATATTTGAAAATGTGACAAGAGTTTGAGCAGATTTCTGATGTGAGGCAAGTTGCAATGAGTGAGAGGAACTATGCGGGTTAGTGCAGTTACAAATGCAGAGATACAGCATGGAAACAGGCCCTTCTGCCCACCGAGTCCATGCTGAACTACACACACACACACTAGGGATAATTTAATAATTTACTGGAGCCAATTAACCTGTAAATCTGTACGTCTTTGGAATGTGGGAGGAAACCGGAGCACCCGGAGAAAACTCATGCGGTTACAGGGAGAATGTACAAACTCCGCACAGACAAGCACCCATAGTCAGGATCGAACCTGGGTCTCTGACCCTGTGAGGCAGCAGCTCTACCGGTGCAGTTTTCAATGGATGGAGATTCCTCTGTCGTTTCCTGAACAATGTCACATCATATCATAAAAAGAGAAACACGACCAACCAAATTAGGCATTAAACGGTTCTTTTTCCTGAACGTGAAGAGCTGGGATTAATATCCGTGACAGATTAAAATTGTGCATGGTTTGTGTAATCGGGTTCTCCCCTTCACCTTCCAACTTGTTTAGTTGTCTTTACCCTCCTTCACAGTGACGCCCAGAGGGGAGCAGGCGGTGATACACAGTTCCAGAGCCCGTGGGGAGGCTGCTCGACGGCAGTGGAATGAGTTCCCTCCGGACACGGTGCTGGGCATCCTTGAGAATGCTCCGCTCTCGTCAGTCCTCACCGCTGGCGAAGATCACCGCGGTAACTTACAGCTACAGCTTTGTCGGTTTGCAGAGTGCTGATCTTTACAGATCTTTGTGGGAATGTTTTGATTCATACATAGGGTGGGGAAGATTTCACAGGAACCTGAGGGGTAACTTATTTTACACAAAGGATGGTGGGTGTATGGAACGAGCTGCCGGTGGAGGTAGTTCAGGCAGGTACATGTCGACAGGTACATGGAAAGGACAGGTTTAGAGGGATATGGGCCAAGTCAGGCAGGTGGGACTGAAAAAGTTACTTTTATAACAATCAAACAGATTCGCTTCTTAATAAACAGACAACTCACAAACGTTTGGTAGACCAGTTCAAAACTTTACTTATTATCGGCCGATAGAAGTGGTAAGGAACACCAGTCAAGTGAGCAATACAGACACTTCACTGTCCTCATTCCACCTCTCCGAACAACAGAATTACATCGTATTATATAGTTTTTTTCTGTCACCTTAGCACATTCCACAAACATTAGTCATGGTCAGAGGTACAGGAAATAAAGGTTTCTACTGAATGCGTCACATCAAAAGCATCTTGTCATATGGTACAAGATATCTTACATATTAAAGACATTGGCCATTTGTCAATACCCCTTAGATCCATCTAACTTCCTCTCTCGTCACTTCCCCCCTCACAGACATCGGACATTTGGTGCAAGGTATTTTACATATTAAAGACATCAGCCATTTGTCAATACCTCTTAGTGAGATCAATCTAGCTGCCTCTCTGCTTCCTCTCTCGTTAAATGGTAGACAAATGTTATAGTTATTCATTATCTCAATACACAGCAACCTGAGGTAAGCCTAAACTTGCTTTGCTGTATTAATCTACTGGAGAAAAGCCTAATTTGAGACTAAATATAAGCTGTAAGCTAGTCCAGGAACCAATTTAATTTCTTCTTATATTTTTAACTTAATTCAGCTGTATCAGGACTAGTGTAGATGGGACATTTTCTGGCGTGGGCAAGTTGGACCGAAGGGCCTGTTTCCACGCTGTATCACTCCATGACTCTATACGGTGATATTAACACCTTGCTATTTATTAGGTGACGGTGTTTCAGTGTTTCCAAAAATCAATCTGCGAAAAGAATGGAACCAAGAACCTCCCGAAACAGTTCTTAATTTCTTACAGAATATTAACACAAACCTGGCTTCTAAGACCTACACGATAAATAAAGGAGGTAAGAATTAGAGTTATAAATGAAAAATGGTTACACTTCTTTCTCATTATCTTTTTTTCACCTCTCACCTGTGCCCACCTATCCAGCGAGAGGGGAGAGATGTAAGAGGGACTTAAGGACAACTTTTCTACTCGGAGGGTAGTCTGTATCTGGAATGAGCTGCCAGAGGAAGCTATAGAAACTGATCCAATTACGACTTTAAAAGGCATTTGGACAGATATATGGATAGGACGGGTTTCGAGGGATACGGGCTAAATGGGGTTATCCCACTATGCCAACTTGGTCAACATGATCAAGATGGGCCGACGGGCCTGTTTCTATGCTGTACAGTATCACTTTGTGCTCCTATTACACAGACACTGGAGAAGAGGGCTGTGCTGGTCTGTGCGTTGTTTACCGATGGCTGCAATAATACCTGGCTGTCCTCATGAGTATGTGGATAGCAAGTCAGCTGATTACAAGGGTTGAGGGCACTAAATGTGAGCACGAGGTTGGAAAATGATCTTCTGCCATTAATGTTTAAACGGACTAACCAAGCTTGTTCCTCCAGTGTCTGCAACCTATCTCATGGGCCCACTCTCAGCTGACACCGGAAAGGCTGATGATGTCGACGGTGAAATGGAAACTATCCAGTTGGATCCAGACAGATCCGAGCCCAGATCCGATGATGAAGACACGTAAGATCAAACATAATTCGGGCAATGCTGCAGAAAACCTCAGCAACTGCGTTGAGAAGGCTCAGTGGGCAAGAGCATTTCCACCTTTCTGGATAAACATTTGTAGTGTGGAAGGTGTCTTATGAAGTAGAGCAGGGGCCCGCGCTGAAGTGCAAACTCTGTCCTCTGGTTGTCATCAGAAGCCACCCCGATCTCATTGAGATGCTTATTTCCAAATCCTATAACACAATGTACGGTACACTCCAACATACAGTTGGGTTTTCTAAGAGTTTAATTTGTACCCACTCTTCCTGTTGGACAACTGAATGTAGTCCAAATATTGCAAAATAATTACCGAGGTGGAAATCATCAACTCCATTCAATTGACCCTCCAGAAAGATGCACTTGCCACCTCGTCCAGCAAGAGCAATATCTTTTTGTCACAATCATCTTCCAATTTCTAAACTAATTCCCTCAAATTCAATGTAGACAAAAAAAAAATGCTGGGGAAACTCAGCGAGTGAGGCAGCATCGATGGAGAAATGGAGTGGGCGATGTCTCGGATTGAGAATCTTCTTCAGACTGAAGAAGGGTCTCGACCTGAAACATGGCCTACTCCTTTTCTCCATAGATGCTGCCTCACCCGCTGAGTTTCTCCAGCATTTTTTGTCTACTTTTGATTTTTCCAGCATCTGCAGTTCCTTCTTAAACAACCCTCCAATTCAATGGCACTTCTAGGTTGTCTAATTAATTAAGTTTCTTAATATTCCTCAAAACAATTTCAATCCCAATCTGCAGACCAACATTCTTAATATTCCTCTCACTATCTCCCTCCCACATTCCCACTCAACCTTGTTCCATTAATGTGCACATTCTTCCCAATACTCCATATCATCTCCAAGGTCGATTAGTATGGTCGATGAGCTTCAGGGGCTTTGAGGAGTAGACATATGTGACTGCTGCAACTTGCTGCCTTAACACTGTACACTCAAATTCTCAGCACTGTTCGGTTTCCTTATCCCTGTGAGTGCATTGACCTCCAGGATTGTCTGGAGCCAGTGGGATCGATCCCCGTGATGGATTGTCTACCCGACTCCCACCGTGACCAAGACTGAATGAAATGGGTCCAGAAATGGTCCTTTGCTGGTGTAATGTGTCTGCCTGTTTCTCTGTTGCAGGGACTTTGAGGAAGATGATGAACCAGACTGGGTGGATGAAATTAAGAAGTTGCTGGAGAACACTCTTTAAAGTGCTGATATTGATCTCAATGTTACAAATTAAATTTATTTTCATTTGAATTGTTTTGGTCGTCAGATGTAGATTGTCAGGTTTTTAAATATATGTTGATATATATACACTGAACTTTTTTTCTCCCGTTATGTATTATGTTTACATATTCTGTTGTGCTGCAGCAAGCAAGAATTTCATAGTCCTATCTGGGACATATGACAATAAAACACTCTTGACTCTTGAGTAACTCAGCAGGTCAGATAGCATCTCTGGAGAACATGAATAGGTGACATTTTGGGGCGAGACCCATCTTCAGACTGATTGTAGATGTGGGGCAAAGAAACAGGAAGAGAGATAGGATGAAGGCTGGAAGATAATAGATTAATGCAGGTGAGATGGGGGGTGGTTGATAGGCAGGCGGTGAACAAAGGTCAGAGATAAAAAGACAATGTGTGACAAAAGGATTGAGGATTTGCGAGTTGTTAAACTAGACCCCTTCCCCCTTCCACCCACATTCCTTCCTCTAGCTTCACAATTTGCAAGCGATCCTCCACTAATGGGAGCTGTTCACCAGACCATGGTAATACTTTACTGTGGGAGTAAGCACTAGATCACTGGTGATTACTTTTGGTTAGTGCTCTGCTGGTTTAAGATTTATTGATAATGTATTAAATGTTATTCACATTTTGTAATACTAATCCAAGCTCTTTCTTTCAATGAAAATGGACACCCTGTCTACCAAATAGAAAACCTATGATTTGAGAAAGTTTAACAACACATGGACATTATCAAACCAAAGAGAGAAGTCATTGTCACATGGAGGCTTCTTGATCCCTACAAATCCATGCTGATGGATGGATACGTGAAGGTTGCTTCAAATGTTTAACTAGGTAATGCTTAATTAAATCTAATGACTTGGACTTGGGTTGGAGTCTGAGAGAACTCCAATAGTTTAGGTTAGGTTAGACATACAGTGCGAAAACAGGCCCTTCGTCCCACCAGGTCTGCACCGACCAGTGATCCCTGCATATTAACATTATCCTACACATACTAGGGACAATTTCTACATTTACCAAGCCAATTATCCTACAAACATGTATGTCTTTGGAGTGTGGGAGGAAACCGAAGATCTCGGAGAAAACCCACGCAGGTCATGGGGAGAACGTACAAACTCTGTACAGACAGCACCCGTAGTCGGGATCGAACCGTTCTCCGACGCTGCAAGCACTGTAAGGTAGCAACTCTACCGCTGCATCAGAGTGCCGCAATATGGTTGAAGAAGCTTGTTAGTGATTGTATTATTCACAGATGCCCAGAGAGCAAGCAGAGAGAAGCATCTGTAAAAGATGTTGCATTTCAGCAATGTTTGCTGAAAAACCTGTGACAAAGTTGTGGATAGTTGTCAGCCAGGTGTACATGTGCTGTGATCCACTAAAATACTACCAAATAAATTCAAAACCAGCTCGCATGCATGCTGGATGTTGTCTGTATCGCAGAGTACGGTTATGCAACTGTAAAGACAATGCAAACAGAATACTAAGTGCTGATGGAAGTCAGCGGATCATGCGGCATTGGTGGATGAATGGACAGACGATGTTTTAGTCGGGAACCTTCAGCCTGATAAAGTAGGGGGGGAGAAAGCTGGAAAAGTGAGGTGGGGTAGGACAAAGCCTGGCAAGTGATGGGTGGATGCAGGTGGTGGGGGAGATTGGCAGATGGGTGACAAGGAAACAAAAGAGTGTCAGAAACTGTCAGAGTGTAGATATAAAGATAGGAGGATGTAAGCATAAAACACTACACCATAAGAAGGGTCTCAACCCGAAACGTTGCCTATTTCCTTCGCTCCATAGCTTCTGCCTCACCCGTTGAGTTTCTCCAGCATGTTTTGTCCACACCATAAGAACAGGCACTTGTGCAATCCAAAAGGCACAATGTGCCTATCCAAAAGTCTCTTGAAAACCAATATCGTATCTGCCTCCACTCCCGGCAACGCATTGCAGGCACCCACTGCCATCTCAGTAGTAAAAACTTGCCGTATATCTCTTTAAAGTTTTTCCCCCCTCACCATGCCTTCCAGTCATTGATATTTCCATCCTAGGAGAAAGGTTCTGCCTGTCCTCATAATCTATAGTGGCCTCTAAACGTGTGTGAGAACTGTATACCAGGATATCCAACAGGTCCACTAGTGTGAGAGAGTCTAGGACTAGAGGTCATAGTCTCAGAATTAAAGGACGTTCTTTTCGGAAGGGGATGAGAAATTTCTTTAGCCAAAGGGTGGTGAATCTGTGGAATTCTTTGCCACAGAAAGCTGTGGAGGCCAAGTCAGTGGATATTTTTAAGGCAGGGACAGATAGATTCTTGATTAGTACGGGTGTCGGAGGTTATGGGGAGAAGGCAGGGGAATGGGGTTAGGAAGGAGAGATGGATCAGCCATGATTGAATGGCGGAGTAGACTTGATGGGGCGAAATCCTGGTCACTTATGACCTTATGAGGCCGGTCAGCACGTGTGGAGGTGGGAGATAGTCTGGGCTGATGGGCTGAAGCTGCGCTGTCTGATTGGCCGAGGGCGGCGGCAGGTGCCGGTGCGGGCCGCGGTGCACGCCGGGGGCTGTAGTTGGATGTGAGCGGGAGGCATCGGTTGCCATGGTAGTAGGGACTACAAGATCCAGGATGCCCCGCGCGGAGCCCCGGCCGGGCCCTCACCGACCCACCGACCGACGGCTGGAGCTGCATCTGGGCCCGGTGGCGGGGACCAGGTCAGGTCAGGTCAGGTGAGGTGATGGGGAATGGAGGAGAGGGGGAGAGGGAGGGGAGGGGAGGGGAGGGGTGGGGAAGGGGAGGGACACGGCGGGAAGCACGGCCGCCCTGACTGTGGCTGTCGTCATGGCAACCAGCTATAAACTGACCCAGATAGACACGAAATGCTGGAGTAACTCAGCGGGACGGGCAGCATCTCTGTAGAGAAGGAATGGGGGGCGTTTCTTCAGACTGAAGAAGGGTCTCGACCCGAAATGTCACCCATTCCTTCTCTCCAGAGATGCTGCCTGTCCCGCTGAGTTAATCCAGCATTTTGTGTCCATCTTCGGTTTAAACCAGCATCTGCAGTTCTTTCCTACACATAAACTGACCCAGTCCGCCCATCAGATTGTAAATTGATCCTCCCTCGTTCCTCTCTGTCTCCACTCTGAAGAAGGGTCCCGACCCGAAACATCAACCATCCTGTGTCCTTGTCCAACTTCGGTATAAACCTGCACTTCCTTCCTCCACACACTCTCTCTCTGTGTTCAAGAAGGAACTGCAGATGCTGGAAGATCGAAGGTGAGTCTGAAGAAGGGGTTCGGCCCGAAACGTCGCCTATTTCCTTCGCTCCTTAGATGCTGCTGCACCCGCTGAGTTTCTCCAGCATTTTTGTGTACCCTCTCTCTCTCTGTCCCTGTTTGTCTTTCTCTGTCTCCATCTCTCTGTCTCCCTCCACTCTCTCTCGCTATCTGTGTTTCTGGCTCTCTCTCCACGCCCTCCCTCTCTCTCCCTACACTCACTGTCACTCTGCTCCCCTGCCTGCCCCCCATTTCTTTTTCCACTCTCTCCGTCTCTCCATCTCTGTCTGTCACTCTCTCCACCTCCACTTTATCTCTGTCCCCCTCCCCCTGCCATATCTCTCCCTCTCCTCTCTCTCGCCCTCTCCACTCTATCTGAAGCACAGGATCGTTTAAGGTTGACTGCTTTTGAAACGGCACTAAGCTAAAATATATCACAAATCCTTTGCCAAGGTTCCTCATGGTAGGCTGGTCTGGAAGGTTAGATCACACTGGATCCAGGGTGAGCTAGATAATTGGATGCAGAATTGGCTTGAAGGAAGGAGGCAGAGGGTGATGGTAGAAGATGTATTTTAGACTCTCGGCCTGTAATAAGTGGTGTACCACAGGGATAGGTGCTTGGTCCATTATTTATGTTAACAATTTGGATGTCAACATAGGTAGCGTGGTCAGTAAGTTTGCAGATGTCACTATATTTGGTGGTATAGTGGACAGTGAAGAATGTTACCCAAGTTTACCGCAGGATCTTAATCAACTGGGCCAGTGATCCAAGGAATGGCTGAAGGAGTTTAAAAATGACTGTTGCCAAAAATGTTCTTGTTAATACTACTGCCTCACACAGTTCCAGAGACTGGGATTCAATGATGACATTGGGTGCTGCCTCTATGGAGTTTGTATGTTCTCTCTGTGACCACATAGGTTTCATTCAGGTGCTCTAGTTTCCTCCAAGCTCTCAGAAATGTATGGGTTGTCAAATTATTTGGCCACTGTAAAATTCCCCATATGTACAGAGGTGGCAGGAGAACCAAGACTGGATGGGGAAGGATTATTTGGAGGGGGAGGAATTATTGGGGATGTGAGAGAGGCAATTGGATTAGTGTAAATAGGTGCCTAGTTATCATCAGAGATGTGGTAGGATGGAGAGCCTGCTTTTATGCTTCATGGCTCTATGATTCGAAAAACAAAATGTAGGGTCAGTCTAAAGAAGGTTCTCCAGAGATGCTGCCTGACCCGCTGAGTTACTCCAGCACTTTGTGTCTTTTTTTTGTAAACCAGTATCCACAGTTCCTTGTTTCTCCTTAGGATCTTTGTTCTTAGGTTATCTTTAGTTAGGGATTCAAATATAGGTTGGAAATTCATGAATGTTTATCTGGGGAGACTGTTAACTTCATGACATTATCATAGTAATTTTTAGAATTGTACAATACCTCAGGAAAAGCTGAGTGATATAATAATGTTTCATAAAAGTAGCCTAATACTGCCTACCTAAATTCAACTTTTGACTATGTAGGAACCAAGCTTTACGGCACTACGCAACACTAACCTCAGCAACTATGATCTTCCACGGGTGTGCTTTTAGTTGCACTACAAACCAGTTGTGGTTTAAAGTTACCAAGTATTATTGATAATTTATTGTATTATTGATTAGTGTACATTCATCTCTGCGAATTGAGCTTACGGGCAAGTAAGCAATTGCAGCAAGTAAGAACTTAATTGTTCTATTGTTGTTATATATGACAATTAAACACTCTTGACATTTTGTGTTAATTTTGACAATTGTGGCTTTTCTACTAATGTAAAGCCCACAATACAAATTACCTTTAAGTTCATAAGTAGAAAACTGTATTTTCTATTTTAGGTTTGCGACAGATTATCTAACACAATGGATAAATATGACGTAATCAGGCAGATTGGTAAAGGAGCATTTGGAAAAGCTTTCTTGGTTAAAGACAAAGGTCACAGCACACAGGTTGTGATAAAAGAGATTAAAACTGCAAAGGTGAGCCTGCATTTGATATAAATCGACTCTCCTCTGAAACCTCTATGAAAATAGCTTTTGTACATTTCGAAAAATAAGGTTCTGTAGCTAATTTTTGATTTGCATTTGCAATAATTACCTAACTAGTTAAACATGTTAAAATGGTACCTACAATTTATTTCAGCAACTTCTCCATTTTCAATTCTGCTTCCCGGTTTGTCTCCCCAGTCTTCCTGATTATCTCCTAGCCCTTACCTAACTTCATCTTCTCTGAAGAAGGGCCCAGACCCGACATGTCATCTATCCAGGTTCTGTTCAGATGCTCCTTGAATTAGTTTAGTTTAGTTTATTGCCACGTGTACCGAAGTACAGTGAAAAGCTTTTGTTGCGTGCTATCCAGTCTGCAGAAAGACAATACATGATTACAATCGAGCCATCCACAGCGTACAGATACATGAAGGACATTCTTGCTATTGAGGGAGTGCAGTGTAGGTTCACCAGGTTAATTGCCGGGACTGACATATGATGAAAGAATCGGTTGACTGGGCTTGTATTCACTGGAATTTAGAAGGATGAGAGGGATTCTTATAGAAACATATAACATTCTTAAGGGATTGGACAGGCTAGATGCAGGAAAAATATTCCCGATGTTTGGGGAGTCCAGAACCAGCGGTCACAGTTTAAGAATAAGGGGTAGGCCATTTAGGACTGAGATGAGGAAAAACGTTTCCACCCAGAGAGTTGTGAATCTGTGGAATTCTCTGCCACAGAAGGCAGGGAATTCACAGGTTTTCAAGAGAGGGTTAGATTTAGCTCTTAGGGCTAATGGAATCAAGGGATATGGGGAAAAAGCCAGAACGGGGTACTGATTTTGTATGATCAGCCATGATCATGTTGAATGGCGGTGCTGGCTCGAAGGGCCAAATGGTCCACTCCTGCACCTATTTTCTATGTTTCTATGTCAAAGGAAATAATTTTCAGTGCAAGATAAAGTCCAACAAAGTCCGATTAAAGATAGTCCAAGTGAAAAGATAGTCAAATGAATTACTTTGTGTTTTTTTAAATCTCTCCAACACACCTAAGCTTCTCTAATTTCATGGACAATACCAGCAGGAATCTGCTCCATGTGGTTTACCATGATGATTAGCCATCCCCTCCCTCCCGCGCTTTCACTGTTTAGGTTCCCCAGCATCCTTTTTATGATTGACATTTGTTATTATGAGGATCTGTGGAGAAGAGGGTTGGAAAGTTGGGATTGTCCAGTTAAACTGCACATGAAGCTTCCACTGTAAATGTTCCTGAGTACAAGTGGATGGCAGGAGAATCTAGGGTGGTTGGAGAAGATCCCAACCCGAAACGTCGCCTATCCATGCTCTTCAGAGATGCTGCCTGACCTGCTGAATTACTGCACCTTTTTTATAATCCACATCTTCAGTTCCTTGTTTCTATATGTGTGGGAGATGTTTGGGATGTGAGAAGGGAAAGTGGGAGTAGTGTAGAAACAGCACTCTCACAGACAAAGACAAAGACAAAACCAACCTGCCCCCTCTCTCAGCCCAGTGCCTTGTCAATGTCAGTAAATATGCTACAAGGAATTCCTATTGTTTGGTTCTTGACCTGAAATGTTAACTATTGTTCCCTCTTCATGAGCTCTGAGTACTTTCACCATTTTCACTTTTGAGATCTAACACATTGTCAGTTTGCTTGCCTCCTTCTACTTTCAGATGCGCCAGAAAGAAAAGGAGGCTTCCTTTAAAGAAGTGACTCTCCTGGAAAAAATGAAACACCCCAACATTGTAACATTTGTGGATTCATTTGAAGGTAAACAATTTTTCTTACGTTTATAAAATCATGATGGAAATAGATAGAGTGAATGCACAGAGCCCTTCACCCAGGTTAGGGGAATCAGGAACACAGAGAGCATAGGTTTGATGAAAGTTCCCAACCTGAAATGTTGTGTGTTCATTCCCTTCACAGATGCTTTAGTTTAGTTTATTGTCACATGTACCGAGGTACAGTAAAAAGCTTTTGTTGCATGCTAACCAGTCAGTAGAAAGACAATACATGATTACAATCGAGCCATTTACCGTCTATAGATGCATGATAAGCGATGCTGCCTGACTAGCTAAGTTCTTCCAGCATCTGCAGTCTTATGTGTCTCCATAATCTTAGTTTATAGTCCATTGTGACTGATGCTGTGCATCAGGAGACGGTGAGATCTAAATACCTAACAGCAAACAGCTTCTTTGGTGGGTCCAGAAGGAGTTGGAATACTTTCTTGATCAATCCAAGGAAAGTTTGGATCTCCCAAGTTGCTGATCCCCATAAGTTCCATCCATACTATAAGATCTACCTCTGGTGGGCTGCCCCATTATCTGGATCCCAGTCACCACTTCTGCCTAAAGGTATCAAAGGTATTTTATTAGTCACATTCACATACACCCAGGTGTAGTGAAGTGAAATGCTTTTTGCCATTTTGCAGCACACAAAAAAAGAATACAGACATAACACCAATGAGAGTCTTAAACACATAGAACATCCCCCCACAATGGCTCTCACCATGAGGGAAGGCACAAAGTCCAGTCCCCAACCCCAGTTCACCCATAGTCGGGCCTATTGAGGCCTCCACAGTTGCCTCCACGGAGGCCCGATGTTCCTGGGCGTTCTCGCCGGGTGATGTTGCTCCGGCGTCGGGAGAGTCCTTCCAGCGGCCTGGGAACCCTGGAACGGCCGCTTACGCACTGGAGGCCGCGGCTTCCGAAGCCAACAAGGCCGCGCCGGTTGGAGCTCCACAACTGGCGATCTCATCTAGAGATCCCAGGCTCCCGATGTTAAGTTCAGTGCCGCCGCCCGCAGCTGGTCGCTCCACAGTCCCGCAGCTCCGCGATGTTTTACCCGGCGGTCTCAGCTCACCGGAGCTCCAGCGCGGCGACCCAGGCAAGGCATCGCCCGCTCCGCGATAGCGCTCTAGCGCTGTGCCGCCGCCGAAGCCGAGGTTCTGGGCGGTCCCCGACAGGAAACGCCGCTCCAGGCCCGCTGGTAGGCCGCGAGGACGGGTCGAAGCTGCAGCCCGGAGAAAAGCTGCCTCTCCGACCAGGTAGGGACCCTGAAAGGTAGTTTCCCCCTTCCTCCCCCCCCCCCACCCCCCACATAAAAAAAGTCTAGACCTCCAAACAAAACACTTAACTAACTAAGATAAAAAATAAAAAGACGAAGAGACAGACAGCTGCTGGCTGGGCAGCCGTGCACAGGACAGTGTATTAATGGCTTATGGAGTCATCCAGCACCGAAACAGGCCCTTTGACCAACTTGCCAATGCCAAGCAAGATGCCCCATGTCCAATTGGCCCGTGTATGGCCCATATCTCTCTAAACCTTCCTATCCATGTACCTGTCCAAATGTCCCTTAATTGTTGTTATAGTACCTACCTCAGCTACCTCCTCTGCCAAGTCATTCCATTTTCCCACCACCCTCTGTGTGGGAAATTTTGCCCCTCGGGTTACCAATAAATATTTCCCCTCTCACGTTAAACCTCTGTCCTCTGGTTCTTGATTCCCCTCTGGGTAAAAGACTGTGCATTCACCGTATCTATTTCCTGCATGATTTTATACAGCCTATAAGATCACTCCTCATCCTCCTGCTCCAAGGAACACAGTCCTAGCCTGCCCAACCTCCCTCACTTGCTCAGGCCCTCAAGTCTTGTAACATTCTCATACATCTTCTCTGCACTCTTTCCAGCGAAACAACATCCTTCCTATGACAGGGTGACCAAACTGAACACAATGTGCCTCACTTTTCCAAATTGTCTGGTCAGTGAGTTTCCAACTCGTGCTGGATCCCCCGCTTGGTTAGCACAGCACAAAATTAAAGTCGGCTTCCATCATCACTTGTTTGATGGCTGAAAGATTTTATTTTTTAAATACTTTCTCAAACTTCATTTAAAGATAATGTTGGTTAAAGAACTAGCCTTTAAAGGCACCACAGGCATCATTTACAAAAGTAATAATGTTGGAGGAAACAAAATCGCATATTTCGCTTGGGCAGCTTACAGCTCAGTGGTATGATATTGATTTATTTACCTTCAAGTAACCCCGGCATTCTTTCTCTCTCTATCCCACCCCCACCCAAGTCACACTAGCTTCTCGTTTTCACCCAACGAACAGCTAACAATGGCCTGTTTCTATATCATCGTTACTTTTTCTCATATGTTTCATTCATTGTTCTTTATCTCTCGACATCATTGTCCATATCTCTCGTTTTCCTTATCGCTAAGCAGACTGAAGAAAGACCTCGACCCGAAACGTCACCCATTCCTCCTGTCCAGAGATTCTGCCTGTCCTGCTGAATTACTCCAGATTTTTGTGTCTATCTTATGTAATAATTTGTACCTCATTTGCAGAGAGACAAAATCTGTACATAGTAATGGAATACTGTGATGGTGGTGACCTGATGCAAAGAGTCAACATGCAGCATGGTGTTCGCTTTGACGAGGAGCAGGTAGGGACTGAATATGCACTTGGTTTGGAAGGTGGATGTGAGATGGAAGGTGGGATGTGGGACACGGAAAGATGGACGTCACTAAATGATCTGTGAAGTGTGATCATGAGCACATCAAAGTACATGTACAGAGTACACAAAGACACCTGGACAGGTACATGGATAGGAAAGGCTTAGGGCAAAACCAAGTGGGCCAAACGCAGGCAGGTGGGACCAGTTGTTCAGCATGGGCAAGTTGGGCCAAAGGGGATGTTTCCATGCTGTATGATTCTATGATGATGAGATGACAGATCAGGGTGGAACAGATCTGGGCTGGACATGTGTTCAAGCACCCAAGTGTGCTCGGGTATTTTCCAATTCTGACAACGGCTCACTGACTTGTAAGATTAGCGCTCTCTCTGTGTCTCCACTGATGCTGCCTAACCCGCTGAATCATTTCATGTACATTGTCTTCTTTTGATGTCTGGCATTGTCATGTTCAGGTGATTGTGGGTGGGAATTAGTAACCCAATTTTAAGAGGAGGGCAGGTGCTGTGCTTGCAAGCTCAAAGACCAAGGCATACGGAGAGTCGGTTTGTCAAGGAAGACTCTCTCTAACTTCTACAGGTGCATAGTAGAGAGCATGCTGACTGGTTGCATCATGGCTTGGTTCGGAAACTTGAGCGCCCTGGAGCGGAAAAGACTACAAAAAGTAGTAAACACTGCCCAGTCCATCATCGGCTCTGACCTCCCGTCCATCGAGGGGATATATCACAGCCGCTGCCTCAAAAAGGCTGACAGCAACATCAAGGACCCACACCATCCTGGCCATACACTCATCTCCCCACTACCTTCAGGTAGAAGGTACAGGAGCCTGAAGACTGCAACAACCAGGTTCAGGAATAGCTACTTCCCCATAGCCATTAAACTCGGCTCGGACAAAACTCTGAACATTAATAGCCCATAATCTGTTTATTTGCACTTTATCAGTTTATTTATTCATGTGTTTATATATTTATACAATGGTATATGGACACACTGATCCGTTCAGTATTCGTGTCTACTATGTTCTGGTGTGTTAAAGCAAAGCAAGAATTTCATTGTCCTATCAGGGACACATGACAATGAACTCTCTTCAGAATCAGAGGGCTTGAAGACCCCCCCATGTTTCCCCTCCTTCAACCCACGTCGCTCCGTCCGGCTTTACATTTCACTCCTCTCCTCCTTACTGTATCTGACACCCTTTATCTCCTTTTCACCTCCAGCCTTCCTCACTTACTCCACCCATCTCCCAATCACCCCGCCTCACCTGCATCCACCTATCACTTGCCTGGCGATGTCCTACCCTCACCCTCTCATTTCCCGCTTTCTCCCTCCTACTCAATCAATCTGCAGAACAGCAACAACGTATCACCATTCCCTCCAAGATGCTGCCCGACCTGCTGTTCCTCCAGTACTTTGTGTTTTTCTCAAAATGTCAGCATCTACAGTTTTTTTTGCGTACGTAAATGTTACATTTATTGTTTTTTCCACAATTAAATGTTCTCGTGTTTTAAATGTCAAAACTATATAACCGGTGTTTCCCTATTTTGTTTTCCAGATTTTAGATTGGTTTGTACAAATCTGTCTAGGACTGAAGCACATTCATGACCGGAAGGTGCTACACCGGGACATCAAGGCACAGGTAAAGTTCAACGGGTAAAAGGTGAAATAAAATAATAGTGACCAGGTGAGATCAAATTCCTTTGAAGCTTAACGGCACTTTTATACCTTTTTTTTCCTGGATGATTTTACTTTTAAATGTTTTATAGAGCCATACAGGCCCTTGGACCCAACTTGCCTATGCCGACTAAGATGCCCCATAGTCCCACCTGCTTGTGTTTGGCTCATATCCCTCCAATCATACCTGTCCGTGTACATATCCAAATGTTTGAGTTTGAGTTTAATTTATTGTCACGTGTACCGAGATATCTTGAAAAGCTTTTATGGCATGCTAACCAGTTAGCGAAAAGACAATACATGATTCCAATTGAGCCATCCACAATGTACAGATACATGATAAAGGGAATAATGTGAATAACGTTTAATTCAAGATCAAGTCCAGTAAAGTCCAATCAAAGATAGTCCGAGGACTGCTCTCTAGTTTTTGGTAGGATGGTTCAGTGACCTAATAACAGATGGGAAGAAACTGTGTCCCTTAATCTGGAGGTGTGCATTTTAACACTTCTATACCTTTTGCCTAATGTCTTTTAAATGTCTTTTGAATTATTTTATAGCACCTGCTTCAACTACCTCCTCTGACAGCTCATTCCACATTTCCATCACCCTCTGTGTGAAAACATTGCCCATCAGGTTCCCTTTAAAGCATTGCCCTCTCACCTGCATCCTATGTCCTCTAGTTCTTGATTCCCCTACTCTGGGTAAAAGAATGGGCATTCACCCTATCTATTCCCCTCATGATTTATATTTATGTAGTCTTTTCTATGACTGGGTAGCATGCCACAAAAGCTTTTCACTATGCCTTGGTACATGTGACAACAATGAACTAAACTAAACTGGACCTGTCAAATTATATATCAGGATTAAATATATTTGAAAAGTTACTACTGAATCAGTCCCTATAATTCTAATTGTGATAATTGAAACAACTACAGGAAGGATGTCATTAGGTTGTAAAAAAGGTGCACGAGATCCACCAGGATGTTACCTGGGCTTGTGGCCTTGAGGTTGGAGAGGCTGGGATTTTTTTCTTTGGAGCATAGCTCAGGGATATTTTATGAAAATAATTAAATTATATTTTTATTCTTAGAACATTTTTCTTTGTAACAATGGAAATACGGCAAAACTTGGAGACTTTGGAATTGCACGCATGTTGAACAAGTAAGTTGTTTTTAATATTACAGGTTTCTAATACAAATAATGTGATGGTAGTCCAGACCTGTGCATTCTGAGATATACCAGGGGCTTCAGTTATGAGGGGAGGTTAAACCATTTAAATCAAGTATGTGAAGAGATAATGGAGTGAGGTTTTGATGGAGATAGAGAAAGACTATTCCCTCTGATGAATGGGTCTTTCAGGAGAGATTCACCAGGATGTTACCTGCGGGCTTGAGTTACAGGGAATGGTTGGATAGGCTGGGACTTTTTTCTTTGAAGGGTAGGAGGCTGTGGGGTGACCTTATTGAGGTGTACAAGATCATGAGGGGCACGGATAAAGTGAACGCTCACAGTATTTTTTCCGCCAGGGCAGAGGATTCTAAAAGTAGAGGGCACAGACTTAAGGTGAGAGGGTAGAGATTTAAGAGGGACCTCAGGGGCAACTTTTTCACTCAGATCATAGTACGTATCTGGAATCAGCTGCCAAGGGAAGCTATAGAAGTGGATACAATTACAACTTTTAAAAGTCATTTGGACAGATATATGGATAGGAAGGGATATGGGCCAAACAAGGGCAGGTGGGACTAGCCCAGTATGCCAACATGGCTGGCATGGACAAGGTGGGTCGAAGCTGCCGTGCTGTACCGCGCTGATTCTATGAGTCAATAACCAGTAGTTGTATGTGGAAGGAACTGCACGTTCTGGTTTATACCGAAGATAGAAGGAATAGGTGACGTTTCGCGTTGAGACCTTTCTTCAGACAGAAGCTAGAAAACCAATGAGGTAAATTCATTTCATTCCGAATATTGCCAGACAAGATGATGGCAGTTGTTTCCACAAATGGTTGTATAGGAGTAGAGTAGGGCTGCGGGCATGGAACGTACTGTAATAGGCAAAAGCAGAGAATCAGGAGCAAAGAACAAGCACAAAACCCAGTGCTGGTGCAACTCAGCGGGTCAGGCAGCATCTGTGGAGGGAATGGGCAAACAATGATTCGGGTAAGAACCCTTCTTCAGGCTCAGAACAAGTGTTCTTTCAAACAACAAATGCAGTGCTTATGTAAGTCTCCTCGATTTCTCGATGCCATGACAACCATTAGCATGAGAACTACATTTCACATTTAAAAATGGCATATTTTGCTTAACATCATGGAAAAATGTAGCAACAGTCTCAAATTCAAACCTCATTGCAGGATCTTGATTCCTTAAAGGTATATAGGATGATCATTTCGGTTTCATTTTGATGAATGGAAGAAAATATTGAAGCTAAATTAAATTTGTAAAGTAAAGGGCCTGTCCCACTGTACATGCTAATTCAAGAGTTCTCCCGAGTTTCCCCTGATTCGAACTCGGAGAATTACGGTAATAGCCGCTCGTAGGTACTCTGGGCTCGCGTGGGCATTTTTCACCATGTTGAAAAATCTTCACGAGTCTTCACGAGCTTACCGAGTTTCCCGAGTACCTGCCGTTAGCGTTACGAGCAGCTAAGAGACGTCCCGAGCTCTGACGTACCCGCTACGTACATTCTACGTGCTTACCACGAGTTTGATTTTTTTTTAAACTCAGGAGAGCTCTTGAATTACCTCGTACAGTGGGACAGGTCCTTTAGAGTCATACAGCACAGAAACTGGCCCGTTAGTCCAACTCGTTCATGCTAACCAAGATGCCCCACCTACACTAGTCCCACCTGCCCGCGAACGCGTTTGGCCCATATCCCTCTGAGCTTATCCTATTCATGTACCTGTCAAATGTATTTTATATGTTGTTATTGTACCTGCCTCAACTACTTCCTATGGCAGTTCATTCCATATACCCACCACTTTCTGTGTGGAAAGAGTTGCCCGTCAGGTTCCTATTTAATCTTTTCCTGTTCACCTTAAATCCAAGTCCACTCGTTCCTGATTCAGTTACCCTGGGGGAAAAAACCTGAGTATTCACCGCATCTGTTCTCCTCATGATTTTACACACCTAAATTGAAGTATGATATTCCAAAATGCAGCTCAAAGTGGTTCAGAAGTATCAAGATGTATGCAATGTATAATTGTGTTGCTGGTGTTTCTTATTTTGGTTGCTTTTATGTTCTTGCAGTACTATGGAGTTAGCACATACGTGCATCGGAACACCATACTATTTATCTCCTGAAATATGTGAGAATCGACCATATAATAATAAAACGCAAGTATTTTTCATTTGCCCTGTGAAATGATACCGACAACATGCTGTCGGCATTACTTTGATCTTACGTACAACTGACAAACGACCATTCTACGGTTAATATTTCACTCAGACATTCATTTAAATCTAGTCTATGAAGAGGGACAAAAAGTGACTGCAGTTCACCGCTCTCTGTGCTGTTGGAAGTGTAATCAATTATAGGCTGGAGAGAAGACTAGGTCAGGCCAAGAAAATTAAATTAAACCTAAAATTAACATAGAAACATAGAAATTAGGTGCAGGAGTAGGCCATTCGGCCCTTCGAGCCTGCACCGCCATTCAATATGATCATGGCTGATCATCCAACTCAATATCCCGTACCCGCCTTCTCTCCATACCCTCTGATCCCTTTAGCCACAAGGGCCACATCTAACTCCCTCTTAAATATAGCCAATGAACTGGCCTCAACTACCCTCTGTGGCAGAGAGTTCCAGAGATTCATCACTCTCTGTGTGAAAAAAGTTTTTCTCATCTCGGTTTTAAAGGATTTCCCCCTTATCCTTAAGCTGTGACCCCTTGTCCTGGACCTCCCCAACATCGGGAACAATCTTCCTGCATCTAGCCTGTCCAATCCCTTAAGAATTTTGTAAGTTTCTATAAGATCCCCTCTCAATCTCCTAAATTCTAGAGAGTACAAACCAAGTCTATCAAATCTTTCTTCATAAGACAGTCCTGACATCCCAGGAATCAGTCTGGTGAACCTTCTCTGCACTCCCTCTATGGCAATAATGTCCTTCCTCAGATTTGGAGACCAAAACTGTACGCAATACTCCAGGTGTGGTCTCACCAAGATCCTGTACAACTGCAGTAGAACCTCCCTGCTCCTATACTCAAATCCTTTTGCTATGAAAGCTAACATACCATTCGCTTTCTTCACTGCCTGCTGCACCTGCATGCCTACTTTCAATGACTGGTGTACCATGACACCCAGGTCTCGCTGCATCTCCCCCTTTCCTAATCGGCCACCATTTAGATAATAGTCTGCTTTCCTGTTTTTGCCACCAAAATGGATAACCTCACATTTATCCACATTATACTGCATCTGCCAAACATTTGCCCACTCACCCAGCCTATCCAAGTCACCTTGCAGTCTCCTAGCATCCTCCTCACAGCTAACACTGCTCCCCAGCTTAGTGTCATCCGCAAACTTGGAGATATTGCCTTCAATTCCCTCATCCAGATCATTAATATATATTGTAAATAGCTGGGGTCCCAGCACTGAGCCTTGCGGTACCCCACTAGTCACTGCCCGCCATTGTGAAAAGGACCCGTTTACTCCTACTCTTTGCTTCCTGTTTGCCAGCCAGTTCTCTATCCACATCAATACTGAACCCCCAATGCCGTGTGCTTTAAGTTTGTATACTAATCTCTTATGTGGGACCTTGTCGAAAGCCTTCTGGAAGTCCAGATACACCACATCCACTGGTTCTCCCCTATCCACGCTACTAGTTACATCCTCGAAAAATTCTATAAGATTCGTCAGACATGATTTACCTTTCGTAAATCCATGCTGACTTTGTCCAATGATTTCACCACTTTCCAAATGTGCTGCTATCCCATCTTTAATAACTGACTCTAGCAGTTTCCCCACTACCGACGTTAGACTAACTGGTCTGTAATTCCCCGTTTTCTCTCTCCCTCCCTTCTTAAAAAGTGGGGTTACGTTTGCTACCCGCCAATCCTCAGGAACTACTCCAGAATTAAGATATGGGAGCAGGTGTAGATAATCCGTAGATCAATTATACATGACTACAGTGAGGCCGTTCACATATATAGCCTTCCTGCTGACTGAAAAGCGTGTAACAAAAAAGCTTTTAACTATACCTCAGTGCACATGACAATAAACTAAACTAAAATCTAAAAATAAAACTTGTCTGAAAACCACACAGAAAACAAGGAGATGACTTTGACAATAGATGAAACTGGTCAGCTCTGTGAGTTAGGGTTGCCAATTTTCTCACTCCTAAATAGGGGACAAAAGGTCAAAATAAGGGACAGATTCCCGACGGCAATTCGTTGAGCGACTCGGCCATGGCTGGGTGAATGATGAGTTGGCCCGGGCGCTGGACTGCACACAAAGCCCAGCCGGCGGGCCAGCTGAGAAGTTTTGGCCCGGGCGCCAGACTTTGCACCTCCTTAAAACTCCTCAGCTGGCCCACCGGCTGAGCTTTGTGTTCTGCTGCACGCAAAGTCCAGCACCCCATCCAACCCATGAACCGATGATCGGCCATGAGAAGGAGAGGTGGTGGTGTCGGTGGTAAGCGAAGCTCTGCTGCTGCACTCCATGGGCTGCACTACGTCGGGACGGGTGAGGCGGGGCAGGACGCGGCGTTCTGATCCGACAGTCCCCTTGACCCAAGCAATAGCAGTCAAATACGGGACAAGGACGGTCCCGTATGGGACAAACCAATTTAGCCCTATAAACGGGATGTCCCGGTTAATAAGGGTTAGTTGGCAACCCTATCTGTGAGAATGGCAGGGAGCCCACAGTGATACCAGCTTCCATGAGCTTTCACAACACATGATTAAAGGGCCTGTCCCACGAGCATGCGACTCCATGCGGCAAGCGCGACCTAAAGGGCCGGTCCCACCAGCATGCACCTGTATGCGGCAAGCGCGACCAAACCAGAAGCGGGGGCCGCGCGGAGGTCGAGTGAGTGACATGAAGTTCGAGCGAAGTCCGCGGGAAGTTCGCCCGTGACGTACGGCGTCGAGGCGGCTGCGGGCCGGCAGGCCGTTACCGCGTGGAATTTTTGAACACGGTCAGTTTTTCGGAGCCCTGCGTGATGTCGGGACCAGCTCCGCATAACTCCATACGGCTCCGGCGATCGAAGTGGGACTGGCCCCGCGGGGCCGTACGGCTCAAGCAACCATGTTAGGTCGCGCTTGCCGCATGCAGGCGCATGCTGGTGGGACCGGCCCTTTAGGTCGCGCTTGCCGCATGGAGTCGCATGTTCGTGGGACAGGCCCTTAACATCTTAGCTCTGAGGGGCCTGTGGGCCAGCGTATGGGCACAAGCAGGTGGGTTGGGGATGGGAGTTGTAATCTTTACTGCAATGTGGAGTAAAGCTGAGGTGTAATCACATTCCCAGAGAGGGTGGTAATGGGAGAGATGCCTGCTGCCAACCTCCAGAACCAAGCGTGTCCAGGCCAATGCCGATCTCGTATTTTCTTCACATTCCCATAACTTCCCACAAATTCTACCACTCACCTGCACAACTAGAGTAATTTACCGTGGCTAACTAAACTACCAACCCGCATATTTTGGGATGTGGGAGGAAACCAGAGCACCGCTGGGAACTCATGCAGTCACAGGGACAACGTGCAAACTCCACACAGACAGCATCGGAGTCGTAAGGTCATTAGCAGTACTCTTTGTGCCTCCTCTCCCCCCCCACCACTCTGTCCATAAAAAATATAATATTTGAATCATATTACAACTAGACTGAATTATTTTGTAGTGAATTGGCACAATCAGAACTCGTATATTTACGCTTCAGTACAATCTTCATTAAAAGTTGTTTGACAGCCTGTGAAATTATTTTTGATTTTATAGTGATATTTGGTCTCTTGGATGTGTCCTGTATGAGTTATCCACTCTGTGTCATCCGGTAAGTATTGCAATCCTTAGCATTAATAGCAAACGTACAAATCTATATTTCAGTGATTCTCTCCGAAGGTAGCTAATTAAATAATCTCCCAGAATGTACAAGCTGAATATAGTTGCACACCGAAATCTAGAAACACTGCCTAATAGTACCGTTGTAATATCTTGTCTGTCTGGCCTCATACTTTGAGAAGAGGATTCACTATCACCTTCCTAAGAGAATTAAGTATCGTCTCAGTAAATGCTACATTTTCTTGTGATATCCAGAACCTATGAATGAACTTTAAAAAAAAAGATTGTGCTATTTTGATCTCCTATTTTGGCCCAGAGCCAAATGATTTTAGCAGCTAACTGCAGTGCATGGCTGCCTCTCTCTGATTCCCACACCAATGCATTGCATTATTCATTAGGAACTTGAGGGACGACTTTTTCCACACATGTATTTCTGGGTATATACTGTAGAATGAGCTGCCGAAAGAGACAATTGAGGCAGATACTATAACAACATTTGGATAGGAAAGCTTTAGAGGGATATGGGCCAAATGCGGGCAGGTGTGACTAGTGTGGATGGGGAATCTTGGTCAGCATGGATGAGTTCAGCTGAATGGCCTGTTTCTGTGCCATATGACTCTGTGTCCCTCCCACTCAATGATTTTGAGTTCCCCAAATTTGCGAGCAAATAATTTTGGTATATCTGTATATCACTAAAACCTTTATTTATATTTCTGGATAAACTGTGGTGTCTAGTGTTGGGATAAAAGCAAGATTAAAAGTAGAATTGAGTCAAGGATGAACACATGTAACAATGCATTAAGGCTGAGCAGAATGAGATTACTTGTATGATGTTCATCATGTTTTATGAGAGAAAGATCTCAGCAAATGTTTTTTCCCCCAGTTTGAGGGCAATAATTTGCATCAGTTAGTGGTGAAGATCTGCAGGGGCCACTATGCTCCGATACATCCCGGATACACCTACGACATGAAGATCCTGTTGGCTCAGCTGTTTAAAGTTAATTCCCGTGATCGACCGTCCATCAATTCTATATTAAAAAAGCGATTCTTAGAAAAGCGTATAGGAAGATACCTAAGCCCTGAGGTAAGATTTAGTTCCATTACATTTTATTTAAGTGCTGCTGCAAGTGAAAATGTAATTATTCCCTTTTGGGACAGACAACAATAAAATATTCTTGAAACTGCTTAAAAAAACCGAAAGAGTTGATCATAACAAGAGGGAAGATAAAGTGGTATTGAATGGAATCTTGTTCCTTCAAGATTTTGGTCATACTTCCTGTCTGAAAAATAAACAATATCCTCTCTGTTTGTCTGTTTCTAACCACAAAATTCCAGCTGTTAAAGGAAGAATTTAGCCACACGGTCATTCACAGAAGGAAGGCACCATCACCTAGAGCTGCTAAAGCTGTCCCAAGGCCAGGTAGAGCATTGCTTCTTTTATTACTAATCAAAATGAGCTCCAGTGTTTCAGATGCTGGTTTACAAAATACAGCACAAAATGCTGGAGTAAAGGCCCTGTCCCACTTACGTGTCCTTGGCACGCAAATTACACAACCTCATCGTCGCGTGAGGCGCACGGGCATCGTATGGCCACGCGGGGCCGGTCCCACTTAGAAGCGCGGAGGGGTATGTAGTTGTGCGCGATATCGCGCGGCGCTCCGAAATTTTGTAGCGGACGGAATCATCACGCGCCACCGGCCTGTTGCGTAACTGACGGCCAAAGTGGGACAGGCCCAAGACCCTGGCGCGACGCAACGTCTCACCTCCAACAGCAGCAGAAGCAGGCAAACGATCGCCGAAGTCGGCCTGGGGCTCACGGTCGTTGCGGTTCGGATCCACCCCCACTTCTACTCCCAGAGCGGGGCCAAGAAAATTGAAGATAGACACAAAATGCTGGAGTAACTCAGCGGGACCGGCAGAATCTCTGGAGAGAAGGAATGGATGACGTTTCGGGTCAAGAACCTTCTTTCAGACAGAAGAAGGATCTCGACACGAAATCACCCATTCCTTCTCTCCAGAGATGCTGCCGGTCCCGCTGAGTTACTCCTGCATTTTGTGTCCATCCTCAAATGACGTCACGCGCTCCAGACGGCTGTGCGGGCGCATGAAGTCGCGCGCAATCTTCGCAAGACCGTCGCGCCTCAACGCGACCACGAGGTCGCGTAATTAGCGTGCCATGGACATGTAAGTGGGATGGGGGCTTAACTCAGCGGGTCAGGCAGCATCTCTGGAGAACATGGATAGATGATATTTTGGGGCCAACACTTCTTTAGACAGAGAATCCGAAGAAGGGTCCAGACCCGAAATGTTACCTATCCATGTTCTCCAGAAATGTTGCCCGACCCGCGGAGGTACTCCAGCACTATGTGTCTTTCCCCGTAAGAATTCATTGGATTGGGTAGATGGAGAGGGGTGGGTGGTGGAGATGAAGGAGGCTGTGATGGTGTATTCTGACACTGTGTGGTAGCATCAAACAGTGATATCACATTCGCAGATTTCCAATTATGATTGCCATTCATTTAACAAAACTGTATAAAAAAATTACTTGTATTAATTATGTCTTCAGTTGCCAAGTCGCTTGGTGTACATTTTGCTTTTGGATTATGGCGAATACAATCTCTGTTTCCCAAGTGTGACCTCCCTCTTCCCCTTTGGCCACTGGAGAATGCAGCTGCACGGTTGCAAGGAACTCCCTCTCTGAGACTTCTCTATAACCTGCAGGTGACCACATGCAACCCAGGAGTTGCTAACAGTAACCATGCACTTTTACACAACTATATACCAGCGTATAACATCAAAACTTTAAAGGTATTCAAAAATGATTGCAGATTAATACTGTTAGGTTACTGCATTGGGATTAAAAACATTTTTTTTTTGTTCATTGTTTTATCTATGAGTACTGTATTTACAGACCTGTTATGCTGCAAGTAAGAATTTCATTAATTAAACAATCTTGACTCTTATGGAAGCTGTTATGCAACATTTTGTAAGGGCTGGTGTAGTGAAATTTACTGCAAAGAGTTTGGAAATATATCAGTTGCTAATTATGTTAGTCACTGTGCATGTTAATGTCATTGCCTTCAAGCCCTGAAGATGCAGAGAGCTAAATGTGAGGTGAAGGACCCAGTAAGGCAACGTGTAAATAAGAAACTGGTTCCAGCACGTTGTGGGTGGAAGCCATTGGGAGTGGTCAACAAGCCAAATGTCAAGGTACAGTGAAAAGAGTCTGTTTATATTCACATGAAAGCTAAGGATTTAAACTTGTGCGGGGGCAAGTGTTTTCACACACTGGTAGTGAGTGTCTGGAACGTGCTGCCAGGGGTGGTGGTGGAGGCAGATACATTTGTGGTGTTTAAGAGGCATTTAGACAGACATATGGATATGCAGGGAATGGAGGGATATAGATCACATGAAGGCAGGGGATATTAATTTAACTTGGCATCTGGTCGGCATTGACATTATGGGCCAAAATGCCTGTTCTTGTGCTGTTCCGATCTGTGTTATATGTTTTAAGGAGTTGAAGCAGGTGTGCCCAAACTCCAGCCTGTTATCCTACTCAGTTAAATCAGCCCCCCCCCCTCCCCCTCCCCCCTCTACTTTCAGTGTGAAAACAGTTTCTGACCCAAAACTTCATCTATCCATGTTCTCGAGAGATGCCGCTGAGTTACTCAAGAATTTTGCCTACCGGCGGGGCATTAACCATCTTACATTTTATACTCCCCTTACCTACTCTAACCTCTGGCCCCTCCACTCACTTTGCAACAATCCCAACATTATTGTCAAACCCGCCGACAAGGGAGGTGCCATGGTAGTCTGGTAGGCTGACCTCTACCGAGCTGAGGCAGGGTGCCAGCTCTCGGACACCTCCAACTACTTACCCCTGGACCATGACCCCACAGATGAGCAGCAGGCCATCATCTCCCAGACTTTCACTGATTTTACCACCTCTGGCTGTCTGCCCTCCACAAAGCCTCCAACCTTATCGTTCCCCACCCCTGTATGGGAGGGATTTTGATAAAAAATATTTATTGCTTTATTTAATTTCAAGTTAAAGCTCATCTGTCCCACTGTACGAGTTCATTCAAGAGTTCTCCCGGGTTTGCCCTGATTCGAACTCGGAGATTAATGGTAATGGCCGCCCGCAGGTACTCGGGGCTCTCGTGGACATTTTTCAACATGTTGAAAAATCTTCACGAGTCTTCCCGAGCTTACCACATTTCCCGAGTACCTGCCGTTAGCGTTACGAGCCGCTAAGAGACGTCCCCGAGCTCCGACGTACCCGCTACGTTCATTCAGCGTGCTTACCACGAGTTTGATTTTTTTTTAAACTCGGGAGAGCTCTTGAATGAACTCATACAGTGGGACTGGGCTTTTAAGTTTTGAAGTTGGGATACAATTATTGTTAAAAATAAATCAGTAAAATAACTTTGTAACCTATCTCCGCAGCAATTAGACAATCGCTCACCTGTGAAGCCGCGGTCTCCGCAGGTAGATGGACGGTACGGGCACTACCACGGTTATCTGGATTACTTAGAGAGGGGAAATAAAGACCACTTAGCTTCACCAGCGCCCCAGTTCAACCACTTAATTGAAGACTACAGGCAGAGAGCGAATCATGATCCAGTCCAATGGTACATTGGCTCTATTCTTTACCAACTATATCTGTAAAAAATCAAACACTTTGAACAAAAAGATAACATTGCATTTTAAAATCACGTTTTGCCGTTTTCTCAGAAGTCAACTAAGAACAGTGGTCTGCTAACAACTGCCCTCATGGTCACTTCTGACTAAATGTTGAATGAGCAGACCACAAATATTTTTTCCAACAGGAACAGGCCACAAATGAGAAGTCTCCTTGTAACTCCTCTGCATGAAAGTTTGTCTCTTGGGTTTCTACTAAATCTTTCCCCTCTTAAACCTTGATTCTCTGGTTCATGAGTCCACTGCACTAGGTAAAAGTCTGTCCCCTTCATGCTGGTATACACCTATATAAGATCACCCTTCATCCCCCTGTGCTCCAAGGAATAAAGTCCACTTTCTGTTATTTGCACTTTACCAGTTTATTTATTCATGTGTGTATATATTTATATCATGGTATATGGACACATTTATCTGTTTTGTAGTAAATGCCTACTATTTTCTGTGTGCTTAAGCAAAGCAAGAATTTCATTGTCCTATACAGGGACACATGACAATAAACTCACTTGCCCAACCTATCCCTATAACTCAGGCCCTCGAGTCCTGGCGACACCCTTCACTTTTCTCTCCACTCTTTCCAGCATAAAAGCATCTTTCCGTTAGCAGGTTGATCAAAACCGATCACAATATTCCAAGTGTGGCCTCACCAACGTCTTTCAGATTATCATTTGGTTCATTGCGAAATGAAAGTAATATAATTTTATTGAGGTTGAGAGAAGTAACTATAGCAATGTAAATCAGATAGACAGACAGACTTTCACAAATGTCACTGTGTTGTTTCAGGCATCGGGCAGCCCACGAAGAATACATCCAAAGGAAGCTGGAAGCACAACAGTATAAGATGAAAGTGGAGAAACAATTGGTTAGTCACTGCTGTAGAAATTGATCTTATTGGGGCTGTCTTGTTTCTGTGTTGTATTGAAAGGGGTTTTGTGACCTTGTGTTACAGGGTATACGTCCAGCATCGTCAGACCCCGCTGCTCATCGAGTATGGTATCCAGACTCACCGGCCGGGCACCAACTTGAGAGGCAAGGACAGAGGAAAGGAGCAGACGATGAGGTAAACCACCGGAGATGCTGCAGCATATTCCCTTCTCAATGGTGCATGTAGTGCCGTGTCATGGATGGTGTTTACAGGCTCAGCAGTAGTCAGCTCAAAGTGGAAAGGATCGGCTTGTCAATGTATTTGAGCTATGTTCTGAAACTTGCTGGATCATGCCCCAATCAAAATTAATTAGGGTGGACCATTTAGTCGGAAACCAGTTTGTATTGTAAAACATTTATAGTCATAGAGTGTAGGGTCTTGACCCGGAACGTCACTGATTCCTTCTCACCAGCGATGCTGCATGTCCCACTGAATTACTCCAACATTTTGTGTCTATCTATAGAATCAGAGCTGTACAGCACAGAAACAGGCCCTTCGGCCCATCTTGACAATGCCAAGCAAGTTGGCATATTGGGCTAGCCCCATTTGCCATCTAAACCGTTCCTATCTGCATGCAGAGTCATAGTTATAGTGTGGAAATAAGCCCTTCAGTCCAACTTGCCCACTCCAAACAACATGCCCCATCTACCGTAGACTCCTGCCTGTGTTTAGCCCATTTCCTTCTAAACCTATCCTATCCATGTACCTGTCAAAATGTTTCTTAAACGTTGTGGTATCTATGATACAATTAACTGTAGATTTGTGTGGAGCACGAGGCATTAAATAGTTTTAATCCACAATCCCAAAGCTTTGTTTAAAGTAAAGGTAGACAAAAATGCTGGAGAAACTCAGCGGGTGAGGCAGCATCTATGGAGCGAAGGAATAGGTGACGTTTCGGGTCGAGACCAGACTTTTAAACTTTTGTTTAAAGTGAGATCATTATGAGATCCTATAAATTTATATCCTACAATGGCCCAGTGAAACAGAGAACTATACAGTAATTACACATCCTTCATTGATGTCCAAGTGAGATAATTGAACATTACAAGTATCCTCAACAATTAAATGAAAATAACATAAATGGCATGGCATCTTGTTGAACCTGTTTATTCTGACTTGGATCACAGTGATAATTTGAACTGAACACTTCAGGGCGTCACAGACACAGCTGATATCGAGCCTCTGCCTCTCAGCTCCAGCGAGCTTGGTTAATTCCTGACCTCTGCTGCTGTCTGCGTGGAATTTGCAAGTTACACAGTCATACAGTGTGGAAGCAGGCCCTTTGGCCCAACTTGCTCACACCGGCCAACAATGTCCCAGCTGCACTAGTCCCACTTGCCTGCGCTTGGTCCATAACCCTCTAAACCTGTTCTATACATGTACCTGTCTAACTGTTTCTTCCATGATGGGATAGTCCCAGCCTCAACTACCTCCTCTGGCAGCTTGTTCCATACACCCACCACCCTTTGTGTGAAAAAGTTACCCCTTGGATTCCTATTAAATCTTTTGCCCTTCACCTTGAACCTATGTCCTCTGGTCCTCGGTTCCCCTACTCCGTGCAAGAGACTGTTATCCCTGTGACTGTTTGGGAGGACCAGTTTCCTCCTATATTTCAATAACTTGCGGGTTGGTAACTTAGTTGGTTGCTGTAAATTGTCCCCGGTGTGTAGATGGTGGGGCGTGGTGGGGATAAAGTGGAGAATATAATCCCATCTGACCAATTTGGCCTCGATAGGCTGAATGGCCTGTTCCATGTTGTATCTCCATGGCTCTACTAGTCAGATGTTGTTCCTGTCCTAACCAAAGAACCACCCTCGTGCATGCTAACTAAACTTTTTGAACAAACTGGAATTCAGTCATAATGGACAAAGGACATTTATTGTCACACACCAATTGGTGCAGTGAAATTTGAGTTACCATGCAGCACACAAATAAGATAAACACAACACTATAGAATAAGATAAACACTATAGAATTTAACATAAAACATCCCCCACAACGGAATCAACATTTCCTACTGTGAGGGAAGGGCACAAAGTTCAGTCCTGTTCCTCATGTTCACCCGTGGTCGGGGCCTATTCGAGGCCTCCGCAGTCCCCGCTACAGATGGCCCGATGTTTCAGGCCCTCTTACCGGATGATGGTAATCTGGCGTTGAACGAACACTCCCAGCGGTTTGGATTGTCTGAATCGGCCGCTTCCTACCAGAGACCGTGGCTCCCGAAGTCCACAGGCCGAGCTGGGTGGAGCACCAACATTGGCGACCTCGGCGAAAGATCCCAGGCCTCCGTGATGTTAAAGTCAGCGTCGCTCGCGGCTGGAGGCTCCGCGGACCACAGCTCCACAGTGTTAAAATCGGCAGTCCCAGCACTCCGGAGCTTCAACACGGCGACCTCGTTAAGGCATCGGCCGCTCCGTGATGGTACCTCAGTGCTGCGCCGCCGCTGAAGCTAAAGCTGTGGCTGATCTCCAGCAGGAAAGGCCGCATCAATCCAGATGGTAGGCCGCGAGGAGGGGGCGAAGATGCGGCTCAGAGGAAAGACGCATCCTTGACCCAGGTAGCGACTGAAAAACAGTCCCCCCCCCACATAAAAGACTAAAAGACCTCCACAACAAAACCTCCACGACGGGGACGGACTAAAAATTTAAAAAAGGATGAAAATACAAACAGCTGCAGGCGAGGCTGCCACACTCAATGGCGCCACCACTCGAGTCTGTGGTACAAGGAGTTACAGAGATCCAACTTTATTTAAAGTTTCTGAGGATGGTAACATTATTTACTGGGAAGTTTGCACACAATCTCAGCCAGTCTGGAAATTTATTGTAACTAACATCAAAGAAATATGGTTTTCAAACTTTGGCTTTTTATTTCCTAGGAATATCGCCAGCAGCTTAAGGAAATAAGGCAACAGTATCAGTGTGAGGTGAAAGAAATTAAAGGAAAAATGGACGAAAAGGAGGTGAGAAATTGATTTGTTCGAAAATGTGTAACATCGATATGGTACTTGCTAAATTCTGAAAGGTTCACCGTAAGTTAGAGAACATTAGCTCACCAACTGGAGTTGAGGTATATCTGAACAATGCTCTAAACCAGTGTGTCACAGGTTGGTGCTTTTCGACCTGTCACATCATTAGTTTCAATTACATTCTTTTGGCCACCCAGCTTTGCTTCTTCCCATGCAGCAGGGATTATTTCACAGGAAGGAATGGCAGATGCTGCTTTATACCAAAGATACAGAGTGCTGGAGTAGCTCAGTCAACATCTCAGGAGAAAAAGGAATATGTGCTGTTTTGGGGTCGGGACTTCTGTCCGATCATGTTACAGGTTTTGAGGGATCCTCTCACTCTTCTATATTACGCTGAATGCAGGTCTCACCAACCCAATCTCTCCTCCTTTGGCAGTCCCACCACCACAGGGATATGTCCAGCAAACCTTTGTGCTACTCCTTGCATGTCAAGAACACCCTTCCTTGGGAAAATAGACCAACACTGTGCACTCAACCCCTCACCAGATCTTACCAATGACGTCTGTGGCTGTAGAAAATCTTATTTGTGGTTACATCGCAGGCAATGGACTCGGACAACACACAAAAACAAGTTTAGTTTAGTTTAGTTTAGAGATACAGCGCAGAAACAGGCCCTTCGGCCCACCAATTCTGCGCCGACCAGCGATCCCCACACATTAACACTATCCTACACACACTAGGGACAATTTTACATTTATACCAAGCCAATTAACCTACAAACCTGTATGTCTTTCGAGTGTGGGAGGAAACTGAAGATCCCGGAGAAAACCCACGTAGTCACAGGGAGAACGTACAAACTCTATACAGATTGCATCCGTGGTCTCTGGCGCTATTAAAAAATAATTTAACATTTCTTTATTTAATTTTTCTTTTATAATGTTAAGACATATTAGAAATTATATATAAATTATACATAACATTTCCAAAAGAAAGAAGACAGCAAAGAAAAACAAGACAGTTGGTGCAAAATACAATTAAACAAAAACCATGGTCATGACAGTGCAAGAGGTAGTCTGTAGTATGAAGAAGGGTCCTGACCCAAAACATCACCTATCCATTGTCTTCAGAGATGCTGCCTGACCCGCTGAGTCACTCCAACACTTTTTGTCTTTGTTTTGGGTAAATCAGCATCTGCCGTTCCTTGTTCCTAAAGCGTAGTGTTGGCTTGTGCAGGTTGGTTCCAGAAGCTGTGAAAGTAGCTGTTCCTGAACCTGGTGGTGTGGGACTTAAGGCTTCTGTACCTCCTGCTCAACGGTAGCAGTGAGAAGAGGGGATAGAGTCATAGTCGTACAGCATGGAAACATGCCGACTAAGATATCCCATCTACAGTGCATTCAGAAAGTATTTAGACCTCTTCACTTTTTCCACATTTTGTTACGTTAAAGCCTTATTCTAAAATGGATTAAATTCAATTATTTATCATCAATCTACACACAATACCACAGAATGAAGAAGCGAAAACAGGTGTTTAGAAATTTTTGCGAAATAATTTAAGGGAAATAACTGAAATATCACATTTGCATAAGTATTCAGACCCTTTGCTATGACATTCAAAATTGAGCTTAGGTTCCATTGATTATCCTTAAGATGTTTCTACAACTTGATTGGAGTCCACCAGTGGTAATTATTTTTTGATTGGACATGATTTGGAAAGGCACACACCTGTCTATATAAGGTCCCACAGTTGACAGTGCATGTCAGAGCAAAACCCAAGCCATGAAGATGAAGGAATTGTCCGTAGACCTCCGAGACAGGATTGTGTTGAGACACAGATCTGGGGAAGGGTATAAAACAATTTCTGCAGCATTGCAGATCCTGAAGAGTACAGTGGCCTCCGTCATTATTATATGGAAGAACTTTGGAACCACCAGGACTCTTCATAGAGCTGGCCGCCCGGCCAAACTGAGCAATCGGGGGAGAAGGGCCTTGGTCAGGGAGGTGACCAAGAACCCGATGGTCATTCTGACAGAACTCCAGAGTTCATCTGTAGAGATGGGAGAACCTTCCAGAAGGACAACTATATCTGCAGCAGTCCACCAATCAGGCCTTTATGGTAGAGTGGCCAGACGGAAGCTACTCCTCCGTAAAAGACACATGGCAGCCCGCTTGGAGTTTGCCAAAAGGCACCAAAATGACTCTCAGACCATCAGAAACAAGATTCTCTAGTCTGATGAAACCAAGATTGAACTCTTTGGCCTGAATGCCAAGCGTCACGTCTGGAGGAAACCAGGCACTGCTCATCACCTGGCCAACACCTTACCTATGTGAAGCATGGTGGTGGCAGCATCATGCTGTGGGGATGTTTTTCAAAGGCAGGAACTTAGACTAGTCAGGATCGAGGGAAAGATGAACGGAGCAAAGTACAGAGAGATCCTTGATGAAAACCTGCTCCAGAGCGTTCAGGACCTCAGACTGGGGCGGAGGCTCACCTTCCAAAAGGACAACAACCTAAGCACACAGCCAAGACAACGCAGGAGTGGCTTCATGACAAGTCTGTGAATGTCCTTGAGTGACCCAGCCAGAGCCCGGACCTGAACCCGATTAAACATCTCTGGAAGGTTCTGAAAATAGCTGTGCATCGACGCTCCCCATCCAACCTGACAGAGCTTTAGAGGATCTGCAGAGAAGAATGGGAGAAATTACCCAAATACAGGTGTACCAAGGTGTGCATCATATCCAAGAAGACTTGAGGCTGTAATCGCTGCCAAAGGTGCATCAACAAAGTACTGAGTAAAGAGTCTGAATACTTATGTAAATGTGATATTTCAGTTATTTATTTTTAATTACTTTGCAAAAATGTCTAAACATCTGTTTTTACTTTTTTATTATGGGGTATTGTGTGTAGATTGATGATTAAAACAAAATAATTTCCCCCATTTTAAAATAAGGCTGCAACATAACAACATGTGGAAAAAGTGAAGGGGTCTGAATACTTTCTGAATGCACTGTACACTAGTCCCATCTGCCTGCATTTGGCCAATATCCCTCTAAACGTTTCCTATCCATGTACCTGTACAAAAGCTTTTCAAAAAAAGTTATTATTTCAAATGTGCATTCACCCTATCTATTCCCCTTATGATCTTATACACCAATATAACATCATCCCTCAGCCTCCTGCGCTCCAAGGTATAGAGTCCAAGCCTGCCCAATCTCTCCCTATAGCTCAGACCCTCAAGTCCTTGCAACATCCTCGTAAATCTTCATTGCACTGAATGATATCTGTGTGGATAAATAGATGAATGCATTGGCATTGATCTTCTTCTCTGTGTGCACAACAGAATCAGACAGGTATTTCAAGTGAGACGTATCATGTTGACCGAGCAGCACCCAGAGACGGAGCAGCTGACCCCCAGGAGTCCAGCAGGGGCAAGGGCCCTGTGCAGGTACTGACACTCACCATTCAAAGTGATGCAAAGAGCATTTGAATATTTTTATTCAGTGTTCATCTATGAGGTCAAACAATTTACATCAATTAATATTTCACAAATTAATCATTTGGTAAAAGTAATGCTTAATGCTCTTATTGAGGTATACAAGGTCATGAGGGGCATGGATCAAGTGAATGCTCACAGTCTTTTTCCTTAGGGTAGAGGATTCTAAAATTAGAGGACACAGTTGAGTGGGGAGAGATTTAAGTGGGACCTCGGGGACAACTCTTTCACTCAGAGGGCATTTCATATCTGGAATGAACTGCCAGAGGAAGTTGTAGAAGTTAATACAATTACGACGTTTAAAAGACCTTTGGACAAATATATGAATAAGAAGAATTTAAATGACTATGGGCCAAATTCAGGCAAATGGGACTAACCCAGTATGTTAATTTGGTTGCTATGGACAAGGTGGGCCGAAGGGCCTGTTTCCGTTTTGTAGAGTTCTTTGACTATGTAAAGACTTTGACTAGTTCCATGAATATAATTTATAGAGGTCACTGAGAGACCCAGAGTTTGAGGTCACTGCTGAGGTAAAAGGTCACCTCAAGGACCTGGCAATAACTCGGGAGGAACCTCCCTGTTCCATAGCTGCTGGAATCGGGTGGCAGGTCATCAAGCTGGTTGAGCATCCAGACGCACAACAGCAACAAGAAAACAGATTGCCAAACACAGTGCCAAATAGAAAGTTGACGTGTTTTTGTTTAAAGTACCTGAAATATGTGTAATCCTACGACATTTCCTACCATGGTTTTGAGGGCTGTAAGAGCACATTGACAACAGCTTTTGCAGCTTCTGTGTTGAAATATACTCACAAAAATCCTGACGTAACAATCAGGATAATAATACTGATTACCAATCTCGCTTTCATTGTGACAGGAGCATAATCTGTTAAAATAATATTCTGTCTGCGTAATTGGTGGCTTTATTGGAAGCCAAAAATGAGAGTGCGCGTGGAAATGTGCTGATTATTCGTGTTGTGTGATGCAGAATTGTAATTTAAAAGAAACTGCTGATGAGGCAACGTGTGAATGTAATTGTACAGTTGATCAAGTTATCTTCCTCCCAACCACGGGTCAAAATCAGTGCTTTATTTGTGGACATGATCAATAAACATGCGTGTCACGTTGCTGGAAAATGCAATATTAATGTTTAACTTTTTCGAGTGTGCCAGCACTTACAGTTACAAGAAATGCGCAGGTCAAGACAGTAACCGTCATAATCTTTGGTAACCATTACACCATATCGTATCGTATACATTACCCAGCTAGTTATTGCCAGTGTTGTTTTAGTCTTGGTGCACTCAGTGTGGCACATTGGCATCTCTAAAAAGTTAAAATCTAGATTTTCAAATTCTTAGCATTTTTAATATCATAAACAGATTAAACAAAGTTTAAATTTTTTTTTTATAACATAGGCGGTCAGACAAATAAACAGCACAAGCAGCTTATAGAACGACAATCCACCATAGACACCAACAGCAAGGAACAATGTGCCCACTGCCACCGTTTATCCACATACAGTGCATTCAGAAAGTATTCAGACGCCTTCACTTTTTCCACATTTTGTTACGTTACAGCCTTATTCTAAATTAGATTCATTTGTTTTATCATCAATCTACACACAATATCCCATAATAAAAAAGAGAAAACAGGTATTTAGAAATTTTTGTAAAGTAATTAACAAGAAATAACTGAAATATCACATTTACATAAGTATTCAGCCCCTTTACTCAATACTTTGTTGAGGCACCTTTGGCAGCGATTACAGCCTCAAGTCTTCTTGGGTATGACGCTATAAGCTTGTATTTGGGCAATTTCTCCCATTCTTCTCTGCAGATCCTCTCAAACACTGTCAGGTTGGATGGGGAGCGTCGATGCACAGCTATTTTCAGGTCCCTCCAGAGATGTTCGATCGGGTTCAAGTCCGGGCTCTGTCTGGGCCACTCAAGGACATTCACAGACTTGTCACGAAGCCACTCCTGCTTTATCTTGGCTGTGTGCTTAGGGTCATTGTCCTGTTGGAAGGTGAACCTCCGCCCCAGTCTGAGGTCCAGAACGCTCTGGAGCAGTTTTTCATCAAGGATCTCTCTGTACTCCGTTCATCTTTACCTCGATCCTGACTAGTCTCCCAATTCCTGCCACTGAAAAACATCCCCACAGCTTGATGCTGCCACCACCATGCTTCACGTAGGTATGGTATTGGCCAGGTGATGAGCGGTGCCTGGTTTCCTCCAGACGTGACGCTTGGCATTCAGGCCAAAGAGTTCAATCTTGGTTTCATCAGACCAGAGAATCTTGTTTCTCATGCCTTTTGGCAAACTCCAAGCGGGCTGTCATGTGCCTGATACTGAGGAGTGGCTTCCGTCTGGCCACTCTACCATAAAGGCCTGATTGGTGGAGTACTGCAGATATATTTGTCCTTCTGGAAGGTTCTCCCATCTCCACAGAGGAACTCTGGAGCTCTGTCAGAGTGACCATCGAGTTCTTGGTTATCTCCCTGACCAAGGCCCTTCTCCCCCAATTGCTCAGTTTGGCCGGGCGGCCAGCTCTATGTAGAGTCCTGGCGGTTCCAAAGTTCTTCCATTTAAGAATGACGGAGGCCACTGTGCTCTTCGGGTAGTACAATGCTCCAGAAATTGTTTTATACCCTTCTCCAGATCTGTGTCTCGTCACAATCCTGTCTCGGAGGTCTATGGACAATTCCTTCATCTTCATGGCTTGGTTTTTGCTCTGACATGCACTGTCAACTGTGGGACCTTATATAGACAGGTGTGTGCCTTTCCAAATCATGTCCAATTAATTTAATTTACCACTGGTGGACTCCAATCAAGTTGTAGAAACATCTCAAGGATAATCAATGGAAACATGATGAACCTAAGCTCAATTTTGAGTGACATAGCAAAGGGTCTGAATGTAAATGTGATATTTAGGCTATTTCTTTTTAATTACTTTGTAAAAATTTCTAAACATCTGTTTTCGCTTCTTCATTCTGGGTATTGTGTGTAGATTGATGATTCAAAAAAATGAATTTAATCAATTTTAAACTAAGGCTGTAACGCAACAAAATGTGGAAAAAGTGAAGGGGTCTGAATACTTTCTGAATGCATTGTATACAGCACTGGGTATTAGAAACACTGGGTAATGGAAACACACATCACCTGAGCTAGTTTTGGTGCAATATCCTAGATCTGAATTTTTTCTTGACTGTTCATTATGTCTTACACTTTCTAGGTTACTGAGAAAGATCTGAAACATCATCACCCGTCAGAAAATGGACAAATAGATCATAAACACAAGGTACAGGTAATTCTTCCAAGAAACACATCATAATATTCAGAATTGTTCTTTAGATGTTAGATCCAAATACGTATGTCAATATTTCCTGGGTGTTGGTGGCAGTATGTCACCGTTTGTAGTGTATCCCTGATCCAGAGTATTTTACAGTCAATAATCTAATGTTTCATAATGAAAACTAATATACAGCTTCTCTTCCTCTAAAGCGCGGTATAAAGTTTGAAATAAGGTTGGACGGTGAATTACTTTGTGACGACTCCCAACAAAAGGTGAGGAAAATTTGTTGCGATGTTTTCTAAAACGAACAGTGTGTAATAACTTTGAAGTATTTTGAAGCTTAATTAAATCGTAAATCACTTAAGGCCCTGTCCCACGATGCGAGTTTACCCAAGAGCTCTCCCGAGTTTAAAAAAAATCAAACTCGTAGTAAGTACGTAGAATGTACGTAGCGGGTACGTCAGAGCTCGTGGATGTCTCGTAGCAGCTCGTAATACTAACGGCAGGTACTCGGGAAACGGGGAAACTCGTGAGGTTTTTTCAACAGTGTGAAAAATTTCCAAGAGTAAAAAAATACTCGTGATGAAGTACCACGAGTTTGATTTTTTTTTAACTCGGGAGAGCTCTTGGGTAAACTCGCATCGTGGGACAGGGGGCTTTAAAATGTGATATCTTTAACGACCTGCCAGATTGGTATTTCAACCTAAATGAAACAAGATAACTAATGAAAAGTTAACAAATTCCTGATTTTTGCATTGGCATTTGCTCTGAATATCTGGGGGGAATCAGAACAATTACTACCTGAAAACATGGTGTGTGTCAGAGTGGCTTGGCTTTGAAATCTCCCTCTGTTATACAAGAAGTTTGGATGCTTGTTATGGATGCCCACAAATCCATGAGGATTACCCCAGGCAATCTGTGAAACAAGAATATGCATGTACACCAGAGCAGTGACTTATTCCTCAGCCATGACAGGCTCGGTGTCAGAGTCACAGATCATACAGCGTGGAAACAGGCCCTTCAGCCCAACTTGCCCACGCCGACAAACATGCCCCATCTATACTAGTCCCACCTACCAGGGTTTGGCCCATATCCCTCAAAACCTATCCTATCCATGGACATGCATGTAGAACAGAGCAGTGGCTTATTCCTCAGCCATGACAGGTTGAGTGAGTGATAAATCAGTTAAGAGTATATACCTTCTTTCATTTATTACTCCAGCATTTTTAAATTAGTGCCATCACTAAAGTTATATTACAGCCTTAAATCTGATCTCAATTATTTTTTAAATTTGCGTAATAAATTTTTCTCACTGTTTTATGTGCTGATATATTTTAGGAATTGGATACGTTCAATAAGAGGCTGACACACGAGGAAGGCAACAATCTTAAGCAGAAGAAATGGCAATTCATCGAGGCTGGAGGTTTTCTGGAAGACCTCGCAAACAAAACTTTAGAAGTAACATCATCTCAAATGGAAGGTACACAATAATTTTATCCGGCATTCTTTTGATTTGTTTCCTGATCACTAAACTCATTACTTTCTTTAGCATCGTTGGTGATACAGGTGTTTAATGTTTCTGAGTGGAATGTAAGTTTACGTAGTGTAGATTTGTGCATAGCTTCCTGTGGCATAATTATTTAGTTGAACAAGAGGGAACTATAACAAGGATTACCACAACATTCTTAAGGACCTTTGGGAATGGGCAATACTGGCCTTGCCAGCTGTGTGTCCAACCTGAAAAATAATAATCATCCCTTCCTTCTCCTTATTTCTCTTTCTGTTCCTGATTTGTATCGAATTCACTCTAGTTTTTTTTAAATTCTATTTCCCTTCAATTTCATTATAAAAGAACAGAGATTACCGGTTGCATTATTTGACAGGGTCTCATTGTTCTGAAGAAGGCTCCAGACCTGAAACGTTACTTATCCATGCTCTCCACAGATACTGCCTGACCCACAGAGTTACTCCAGCACTCTGTGTTCTATGCAAGATTCCAGCATCTGCAGTTCCTGTCTCATTATTGTCTTTGGACGCATATGGGTCACACTTAGAGCAATCTGTGATTCAAAGACTTTAAACTGGGCAACAGAAAAATTTAAATAATAGGATGTGCCACAAACGTTCTTGCTCCAGTCTAGGGCTAATGTATGACTATTGCTGCACCTGACATCTCTATTTAGCGACCTCTGCAGCTGACCAGGTTGTTGTGATGGAAGCAGACGGTTCAACAAACAGAAATCAATGGGAACGGAAAGCACCGGATACTCTGCTGAACGCACTCGTGGCTGCTCAGCTCTCATCAGTGTGTCTCACCACCTCTGCACTTCAACTCGGTAAAGAAAGATCTTACTTTTAGTTTAGTTAAGATACAGCATGGAAAGAGGTCCTTAGATAACACTAGATCTGTGTTATCCCACTTTCATTCCCTACACACTGGGGGGCAATTTACCTACAAACCCGCACATCTTTGGGATGTGGGAGGAAACCCACATGGTCACAGGGAAACATGCAATCTCCACACATGAGGTCAGGATCAAATCCTCTAGTTTTGGCAATACACATGTTGCAAAACCTACCTTCAGCGTCGCTGCAGATCTGTCCAAGCCCGTGTGCGTGATTTTGGCGCCGTTGAGAGGGGGGCGGGTTTAAAACGCGATTTTCCCTAGGCTATTCAAATCGAGGTTGTTCAGCCTACTTAGTTGCTGACGAAAAATCGCTGGGACGTTGGTTCGCTGGAGCTATTTTTAAACTATATTGGTTAATTTAGTTGTTATAGTAAGTTACAAATTATCCTCTAAACCCGCGACCGCCGACAACGGGACGGATCTCATACAGCGGACAACGGAAGGTAGGTTGTTTAATTTTACATTAAAAAGGGCTTCTTAAGATCCCTTTATACAAAGTTTAATGTTGCGAGTAGCTAATTTAGGGGCCCATTAAATCCCACAGTATTTTTCTGGGCATATGGGGTACAAATCTACCGCAATGGGAACGTTCTAAACCAGCGCGTGCCACAGAGTTCCACAGGATCCCACTCGAAAGCTGATTTAAATGGCCATTAATTGACAGCAATTGAACACTAAATTCCTTCCATTTGGCCTATAAATTAATGTCAATGAGATTTAAAAATCATGTTTTATTGTGAATTTTTTGTGAATGTTATTTGGACACTTAGGCTATTTAAAAATGTTAATCTTTTCTTAAGAAATGGATAGATGTTTAGATCTAGTAATTGAAGTTTGGAATTAGCTACAATTGGGTAACTAACTAATTATATGCTTTAATTTCAGGTCATCCAAGTAAGATTGTTTCATATTTGTTTCAGAATGCTTCAATCTATAATAACTGAAAATTTCTTTCAGTTCTCTTAATTTTTAAGAAAGTTATGGCCATTTCACTGTCCTCGATCACAGCTTTTGTGTTAAGTCAATGGAAAACCAATAGGGAACAAGATGCTAATTTCCGAGTATGAAAATGGCCATAACTTTTTTAATACTGAAGATATGAAAGTGAATTAGGTGTCAAATTAAACTTATTTTTGTGCTTTATCTGATGGGATAAATTGCTGACTTGATTTTTTAAATCTCAAAATGTTGTAACATTGCTACATAGATGGGAAAGGTTAAGAGGGATATAAGTCAAATGCAGGCAAATGGGACTATCTTTGACGAGGCATCTTGCATGGGCCTGTTTCCATGCTGTGTAACTCTGACCCTACTGCTTTTGTGCCAAAATCAACAACATTTTCTGACGCGATATTCCATTTGACAACTTGTTTCCTACTTCATTTACCCACCGATATCTCTTTCTAGCCACCTTATATCCACTTCAATTTATCTTTGCAGCATTTTTTTTTTTTTTTTTTTTAATTATTCTGTATCCTCTTTTTAAAAGAAAATTCTATATTGCACTACTACGGACTGACGCAAAACTGCATTTCGTTGTACCCATACTCAGTATTTGTGCAATGACATTAAAGTTGAATTGAATTGAATTGAATCAACAAATTTAGCAACCCTGTCGTTGATGCCATCGCCCAAGTCATGCATACACAGCAGAATTGAAGCCACAGCACCTGTCCTATTTTGCACATCACTTGTTGCAGCGTGTAAGGCAGAAGGCCCTCTCCTCTGCCCAATAGGCAGGTAATCCTCCATCCATGTCACCGACACCCTGAGCTGGTGTGTTTATCCTGGTGCATTCTGCAGCACCCAAACCACATTCCTACAGACGTTTAGGGCAGGTGGTACTTAAATCGGGAGTTCATACATCAGAATTATGAAGGACTGTCAGGGATAAAGAGGATGATTGGATACAAATTCTATTCCACTCTTGTAGCTGCTGAAATCCAGGCTGAAATTTTAGTACACATGTATTTATTATATTTGTAAAGCATCCTTCAATTTTCAGCCAATTAAATATTTTTATTGTCCACCCTGTTAGGTAGGAAATGTAGGGAAACACAAGCTTGTGGCCAGGCCACTGAGGGTAACTCCTCCGTTCAAAATTGTGCCCTTGGATCTTTTATGTTCATCTGCACTTTCATACCAGCCTCTCGCCAGGGCATATCGATTCATCCACATCTCATCTGAGAAAAAGTCCTTCCAAGTGTTCAGCATTTTTCCAGTGCTGCTCATGAACTAACACAGATTTATAGAGCAGCCACTAATGGAACTATCTGTGTTGTTTAAGATTCAAATTAATTCATCCTACCTTTTTTGTTTAAGGATGAATGCCTGTCTGGATGAATTGTGTTGTTTTAGTGATTTGGTTGAGAGAGGCAGATGCAATTGGAAACAACTGCCTTTTCATTCAGTGCTGGTGTTCTGTGTTGCGGGGTAAGAGACCTGCGTCTTCATTGTATACCCGAAAATTAGCTGCCACTCCATCTGGTCTTGTGTGGCCTCAGTACAGTACAGCACAGGAACAAGGCCCTTCAGCCCACAAGTTCTGTGCTCAATATACCAAGATAAACTCATCTCCACCATATCCACGTGCCTATCTAAAAGCCTCTGAAACACCACTATTGTGTCTGCCTCCACCACCATCTCAGGCAGTGCGTTCTAGGCACTCGCCACCTTCTGTGTTAAAAAAATAAAAACTTGCCTCTCGCACCGTAAAGCCATGTCCTTCAGCTGGTATTTCCATCATGGGAAAAAGATTGTAACTGTCTACCATATCTATGCCACACATAATTTTATATACTTCTATCAGACCTCCACTTAACATAGAATAGAAAAATAGCTGCAGGAGTAGGTCATTCGGCCCTTTGAGCCAGCACTTTTTTTTAAACTGTGACCCCTGGTTCTGGACTAGACCAACATCGGGAACATTTTTCCTGCATCTAGCCTGTCCAATCCTTTAAAAATGTTATGTTTCGATAAGATTCCCTCACATCCTCCAACTTCCAGTGAATACAAGCCCAGTCAACACATTCTTTTATAATTTGTCAGTCCCGCCATCCCGGGAATTAACCTGGTGAACCTATGTTCCACTCCCACAATAGCAATAATGTCCTTCCTCAAATTAGGAGACAAAAATTGCACATTATACTGCAGGTGTGGTCTCACCAGGGCCCTGTATAACTGCAGTAGCACCTCCTTGCTCCTAAACTCAAATCCTTTCGCAATGAAGGCCAACATGCCATTAGCTTTCTTCACTGCCTGCTGCACCTGCACGCTTACTTTCAGTGACTGATGTACAAGCACACCCAGGTCTCGTTGCACCTCCACTTTTCCTAATCCGTCACCATTTTCCTAATCTTAACCTCTGACGTTCCAGAGAAAATAATCCATGTCTGTCCAACCTTACATCTAATACCATACACATTATTTAACACTTTATCTACTTGTGCTGCTAGTTTGGGATCGATCTATGGCTGTGGACGGAGCTAATGATTGATCAGGCTATGTTTCGGTTTATTAGGTGGTTTGTCAACTCCTGTGAGGCCAACAGAAGAGAAGGTTGATTCTGAATCAGGTCCGGCCTCTGATGTGGAAGTGGACACTCAACGGCTGGAGCCCAGATCCGATGACGATGACACGTAAGCTCATTCTACCACTGTCACCTCTCTAAAACAAAATAATGACATGACAGAAACGTAGCCAGGGTCATACAGCGTGGAAACAGCCCATCTTGGCCATGCCAACCGACACTTCCCATCTACACTAGTCCTACTGGCCTGCGCTTGTGCTAAACTGGCAATGTTTAGCCCTATTACCACATGCCAGTGTTGTTGGCATGCAACCGCTATCTCAGGGTCAACTGGAACAAAGGAATGATAAACAGTGTGGGATCCAGGGTGAGCTGGCCGACTGCATTCACAATTGGCTTGCTGGCAGGAATCAGAGGGCAGTAGTGGAGAGGTTGTTACTCTGATACCTGTCACCAGTCATGTGTCACAGGGATCGGTGCTGGGTCCACTGCTGACTGCCATCTGTATTGACGATTTGGATGACAAGAGGGTTGGAAAGTTTGTGGATAACTCCAAAATTGGTGGTTGCTGCACAGGGAGGAAGGAGATATCCAACTTTACAATAGGATCTAGATCAACCAGGGAAGTGGGTCAAGGAATGGCAGATGGAATTTAACTCGGAAAAGTGCAAATTGTTGCATTTTGTTGCGCCAATGTGTCTATTACTTATAATAGACACAAAGTGCTGGAGTAACTCAGCGGTTCTGGCAGCATCGCTGGAGAGAAGGAATGGGTGACATTTTGGGTCCAGACGAGCTGAGTTTCTCCAGCATTTTTGTGTACCTTCTTCAGACTAGTCTGAAGAAAGGTCTCAACCCGAAACGTCACAGATTCCTTCTCTCCAGAGATGCTGCCTGTCCTGCTGAGTTACTCCAGCATTTTGTGTCTATCTTCGGTTTAAACCAGCATCTGCAGTTCCTTCCTACACAATTACTTATAATGCAGATTTACCTGCTGCGCCATGGACAGTCTAGCCCAGCATTGCTATGTATAACCATGTATTATTGTGACAAGAAAAATGTAGGTGGTGGTCCTGCTGATGTTTCTATGAATGTATTGATTCTTTAGAAACTTTGAAGAATCTGAAGATGAACTCACAGAACAGCTCGTGGAGTCTTTGCAGGAATTAATAATTCAACCAGAAGAAGCTGATTACAGTGATGGGAAGGGAACCACCCAAGGCGCACATGATGAATGCAGAGAGGAGAGTGAGGGCCAGGCGGAGATGCTCAATTTCAGTGCTGAAAGCATGCCTGAAAAATGCTGTGATCAAAAGAACGAGTCTGCAACTGATTCAGTCGAGGCTTTCACAGAGCAAATTGCAACAACTTCCTGAGAGTAACACAGATGGCTAATCGGGTAAGAGGGTAATCTGCAGTCAAGGAATTGAGTCGTTTAAAACATTGGTCTGGAACTGATTTTTTACATACAAAAACAAATTCCTTAAGCTGCTCGAACGTTTCACTTGCAGTAACCAACTGACGGACTATCCTGTGAGGATATAACTATTCTGCTTTTCCTTAGCAAGTAAACCTTGTATAATTATAATCACAGGTGAAAAACAAAGCCACAATTTTGAGCGGTACCTTCACGTACAGGTGTGCTTGTCTGCATCATGTGGCATCTCGTTTGGTCTCAGTAAAAGCTGCCGTGTATCCTGCTCATGAAGGATTTCAACCCACCCGATTATCACTTGTAAAGGATTATTACATTTAAAACATTAATTTTAAAACAGTTAACTGTGAATGGAGTGATTGGCTTCTGTTGTGGTTACTCTCCCTGTTCCCATTGTCATGAACCTTCAATTCACGACCCACAACAGTATTCAGTTTTGAACACCATTTTCTGTTTTTATTATTTATGGATCCAATGAGATCTGTGGAAGGAGCTAGTACAATAGATAAACCTGTGCTGCAGATGCAGCTACTTCTGACAACAGTGGCAGAAATGACCAATGTACAGTACCTGCCTGAGCAAAGTCCCAATATCACAGCAGGGACACCTATTGTGTCAGATGGCACTACAGTTGTGCCAGCCGAGATACACTGAGAACGGTTCTGAGCACTCAGAACTGGGCATACAGCAGGAGCAACAATGTACACATCACAATCTGTAACATCCTGACTTGCATCACCTTCACCCCCTCATGACACTGAAGTCGGGAGATCATTGCTGGTTCAATGAGGAATGGAGAAAGCCACGCTAGGACCAGTGCCAGCGGTACCTAAAGCTGAGCTGCCAACATGGAGAAGCTACCTCACAGAATGTACATGCACATTAAACAGTCAGATCAAACTGCTCCATCTTGCTATTGACTGACGGTTAACCAGCTTACCATGCCGGAGATGCGATTGTTTTCCGGATCGCATCTCCGATTGCTCTGCGGCCTAACATCGTGGAGCTGGAGGCCTCCTCGAACTGACTTTGAGCCCCACCGCCGGGAGTGGACTTAACATCGCTGATCCCTTGCCTGGCATCGCTCCAACTGCGGCCTGCGGACTTTACATTGTGAGCTCGCAGTCTTGGGAGAGGCCGAGTCGGGAGCTCCAACAATGCAGAGGTTTGCCGCCCCGATCCGGGATCTTATCTCGCGGCGCGGGGAAGCTGACATCCGCCGATGCGGGAGCTGATCGCTCTGACGCGGAGGGCCCAAACAGTGCCGGCTCTGGGAGTCAAGATCGTCCCGTCAATGGAAGGCTCCAGGCCCCCTGGCCGCGGGAGAACAAAGAAGGGAAGTGATTGAACTTTTTTTTTCGCCTTCAATCACAGCGAGGAATATGGAGGAGTCACTGTAGTGGATGTTTATGCTAAAATTTATTTTGTGTGTTCCGTTGCTTTTTATTTGTATGACTGACTTAGCAAATGAAATTCCTCGTATGTTGCAAAACATACTTGGCTAATAACGTATTATTGTATTGTATTACATTGTATTTATATTCAACTACTGGCTAAAGATAAATCTGCAGGTCGGCCCAAGATAATAATGATCCATCTCACCTTCCTCTCAAGATGCCCCCTGTACAATTCAGTTGATTTGATTCATTCCACGTGATACCCTGAAATGAGCAAGCACTGAAGGTCAAAGCCAGATGACCAGACAGCAGCCAGATGCAATAACAAAGATCTGAGTCCCAAACTAAGCTGCACTTCAGCTGATGAAGGAATCTCTAGAAATGATAAGAAAATTGGGCAAGTCTGTGATATGGTGAACCCAAGAGCCTTACATAGTGGAAAAGGATGATGGAAAATTAGACCTACCCAGTAAATGTGACTTAAAGGACAATGTAGAAGAGGCAGTAACTAGTTTAGGGCATTGTTTATAATGGGAGCCACAACAGCAAGACGTGGCCATGATCTATAACACAGAGGAAATATGGAAAATGGTCCTATGGCGAAGGAGGACAAGACCCAGCGGTCAGACAGAGGACACACCAGCACAGATACACAAGCATCAAATATGACAAGGAAAGATGGGTTACTAATGACCTGCTGTGCAAGTGTAAGATCTGCACGCAACATTGTCATTTGAATACGATAAACTGCAGGAGAGTTGAGTCAGTGGAGAATCTTTGAGCCCTCTCGCAGTGCTTCCCTCGTGTATAATGTGACGGTGCCCTAAGAAACTGCCTTGTTACAGAAAATACTGAAGTAACTTGCACAATCACACACCTGAAATCAGAACATATTTTCCCTTATGCAATATTTACTGCAAAATTCAGGAAAGATTTATCTTTTACACAGATAACGTAAACCTTTTCAAATATATACAAACAACGGCAATACTCTGGAATGTTTCTCCTCCCGTCTCCCAGGGTGGAGACTGGGGAGAGAGTCATTACTTACATATATTATTTAATAATCAATCTTTCCCAGGAGTCGTTAAACACGTTTAATAATTATTATCCTGGGCTAATGAGGTAGTCCAGAGCAGATATAAATGCCATCTCGAACTGATGTTCGGAGAATCTGCTGACAGACTTGCGTGCATTCCGTCGGATCTCCATCCGCTGCTCCGGTGGCAGTGCCAGGATGGTATTTATAGCGTCAGCGTAACTTTCTTCGCTGTCTGCCAGGAATCCCGTCTCACCCCCCTCAAAAGGCACCACAATGTCAAGCTTGGGGCCTCCAGAATTGTGGGCCAGAATAACCGTTCCTGCAGCCATGCATTCCACCACACCTGTGGGAAAGGGAACATGGTCACTGGGACTTCAGTAACACAGGGTGAACGTATATCAATCACATCACAGCAACAGAGGGTTGGGACAGCTCTCGGTAAAATGAATGAATAGAACAGTACAGTCAGTGCTGGTAGGAATTCCTGTTCCGCAATCCTTTTTCTCAGCTCTTTCTTTACAGAAACTTCATTGATGGCTCAACCATGGTGCATCACTGCCTGAATATAGCCTGTAACCAGGTCTGCAAGCACTGTTATAGTGATCCAAGCCCTCCAAGGCACTTAATACAACAAGGCACCCAAACACAATTCTCTTTTCTGGCCTCAATCAGTAAACATTTTTTCTTCACCCAATTGAAATTTCTATCTTTTGTGATCACATCTCACCTTTCCATAAAGAGATGAAGTGGCATCCTGTCACAACCACAAAGTTAAATATCTCGATGGAGTTATTCCAGCCTCAGCACATCGCTCCACAGGAATGAACTGCAATGGGATTGATTAGCACCCGACCCAATACACCATTTAACTGTCGCACGTAGACAAAAGTGCTGGAGAAACTCAGATGGTGAGGCAGCATCTATGGAGCGAAGGAAATAGGCAACGATTCGGGTCGAAACCCTTCTTCAGACTGATGTAGGGAGGGGGAGGGGGGAAGAGGAAAGGAAGAGGAGGAGCCAGAGGGCTGAGGGAGAGCTGGGAAGGGGAGGAGACAATAAGGGCTACCGGGAATCAATGTTCATGCTGCTGGGGTGTAAAATATGAGGTGCTGCTCCTCCAATTTCCAGTGGTGCTCACTTTGGCCGGCCCAGGACAGAAAGGTCAGATTCGGAATGGGAGGGGGAGTTGAAGTGCTGAGCCACCGGGAGATCAGGTCGGTTATTGCGGACCGAGCGGAGGTGTTCGGCGAAACGATTGCCAAGCCTGCACTTGGTCTCACCGATGTTAGACCGATGTTGGTCTAACTGTCGCACCATTGATTAGCAGAAATTTAATCTGTAAAAAGAAACTAGAAATCTAAACTGTATTAGAAATTCATCACCTGCTGCCTTTACAATTGCCTGCAAACAATTAGTTTGAGAGGCAACCGCCAGGACTCGGGTCGATGGGTTTTTCGCTGCTGCGGATTGTAACAGTTATTGCTTCAAGATGAAGATGCTCTCACAGACAGGGACATTTGTTTGTCCTGTTGTCGGAACACTGGCCCGGTCTATTTCAGGTGCACCAACTCATTACAAATGTCATGTATCCAATTACAGTATTGCTCTGCGGCTTCAGTTACCGTTCAGACCACAAATAATTCTTGTTTAGATCATCTCTTAGGCACTTAATACTAAACATCTCAAAAGCATGCTATGAATCTATAATACTTGGAACATCAAGTATTACACAGATTTTTCAAAATAACCCGTTAAAATAAAACAAATTCCGCAAGAATCGGAGCAGAACTGTAACATGCTCACCTATACCAAAATGTTCATTCCACATGGTGTGCAGCCCAATTGTAGCTTCAGAGAGATGTTTTTTAAGTTCTGCAAATGGAATATTAATTTTAAACTCAACATTCTCTTGCACTCCCAGATTCTCGCAGAGTTTCTTCAGGCTAGATACTCGCTCTTCGTCCTCAGCGTTACGGCAGCCTCCGATCAGGACCAGCTTCACAGCACACTTGTGAGCGCAGTCCCGCAGGAAGCGATGGAAGGCTGTAATTTGTAGAGCGTGGTCCTTCTCTGGCCGAAACTGCCCGATCGAAACGATGGAATGCTCGGCCCTTTTACTGTTGTCTTCCAGGGGAATGTCCAGAAACGCCTGAACATCACAAGGTGGGCAGACAACGTGAGTACGGTCACCTGCCTTCCAAAGAGAAAGAATATGATTCAGAGTCCATGTGGAATTCACCATTATAATGTCGCTGCAAGACCCGACCAATCCATACAGCCAGGCGAAGATGTGGTAGTAGACAAGTTTGAGGTCGCTCAGTATGGGATTGTTTGATATAAACGCTGCATTGTTAAACCTCAGATTCCTGTCCTTCACCATAGACAGCATGTCTGTGCTAATGGTGGGGTAGTGGATGTAGCACCCCACACGGCAGCCACCCAAGTACTTGAAGAGAGGCAGCACGTAGGCATAGCCCATGGAGTCGATGAAGATGTCAGGAGTGCACTTCATGAGGGCCTCCCACCCCAGCAGCACAGATCCCAGACTCTGGCCGAGCAGAGTGAAGTAGGGATAAAGCTTCGCCTCCACAAGGTAGCGTTTCTCCAGGAAAACAAACTGAACAGGCTGGCGTAGTTTGATGTTGAATCGCCTGTAAGCTGTGTCTAGTATGTCTTCATCTGTGACGTCCTGATCTCCAGTGTAAATGACTATTTTAATATCAGCGTATCTGTGAATTACAAAATGTGAAAATGAGAACCTTGCTGACAAAATGCATCATGTTTGTATGTCAAACATATTGGGGAAAATGTTACAGAATACTTGATAATTCTGATACACAGAAAAAGCCACAAACAATATTCATGATAGGATCAGTGCATGTTGAAATCAGTCTTAATTTTATTTACAAAGAATTAATTGACAAAACCCAGTTGAAAACATTGTATTTAGTCCAGAATTTGCTGCATCAGACATCATGCACTGTTTAGACATTCTTTGAATTTGGAATGTCACTAACAGCATTGAATTGTCAGTGCAACAGCATTGAAGCTTTATGGTACGTTCTTGATCTACAAATCTATTTTTGCTGTATGGTCTGTTGTTGGGACAGATAGACGAGCAGCCATTAATAATAATTAATTTAATAATTAGGCACCGGGCTAATTATTAGTGTTCTGCTGTGCATGAAGGGTGTATTTTACTTGCTGCTACAAGTGCAGATAGACTGGTGAGTCTGTTTCAGTACAGTACAGCCCAGAGTGATCTTTCCGGACAGAACTTTGCACAACAAAAATACATTTACACCGGATATTCTGAGAGATTCCCTATCGGGGGGGGGGGGGGGGGAATGGAGACAGAATTTACACCTACATTGAAAGCCTTGGAGACGGCACACATGTACACTACACAGTTTCCCGTTTGGAAATGTCTTCCTGAGAAGTAGCTGCTAGTGCTGTGTGCAGCTCCACTCAGATCTTGGCCTCGGCAAGTTAATGAAGTGTGTCTGTAGATTTACTTTTCATGGGGCCAGTTGAATAAAAATTAGGACTAAGTCTATAGGTTAGTATCCAAAAAGCTTTAGTAAGTTGAAGTTCAAATTAGGTGACAAAGTGCTGGAGTAATTCAATGGGTCAGGCAGCATCTCTGGAGAAAATGGATAGTTGACGTTTCAGATCGGGACCCTTCTACAGATCCGAACCATCACCTATCCATATTCTCCGGAGATGTCTGACCCACTGAGTTACTCCAGCACTTTGTGTTTAAAAAAAAAAATAAACCAGCATCTGCAGTTCCTTTTGTCTACAGTTCAATTTAGGTATTTGCCACTTCTGTCTTTAAGGGAACTTTGAAACAAAGACCACTGGTTCCAGATGATCCTACGTTGTGGTCACTCCATCCGAGACGCTTCTGGATCTGGATTGATTCACTGGGTGTATACATTGTTTATCTTTAGATCTTAATTTAGGATTTAATTGTTAATAAAATTATATATTTCATGTAATATGTTCATCTATTAATGTGGATATGATTTTTAAACAACTTTGTTGAGGTCTGTAACGCAACCAGAGCTTTTAAGACGAATCTAGTGGAAAATTATTTTTCAATTTGCAAATCAAACGTTCCCTTAGAACACAACCTACCCCGCTGATTAAGAAATACCTGCAGCTCGCAACTGTAAAATAAGAAAGTGTCCCAAGGCACTTAAAAGGGCGAAGTCGGAATAAAATTTATACCGAGCCAAAGACGGGTGATCAAGCTTGCTCAAGGAGAAAGGTTTTAAGAAATGTATTAAAGGAGAAAGGATGGAAGTTCAGGCTGGGAGTTCCAGGGCTTGGTTCTGCCAATCTCAAGTGATGGGTTAAAGAAAATAGTACTTGACAGGCAGCTGGGGATACAGCAATGCAGCGTCTATGGAAGAGGTCATGGGGAGAGAAGAACAAGGCCAAAGGGGATTGTAATTCACAGACAAGATGGCCGACCGTGGATTATAAACTTGCTTTTTACCATCGCATTCTGCTGACACAATCAAAGTACACGAGTATTTGGACCCCTTTAGAGAAAATGTTCCACAAATATTCAGACGTTGCAGGTGCAGTAACTGGGACTCACCTTTCCTGCAGTGCTCGCACAGCACACCACAACACCCGTTCCCCTCCACCCCCGGCATTGCAATACGGGTGAAAGAACGCCACCACCAAAGACTTCTTGGCACTTTTTCCTGCATTTTGTGATATTCTCTTCTGTGGACAGGTCCAGAGTCGTATGTACAGCAAAATAGCGACCAGGAAGAATGATAAACCAGTGCTTATGATCAACACTGGATAGGCCAACGAAAACATAAACCTAATAAAAAGAACAAGAGGTTAATAACACTGGCATTTCAAATGTATAAAATAACAACATTAGAATTCACACCTTGCGTAAGCGTATAAACCCTCCCAAGGTAATTGCTGGTCAGAGTGTGAAGACACACACCAGTCTTGTCAAGTTTTGCTTAAGAAAGAACTGCAGATGCTAGTAAAATCGAATGTAGACACAAAATGATGGAGTAACTCAGCAGGTGAGGCAGCATCAATGGAGAGAAGGAATTGGCGATGTTTCAGGTCGAGACCCTTCTTCAGGGAGGGGGCGGGAAAAATAAAGAATGTTAGTGGAGACAATAAGACTAGTGGGAGAACTGGAAAGGGGGAGGGGAAGGAAAGAGAAAGCAAGGGCTACGTGAAGTTGGAGAAGTCAATGTTCATACCGTTGGGGCGTAAACCAAAGATACTAGAGCTTCTACGATCTTTGGTGTAAACTACCCAAGCGAAATATGAAGTACTGTTCCTCCAATTTGCACTGGGCCTACTGGATCTACTTTTCATTACCTCCTAATATACAAAATGACATTCTTTGGTCTTTAGAGATACAGGTCCACCGAATCCGCACCGATCAGCGATCACCCTGTACATTAACACTATCCTACACGCAAGGGACAATTTTACCGAAGGCAATTAACTAACAAACATAGTTCTTTGGAGTGTGGGAGCACCCAAGAGCACCCGGTTGCATCGTGGCTTGGTTCGGCAATTTGAGCGCCCTGGAAAGGAAAAGACTACAAAAAGTAGTAAACACTGCCCAGTCCATCATCGGCTCTGACCTTCCTTCCATCGAGGGGATTTATCGCAGTCGCTGCCTCAAAAAGGCTGGCAGTATCATCAAAGACCCACACCATCCTGGCCACACACTCATCTCCCTGCTACCTTCAGGTAGAAGGTACAGGAGCCTGAAGATTGCAACAACCAGGTTCAGGAATAGTTACTTCCCCTCAGCCATCAGGCTATTAAACCTGGCTCGGACAAAACTCTGATTATTACCAACCACTTTCTGTTATTTGCACTATCAGTTTATTTATTCATGTGTGTATATATTTATATCATGGTATATGGACACATTTTATCTGTTTTGTAGTAAATGCCTACTATTTTCTGTGTGCTTAAGCAAAGCAAGAATTTCATTGTCCTATACAGGGACACATGACAATAAACTCACTTGAACTTGAACTTGAACCTTACACGGCCACAGGAAGAACATGGAAACTGTGTGGACAGCACCCGCCTGAGGTCAGGATCAAAGCCAGGTATCTGGCACTGTGCCACTGGAACGACTTTCAGGAACTCAGAAGCAGAACTAACAAAATCAACCGTCTCTTGTAATTTACCTGCACTACCTGGAAACCTACAAACAACACTGAGCATGTTTGAGTATGTTGTTGAAACACTGATGGCAGATTTTCATATGGAAAGGGATGAATAGGCTGGGACTTTTGTCTTTGGAGCGTAGGATGTTGAGGGGTGACCTTATTGAGGTGTACAAGATCACGAGGGGCACGGATAATGTGAACACTCACAGTCTTTTCCCCCCAGAGTAGAGGATTCTAAAACTGGAGGGCACCGGTGAGAGGGGAGAGATTTAAGAGAAACCTCAGGGGCAGCTTTTTCACTCAGAGGGTTGTCCGTACCTGGAACAAGCTGCCAGAGGAAGTTATTGAAATGGATACAATTCAATTGTCAAATGTCCCAGATAGAACAATGAAATGTTTCCTTGCTGCAGCGCAACAGAATATGTAAACATAGTGGACTGTAAACACTACCACTGCGCTCTCTCCCCAGTACGATTTTAAAGGAGAGATACATGGATAGGAAGAGTTTAGAGGGATAGCTCAGTGTGCCAACTTGGCCAGCATGGACCAGATGGGCCGAAGGGCCTGTTTCCGTGCTGTACAGCCCCGTGACCGTGTCTCCCGCCCACATCACCCGGAGCTGCTCAACACTCCCGGCCGGGCCCGCAGCCCCCCAGCACCAGGAGCGGCGCTCCGTCCCCCTCCACTCCATTATTCCATCCCCTCTCACCTGAGGAAGCCGCTCTCTCCGCCTCCCGCCGCCATGCCGGCGCTACTTCCGCCCGGAACCGGAACCGGAACCCGCACCCGCTGCCGGCGGGGAGGGGGGGAGAGTGGGAGGGTTTGCCGGGCGTTGCCTAGCGACCGCCCTAGCGGGACCGCCGGGCAGAGCACGCACCGGCGCGGTGACGTCATGCGCGCAGAGGCTCCATGACGTCACGCGCCGGGACTGCGCGCCGTGGCCCGGGAAGAGCGACAGCGTCATGGGTGATTGTTGGCGCCATTTTACCGGGTTGCCTCGACTACTGTCATGGCGTCCACATCTTCAGCTCACTGTTCTGCTATAAGCTGCTCTAATCGTCAATGTAGACGACCCGACCCGACCCGACCCGATCCGATCCGATCCGACCCAACCCGACCCGACCCGACCCGACCCGACACGACCTGTCATTAGCAATGTTACAAAATTTTGAGATTTTAAAAATCAAGTCTGTAATTTATCCCATCAGATAAAGCATAAAAATAAGTTTAATTTGACACCTAATTCACTTTCATATCTCAAGTATTTAAAAAGTTATGGCCATTTTCATACTGGGAAATGAGCATCTTGTTCCCTATTGATTTTCTATGGACATAACAGAAAAGTTGTGATCGTGAACAGTCAAAAGCCCATAACTTTCTTAAAAATTAAGAGAACTGAATGAAATTTTCAGTTATCATAGATTGAAGCATTCTGAAACAAATATAAAATAATCTTACTTGGATGACCTGAAATTAAAGCATATAATTAGTTAGTTACCTAATTGTAGCTAATTTCAGACTTCAATTACTAGATCTAAACATCTATCCATTTCTTAATAAATGATTAACATTTTTAAATAGCCTAAATGTCCAAATAATATTCACAAATAATTCACAATAAAACATGATTTTTAAATCTCATTTACATTAATTTATAGGCCAAATGGAAGGAATTTAGTGTTTAATTGCTGTAAATAAATGTCCATTTAAATCAGCTTTCCAGTGGGTCCCTGTGGAACGCGCTGGTTTAGAACGTTCACATTGCGGTAGATTTGTGCCCCAAATGCCGAGAAAAATACTGCGGGATATAATGGGCCCAAAATGAGCTACTCGCAATATTAAACTTTGTATAAAGGGATCTTTAGAAGCCCTTTTTAATGTAAAAATATACAGCCTACCTTCTGTGGTTTGCTCTATGAGACCCTGCGGTTGCTGGCGGTCGCGGGTTTAGAGATTGATTTTTAAACTACTATAACTATTATTCAAGGCCTTTAAACCTAATAATAGCTTTTGCGACGGGGTCTTTCAGCGATTTTTCGTTAATAATTAACTAGGCTGAACATTTTCGATTGGAACAGCTTAGAGAAAATCGCGTTTTAAACCCGCCCCCCTCTAAACGGCGCCAAAATCGCGCACACCCGCAGCGACAGATTTTCACCAACGCTTCAGGTAGGCTTTGCAACATACCTACTGTCATTCTTCAGCTTCCCCAATAGCAAAGAAAGGTGAGGAAATATTATTATTTCCTGTCCATGTTATTTTGTCCTGAAAATGTTATTTTCTGTTCCATCTCCCACCATTATTGGGAAACTAGGTTTGTCTAATGTTTTACATTAGAAAGTTATTAGATTTTTTAAAAATAGATCTTTAGTTACGACAATAATAAAGTAATCAATTTTAACACTTCTGCACATTTTTGTTCTTGTAAGGCAGGGGGTCTCCACAATATGGCCCGCGGGACACATCAGGCCCACCACCTGTGTTTAAGAAGGAACTGCAGATGCTGGAAAATCGAAGCTACACAAAAATGCTGGAGAAACTCAGCGGGTGCAGCAGCATCTATGGCCCACCACCTGATTTTTCAAGCTCAGATTCGAGTCGGAGAGCGCAGCGGCCCGGGGCTGCTCTTAGTGTTGTTACCGGTTAGGTCCATCGAATTGTCAGAGCTGAGACAACTGGGCCGCCGTGAAGAATGGTGCGGTGGAGGGGTCAGCGGCGGCCAGAATGGGACGGCTGCGGGTTATAACGTGCCATCGTTCTCTCTCCCTCTCCCTCTCTCTCCCCCTCTCTCTCTCTCTCTCTCTCTCTCTCTCTCTCTCTCCCTCCTCCCTCTCCCACTCCCCCTCTCTCTCCCTTCTCCACCTTCTCTCCCTCCCTCTCTCCTCTCTCCTCTCCTCTCTTCTATCACTCTTCTATCTCTCTTCTCTCTCCTCTCTCTCTCCCTTTTCTCCCTCTCCCTTCTCTCCCTCTCCCCGCCTCTCCCCTCTCTCTCTCTCCCTCCTCTTCTCCCCCTCCCCCTCCCCCCCCCTCTCCCCCCTCTCTCTCCCCCCCCTCTCTCTCCCCCCCCCTCTCTCCCCATCTCTCCTCTCTCCCTCTCCCATCTATCTCTCTCTCTTCTATGTAGTTTTTTTTGGCGGTTGGCAAACAACTTATTCTCTCTCTCCCTCTCCCTCTCCCTCTCCCTCTCCCTCTCCCTCTCCCTCTCCCTCTCCCTCTCCCTCTCCCTCTCCCTCTCCCTCTCCCTCTCCCTCTCCCTCTCCCTCTCCCTCTCCCTCTCCCTCTCCCTCTCCCCGCCTCTCCCCTCTCCCTCTCCCTCTCCTTCTCCCCCTCCCCCTCCCCCCTCTCTCTCTCCCCCCCTCTCTCCCCATCTATCTCTCTCTCTTCTATGTAGTTTTTTTTGGCGGTTGGCAAACAACTTATTCTCTCTCTCTCTCCCTCTCTCCCCCTTTCTTCTCTCTCTCTCATCTCTCTCTTTCTCTTTCTCTCTCTCCCTTTCTCTATCTCCCCCCCCCCCCCCCTCTCTGCCCTTCTCTCTCTGCCTCCCTCTCTCTCTCTGCGTAAGAGTTGGCAGCCCTGCTAGTGTCTTAGGTCCAAAAGAGGATAGAAAGAAAATATTAAAAACTTCTTACATAGACCATTGTAAGCTCTTCTACATTTAAGGTAAATTGACATATTAGAGGCAAAATGCATCTTCAATATACAGGTCTCTCCCCACAACTGAAAAAAAATGCACTTGTGATATATCCTCCATTCTGCAGGTATGTAGTTATAATCAATTTTTTCCTATTAGTTAATCCTATATGATATTTTCTGTAATTTCAGATGTCGACAGTGGGTCCAGAATACTCGTTGACAAGATCTCCTACACCGAACTCTGGTGTACTTGTCAGCCAACTGTTGTCTTTGTTCTGAACACTTTGAACTTGACCAGTTTTCCAACAAACAGACCAAGAACAGGCTAAATTGGAATGCAGTTCCAACGCTCTTTGACATTCCGAACCCGCCGAAACATCTGTCTTCCCAAAGCAGGGTACTCAAGAGGAAGAATGAGAACCTCCCATCCTCACCAACGCCTTCAAAACAGCAAAGAGGCAAGTAATTTTTTCCTTTTTAAAATAAAATATATTCTCTCACTTTGGCTAAATATAAAAATGTATATGCTAACTGATATAATTGGTAAAGGTCAATATGTAATGGCATGTATGGTATTTTTATTTTCATTTGTGAAATGTTCACAAAACTATAATCACAAAGTGCGGGCTAATTAAATGCGTACTAGTATTTAATTCAAGTAAGAACATCCATTTAAAATGTTCTCAAGCATAATTCATACAACATTTAAATTGATTTAATTAAAAAATCTTCAAAAAATCAAGACCATGATTTTCTTTTGGTAGATTGAAATTGGTGCATCACATCACATCGTTTTAATGATAATTAGTAGTAGATGCTGATTTATTTACATGTATACGTTTAATCTATTTCATTAGATTATGAAATCAAACCCCCCATCAGTCTGAAGAAGGGTTTCGGCCCAAAACGTCGCCTATTTCCTTCGCTCCATAGATGCTGCTGCACCCGCTGAGTTTCCCCAGCAATTTTGTGTACCTAATCTATTTCATTAGTATGCTTCCCATTTTTTTCCCCCTTTCTCATTTTTTTTTGTCTTGGCAGTGTCACACAACATACAGGCCGAACATTCTTACTGCTCAGCTGCTCAGAATGAACCCAGCAGTGGCTCTACAACTCCTGATATACATGATCTTCAATTCACACCAAATGTAAATGACAGCAGAGCTCTGAAGAAGGAACGACAGCGTACCTTCCGCCTCAAAAAAAGAGGACAACAGATTAAACTATCAATGGGAAAGAATACTAGGGAAAGTTGCGTTGGATTACGTAGGAGTGGAGTATCTTGCTCCCCTCTATGATCTTTGGTCGAGACTGTAGCGTTCTCTCACCAGCGAAACAACACTCCCCAGTGCAACAACACTACCCCAGGGTCTCGACCCAACACGTTATGCATTCCCTCTCTCCAGAGATGCTGCCTGTCTCGCTGAGTTACTCCAGCATTTTGTGACTCTCTTTGGTTTAAACCAGCATCTGCAGTTCCCCGAGTGCAACAACGCTCCCCCAGTGCAGCAACACTGTCCCTGTGAACAACCCCCCCCCCCCCCCCCCCCCCCCGTTTGAAATACTGCACTGCAAATGGTTGTTGGTGGTTGGTTTGAAATAAAGCACTGCAAATGGTTGTTGGCGGTGGTTGGTTTGAAATGGCAAATGATTAAAAGTCTAAACTTGACAACTGTATATTGATTTTAGATAAAACGCTACCACTTACGGCTGGGATTTTTGGCCATCTTACTCAGTGCCCCTCTGCTCATCAGGTGCAGAGGATTCTTCCCATCAATGAAAAATAAAAGTGTTATTAGTGTTTAAGAAATGCTGAGAATCTCTCTCCTGTCAATCATGCCATGAAGGCCACGCCCCTTCTGGTGAGAGGGGGAGGGATTATAAAACCAGGAAGTGTGGGTGTGGCTCAGTCTCTGCAAGAAGGGGGAGGGTGAGGTCACGACTGTCTGAGCTGCCAAGCAGCTGAATGTCTACTGAACTGTGAGTGTGGTGTTTATGTGGTGTTTTCACCCTGCTTGAAATGGTATGTAACTGCACTTGAATTTGGTTGTCTTGCACCCTGCTTGGGGGCATGAAACTGCACGAATTTGGTGCCCTTGTACCTGCTTGAAGTGGCATGAAATGGCACTTGAATTTGGTGGCCTTGGACCCTGCTTGAAGTGGCATGAAACTGCACTTGAATTTGGTGGCCTTGCACCCTGCTTGAAGTGGCATGAAACTGCACTTGAGTTTGGTGGCCCTGCACCCTGCTTGAAGTGGCATGAAACTGAACTTGAGTTTGGTGGCCTTGCACCCTGCTTGAAATGGCATGAAACTGCACTTGAATTTGGTGGCCATGCACCCTGCTTGAAATGGTATGAAACTGCACTTGAATTTGGTTGTCTTGCACCCTGCTTGGTGGCATGAAACTGCACGAATTTGGTGCCCTTGCACCCTGCTTGAAGTGGTCGGAAACTGCACTTGAATTCGGTGGCCTTGCACCCTGCTTGAAGTGGTCGGAAACTGCATTTGAATTTGGTGGCCTTGCACCCTGCTTGAAATGGAATTCAAGGAATAGCTGTGAGTCAACTGCCAGCCCACCAGCCGTGAGTGAGCTGCCAGCACATCAGGCTTGAGTGACTGAGCTGCCACCCCAGGAATCCATTTGGCCCACAATGTCCATACTAACCCTCTGGAAACCAGTCCTTTCAGCCCACAATACCCATACTAGCGCTCCAGAAAGCCCCCCCCCCCCCCCCCCCCCCACTGGCCACCAATATTGGAATTGGTGGAGAGGTGGAATATTGCGTTGGGGACCAGCTCTCCCGTATGAACATGGGACCCAACGGGTCCCACTTAGTCTAGTACATAATAAATTTGACATAAACATCCACCACAGTGGAATCAAAATTCCTCACTGTGATGGAAGGCAATAGTTCAGTCATCTTCCTCTACACCCGTGGTCGGGGCCTCTGATCAGGGCTGTTGTCGACGGTCCACTGTCCAAGCCCTCTCGTCGGGATGATGGAAACTCCGGGGTCGGGATGGATCCTCGGCAAATGGTCCCCCACTCCCCGATGGTAAGTCCGCGGCTTGAAGCTCCGGTCGGTCTCCACGAAAGGCCGCACCAATCCAGTTATTTGGCCGCAGGGGGGGGGGGGGGGGCGGAGAAAGTTCACATCTCCGTTGAGGTAAGTGACTGAAAATGGTTTCCCCTTATTCCCACCCCCTACATAAAAACACACTGAGAAACATAAAACATACAATTTTGACACTAAAAATAACAAAAAAAAGTTGAGATAACACACAGGCTGCTGACGAAGCTGTCATCTTGGTGCCACCCGGTGATTAAAAGTTAAACGACTTGTTGTTTCACTACTTCATACATGGTGTCAGAAGTATTCTTTTGGAAAGACTTCGGCTGATATTTTATGAATTTTCAGAGTTTATTCGTGACTCAGATATGGCCGAAGCATTTCAAAAACCGAACCCACTTGTTTTCAATTGCAACATCGTAGAACGGTGGCATATCTTCGAAGAACAGTATGTTTTCATCGCAGCCGCTCACTATGATAAACCACCTTGGACTTGGGCTGACATGCTCCTCAATCTTGCAGGACAAGAAGCTTACGAACGAGCAAAACGATTCATATTTGCGGGGGCAATAACACATCCTCTCGTTGATGGAGCACTTCCAGTCGTCACCCCTGCTGATGAGGCGGACGACCTTAAATGTCTCAAGAAAATTTTGACAGCTGTCTCCATTTGCGAGAATTATGTGCTAACTATTCATAATACCAGAACGCTAACTGATGCACAATGATCAACCGTGGGTATCAATGCTGTTCAGGCTGGGTTCCAGAGATAGCGTCAGCCTGAGATAGTGATGAGAGTCCAGCTTGATGAGCTTGTGATTCGATTTATTATTGATTGCACTAATTGTGGAGGCACTCATGTTGCTAAGAGGGAGAAATGTCCCGCTTTTGGTCAAATCTGTCAATGCTGCAAAAGACGTAATCATTTCTGGAGATGCTGCAGATCCACACAACGAGTTCACAACAAAGAAAAGACAAAACAACCTGTACATCAGATACATTCCAATCCATCTGATAGCAGTACTGAAGAGACACCTGACGTCGACGGTATCACACTGCAAATGCATTCCATCGAAGGACAGAAAGTAAAGAATAACGAGGCCATGGTTACAGTGCTGGTAAACAATATCGCTGTTGAAATGATGATAGACACCGGTGCCAAGTGCAATGTTAAGTCCAAAACAGAATTCAAGCGCATTCGAAATACTGTGAATGCCGAGTAACTAAAACCATGCAATGCCACTCTATTGGTGAAGGGTAAAGCTACAGTGCCACCTAGGGCAACAAACATACAGGCTGCCATTCTACATCGTCAAAGCTAATGTGGTACCCCTACTAGGAATACAAGCCTGCAAAGATATGGGGCTGGTGTCGTTCAGCAAGGTCATTCACCAGCTATCCTCAATTCCTGATTCAACACAGCTAATCATCACTGAATACAACAATCTCTTCACCGATGCGGTCTCTTATTTTTTTATGTGGGAGGGTGTGGGGAAGGGGGAAACTGCTTCTCAGTCACTTCCTGGTCGAGGATGCGTCTATTCTCTGAGCTGCATTTTCGCCCCCCCCCTCGCGGCCTACCATCTAGATTGGTGCGGCCTTTCCTGCCGGAGACCAACCAGAGCTTCAGTAGCGGCGCAGCACTGAATTACCATCGCGGAGCGGGCGATGCCTTACAGGGGATCGCCGTGTTGGAGGTCCAGAGTGTTGGGCCTGGTGTTTAACACCGTGGAGTAGTGGTTTGCGGAGCTTCTAGCCGCGGACGGCGCTGACTAACATCACGGAGTCCTGGGATCCTTTGCCGAGGGTCGCCAGTGTTAGAGCTCCGGCCAGCTCAGCCTGTGGACTTTGGGAGCTGTGGTCTCCGGTAAGAAGTGGCCGATTCGGAAACTCCAAGCTGCTGAGTGTGTTCTTCAGTTCTGACGTCGAAGTTCCGATCATCCCGGCAAGAGGGCCTGAACATCGGGCCGTCCGTAGCGACGACTGCGGAGGGCTCAAAGGCCCCGACCACAGGTGAACAATGAGGAAGATGACTGAACTTTATTGCCTTCCTTCACAGTGGGAAACGTTGATTCCGCTGTGTGGGATGTTCATGTTAAATTCTGTTGTGTATTGTGTTCTTTTTATTCGTATGGCTGTATGGTAACTCAAATCTCACTGCATCAATTGGTGCATGTGACAATAAATGTAGCTTGAACTTGAACTGGGAAAGCTATCAGTAACATATTCAATTACTCTGGATCCGGAAGTGAGAACCGTAGTTCATGCTGCACATTGCATTCCCATAGCAGGACCGCTGAAATAGAGAGGATGCAAGCATTGGGGGTCATCATAATGTCATCATGTGGAATGCAGCTAGCTCAGCTCGCTGGGTGCAGCAGCCAGTTTGATAAGGATGTAAATCTACACGGGGACTTTTGTGTAGTCTGACTTTTATATGGATATTAAAGAACTTTATATGAATTTAAACGACTTGTAGTTTCACTACTTCATACATATGACACTGCTTTGTGTTTATATATTTTAAATTTGGCAATTGCATTGAAAATGAACCAAAATGGGCTAGACCCTTTTCACTGCATTAGGCCCATATCCCTCTCGAATCTTCCTATCCACATATCTGTCCAAATATCTTTTAAAAGTCAATTCTATCTGCTTGTCTATCATCTGGCTGCTCATTCCAGATACGCACTACCCTCTGAGTGGAAAAGCTGCCACTGAGGTTCCTCTTTTCCATATCTCTCTCCTTACGCCTGTGCCCTCTAGTTTTAAAATCCTCTATCCTGGGAAAAATACTGGGCGTTCACTTTATCCTCATGCTCTTGTACACCTCAATAACATAGAAAACAGGTGCAGGAGTAGGCCATTCGGCCCTTCGAGCCTGCATCGCCATTCAATATGATCATGGCTGATCATCCAACTCAGTATCCTGTACCTGCCTTCTCTCCATACCCCTTGATCCCTTTAGCCACAAGGGCCACATCTAACTCCCTCTTAAATATAGCCAATGAACTGGCCTCAACTACCTTCTGTGGCAGAGAATTCCACAGATTCACCACTGTAAAAAATGTTATAACGCGTATGTCACCCCTCAGCCCTCTACACTCCAATGAAAAAAGTCCCAGCCTGTACAACCTCTCCCTGTAACTCAAGCCCGCAAGTCGAAGAAGAAGAGGTAAGGTGGCTTGGAGAATTGGCATCTTGCAAAATCTGAATGATTAATATATTGCAGATTCATAATTCAGAGTGTGTATAAGGTAACAATACTCTTCAATAGTCCCAAAATCAATTTTAAGTGAAGTCTACAAGCCACTGCAACCCTAACCTTCTGCCTTTCACACAGGATTTGTATTGTTGCTGTCTATCATTCTAATTTCCTGCATACAACAAGAAAGCGCACACAGAATGTTGCCTTTATGTGGTTTCTGCAGTTGCTATGGTACTATGCAGGTGTCTATTGAAAGAGAGGATCCTGTCAGTAATTGTCTGGAATTACAGATAGATAAAGATGACATAACTGACATATTCCAGCATTCACAATCATTTTGGATATCATATAAAACTTTAAAATAATATCAAACAAATGTAGCTCACCTGGTGGTTACATATTTCACATTTTTCATATTTATATAGGTGAAAGTGAGGGGTTTCGGTTTTCGAGCAACATATTTTTTTGCCAAAAGAAATATCTGAAGGAGGTTCCTGACTCAAACCTGTCCATGTTCTACAGACATCTTGCTGGACCCACCCGATCTATTCTTCTCATGATTTTATACACCTCTATAAGATCACCCCTCATCCTCCTGCGCTCCAAGGAATAGAGTCCCAGCCAACTCAACCTCTCCATATAGCTCAGACCCACAAGTCCTGGCAGCATCCTCATAAATCTTCTCTGTACCCTTCCCTGCTTGACAATATCTTTCCTATAACATGGAACTGAACCCAATACTCTAAATGCGGCCTCCAGCAGCCACCCCTCCTCTTCTATGCGACGAGGTCACTGTGTCCCACTTTCCAAGCTCATCATGGAACTTTGGGGCACTTCTGAAGGTGAGTGAGGTGAGATCGCAGTATGTTCACAGCCACCGACTTCACCTTCCACCGCCTCCATCTCGGTAGTGATCCCATCTGATACCAATTGTTTGATAATTCATGATATTTATTGAATCAAAAGGATCACATTTCGTTCTATGACAGAATTAATGTGTAGAATTAGTTTTAGTTTCGTTTAGAGATACAGCATAGAAACAGGCCCTTCGACCCCACCAAGTCCGCACCGACTAGTGATCCCCGCACATTAACACTCCTGCACACACTGGGGACAATTTACATTTTATACCAAGTCAATTAGCCTACATACCTGTACGTCTTTGGAGTGTGGGAGGAAACCGAAGATCTCGGAGAAAACCCACACAGGTCACGGGGAGAATGTACAAACACCGTACAGACAGCACCTGAAGTCGGGATCAAACCCGAGTCTGGTATTGTAAGGCAGTAGCTCTACCACCCAACTATAATTACAATTTATTTCCGTTTAATTTGATTTTAACTTCCATTGATCTCATTGGTGTGTCGGTACTATTACTCCATTGCCATTTATTTTCTTAGTTTACGGAATGGTCTGATCAGGCTTGCTCCTCTGTTTCATGTGGTCACTCGGTGGACTTTCACCCGGGGATCAGCTGGGATCAAACTAAAGTACGGTGCTGCATCAGCTTCTAAGGAACAATGGGGACCGAATGCAATCATAGAGATAACATTGAAGAAAACTGACGTAAATGCCTAGAGATTCCTTGTCACAATGTTGTAAAACTGCACTGGTAAATGTAGACTTACTCTGAGGTGAAGTAAAACACAATGGCACAGTGGTGGCACGGTGGTGCAGCAATAGAGCTACTGCCTCACAGCGCCAGAAACTCTGGTTTGATCCTGACTACGGGTGCTTTCTGTATGGAGTTTTTACGTTCTTCCTGTGACCATGTGGGTTTTCTCTGGGTGTTCCGGTTTCCTCCCATGCTCCAAAGACATGTGGGTTTGTAGGTTAATTGGCTTCTGAAAATTGTCCCTAATATGTAGGATAGAACTCGTGTACAGGTGATCACTGCCTGACACGGATTTGGTGGGCTAAAGGACCTGTTTCCACACTGTATCTCTAAACTAAACTGCACCATTTCACGGGTATGTGGAACGAGCTGCCAAAGGAGGAAGTTGAGGCAGGTACTATCACACCATTTAAAATGTTGGGCAGGCACATGGATAGGAAAGGTTTAGAGAGATATTGGCCAAACACAGGCAAATAGAACTAGCTTAAATGGGGCATATGGTCAGCATGGACGAGTTGGGCTGAAGGGCCTGTTTCCATGCTGCGTGACTCTATGACTACAAGTAGATACAATTATGAGAGGCATAGATAGGGTAGACAGTTAGAACCTTTTTCCCAGGGTGGAAATATCAAAGACTAGAGGGCATACCTTTATGGTGAGAGGAGCAAAGTTTAAAGATGAGTGCGGCAAGTTTTTTTACACAAAGAGTGGCGAGTGCCTGGAACGCACTTCCGGGGGTGGTGGTGGTGGAGGCAGGTATGATAGTGGTGTTTAAGAGGCGATTAGATACAGTGCCCTCCATAATGTTTGGGACAAAGACCCATCATTTATTTATTTGCCTCTGTATTCCACAATTTGAGATTTGTAATAGAAAACAATATCATGTGGTTAAAGTGCACATTGTCAGATTTTAATACATTTTGGTTTCACCATGTAGAAGTTACAGCAGTGTTTATACATAGTCCCCCCAGTTCAGGACTCCATAATGTTTGGGACACAGCAATGTCATGTAAATGAAAGTAGTCATGTTTAGTATTTTGTTGCATATCCTTTGCATGCAATTACTGCTTGAAGTCTGCGATTCATGGACATCACCAGTTGCTGGGTGTCTTCTCTGGTGAGGCTCTGCCAGGCCTGTATTGCAGCCATCTTTAGCTTATGCTTGCTTTGGGTGCTAGTCCCTTTCAGTTTTCTCTTCACCATATAAGAGGCATGCTGAATTGGGTTCAGATCGGGTGATTGACTTGGCCACTCAAGAATTTACCATTTTTTAGCTTTGAAAAACTCCTTTGTTGCTTTAGCAGTATGTTTGGGATCATTGTCTTGCTGTGGAATGAACCGCCGGCCAATGAGTTTTGAGGCATTTGTTTGAACTTGAGCAGATAGGATGTGTCTATATACTTCAGAATTCATTATGCTACTACCATCAGCAGTTGTATCATCAATGAAGATAAGTTAGTCAGTACCTTCAGCAGCCACACATGCCCAGGCCATAACACCCCCACCACTGTGTTTCACAGATGAGGTGGTCTGCTTTGGATCTTGGGCAGTTCCTTCTCTCCTCCATACTTTGTTATTGCCATCACTCTGATATAAGTTAATCTTCATCTCATCTGTCCACAAGACCTTTTTCCAGAACTGTGGTTGCTCTTTTAAGTACTTCTTGGCAAAGTGTAAGCTGGCCATCCTATTTTTGCAGCTAACCAGTGGTTTGCATCTTGCAGTGTAGCCTCTGTATTTCTGTTTACTGTGTGGAAAAGTTGCCCCTCATGTTCCTATTAAATCTTTCCTCTCTCACCTTAAACCTATGTCCTCTCATTCTTGATTCCCCTTCCCTGGGTAAAAGACTGTGCATTCACCCCATCTATTCCCCTCATGATTTATATTTATGTATAGTTTTTTCTATGACTGGGTATCATGCCACAAAAGCTTTTCACTTTGCCTTGGTACATGTGACAATAATGAACTAAACTAAACTAAACTAGACCTCTATAACATAATGCTGATTTAGAATTGTTTTAAGGTAGACAAAAATGCTGGAGAAACTCAGCGGGTGAGGCAGCATCTATGGAGCGAAGGAATAGGTGACGTTTTGGGTCGAGACCCTTCTTCAGATTTGTTCTAATAGCATTTGGCCGCTGAACGGCACCGCTTACAGTGGACGGAGTCCATACCCAGCTCCCCGTAGCCTCTCATTCGTGTTCTCTGAGAGCTTGTAGCTGTGGTCGCGGCCAAATAAATGGCTCGAGTGTTTGGGTAACGAGATTCTCATGGTCATCGTGTGACTCTAATATTCATTCCGTTAATAAAGTCTGTGCTCTGCTGGTCATGTGAACATGACTCCTGCACTGACTGTGGGATATGCATTGTGAGCTGTTGTACTGGGGGCTAGACGCTGCTGTATTACCTGACCATGTACGGTGCCTTATACATCTCAAGACCAAAGCGTCAAACACCAGGCATCTTCCCTGTGAGTTTCTCTTTCCTGTTTGATTCCTTTACTGTGAACGTTTTACAGTTCTGTTCAGAATAGTGTGAACATGTTTACAACTCAGTTTAAGTGAGAATTGTATTTACATTTTTCATTATTATCTAGTTCAGTTTTTATTTTCCAATATTCTATGTTCTGTTGGTTTAATTATTGGTTCATCCGTCTGATTTGATTGTCATCACATGGGCAGCAGCAGTCTGGTTTATTGCAAATAAAACTTGCGTCTATATTTGTTGTATTCTTGGTAAAGAGCATTGCTCAGACATTGGTTTTTGTGCAAATTAAAAATATATAACGGCTTACTGGCGGGATTACAGCTCCAAACATTCCCCATCAGGAAGGTAAAGTTTTAAAAGTTTAAAAAATAAAATATTCCTTTGAGTTTGAATTATAATTTTGTTTTCTCTTTTCTCTATTTATTTTTTTCTTCAGCTCAGAGGATATTGGTAGACGGGTGGGGCAGAGGGATTGGATTTAATTATTGGATACGATGAGCACAGATACAAGATGATTCATTTAGGACAGGGAGGTGGGGGTGGGGGTGACTCCAGCAGTTTGTGTATTGGTTTAATACTCTCCGGGCCTGACATGTGATGTCTATCCTCTCCACAATCCTGACTTCTAGGCTTTCTCCATTTCTGTGGCTCACCGTCCTTGTACAAGAGCGTGGACCCAGTTTAAGAGTCTAGAGTGCTTAATTGTCAAATATACCAGGAATGGAACAATTAAATTCTTACTTGCTGCACCTTAATAGTCCCATAAATGCAATAACACACAGATAATTATCCAATAATCAATAAGACAATAAATTAATAACCGTAACACTGGCAAACCATAATAGTGCAAAATTGAAGTCTATAGTGCAACCAAAGACACAGTCCATAGAAGATCACAGTTGCTGAGGTTAGTGTTGTGCAGTGTTCAAGAGCCTGATGGTTGCTGGGAAGAAGCTGTTCTTGAACCTGGAGGTCACTGTTTTCAGGCTCCTGTACCTTCTTCCCGATGGTAGCAGCGAGATGAGAGCGTGGCCAGGGTGGTGTGGGTCTTTGATGATGCTGGCTGCCTTTTTGAGGCAGCGCCTCCTGTAGATCCCTTCGACCGGGCAGTGTCCACCACTCTCTGTAGTCTCCTTCGTTCCTGGGCGTTTGAGTTACTGAACCAGGCCGTGATGCAACCAGTCAGTATGCTCTCTACCTGGAGAAGTTCAATAGAGTATTTGGTGACATCCTGAATCTCCTCAATCTTCTGAGGAAGTGGAGCTTTGTCTATTTAATCATTTTAACTTTTGCTGTTGAGATTAATGGGCCAATGGTCACAAGGGTTTGACGGTGCTTTTGGTGCTGTGAATATCTCCACTTCTAACCTCCCAGAGCCACAGTCATACTGACCGCTGGTATCTCCACATTGCTTCTCCTTGTGTGTCTGTCTTCACTTGGAGTAAAAAACATACAAGAGCACACTCAAGTGCTACTTCATTGGTAGACACTTGTGTTATCCAGAGTTCTCACCAACTCAGTGCACATGTTAATTCACTGGAAGTCAGACTGCATTGGGCACTAGTCAGCACTGGCAGGTTAGTGCTGCAATTAAGACTATTCACCCTGAAATCAATGAAAATGGATTATATGGATGGTTACAAAAATAGCACATAAAAATATCCAAACCAAGAGGGCAAATCGATTTTAATTCAGATTAGTGTGAGGCGGTTTGGGAAGTCAAACCAGGGCAGGACTTTAACAATGAATGGCAGGGCTCTGATGAGTGTTGTTGAGCAGAGGGATCTACATAGTTCCTTGAAATTGGCATCACAGGTAGATCGTGTGGTCAAGAAGGCTTTCATCTATCAGGGAATTCAGTATAGAAGTTGGGACATTAAATTAGTTGTACAAGACATTGGAGAGGCCATATTTGAGTACTCTATTCCGTTTTGGTCACTCTTCTATGCCGTTAAGCTGGAAAGAGTGCAGAACAGATTTACAAGTACGTTGCCAGCATTTGAGGGCCTGTGCTAGAGGAAGAGGCTGGATACATTGTATTTTTTTCTTTCCCCTTGAATCTAGGAGGCTGGAGGATGATCTTATAGAGGATTGTAAAATAACGAGGGGCATAGATTGTGTGAATAACCCGAGTCTTTTTCCTAAAGTTGGGGATCAAGAACCAGGAGACACAGGTTTAGATTCAGCCTGTTTCAGCCTAGATCCCTGCCTGTTTCAAAAAATCTATAATTGTACCGGTACCTAAAAATGCCTCCCCAGCCTGTCTGAATGACTACCGTCCGGTGGCCCTTACCTCGGTAATCATGAAATGCTTTGAGAGGCTGGTGAAGAAACACATCTGCGCCTTCCTCCCTCAGAACATGGACCCGTTGCAGTTCGCATACCGTCCGAACAGATCCACGGACGATGCGGTCTCCCAGGTCTTGCACACCGCTCTCTCCCATCTGGACATCCAGAAGGGGGGCTACGTGAGGATGCTGTTCAGTTCAGCCTTCAACACGATAGTCCCCACCAGACTGGCCGGGAAGCTAATGGAATTGGGGCTCAACACCTCCCTGTGTGCCTGGGTCCTGGACTTTCTCACCGCCAGGCCCCAGGTAGTCAAGATGGGAGGGAATACATCGAAGTCCCTCACCCTGAGCACAGGATCGCCCCAGGGTTGCGTCCTCAGCCCCCTATTGTACTCCCTGTACACACATGACTGTGTGGCTAGGTTCAGCTCCAACTCAATAATTAAATTTGCTGATGACACTGTGGTGGTGGGCCTGATCTCAGACAACGATGAGAAGGCCTACCGGGAGGAGGTGGCTGATCTAGCACTCTGGTGCCAGGATAACAGCCTCCTCTTGAACATCAAAAAAACGAAGGAGCTGATCATGGACTTTAGGAGGGCACATCATCCGAGGACTTACACTCCATTGAGGATAAATGGGGATCCTGTGGATAGGGTGAACTGTTTTAAATATCTGGGAGTCCACATCTCCGAGGATATGACATGGGCATCACACGCCTCAGCACTCGTGAGTAAGGCAAGGCAGCGCCTTTACCACCTCAGGCAATTGAGGAAATTCATAGTGTCTCCGAGGATCCTCCAATGCTTCTACGCAGCGGTGGTGGAAAGCATCTTGTCCGGGAACATTACCATCTGGTTTGGGAATTGCTCTGCCAAGGACAAGAAGGCTCTGCAGAGAGTAGTGCGTTCGGCCGAACGCACTATGGGAACATCACTCGCCCCCCTGCAGGAACTATACATCAGGAGGTGCAACTCATGAACCAACAATATCATGAGAGACCCCTTCCACCCCTGCAACGGACTGTTCCAGCTGCTATGGTCAGGCAAACGCCTCCGTTGCCATGCGGTGAGAACGGAGAGGTTGAGAAGGAGTTTCTTCCCAGAGGCCATTCGGTCTGTAAACGCCTATCTCACCAGGGACTAACTCCACTGAACGTTTTTCCTTCCATTATTTATTATGTAAAGGTATATGTGTGTTATGATTGTGTTTATAGTTTGTTTGGTTGTTTGTCTTTTTGCACAAAAGTCCGCAAGCATTGCCACTTTCATTTCACGGCACATCTCGTATGTGTATGTGACAAATAAACTTGACTTGACTTGAAAGTGAGAGGGCAAAGATTTGAAAGGGATCTGAGGGGCAATTTTTTTTCGCACTGTAGCTGGTGGGTATGGAACGAGCTGCCAGAAGAGGTAGTTGAGGCAGGTACAATAACAATGTTTAAAAGACATTTGGAAAGGTTTAGAGGAATATGGGTCAAACGTGGGCAAATGGGACCAGCTTGGATGGGGGATCTTGGTTAGCATGGATGAGTTGGGCTGAAGGGCCTGTTCCATGCTCTATGACTCTATGACTCACAGTGTGTTCATTTGAGTTGATCCCACACACCTGCTGTGGCTTACAAATCCTTTTGTTCACTACACCACTTGAGATTGGACTCTAGTAACTGCTCGGGAGACAAACAATTCACGTTAAACCTTTGCTTCAAGATAATTGTGAAAGAGTTTTCATACTGCTGTCAGAAACCAAATCTGTTGATTAAGATGATTGTGTGTTATTGTCAGTATTGAGTGATCTGAATGTTTGGAATGAAAGCTTTGGCGCCGAGCTGCAGAAGTTTGGAGTTTGTTCACAGTCGATTATTGTTTACTGATACTGCGGCAACAAGGCTACACAAAGCGCTGGGTGCAGGCAAGTAGAGGACACAGCGCTGGGTGGAGGCAAGTAGAGGACAAAGCGCTGGGTGGAGGCAAGTAGAGGACACAGCGCGGCCCCACGTTTCCCAGTCAGTGTCGGGACTCGGGGCTGTCGGTTTGACCGGCCAGTCATTGAACCGTGTGACCAAAGCAGGAAAAGTCGGCCAATGTGTGCGGCGGGTGGAGCTTGGTATTTGTTTAACTGCGTGGTCAGGGCACTTTTGTTAACCTGGACCCCACGGGAAGAACGTGCCCTGTAAATGCCACAAACCAGGATCTCTCTGTCTTCTGGCCACCAAGTGGGAAGGCAGCGATGAAGGTTGTGAAGACAGGTTGTGAAGTGGCAGCTGGTGATTCCTCAACGCCTGCATCTGGGTCTGCAGCCCAGCGAGAGACCAAAGCCTCACAGGTGGGTGATCCGGGCAAGGAGGCGGCGACTTCAAATCAGGTCAGTGTCACACCATAGCTCTTGGAACAGCCACATATACAACAATACACTAGGATTAGGAAGGTTCATCTCGGAATATTGTTGGAGAATAGATCTCATCGATAATTAACGTCTGCTATTGGGCAAATATTGATCAATCTCCTATTTTCTCCGACTGGATAGCAGCACGCAACCCCGGTACACGGGACAATGAGCTAAATGAGGCTACCCCTGCACTGTGTCTTGTTTTGTAAACCAGCATCTGCAGTTCCTTGTGTGCCTACATTTAATATGGGTTCAGGTCAATTATTTGTGGGAGGAACTGTTCTGCTTGTTATGTGCAGTTATCTATTAATGTCATTGGTCTTTGTCCGAAGGCTTCAGAAGCAATGGTCAAAGGTTCACAGATACTGAGAGAAGGGCAGAGAGAGCAGTAATCACCATCTCTGATGGTTCATGTTTCAGGCAACTGCTAGTGGTTAGAATTGTAATAAATATTCTTCAGAACCAAATTATAACAGGTAGAGCAGATTCGATCTGCCAAATGGTCTAATTCTTCTCCTATGACTTATAACAGGTAGCTTTGTGTGGGTCATGGTTAATGTACAAGACAGTGTCAAAACAGAGGGGGCTGAGTGAGAACAATGTCACAAGGCCTGTGTTTCACAACTGGTGATGTGCTCTGTCACTGGAGTAGAGCTGCAGTGAGTCTCAGAATGAATCCGAGAGTCACAGCGTTACAGAGCGGTGCAGCACGTAAACAGGCCCTTCGACCCACCTTATTCATGCTGACCAAATTGGTATACCGAGCTCGTCTCGTGCCCGCATTTGGCCCACAACCCTCTAAACTCTGCCTACACCCTATACCTGGCCAGTATTACAGAACAGATACGAATGACTTTAAAATATTGTTCCTATTTTGGTAAGAATTAAGGTGTGATCAAAAGAATACACATCAACAATAAAACCGTGACAAGAGATGTTTGCAGAATGATTGCAATAAAAAGAAAGATGAAAATAAAGTTATGGAAGCAGATACAATTGTGGCATTTAAAAGACACTTGACCAAGGGGGACCAGTTGTGCCCCGTCCCCTCAACGCGCGGTTGCGGTGGGGGTGGCGGCCTGCAGCGTCATACACACACACTAACCACCCCCCACACTAACTAACAAACCCCGACACACACACACACACGCACACACACGCTAACTACCCCGCTTGCTATTATATTAATATTATTCATTCGATCCTTTTACCTCATCCCCGCCCTATCCACTCACGCATAGCCCCCAACTCGCAGGCGCGTCTGGAGAGGGAGGGGGAGTAGAGAGAGAGGGCAGAGAGAGAGGGGGGAGAGACAGGCAGAGAGGGGCAGAGATAGAGAGAGGGGCAGCGACCCTCTCTGAGAGAGAGGGGGGAGAGGGGAGGGGGAGTAGGGTGGAGGGGGGAAAAGGAGGAGGAGGGGGGCATTTGGATAGGAAGACATTTGGATAGGAAGGGTTTCGAGATATGTTAGCCAAAAACTTGCTGTAGAAACAGGTAGAACCCTGTGAAATCTCAAAATCTGCATCCTATCATTTTGAGAATATGTAGCCTAGCCCCAATAATACACCAATTCTTTACGGGTCTTAGATTTTTCAGCAAATTACTCTGAACCATTTTTTTCACTAAACGTATGCCTTCACTACAAAAGAAGACACAAAGTGCTGGAGTAACTCGGGTGAGGCAGCGTCTCTGGACAACATGGATAGATGATGTTTTGGGGTCGGGACCCTTCATCGAACTGAGCTAGATCGAGTAGTTCAAGACATGGGCATTGTGAAGCACAGACTCGGCCTATTTGCTTCCCCCGATTCAATCCAGCAGACGAGATCTACTAGCAAAAGCGGTAAAACTAGAGACAAGAAGTTGTGATAGTGTTTTTTAAACAGAACAACAAGATTCAGATTCAATCTTTATTGTCATTGTGCAGTGTACTGTACAGAGACAACGAAATGCAGTTAGCATCTCCCCCAGAAGAGCGAACATAGAATAATGGAAGTAAAATATATATATGTACATAGTGCAATTATTCTGGGGGAAGGAGTGTCCGGGGGGGGGGGGGGGGGGGGACTGGCAATCATCAAGGTGCAGAGTTAAGTTGTGTAACAGCCGCAGGGAAGAAGCTGTTCCTGGACCTGCTGGTCCGGCAACGGAGAGACCTGTAGCGCCTCCCGGATGGTAGGAGGGTAAACAGTCTGTGGTTGGGGTGAGAGCAGTCCTTGACGATGCTGAGCGCCCTTCGCAGACAACGCTTGCTTTGGACAGACTCAATGGAGGGGAGCGAGGAACCGGTGATGCGTTGGGCATATTTCACCACCCTCTGCAGTGCTTTCCGGTCGGAGACAGAGCAGTTGCCATACCATACTGTGATACAGTTGGTAAGGATGCTCTCGATGGTGCAGCGGTAGAAGTTCACCAGAATCTGAGGAGACAGATGGACCTTCTTTAGTCTCCTCAGGAAGAAGAGACGTTGGTGAGCCTTCTTGACCAGAGTTGAGGTATTGTTGGTCCAAGACAGGTCATCAGAGATGTTGACCCCCAGAAACCTGAAGTTGGAAACACGTTCCACCTCCGTCCTGTTAATATGGATGGGGGTGTGCGTGCCACCCCTAGACCTTCTGTAGTCCACAATGAGATCCTTGGTCTTCTTGGAATTAAGGGCCAGGTTGTTGTCAAAAATTTTACATAAAAAGACTCAAAGTGCTGGAGTAACTCAGCGGTCAGGCTGTTGTTCATTGACTACAGCTCACTGTTCAACACCAGCATTCCCTCCAAACGTATCATCAAACTTGGGGGGAAAAGATCCAAAATGGCACGCTGAGTTACTCCAGCACTTTTTGTGCTTTTTTTTGTAACCAGCATCTGCAGTTCCTTCTGTCCAGTAAGTCGTCACTACATTCTGGACAACCATGCGTGTTTCTCTCTTCAGCAAAGATATTACTTATTGAACTATCTTTAAAACACCTATTTGTTCAGACCAAATGTATTTGTTTCTAATAATCTACTTTCGTGCAGACTGGGTTGAGTCTATAAGTGTCTTGGGCTCTATAGAGGCTGGGATGTTTCTCACAGGATGGTGAGGGGGCAGTATTTCTGAGTGAGCTCTGGCAGTGAGGGGTCGGGGTGGGCAGGGAAAGCTGGTGCAGGTCCACACAGTGCTGTGGGCTATGTCAAGATGGTCAAGAATGTTTTATTATTACCTGTCCCGAAACGGAACAATGACATTCTTTCTCGCAGCAGTGCAACCGATATGTAAACACAGCACTCTGTAAATCCTGAAATAAACAACAACAAATAGTTCAGTATCTAAAAAATACAAACAGAATAGTAGTGCGAAGTCAAAAATAATGTCCCCAAGTCTATGTAGTTCGAAACCTATTTGGCGGCTGTAGTGTTTAATAGCCAGATGGTTATAAGGAAGAAGCTGCTCCTGAACTCGGACGTTAGAGTTTTCAGGCTCGTTAAGGGCCTGTCTCATTTTTGCGTCATTTACGCGACATGATTTAAGCATCATCATTTACGTGTCACGACGCATGGCGGCGTAGGCAGTCACGCACGGTCACGCGGGGCGCCCCAGGATTTTAGGATTCACAAAATCTTCGCACGCCTCCTGCATGACACGCAAATGATGCCCAAGTGGGACAAGCCCTTTAAACTTCTTCCCAATGGCAGGAGAGAGATGAGAGTGTGGCCAGGGTGGTGTGGGTCTCTGATGATGATGACTGCCTCTTTAAGGCAGCGACTCCTCAATGGTGGGGAGGCTGAGGTATAGCTGTGTCCAACCCTCTGCTTGAAGACCCCCCCCCCCCCATGGTGCAGTGGCGGCACAGTGGGGCAGCGGGGGGGGGGGGGGGGGGGGGGGGGGGGGTGAAATTGAGAACAATATGGAGAGAATGAAGTTGGATTAGATCAGTGTAGGTTTCCGTGCTCTATCTCTGTTTCTCGATCCCATAGAATGTGGTTCATTTTTATTTTCTTGCACCCAATTTAGCAAAATGAGCCAAATCAGTGTAAGTATGTTATTAATAGAGTTTAAGAAGGAACTGCAGCTGCTGGAAAATCGAATGTACACAAAAATGCTGGAGAAACTCAGCGGGTGCAGCAGCATCTATGGAGCGAAGAAAACAGGCAACGTTTCGGGCCGAAACCCTTCTTCAGACCCTGTTATTAATAGAGTACTGAAATAGGAAACCGAGGGTGATGGCTGTATGGAACGAATTGCCGGAGGAGGTAGTTGAGGCTGGCCTAATAACAACATTTAAAGACATTTGAGCAGGTACATGGATAGGAAATGTTCAGAGGGATATGGGAAAACGTGGGCAGGTGGGACTAGTGTACAGTAGATGGGCATTCTGGTTGGCATGGACAGGTTGGACCAAAGGGTCTGTTTCCGAGCTGTGCGACCCTATGACTAAGTAAATGACTATACATTTTCCCACATTCCTAATGCAGTTACTGTTCTGCACATCCCAATCTATGGTTCCCAGTGCTGTAACCGTGTATTCAGCACTTTGGCCATTGTTTGTTGCACAACCTGTTATACCTGTGTACTATGTATAGTTTGATCTGACTGGGTAGCACACGAACAAAGCTTTTGACTTTATTTCAGTATCGGTGAGATTAAGCAACCAACAGCAATACAAATAATATCCTTGTGTTGGTCATGTGGCAGTTGTCAACCTGGCTCGTCAGCTCGATCTCTGATAAATAAACACTTTCCCTGTTGTTAGTTTGAGGGGACATACATTTATCAAAGCAGACTTTCATGGTACAAAACCAAAGTCCATGGAAGATCATAGTTGCTGAGGTTAGTGTTGTGCAGTGTTCAACAGCCTGATGGTTGCTGGGAAGAAGCTGTTCTTGATCCTGGAGGTCACGTTTGTTTTAGTTTATTGTCACGTGTACCGAGGTACAGTGAAAAGCGGTTGTGGCGTGTTAAGCAGTCAGCTGAAAGATAATACATGATTACAATGGAGCCATTTACAGTGTATAGATACATGATAAGATAAAGGCGATCGCATTTAGTGCAAGATAAAATCCAGTCAAGTCCGATTAAATATAGTCACAGGGTCTCCAATGAGGTCGGTAGTTGCCCAGAACCGCTCGCTAGTTGTTGATAGAATGGTTCAGTTGCCAAGTGTCGAAGATTGTGTCTGAAGAAGGGTCTCGACCCGATACGTCACCTAGTCCTTTTCTCCAGAGATGCTGCCTGAACCGCTGAGTTACACCGTTTTTTTGAGTCTATCTTTGGTTTAAACCAGCATCTGCAAATCCTTCCTACACAGACTGGTTTGTGTAATGGTCCACAATTCCCTGCAATTTCTTGTGGTCTTGGATGGAGCTGTTCCCAAACCAAGCTATGATGCATCATGATAAAATGCTTTCTACAGTGAATTTGGCGGTGAGTGTTGTTGGGGGCATGCTGAACTTCCTAAGCCTTCTAAGGAAGTAGAGGCATTGATGTGTTTTCTTGGCCATTGCTTCTATATGGGTGGTCTAGGACAAGTTGCTGGTGATATTTACCACTAGGAACCTGAAGCTTTCAACCATCTACTAAGATCTAAATCTACTAAATATACCTTCTTCCCGATGGTAGCAGCGAGATGAGAGCGTGGCCAGGGTGGTGTGGGTCTTTGATGATAGTGGCTGACTGTTTGAGACAGCGTCTCCTGTAGATCCCTTCGATGGTGGGGAGGTCAGTACCTGTGATGGACCTTCGGTGGTGGGGAGGTCAGTACATGTGATGGACCGGGCAGTGTCCACCACTCTCTGTAGTCTCCTTTGTTTCTGGGTGTTTGAGTTACTGAACCAGGCCCTGATAGAGCAAATGGAGAAAGGTGGAGTAATTTTTAAATGGAGAAAGCTGTTGGTTCAGAAGGACCAGGGAGGGATTCCTTGCGCTTGAATCACTACCAGTTAACACACAGGTGATGTAAGGAATCGGGAAGCGGGGCACGCGGGTCTATACTGAACGAAGATCAGAGTACAAGAGTAGAGATGTATTGCTCCAATTCTTTGACGTCCTGGTCAGATCAAATTTGGAGTACAATATCCAGTCTAATTAAAAACAGACCGGAGGAACTCAGCGAGTCAGGCAGCATCTGTGGAGGGAATGGACAGATGACGTTTTGATTCGAGACCCCTCTACAGATCCTCGGAGCTGCTTGCGAGGGAGGTGCGGTTTAAGCCTGTCAGGCTGACCTGGATCGTGTTCGCTATCCATAGTCGATTTGAAGCATAACTTTACTCAAAACCAGGATCAAAATCCAGAGTTTTGTTGTATTTTCACTGAAAAATGGACAGTGATCTGAAAGCAAGGGCTTAGTCCTCGTTCCCTTCTGCAATGTAAACTTTTGTCAGCGCTTAATATTCCAGGCAAGCAGATCACACAAAACAATTCTTAAGATTCACTGAGAATCTTGTGATGCTGCGTAATAACTGAGCATGGTTCATTAAAGTCATCGTAAAACCGCATGCCTGTTATTAGGTATTTTGGCACGACTTCCAAGGGCTGATGAGGTACATTGAAGTTTAATTGCTTGATATAAAGGGAATATGCAAATGCATACTTAGATTCATTTTGAAGCCTTTAGCCTGTGAGACCGTGCGCTGGGGAAATCACAGTGCAACCTGCGTGGAGATTACCGGGAGGAACTCGTGTAGAGTGTGGGTATTTCCCAACCAGTGGGGCATAATTACTCTAATTACACACAAACAAACAGCAGCCCAGCATTTACCATTCTGCTTTCCTCGTCTATCCACTTTAACCATTTGGGATCTATTATGGTAATGCAGTTACATTAAAAAAAAAAGAGAGAAAAGCCACCACTGGAAAGTCTTGAGTAAAACACAAAGTGCTGGAGGAACTCAGCAGGCCAGGCAGCATCTGTGGAGGGATTGGGTCGATGACGTTTCGGGTCGGGACCCTTCTTCAGACGGAAGGAGTTGAGGAGGGGGGGTGGCTGGAAAAGAGAGGTGGGGTGGGGCAAAGCCTGGTGAGTGATAGGTGGATATAAGTGAGGGCATGGGCGGAAATTGCTTTTAAAACATGGGGCGGGGGTGGGGGGGGGTGAACAATTGTCTGGCGGCCCGATGACAAATGTGCATGACAACTAACAATTTTATCTCCTCTCATCAAAAGTTTCTTTATATATGTTTTTGTGAGTTTGTGAAAAATGTACGTGTGTTGTTTTCTCCCTCTCCCTCTCCCTCTCCCTCTCCCTCTCCCTCTCCCTCTCCCTCTCCCTCTCCCTCTCCCTCTCCCTCTCCCTCTCCCTCTCCCTCTCCCTCTCCCTCTCCCTCTCCCTCTCCCTCTCCCTCTCCCTCTCCCTCTCCCTCTCCCTCTCCCTCTCCCTCTCCCTCTCCCTCTCCCTCTCCCTCTCCCTCTCCCTCTCCCTCTGTTTAATTTAGTGTTATTTATCACATTGTAGCTTTTGAAAGATTTAAGCGGGTATCGGACGGTCGTTAAGGGACCGTGGACAGGTACAGGTACAGCCCATCATTCACCCACATTATTTAATAATTTTTACCCATCATTTAGGGAAAATGATGGGTAAAAATGACCAAATAACGTGGGTGAATGAGTGACTGTACCTGCATGCCAGGAAGCCCTTGCTCACGGTCCGGACCCTTAATGACCGTCCGAACAGTCCGATACCCGTTTAAATCTTTCAAAAGCTACAATGTGATAAATAACACTAAATAAAACTGAAGCAAATAAAGGCAAACAGATGAACTAACCTTGGAGAAGAGAGAGAGAACAACACACATAAACTTTTCACAAACTAACAAAAACATACATAAATAAACTTTTGATAAAGTAACAGAAATAAACATAAACATACTTAATTTTTAAAAATTTATATAACATTCCAAAATGATGGGTAAAAATGACTAAATAACATGGGTGAATGAGGGGCTATACCTGCACACCAGCTCGACCACTGGATCCCTTGATGACCCTCCGATACCCGTTTAAATCTTTCCCATCCACCAATACATCCAAAGTTCACAAAGGGTCTGAAGAAGAGTCGTTTCGGGTTTCAACATAGATGCTGCATCTTCTCTACATGGGTGCTGCGACACAGTGGGTGAGGCAGTATCCCATAGATGCTGCCGCACCCGCTGATTTCCTCAGCATTTTTGTCTGCCTCCAAAGTTCAAATGGTAATTATACTCGCATCAGACAGTTTTAAGAAATTCTCACGTGAATTTTATTCAAAGGAACGCATCAGTAATACTTGAAGGTTAAAACACAATTATATTTACTGAGGAATGCATATCGATGCATTGGTTGGTGGCACATCAAAATAACAGTGTTAATACGATGTTAACAGTAGCAGATAACAAGCCATAACAGTGACAGTTAACACATCGTTTTTGTCTCAGAGGAATGAAGTGAGTACTGCAGAACTCCAATCGTTCTGCAGTACTCATTAAAGCCGAGGGCTTTTCAAAAATGTAAAATTCCAAGGCGGATTTGCTTTTGCTGCAATCTATTTTGTGTATTGTATTAAGAATGGATGAGCGTTTATCATTACCAAAGGATGACATTTAATTATAGTCTGAGCCAGCTGACCATGCATGTGGCCACGACTCCGCAGATAGATGGGAACTGATTGCAAAATACATGTTTCACAAAACATGGGGGGGATTGTCCCCCACCTCTCAAAACATGGAGGGGACGCCCCCCCCCCCCGGGATTTCCGCCCATGGGCGGGGGAATGATTGGCAGATGGGTGGCGTAAGTGACAAAGGCTGGAGGTGTAAAGGAGTAAAAAGGGATAAGAAGAGTAGGAGTGAAATGTAAAGCCGGAGGGAGGGATATGGTTGGAAGGGAATGGTGGGGGGGGGGGGGGCGCAAGAGGGGGATGGAAGGGAAATGTGGGACTGGGGGATGGGAAATAAGCGTATGGAGGAGGGGACAGGAGCAAGGTGACGGGGGGGGGGGGCGGGGGGGTGGGAGATGGTGGGGGCTGTGTATGTGCACGTGGGTGGGGGAGGGGCAGGGCGGGGATGGCGGGAGAGATGTGTGTTCATCGGGGTGAGGGAGGGGGTAGAAGATGGCGGGACAACGTGCGTGTGACATTTGGAGCTCAACGCGAAAATGTGACATCTTCCATTCCTCTCCAAAGTGTACCTCATTGAGTGATGGCACGCTCTGTTTGTAACGCACCATAAGATGCACCTTATGTCCATATGACGGAACAATTGTCATTCATGTACGCTCCTGGAGCGAAAGGACAAAGGGGTATCTGCACCAGCTCTAGCCCCCCACGGTGGTCTTTGCCTGGCCAGTTTCTGCAGTGACCACACCAAGCTTCAATGTGCCCCCAGCACTGTCCACAGAAGATCATAGTTGCTGAGGTTAGTGTCGTGCAGTGTTCAACAGCCTGATGGTTGCTGGGAAGAAGCTGCTCTTCAACCTGGAGGTCACGGTTTCTCTCCATTCTTTGCTACTCGGAGAGCAGGAGGGTGAGGGGCGATCTCATAGAGGTGTATAAAATGACGGGGAGAATGGATAGGATGAATGCACACTCTTTTACCCAGAGTAGGGGAATCAAGAACCAGAGAGCATTGGTGACAGAGGAAAGATTTAATAGGAACCTGAGGGAAAACTTTTTATATGGAACGAGCTGCCAGAGGAGGTAGTTAAGCAGGTACTATAACAATGTTTATAAGACACTTGAACAGGTAAATGATAGGATAGGTTTAGAGGTATACGAGCCAAATGCTGGAATGTGGGACTAGCTCAGGTGGGGCATCATGGTCGGCATGGGCGAGTTGGGCCGAAGGGCCTGTTTCCATGCTGTCTGACACTCTGACTCTGTTCCCACAGGAGGTGACTGGGCCAGTGTGGGAAGCTGTACCTGGCCATTGGTCGTCTCGTTCTGCAGATTGAGCTTGGGTGAGGGATTCCTTGAGATAACCGTACACCGTTCTCTCTCCTTCAGGTACCTTTGGTGAAACACAATGGAACTTCTGTCTACACGTGTGTGGAACAAAGGCCGAGGAGTGCGCGGCAGGCCGTGGCGGGGGTTGAATTGGAGGCCAACCTGAGTGAACCCGTGCCTCTGCCCGCTGGGATCAGGACTGCCTGTGTCCGTGTTGTTGGCATGACCTGCCATTCATGTGTGCAGTCAATACAGACCCAGCTGTCCAAACAGAAGGGGATTGTGGGCATCGAGGTGTCTCTCGCAGAGAGCAATGCCACGGTGTGGTACACCCCCTCAATCATCTCCATTCAGCAGGTATGTGAGGCCATTGATGACATGGGGTTCGAGGCGACCCCACCGCTGGAGAAGGAGGCTGGCGGAGCGGGCGAAGCGGTGGTCAGCTTGCGGGTGGAAGGCATGACCTGCCTCTCGTGCGTCAGCCTGATCGAAGGCAAACTCGGGAGGCTGCAGGGTGTGCTGGAAGTCACCGTCTCCCTGAGCAACCGGCGGGCAGTAATCATGTACCAGCCTCGTCTCATCCACCCAGAGCAGCTGCAAAGGCATATTAATGAGGCGGGATTCAAAGCCGCCATCGAGAGCAGGACCAGCTCTGCCAAACGAGCTCTGAACAATTCCATAAGCTCACAAGATGGAAAGCGCAACCAGTCGCCAACGCCCAAGGACAGAAGGCCAGGCGTGGCCAGGAGCCTTGTGATGGTGAATTTCCACATAGAGGGCATGCACTGCAGGTCCTGTGTGTCCAACATTGAGGGGACAGTCAGGGAGCTGCCAGGGGTACAGAGCATCTCAGTGTCTTTGGAGGACCAGAAAGCTATAGCAGAATACAACCCTCTCCTGACAAATCCAACATTACTAAAGTCAGTTATAGAGGCTCTACCACCAGGGAAATTTAAAGTACATCTTCCCGATGGGATGAAGATGGTAAGTGAGACTTCATTCCCAATTTCCAACACGCCATTACTGCAGCAACCAGGAGGTACCTCTGCTCAACACCCTCAACCCCCCGCTCGTGCTGAGGTTGACACTGGAGGGATGACTGATAATTCTTGTGTCCAGTCAAGACAGAGTGAGATCTCACAAAGGAAAGATGTGAAATTGATTCATGTGTTACCGGCCAATGAGCTGGGAATGATCCACTTTGACCCAGCAGAGACAAAGACGGAGCGACTGAACACGGCTGTAAATGCAACAGCGTCTGTGTCCTCCCTATCTGGTACGAGCACTCTATCCTCATTTATCTGCTTAATGTTTGAAACTACACTTCAGTGGACATTGCTTCAGTGCAATGTTTTAAACGAGCAAAGTTATATGTTACGTCTTTGGGAGATGGAATATAAGAGGGAAGACACACAGTTAAGACCCTTGGCAGCATTGATGTACAGAGGGATCTTGGGGTCCGAGTCCACAGTTAGATAGTGGTAAAGAAAGCATACAGTATGCTTGCCTTCATCGGTCAGGCCTTTGTGTATAAGAGTCAGGATGTCATGTTACAGCTCTATAGGACTTTGGTTAGGCTGCATTTAGAGCATTGTGTGCAGTTCTGGTCACTCCCATTACAGCAAGGATGTGAAGGCTTTGGAGAGGGTGCAGAGGAGATTCACCAGAATGATGCCTGGATTAGGAAGCATTAGCTAAGGGGAGAGGATGAACGTTTCCTCTGGAATGTTAGAGGTTGCGGGGGGATCTGATAGAAGTATATAAAATTATGATGGGCATAGATAGGGTAGACAGTCAGAACCTTTATCCAGGATGGAAAAAGATCAAATACTAGAGGTTGTAGCCTTAAGGTGGGAGGGGCAACGTTTAAAGATATGCGAGGCAAGTGTTTTTAAGGGTGGTGGGTGCCTGGAATGTGCTGCCGGGGCTGGTGGTGCAGCCAGATACAAGAGTGGCATTTAAAGGACTTTTGGATAAACATTTGCAGGGAATAGGGGTATGGATTGTGTGCAAGCTGGTAAGAGTTGGTCTTGGCATCGTATTTGGCACAAACATGGGCTGAAGGGCCTGTTCTTGTGCTGTACTGTTCTGTGGCTTATGTTCTATCAAGTCAACTACTCTACTACTGCCTAGAAACAGCAAAGAAGTTCCACATTGCTGAGTTTGTCTCTTGTTCCTGCATTTCCCATAACAGCGCGGTTCTGGTCAGTTCTGTTGTTGGTGAGACCACACTTGAAGTACTGTGTGCAGTTCTGGTCGCCCAGCTACAGGAAGCATGCCATTATGCTGGAGAGAGTGGAGAAGAGCCTGGACTTGTGGGCTCGAGTTACAGGGAGAGGTTGGATAGGCTGGGCCTTTTTTCTTTGGAGTGTTGGAAGCTGAGGGGTGACCTTATTGAGGTGTACAAGATCATGAGGGGCACGGATAAAGTGAAGAACACTCACGGTCTTTTTCCCCAGGGGAGAGATGTAGGAACTCGGGGGCAACCTTTTCACTCAGAGGGTAGTCTGTATTTGGATTGAGCTGCCAGAGGAACTTATACAAGAGGATAATGACTCCCAAAAGACATTTGGACAGATATATGGATAGGAAGGATTTAGAGGGATATGGGCCAAATGCAAGCAAATGGGACTAGCCCAGCACACCAACTTGGTTGGCATGGACAAGGTGGGCCGGAGGGCTTATTTCTGTGCTGCACAGATCTATGACTCCATAACTTGTTTCTTTCCATGAAAGGCATTGGTAAAAAGTTACATCTCACTGACCCAGACCATAGATACTGCTGGCATGAATAACTAATTTTGATAATTTTAGCAGAGTCTTCAAGACATTCCACTGCAAAACGAAAAGGTCCCTCTGTTGAGAGTTTGAAGCTCGTATTGCCAACTGATGACTGTGACCTTGAATTTCTACCATTCATGGACATACCCAGTGACCACAGCTTTGAGAAGGTGGAAAAATGTTTTGTGCAGATCACTGGTATGACTTGTGCTTCCTGTGTGGCCAATATTGAAAGAAATCTTCAAAAAGAAGAAGGTGAGCAGTGGATTTTATGCTGCCTATAGGTTCAATGAAGCATGTTAGACAGTCTAATTAAGTGTGTTTTTTTTCCAGCACTGAAAAAAATGGAATGAGAAAGATGTTTCTGTTATGCCATTGGGAGCCATTATGCCATTTGCACTCTGTATGTTGAGGGCTCTTGTTGGCTCTCAGTCCTGAGCAAAGATTCTAGAGGAGCAAGATAGACCACTCCTACGAAATCCAATGGCTCCTCTAGAATCTTTGGTCCTGAGTCAGACAGCCAGAGATCAACACATATATGTAAAACACACAATGCTGGAGGAAGTCAGTGGGTCAGGCAGCATCTGTGGAGAGACTGGATGGATGACGTTTATGGGCTGGGACCCTTCTTCAGACGGGTTCATTCCACCCACTGATGCTGCCTGACCTGCTGAGTTAATTTGGCACTTTGTGTTTTTCTCAAGACTCCAGCGTCTGCAGTTCCTTGTGTCTACTTGCAGGCAGAACCATATTTAGTGCAACCCTGTGACAATGCTACATTGTCCGGGGCCTCGGATGAACACTTCAACTTTTGGATTGAACACTAGATTATGACCCTGGTTCCAAGATCAAACCGTTGGATGATCAGCCATGATCATATCGAATGGCGGTGCAGGCTCGAAGGGCCAAATGGCCTACTCCTGCACCTATTTTCTATGTTTTCTATGTTTCCCCAGGGTGGGGGAGTCTAAACATAGAGAGTATTAGGTCAAAGGGAGAGGAGAAAGATTTAAAAAGGGTCCTGATACACAGCATATAAAAGGCAGGTACAAGGATAGGAAAGGTTTAGAGGGATATGGGCCAAATGTGAGCAGGTGGGACTAGTATAGATGGTAACTCATTCATCATGGACATATTGGGCTGAGGGATCTGTATCTGTGGCTTATAGCTCTATGATTCTATCAATCTGCAGCTGTGGGCTGGTCTTGGTGTGAACATGGACAAAAGAGGTGAATTCCAAAGGTGAGAATGAGAGAATATGAGAGAACGATGTTACTGAACCCTGGTACATTGATGCCATGGGATATCAAGGATATTTGTCCACTGCCGGGACTCATTCCCAGCACTGAGGAACGTGTGCTTGTTGTTTGCAGTCAGTCCAGCCCCTGGTCGTTCCTGTAGGGATCCGTCGGGATGGTGCTCTAGTCCAAACGCCTGCTCTTTACCCTGGTACAGGTGTGGGGATGGCCTGCTTGCCTTACTTTGCCCATTTTATGGGCTACTTCAGTCCACATGCATTGATTTATAACCAGCTTGACATTTTGCCAGCTGTTTTCTACTGAATATAAAGTACAATTTGAAATGTAATGGATGTGTTTTAGGTATCCATTCTGTTCTGGTGGCACTGATGGCGGGAAAAGCAGAGGTGAAATATTATCCGGATATCGTCCAACCTGCTACCATTGCTGAATTCATCACAGAGTTAGGTTTTGGAGCAACTGTGATACAAGACGAGCCCTCAGCTGGGAAACTGGTGCTTAACGTAAGTATGTTTCATGACTAATGAAGCAGGGATCATAACTGTTTGAACAACTCATAGAGTCACACAGCACAGCAACAGACCCTCAGCCCAACTTGCCCACGCCGACCAAGATGCCCCATCTACAGCAGTCCCACCTGCCCGGGTTTGGCCCGTAACCCTCTGAATCTTTCCTATCCACGTGCCTGGCCATAGACTTATTGAAACTTCCTGTGGGGTGAGTTTCCAGTTTGGTAGCACTGTGGTTGATCTACGCGGAGTTCTAATCTGCCACTGCAGGTGATATATAATCCAGGGCTGAAAAACAAAGTAGGATGACGGAGTGAAACTATCCAGCTGCTCTTAAAACCCATCAGGTCTTTAGTGCTCTCAAGTAATCTAACCCTAATCTCCTCTCTTAACTCTCCTCTGAATGGCTGGGGTCACCATGGCTGGGACAAATAGGCGCCCGTCTCTTAGGCCCCCTTTGGTCATGGCTGGCCATGGGTGTCTCCAGGGTGCTATTCCCTATATGGAGGATGCCTGTGCGTGACTTTGTTTAACGTGGGGAGACTCGTGCACAGACAGCCACCTCACGGTCCTTGACAGATCTGGGTCGGGATCCAGTGGCATGGAGTCCAAGATGACCGGAGACCCTTTTCTGCTGCAGCCTTCATCCGCCTTCCCAGCCGTTGTGACCCTCCACTAAGGTCAGCCATCATCATCTGCCTGTTCCACCGTTGAGGTCTTGGCTGGATTGCTCTTTGTAAGAGGCCTCCCCCTCGACCTTACCCCCACGGGTGGCCCTACCAAGAGCATAGCTCCAGACGGCATCGCTCTCAGGATCTCAGGACCACACAAGCTTCTCCACCACGACAAGGTGACAGTCCACAGAGAAGATCCAGTACAAATATCAATAAAAAATTAAGCGACATTTATCAACAATTGGTTTCCATCAATATACTGCCCTTCCGTTTTGGTTTTGTGACCAATCAACTAATTTAATAAATTAAAAAGTATAAAATCAACTCATGTTAAAAATCAAACATGTGATGAAAATATTTACCAGACCATTAACCAAAGGAACGTGCCAGATTGCAGGACAATGTTGGTTCTCCCAGCCTTCGAGACAACAGTTCATGCAACAAGATTGGCTCACGCACATCAATAACTACTTCCTGTTGCGGGTAGGATCAGATAGAAGCTGTTTAACTTATCTTTTTCCTCCACAGATGCTGCCTGACCCGCTGAGTTACTCCAGCACTTTTTGTTCTATCTTGGGTATAAACCAGCAACTGTAGTTATTTGTTTCTACTGTTTATAAAGGTCTGACTGCCTAATTTAATTAATTTTATTTTTAAACTTTAGTAATCTTTTTGTAATAAAACTGAATTTAAAATTGAAGAGCTTAAGAATTAGACTTTGCGAGATCTGGTGTTCTATCTTATAGAGGTGTCAGTACGTTGTACCAGTGTGACCGATCACAATAAAGCACTGAGCCTCATGGTCGAGCCTGTATGAGAGACATTGAACAATGAATAATGGATACGCGCAGAACCCACAAACAAATAGATATTTTGTAACAATATAGATTTTTGATTTGCGTGTAGGTGTATCAACAGTGACACTGTTGGTGAATAGGCCCAGGGTTTAATTGTCTGATCGAAATCACTCTCATTTTTATTGGTGAAATGTTATGATGTTTAACAGATATGTAGGGAAGGAGACGGTACAGACGGGATAACATAGAACTAGTGTGAACTGGTGATCGATGGACTCGGTGGGCCAAAATGACTGTTTCCGTGCTGTATGTGCACAGTCGCTCTAAGCTCCCTCACATATTTCCCTGTCTCCTTGCTCTAAGCATCCCACCACCCATCTCCTTGCATTGAGACCATCCTACCACATATCTTGCACTGAGAGCATCTCACCACCATCCCCTTGTCCTGACCATTCTACCATCCATCTTGCCCTGAGCACCCCACCACCCATCCACAAAGAGTGAAGTGCAGGTGGCCAATCAACCCAGCATATCTTTGACACATGGGAGAAGATTGGATCCAACTAAACCCCAAATTCGAACTAAACTCTGAACTACGAACTGCGTTGATTGCACGAGGGCCTTGGGGCTTTGTTTTTGTCTTTGCACTACGTTTAAAAAATATATATATATATTAAACTTCTTGTTGCATCCACAGAGTACTATGTGAACAAACCTGCTGGAAGTAAGAATTTCATTCTTCTGTTTCAGGGCATACAACAATAATATTGACTCCATTAACCTCTACCATTAGATTACAGGAATGACCAGTGCTTCTTGTGCCCACACCATTGAGTCCAAGTTGACGAGAGTTGAGGGTGTTTTGTACGTGTCAGTGGCCCTGGCCACCAGCAGAGCCCACGTCACTCTGGACCCGGAGCTGCTGGGTCCACGGGACGTCGTCAGGATGATCCAGGTCGGTCCAACATGTTGACAAAGATCTTGTCTCTTGTCTGTGGTGTGGTTTAGCTTTACCTCTCTCCTACGGTAATGTGGGGAAGCCTGGAGCTGCTGGGAAGCCACACTGATGGCAGTTCTGGAGTTCTGTTCCCAACCCCATCTCTCCACAATAATGACAATGCTCACTGCCTATCTCTCCATTGCTTCACTGCCTTGAATCTTGCTGCTTTCTCTGCCTCTCACTGACGCCACCACTCCTCTCTAGGTCTTCCCCTTCACTCTCTTACTGCTGTCTGCCCTTTGGAACTGTCTTGTCAAACCATGGCCTGAAGGATATGTGTGGGGCAGAGTTTATATCCCGAGGGGCGGAAATCCCGGGGGAGGGCAGAGGGGACACGCCCCCCCCCCCCCATTTTTTGTAATCCGGATTTTAAAATCTCCGCTTTCCGCGAGACAGTGCAGGTGGGACTGCTGATCGAGGGCGCCGATTGGATGAGAGAGACATCAGTCGGCAGGCAATGGGGGCGGGACATGATAATTCAGCGCGATGATTGGAGGAGAGAAGTGTCGTTCAGAGGCGGAAGTAGGGGGGTGGGATGAGGATAGAGCGCGGTGATTGGAGGATGGAGACGTCCGTGCAGCAAATATCATAGGGCGGAGCTTGACTTGCATGCATAGGGTCATAGGTCACAAACAAAAAAACATTCTCGGCTGCCCAGGACACAGACCTGCGCCCCATCCGCAACCAAGAAGGATCCCGGGTCTCCGGTGCTGCAATCGCTGCCGAACCGCCACAGGACCATCCCCGTCCCCTCCCGAGTGCCCCCCCCATGCCCGGGGATGGCCAGAGACATCGGGAGTCGGACGGGAACGTTGCCCCCAGGCTCACAGCCAGCGCAGAGAAGCTGTGGTAAATCTAGCTCAACTCTGCCTGTCCCGCCAGGTTAACCTACAGCCCTGCCTGGACTTATGGGAACGACAGCCAGCGCGGAGAAGCAGTGCTAGCTCCACGGCTCCGGGCTGATGTCCCGTCAGTTCAGGCAGGGCTGTAGGTTAACCCGGCGAGACAGGCAGAGTTGAGCTGGATTCAGCACTTGTTCTCCGAGCTGGTCGTAAGCCTGGGTCGTCGTTCCCGTAATTACCTTCCACAGGACCCACGGCTGAAGCCTCCGAAGCCTCGCATATGTGTGTGAATGTGCGCATGCGCGCGCGGCCGCCAAGAAATTGTGTCCCCCCCATGTTTTGATAGCGATTTCCGTGCCTGCCGAGGGCGGTGGGTGCCCGGAAGTTCTCCTTTCCATGTTCTCTAGAGATGACCCACTTAGTTACTCCAGCACTTTGTGTCTTTTTTCACCTTGTATGCATTGCATAGTTTGTGTGTGGGAATCATAAAGATATCTACTGTCTACTCTGTCAACAAGGTGTCCTGTGCGTTGCTGCCTTCAACCCTCTTCATATCTTTCTCTCGTTCATTTCTCCTTCACTCCCCGTACACCAGTCATCACTTCACTGTCCTCCCTTCCTTTCCCAATGCTTCTTTCCTTCCTCACAATGATGCCAACCTTAGAACCACTGAGGGAGCCATTTCCTTTCCAATAACTTTCTCATTGGGGAAGACATATTAGGAGACACCAGAAATTGCAGGCGCTGGAATCATGAGCAAAACACAAAGTGCTGGAGGAATTCAGCGGGTCAGGCAGTGTCTGTGGAGAGAATGGACAGACGAGGTTTCTTCCGTCTGCAGAAGGGTCTCAACACGAAATGTTGCCTGTCCATTCACTCCACATGCTGCCTGACCCGCTGAGTTCCTTCAACAATTAGTTTTGAGGGAAGGCATAATTTGTCTCACCATAGTTTCCTCTGCTATATTTAAGATCATAAAGAGCAAGGACAAGGAATGTCTTCTAGAATCTTTCATCATTCAGAAAATAGTTACCATAGTTACCGAATAGTTACAATAGAATGGCTTCACCTTCACTTTATTTTACTCAACAATACTCCATTGTATCTTTTACATTTCCCTGCAATTCACGGCTTCATTGATCTATTCAGTCTCTGATTTGGTCTCATTCATATTTATTTGTTTCATTATGGTAACATATTATTATGATTAGTACATTCCCCTTCAGCTTTATTGGGTTTCTGAATACCTTGTCGATCCAGGGCTTTGCAAAATGATGGTTTATGGTGGGATATTCTCTCTGCCTGAGAAATTGGAAGGGCAAGCTAACATCCTGCTTCATCTGGACAAGGCAGCCGGCCATGGACATGACTCTCAGGAAGGTGTGCGAGGATAAGCAGACTTCCTTAGACCTGTGTCCCTTTACGGAGCCCCATCTACTGGAGGATTGCAGTACTGTGTTCAGTTTTGGTCACTGCTTTCAGAAGGATGTATTAAGCTGCAAAGAGTGCGGAGATTTATGAGGATGTTGCCAGGGCTTGAGCTATAGAGAGAGGCCGGGCAGGCTCGGACTTATTCCTTGGAGCGCAATAGGCTGAGGTGTATAAAAGCACGAGGGGAATAGATAGGTTGAATGCACAGGGGAAAGATTTAATAGGAGCCTGAGGGGAATCTTTTTCGCACAGAGGATGGTTGGTATATGGGACAAGCTGCCAGAGGAGGTATTTGAAGCAGGTATAATAACATTTATAAGGCATTTGTCAGGTACATGGATAGGAGAAAATTAGAGGGATATGGGCCAGGTGTGGGCAGGTGGGACGAGCTTAGTTGGTATGGATGAGTTGGGCTGAAGAGCCCGTTTCTATGTTGTGTGACTATGACTACACTGAAACGTTTCCATTACAGGGACTCGGATTTGAAGCATCGTTAGTCAAAAGAGATACAGCCTTGCACAATCTGGAACATAAAGAGGAAATTAAGCAGTAAGCCTGTTAATAATATACTTATCTCTCCGCTACCATCGGGCAGAAGGTACAGGAGCCTGAAATCTGTTACATCCAGGTTCAGCTTCCCCACAGCCATCGGGCTATTAAACTGGCCAACAAACAGACTCTGAACTGTAACAGCCTATTGCACTTTATCTGCTTATTTACTTACTTACGTACTGCCTATTATGACTCCTGGCATGTAGGGCAGCAACAAAGGTCCTCCACTCAGTCGTGTTGATCCCTTCAGTTGCTGTTTCCGTAACATATTTGTTTTACGAGACAGGGTTGTTAGCCCTGTGCTCAACCTCCAACCTGGAGGACCAGTGGATCGCTCTTCATCTCGCCTCTGCCCTTCGACCTGTCCAGCATGGGAGACCCTAACAGGAGACAAATCTCCCGCTGACATAACTCTAGGGGTCACTGAGACACACAAGCTCCCCAACCACGACAAGGTTGCAATCCAACGGGGAGTTTATCTGCTTATTTATGTGTATATTGAACTGAACTGTTCTGTATTTTTGTTTACAATATTCTGTTGTGCTGCAGCAAGCAAGAATTTCATTGTCCTATCTGGGACACATGACAATAAACTCGACTTGACTTAGGACATCTTGGTTTGGTGTGAATGATTATATTTTTGTTCTTGTGGCCGTTTCAGGTGGAGGAAGTCTTTCTTGTTCAGTCTTATCTTTGGCATCCCGGTCTTTGGCCTCATGGTGTACATGATAGTGATGGACAAACACAGCGGCTCCATGCCACCCGAACAGAACGTCCTCCCCGGTTTATCCATCCTGAACCTGGCTTTCTTTATTCTTTGTACTCCAGTTCAGGTGTGTGGGAATTGAAAATTTGACACAACATCTAGATGTAATAGAGTCATAAGACAGAGGAGCAGAATTAGGCCATTTTACCCATCATGTCTGGTCTGCCATTCTATCATGGCTGATCCATTTTTCCCTCTCATGGCCAATCATGTGGAAGTTGAATAACTTAAAATAAATTAGTGTAGGACAAGAATTCAGTTGTTCAAAATAAACTTTCTCCCCAGTACAATCACAAAAGATCTGCTTTCAACAATGTGAAATGTTTCAAATGCCAGCTGCATTACTCTGAGTTTCAGATGCAGGGGGTGGTTGTGCAGGCCAGGACATTGTGTTCTGGAGTACAGGAGGCCTCGATGTGATGTATAGACGTGTATAAAACCATGAAGGGACTAGATAGGGTGAATGAACAGAGTCTTTGTCCCTGGCTAGGGGAATCAAGTATCAGAGGACATAGGTTTGAGAGGGGGAAAGATTTAATAGGAACCTGAGGGGCAATTTTTTCACATGATGTATATGATTGTTCCATATACCCACATGGTGGGTATATGGAACAATGTGCCAGAGAGGCAGGTACTATAACAACATTTAAAGGACACTGGGACAGGCACAGGGATAGGAAAGGTAGTGGGATAGAGGCTAAACATGGGCAAATGGGACTAGCGGAGATGGGGCTCCTTGGTCAGTTTGGATGTTGGGTTGAAGGGCCTGTTTCCGTGCTGTATAACTATGATTTCTCCAAAGTAAAGGAAGGAAATCTTGGTGTTGATCCGCTTGACCTGACCTCTGGTTTTGTGTGGGACATTCTGTTCTGTTGTGTTCAGGTGCCATTGCTGAGACTGAGTGGCACAGTGCTTCAGTACCTGATAAACCACCAAACAAGGGATTATACTGAAGATATTAGATTAGAATGGAGATATTGGTCCTGGATACAGTCAAACATAGAACAGCACAGGAACAGGCTCATAATGTATGTGCCGCACATGATGCCAAGATAAACTAAAATCCTCTGCCTGTACATGATCCATATTCTTCCATATTATAAAACGTAAAGGAGAAATGAAAATACCTCTTCAGTTCTCATGATGTAGCGAAATAAGAAAGGGTCTATTTTTTCCCTCAAATACTGAATATCCTATTTTATTTTTGACCCACAGTTAGGACTATAATGCTCCTGTCCCACTTAGGAAACCTGAACGGAAACCTCTGGAGACTTTGCACCCAAGGTTTCCGTGCGGTTCCCAGAGGTTTTTGTCAGTCTCCCTACCTGCTTCCACTACCTGAAACTTCCGGCAACCACCTGCAACCTCCGGGAACCGCACGGAAACCTTGGGTGGGGCGCAAAGTCTCCAGAGGTTTCCGTTCAGGCATTAGGATATGCGCAAGCAGAGAGATATACAGATGAAGTTTGTAAATCATCATGTCTTGAAATGTTTGATTTAGTTGGTGATCACAATAATCTGTGCAGTAAATGAAAATCTTTCTCCCTGACTATGGGACTATGTTTTAATGAGGCTTCATTTTTATTTAAAGGGCCAATATCTTCACCATTATTTCTCAATCAAAAATGTATCAAATATACGATGTAATTCACTGATGATATTTTCATGATAAAATGTAAAGTTATTTCATTATATTTAATTTAAAAACTAAACTTTGCTCAAGAGTCTGGGTCATACCAAATTGTTAGTATGTTAGAGGTAGTGATGTCAATAATCTTGATTTGTGTTGGTTGGGGATTTCTGTGGAACTATTCAAACTAATGTTGGGCTATTCTAGGTAGACAAAAATGCTGGTGAAACTCAGCAGGTGAGGCAGCATCTATGGAGCGAAGGAATAGGTGACGTTTCGGGTCTACCTTCGATTTTTCCAGCATCTGCAGTTCTTTCTTAAACATTGGGCTATTCCAAGATTCCTCAGTGCCTTCAATAACCAGATATCACTTGGAGCTGCTTGATTTAAAACATCTAATTTACCCTGTGAGAAGACCTTTGCATATCAAGTAAAAAATGATACAGGAATATCTCAGCAATAATTGAAACTCTTAGAATAACATGTTGCAGAGAAATACATTCATTTAGTAATTTTGGGTCCTATATTCCATACATTTCTTTGGACTAATTAATATATTTTTAAAGATTTTTGGAGGATGGTACTTCTACGTTCAAGCCTACAAGTCTCTGAAGCACAAATCTGCCAATATGGATGTGCTGATCGTTCTGGCCACTACGGTGGCATATCTCTACTCCTGTATAATACTGATTGTGGCCATGGCAGAAAAGGCAGAACAAAGCCCAGTGACTTTCTTCGACACTCCACCAATGTTGTTTGTCTTCATTGCCTTGGGGAGATGGCTGGAGCATATAGCAAAGGTGATTATTCACTTGGATGCTTTATGGTGACATTATTATTAATACTTAATTGTTCGTTAATATGTAATATAAACTCGGCTTAATTCTCACTCCTCTTTTCTAATTGATTCTTTTAAATTCCTGGTTCTTCTTTCCTTTTTCTGAATCACACATTCTACGGATCATGCCTGGACTTCAGACTGTTCTTATTCCTGGCTATATGAATGCACCAACAGAGTGATGCACGAACATTTGTTTACACTTTTGGAAAACAATCACTATTACTGTTTGCTTGGACATATTGGTGCACTGGAGACCTTACATGGAGACAAAAGGTTTAGGACATGGAGAGGAATGACTGAAAGGAATATGGGACAAATGCAGGCAAATGGGACTAGTGTAGATATGGCATCTCGGTCGGCATGGATGAGTTAGGCTGAAGGGCCTGTTTCCATGGTGTCCGAGTGTACTCCTATTTCATGTATTACTAATATAAATCTTTGCTGCCTAGGTTTATAAACTTACTTGAGACAGGACTATAAAGTGATGACAATGGGAAGAAAAGAAAAGGAGAGTTGCCCTGAGACATTGGACAAATAGGTGTTCAAGGACGAGGAATTCAGAGAGCTCAGCAGGGAATCGGGAGGGGAGATGAGGATGAAATGGAAGGAAGGGAAGAGAACGGGGTGGGAGTTCTCTTATGAGTGACTTCTCCGATCTGTAACTGATTATTGTTTTCGCAGAGTAAGACTTCAGAAGCACTGGCAAAGTTGCTCTCACTGCAAGCTACGGAGGCCACGGTGGTTACACTGGGACCAGACAACTCCATACTGGGGTAAATTGCCACTTTCAATTCAACCTGTAGCTACGGCCTCTCGTCCATACTACAGTCCATTATGTAAGAGTATTTTAAAATCATTTTTTTCACTTTTACTCCTCTCTGGAAACACCTCTCCCCACATACAGAGGATGAACAATTTGGGGTCATAGAGTCATACAGAACAGAAGCAGGCCATTCGGCCCAACTTGCCAATGATGACCAAGATATCCCATCTACACTAGCACACCGTCCCATCTACACTAGCACTACCCCCCCCCCCCCCCTCCTCCCCCCTACGTTTGGCCCATATCACTCTATGTTATAGGGACGGGACCCTTCTTCCAAATGCTGGAGTCGGGGGGACTTGATCAGCCCGAAAAGTCTGACAATTCCCTCCACTGATGCTGCCTGGTCTGTTGAGTTCCTCCAGCATTTTGTGTTTTGCTCAAGGTTCCAGCGTCTGCAGTTTCTGGCGTGTCTGATTAAATCTGTACAATGGGTTATAATAGCCATTGCTTCTCATTCACAAAACCTTTAAATTTCGTGCTAGGGACGAGGAATGACAATATTTATATCATAAAGCAACCTCTGTTTACATGAACCTATCCTCTTTGATTTTGCCTTTTCTCAGTGAAGAGCAGGTAGGTGTGGATCTAGTTCAGAGAGGTGATATTATAAAGATCGTTCCTGGAGGCAAGTTTCCTGTTGATGGGAAAGTCGTGGAAGGTTGCTCTATGGCAGATGAGTCTCTGATTACAGGTATGTTGGGTGCATTGTACCGTGTGTTGCCAGCTCGTTATCTGTGATGCTCTTTGCTAAAATAAATCCAGGATTGTCGGTTCAATGTTGACTGTATGCGCAGTGGAAGCCTAAAGCAGACTCTCACCCCAATTAGTTGCATAACTCAGTCCCTCCTCCTAACGATGCATCAACAACAAACGTAAAGGGCCTGTCCCACTTGGGCGACATTTTTGGCGACAGCCTTAAAAGAGGTTGCCGCGGCCTGGTCGGGGCGTGCCGCGGCCTGGTCGGGGCGTGACGCGGCCTGGTCGGGGCGTGACGCGGCCTGGTCGGGGCGTGACGCGGCCTGGTCGGGGCGTGACGCGGCCTGGTCGGGGCGTGACGCGGCCTGGTCGGGGCGTGACGCGGCCTGGTCGGGGCGTGACGCGGCCTGGTCGGGGCGTGACGCGGCCTGGTCGGGGCGTGACGCGGCCTGGTCGGGGCGTGACGCGGCCTGGTCGGGGCGTGACGCGGCCTGGTCGGGGCGTGACTCGGCCTGGTCGGGGCGTGACGCGGCCTGGTCGGGGCGTGACGCGGCCTGGTCGGGGCGTGACGCGGCCTGGTCGGGGCGTGACGCGGCCTGGTCGGGGCGTGACGCGGCCTGGTCGGGGCGTGACGCGGCCTGGTCGGGGCGTGACGCGGCCTGGTCGGGGCGTGACGCGGCCTGGTCGGGGCGTGACGCGCCGTGGTCGGGGCGTGACGCGTCGTGGTCGGGGCGTGACGCGGCGTGGTGTGACACGGCGTGGTCGGGGTGTGACGCGGCGTGATGCGGAGCGACGCTTGTAGTGATGCGCGGTGTCTCCCTGCCCCCCTGGATTTTGGAATGTTCAAACTCTTCAGGCGACATCTGGGTGTCTTATCATGTCTTGCGCCCTGTCACACGCTGACATACGCTGTCTTGCGGGTGACGCTGACGTTAAATTAACAATTTATTTCTTAAAAAGTTATTGGTCCTTAGATTTATTGTAGATAAGTTCATTTCCACTGTGATGACTATACTTCAGTGTAACCTTCTTGTGTTGTGGAGGCGGGTGACGCGGAGTGTCGTAGCTCGGCGTGACGGTGACACGGAGTGGCTGCAACTTGGCGATTTTTAGGGCGACTATGGGTGTCAGTCGCTGACGTTCGCAGTCGCCGAAAAAAATCGCAAAGTGGGACAGGCTCTTAAGTCACCAGCTCTGGGATGCAGCAGGAATTTGATACCCAGAACAAGTTCAGGGCCATATCCTGCCCCCTATGGAACTTATTACCCACTAATCAAACAGAGTAAGGTTAGCCCACCCTCTGTGTACACGACGTTGGTGAGAACCTGCAGTTCAGGTCACCACACTGTAGGGAACATCTATTGCAACTGGAGAATTCTCAGATTCCTTTTAAATCTCTCCCCTCTCACCTTAAACCTGTGCCCTCTAGTTTTAGACTTTATAAACCTCAATGTGGTCATTCCTCGGCCTCCTACGGTCCCAGCCTCTCCTGACTTTACAACTAACTCAAACCCTGCAGTCATGGCCACATCCTTGTCAATTGGATTCATCACCTTGTCCAGCTGCATCAGGTGTTTCCTTCAGCATGGTGACCAGAACTACAGGTGTTCTGGGTGTGATCTCACCAACATCATGTACAGTTGCCACAATTCTTCTTTTCAGTGCCCTGTCTGATGAAGGCAAGTGTGACCCATGTCTACATCAATACCTTCCACCGTGTCAATAGGTGGTAGGGCAGATAGTGTTGAGGAAGCAGGGATTCTGCAGCAGGACTTGGACAGGTTAGAGTGGGCAAAAAGTGGCAGATGTATTAGTGTAGCCAAGTGAGCGGCCATGCAGTTTGGTGGAAGGGATAAAGGCATAGACTATTTTCTAAATGGGGAGAGGTATTCAGAAATCGGAGGTGTAAAGGGACTTGGGAGTGGTGCAGGATTCCCAAAAGGTTTATTTCCATGTTGAGCTGGTGATAAGGAAGACACTTGCAATGTTAGCATTTATTTTGTTGGTACTAGAATATAAAAGCAAGGATGTAGTGCTGAGGCTTTATAAAGTGCTGGTGAGGCCACATTTGGAATATTGTGAGCAGTTTTTGGCCTCAGCTGAGGAAGGATGTGCTGGCCTTGGAGAGGGTACAGAGGAGGGTTATGAGAATAATCTGGGGATGATTGAGTTAGAGTATGAGGACCGTTTGACAGCTCTGGGCCTGTACTAGCTGGAGTTTAGAAGGATGAGGGGGGACCTCATTGAAACCTACTGGATAAAGAACGGCCTGGATAGAGTGGATGCAGAAAGGATGCTTCCAGTAATGGGAGCGTCTGGAACCAGAGAACACAGCCTCAGAATAAAAGGACGTACCTTTGTAATGGAGATGAGGAGGAATTTCTTTAGGCGGAGGGTTGTGAATCTGGAATTCATTGCCCCAGATGACTGTGGAGGCCTAGTCATTGAGTATTTTTTTAAAGAGGAGATTGATAGGTTTTTGATTAGTAATGATGTCAAAGGTTACAGGAAAAAGGCAGAAAAATTGAGTTGAGAGGGAAAAGTATTCCAGAACCAGGGGCCACAGTTTGAGAATAAGGGGTAAGCCATTTAGAACGGAGACGAGGAAACACTTTTTCTTACAGAGAGTTGTGAGTCTGTGGAATTCTCTGCCTCAGAGGGCGGTGGAGGCAGGTTCTCTGGATGCTTTCAAGAGAGAGCTGGATAGGGCTCTTAAAGATAGCGGAGTCAGAGGATATGGGGTAAAGGCAGGAACGGGGTACTGATTTGGGATGATCAGCCATGATCACATTGAATGGCGGTGCTGGCTCGAAGGGCCAAATGGCCTACTCCTGCACCTATTGTCTATTGTATCGCAGCCATATTGCATTGCTGAGTAGACTCAATGGGCCGAATGGCCTAATTCTGCTCCTCTGCCTTATGGTCATAATTTTCAGGGAGCTGTATACTTGTACCCCTCAGTCTCTCTGTTCTGCAGCCGGGTCCCTGGAGTCTACAATCTTTATTCAGAACTAGGCACTGCGGCTTGAACTCTCATGGGCCTAGTTTAGAGCAACTGATAATTTATTGTACAAGTATTGTTTTGCATTGATGGACCCGTAAAGCTCCAGAATTCGAACAATGAAATTCTTACTTGCTGCAGCTTGACGGGATTATTAACACAACACAACACAATACATATACAATAAATGATCCGTTTTTCAGGATAACCTGTGCTACGCGAGTCTGAATTTGCATTGAATGTGACAGTTAAACACTCTTGACTCTTGGTACCTTGTGCTCACGGAATTGCTCCAACTTTTGAATGTTCTTGTTGTTTCTTGACAAGCAGATCAATGTAAAACTGACTTTTGTCCAGCCCAGTTTATGCTACTGTTTTCACTGGTTGACTTATGCCCCTGTCCCACTTAGGAAACCTGAACAGAAACCTCTGGAGACTTTGTGCTCCACCCAAGGTTTCCGTGCGGTTTCCGGAGGTCTTACCTTCCACTACCTGCAACCTCCGGCAACCACCTGCAACCTCCGGCAACCACCTGCAACCACCTGCAACCTCCGGCAACCACCTGCAACCTCCGGCAACCACCTTCAACTAGCATCGCAACCGGCTTCGACTAAAAAATGACCGATTTTTAAAACGGCAACCTATTTTTAGTCGCGGCTGGTTTTGAATTTTTTGAAATAATCGCCGGAACATAGAAGAAGCGGAAACCATTTTCGACCACTAGGGAGACTGACAAAAACCTCCGGGAACCGCACGGAAACCTTGGGGCGCAAAGTCTCCAGAGGTTTCCGTTCAGGTTTCTTAAGTGGGACAGGGGCATTACTCTAAAACTGAAATGTGTCGGTGTTGAACTCCCTGTGTGCAATTAATTTGCTGTCTGTTTCAGGAGAACCTATGCCAGTTGTGAAAAGACCAGGAAGTATAGTGATTGCTGGATCTATTAATGCACAAGGAACTCTGTTGATTAAAGCAACCCATGTTGGTTCAGACACGACATTATCACAGATTGTCAAACTAGTAGAAGAAGCACAGACATCAAAGGTAATTTTGCCACCGCTGCGTTATCCAATTAATGTTCAGTTGTATTTCTGTATTCATCAACAATGGTTACTGGAAACCCATTAACGTAGAACTCAGAACCGTACAGCACATGTACAGGCCTATTCACGTGTAGCAACACTCAGCAATTAAATAGACAATAGACAATAGCTGATTCGGCCCTTCGAGCCAGCACTGCCATTCAATGTGATCATGGCTGATCATCCCCAATCAGTACCCGTTCCTGCCTTCTCCCCATATCCCCTGAGTCCGCTATCTTTAAGAGCCCTATCTAGCTCTCTCTTGAAAAATAGAAGAGTAAAATATCACAGTCACAGTTCGGAAATATTTAGCGAGGTGTGGGCCTGGATAGGGGAATCGAGAACATAGGATCAAGGACAAGGATTTAAGGTGAGAGAGGAGAGATTTAGGGGGCATTTTTAACACGAATGATGGTGTGTTTATGGAATAAGCTGTCAGAGGAGGTCATTGAGGCAGGTACAATAACCATTGAAATGGCACTTGGACAGGTACATGGATCGGAATGGTTTAGAGGGACACGGGCCAAATGCGGGCAGGTGGAACTAGCTTAGAATGGGGAACTTGGTAGGTATGAACAAGTTGGGCTGAAGAGCCTGTTGCAGCACTGTATGATAGTGTGGCAACAGGCTCTTCAGCCCAACTTGGGCTGAACACGAACCTGAAATACAACCAGGAACAGGTGGAAATGGTCAGGATCGGCAACAGATTGGAAAGAGAAGTGGAGTAAATATACAGACCAGTGGTCAACGTGCAACATTAACTCTGCCTCATCTACTCTGTGTTCTCAACATTTGCTGATTCTATTTCATGCTATATTATTTTTATACAACTATAATATAATTCTAAAGCAAAGTGCCATCATTGGCTTCCATTGATACTGGCCATAACAATGTAATTTTTGCAAACTCATACAGCACGGAAATAGCCCCTTCGGCTTGACTCATCCATGCCAACCAAGAGGTTATCTAAATTAGAGGGAGCCTCTGGTAATAATTTTCACCTTCACAACTCTGAGGTTGATCTGCAAATCCTTCTCAATTTTCATTTCTAGTTAAGTGGTGAGACTTGCTAACTCCACCACTGATGCAGGCAGTGATTCCCAGGCACCCACCACTCTTTGGCAAAATGTCATCCAAGTCATTATGTTTGCTGGCTGTTAGCTTGTCAAAGTAGCAGGTCCCTCCACTCACCCAGTCATAACTGCACACCTCAGTTAAATTTCCTTGATAGAAACATAGAAACATAGAAAATAGGTGCAGGAGTAGACCATTCGGCCCTTCGAGCCTGCACCGCCATTCAATATGATAGTAAGATTAAACGAGAACTTACCAGTTTGAAGTTTGATCTTGATTTTATGAGGAGTTACGATGAGCGATTACGTGAAGAAGGGCCGTCCGTCTGAGTGCGCGTCAATCTTCAAAGCAACGGTGTTAAATCACAGATAAAAAGAAGACCTGAGAATAGTAAGATTGTGAAGAAACTAGAACTTCCATATGACCTTCATAGTATGAGGGTGGGAGCGGTGGGCACGTAATCGCTCATCGTAACTCCTCATAAAATCAGGATCAAACTTCAAACTGGTAAGTTCTCGTTTAATCTTACTATTTTACTTCGGAGTCACGTGAGTGACTACGTGAAGATTTCAAAGCTCTGTGATTTTACGCCGGTTACGAATCCAGGCGTCACACACTGAATGGATTGACCATGGATGCGTGTAATCATTAAAGCATTCAGACATTACGTAGTTAAGTAAAGAAACTGATGCTTTAAATGAAAGAAAAGTTTTTTAAAAAGTTACCCCTCCCAACCTTGGAGGGGAAACTGAGGGACAGATCTTAAAATGGTACGTGGAAACACCCCCAGTCCGGTTATGGGTTTGATATAAAACCGATGGACCGTTATTTCATTCGTCCATCCTGCAGCCACTAGGATGTCGTCAAGGGGCACGTCCATAGCTCTTGCTGCTGACGTAGATGCAGCCCTGGTGGAGTGAGATTTAACCATATAAATGTTTACTCCTGCTACCGCATTACCTCTTTTGACCATCTGGAGATGGTTTGAGTTGTCACCTTTTGGTGTGGTTTTTTTATGGCTGATGAGGACCGATTGTTCTGAGCCTCTGAGGTTCTCCGTAACTCTCAGATAGTGGTGTTAGTATGTTACCACCCACACAACCGTTGGTCCTCTGGATATGCCAAGAACTGGATCTCCATCCCTGGCATTCCTGGCCTGCTCTGTTTTATCAGGTCTTCTTCTTTTTCGAGTCTGCTGCAATCTCAGATGTCGTTCTGCCAATATCTGGCGCAGGTCACAGCTGGTCGGGTCGGTTCAGCCAGGTCCTGGGGGCTGCACTGGGGGGCGTCGTCACACTCCAGTAGGTGGGACATTGTCTGTACTGCTCCACAGCTGCATGTGTCTTCTGCCTGGTAGTTCCATGCTTTCATAAGTGCTTTGCACCTCCCCTGCTCCACTCGTAATCTGTTGAGGGTCTTCCAGGTTGGCCATGGGAGGTCGTGCCCGCTGGCGAGGCATTCAGTCGGAGTGATTCCTCTCTCCATCCAGTCGTGGGCTCGTGTGTTGAGCTGGTTCCATTCATCTTTCCAGATGTTGGTCCTTGCTGTTTCTTTGGTTGTCTGGAGAGGTGGGACTGTCTGCAAGAAACTGGCTCTGGATTTCAGTCGGGGTGGAGGTGCTGTGTGTCCGTGCAGGGGGTGCCTGGTATCGATCTCCTGTGCTCTCCGCTCGTCTTGGGCGACGATGGATCGTCTTATATGGGGGGGGGGGCAATACCAGCTAGGGCGTAGAGGCACGGGACTGGCGTTGTCTTTATGCATCCCATGATAATGCGGCAGGTGTCGTTGAGGGCTGTGTCAACCAGTTTGGTGTGGTGGGAGCGGCTCCAGCTTGAGCACGCGTATTCAGCTGTGGAGAAGCACAGGGCTAGGGCAGTTGCATGGATGGTTGGTGGATCAGCGCCCCACTTTGAGTTTACCAGTTTGCGCAGGATGTTGTTGCGAGTGTTGACCTTGGCTTTGGTGTTCTGAAGGTGGGTTTTGAAAGAGAGTGTCCTGTCGTGTGTGACTCCGAGGTACACGGGGTGGAAGTGGTTGGAGAGTTTGTGGCCATCAGGTTCCTGATTAGGAATGTTATGTTGTTCATATTGGTGGTCATGTAATCCAACCGTAGCTTTTGCAGTGTCTGGACTCTTTGTCAGCATACCACCTTCAGGGTTAGTTATAGGCGGTCCCCACTGTCAAAGTAGGGTTTGTACCACGCTCACATCCCATGTGTCAGTGTACCTTGGCCTTGGAGGTCTTAAATTGTAAATTCCCTTCATGAATTTTGTTGTAAAGGGGTGCGTTCCTATCGAACTGTGCCCTGCTTCCAGCATCAGATTGGAGGAGAGTGCGCCTCATGCACTATAGATGCACTATAACTTAGTTTATAGTTATAGTACAGTTGATAGGAACTCCAAGACATCCGTTATCCGAACTGTGTTGTATTTGTTCGGACAGTCCTATGCCTTGAAATGGCCTCCTCAGAATCTGCAGACCAACTAGTTACACGTTCATGTAGTGGATGATTGCTCCCAGTAACTGGGTTCACTAGGAGGTCCCTGCTCTTGGGTACAGCCATTACTGGCTGGACTATAATTCCCAAAATTTTTGGGGACCAGGCTTGAGTAGGCCAATCTGGCACTACCAATATGCCTGTGGCTTAGTCTTGCTTGATTTTTGTCAAGCATCGGTTTGTGAGACAAATTGGCGGAAAGCATACATTAACATTCCTCCCCAATTGAGGGAGAAAGCATCCACTGCCTTGCTCCTGGATCCAGCTCGCAGGACACATATCTGGGTAACTAATGGTTAGTCTAGATGCAAACGGATCAACATCTGGTATGCCAAATCGTGTAGTTATTTTGTTAAATACTGTCTGATTCAACATCCATTCTGTGTTGTTATTAAACATTCGTGATCCAGCATCTGTCACCGTGTTATATCTACCTCGTAGATTTCCCAAATATTCCTCTCGATACACCAGTGCCAAATGAGGTTCGACAATCTGTCGTAAAATACAGATTTTACACCACCCTTGTTAATGGATATATGCCACCGCAGTGGTGTTATCAATCTGAATTTGAACAAGCACCGATTGCATATCGCTACAGAGAACCTTGAGTCCATATTGTGCCCCCAACAATTCTGGGTAATTGATTCCATGTGTTGGGGAATTACAGACTCCTGTCATTCCATCTGCCCCCACAGCTTTAGACTGTGTTGGTGTCTCCCCATCCTTAGCCGCTTGCATAGGTCTGAAGAACCCTCGATGGCTTTCGAGCAATATTTCCCTGAGCTGTCTCCCATTCGTTATCCACCATAGTTATTCAACAATGGCCTCTGCTGGCAATCCATAGTTTGCCAATTCGGCCTGCATGTAATCTGAGTGTTCGTTCCTTTGCTTGCTGTAAGTTCTGGTAATGCAAAGGCCCGTACTGCTGGGAATGCAGCTACTATTTGCCAATTACACTCGCTGTTTGCCTGATAGATGGCTAGAATTTGACTATCAGGTCATTGCAGGCTTAATTAATATTGTCGTTTGCCCCTAGGCAAAGTCACCAACATATTTACTGTTTTTGATAGTAAATTCTAGGTAATCAATTACCCTTGTAGGTGTCAATTTTGATTTAACTGGATGGATGAGGTAACCAATTCTTTCAAACAGGGTTTTGGTTTGCTTGACTGATGCTTCTGCCAATTCTTGGTGACTCCAAAATGAAAATGTCCTCCAAATATGCCATTACTATGTGGTTTTGAGACCTTTGTAGTCCCAGAATTGGTTTCCGTAGTTTAGTCAATAGTCTAGGTGCTGATGTCAACCCATTTGGCAGAGCTATGCCATCCAGTTAAACTTCAAATATCTCCTGTTCTTAATGAATAGACACCGAATAGTATGCCTCTTTGAGGTCGATGCATGCCATGTGACCATTTTATAGGAAGCTCCTATAAAACAGTAGTTAGACCGTAACAAAAAATTGCTGTTTCTAAAAGTCTGTACTGCACAAATGAGTTAAACCTGGATGAAGTGACATCCTCCATCTGTCAACTGTCCTGGAAGGCAATCCTGCCCAAAATACTGGGCCTGCCTTGAAGACAATTCCGGTCCGAGTTCCAAGTCTGCTTGGAACCTATGTATGTTGTGCAGTAAAAAATAATCACATGTTGTTATCTGTTTTTTTAAACCAGATCTGAAATGCATGTTATTGTCATTTTGAACAAAAACACAATATGTAACTGGTCCACAATCCCTTGTTTTAGTAAACCCAGACCCACCTACCTCCATGGCTACCGGTGGTCTTGTGGTAAGCCCAAAGGCCCCTGACGCGGGTTCCTTTTCTCTCCTTGATTGGGAGTTGGACTGGTAGGAAGTGTGGATTCCATGTTTCTCCTGACCTCTGCTTGGGTCTAGGTCTGAAAACCTTATCATACTGAGCCTGCCTTGTCGGACAATTCTGGCCATAATTCTGAGTCTGCCTTGAAAGACAACTGATCATATTTCCATGCCCAGCTTTCAAGCTACCACCGGCTTCAGTGAACTGCTTACCCCCTATGGAGGTGTGGGGTGTGTTGTCGCCTACTGATGAAGTTTGCTTGTCGTTGGTACCTTGATTGGTCCGACAGCTTTTGCTTCCTTCTTCTGGTCTTACCTGAAGAGAGGATTCGGCGGCTGGTTTCTCCAAAGTCACCCTGATAGCGCTGTTCCCTTGCCGGCATTTGTGCGGATATTCTGCCAACTGCTGTCTCTTGAGGCCATATGCATGTGCTTCAGTATGTTCATACTTTAATTCGAGATCAGTTACCTACTGATCTCGAAACCAAATTTTGTTTGAACGTTATGTGAGGTTCAAATGACAAATGAATGGTATTGTATAGTATTGTAATTCGAGATCAGTTACCTACTGATCACTCACACTCCCCTCCATTGAGAGTGAGATTTGTAGGTAGCCCTGAAAACAGGTGCTGCCGCAGGCCCCTGAGGATACTTGCGCTGACATGGCCCCTCCAGCGGGCCTAAATGAGATTCTTGCTTTGGGTCAGACTGAAACTGACCGTGAATGCTCCTCTCCTCAGAGCAGGAGACATTTTCTAGATCTCTATCCAGGGAAGCACCCAGTTGAACCTGGATGATTGCAGAAGTATTTCTTTTCTTTTGTGCTTATTATTTATTTTATGTAAAGCTCTTTGGTGCAAGTTAACTTAAACAGTGCTATATATAGCAATGTTACAAAATTTTGAGATTTTAAAAATCAAGTCTGTAATTTATCCCATCAGATAAAGCATAAAAATAAGTTTAATTTGACACCTAATTCACTTTCATATCTCAAGTATTTAAAAAGTTATGGCCATTTTCATACTGGGAAATGAGCATCTTGTTCCCTATTGATTTTCTATGGACATAACAAAAAAGCTGTGATCGTGAACAGTCAAAAGCCCATAACTTTCTTAAAAATTAAGAGAACTGAATGAAATTTTCAGTTATCATAGATTGAAGCATTCTGAAACAAATATAAAATAATCTTACTTGGATGACCTGAAATTAAAGCATATAATTAGTTAGTTACCTAATTGTAGCTAATTTCAGACTTCAATTACTAGATCTAAACATCTATCCATTTCTTAATAAATGATTAACATTTTTAAATAGCCTAAATGTCCAAATAATATTCACAAATAATTCACAATAAAACATGATTTTTAAATCTCATTTACATTAATTTATAGGCCAAATGGAAGGAATTTAGTGTTTAATTGCTGTAAATAAATGTCCATTTAAATCAGCTTTCCAGTGGGTCCCTGTGGAACGCGCTGGTTTAGAACGTTCACATTGCGGTAGATTTGTGCCCCCAAATGCCCAGAAAAATACTGCGGGATATAATGGGCCCAAAATGAGCTACTCGCAATATTAAATTTTGTATAAAGGGATCTTTAGAAGCCCTTTTTAATGTAAAAATATACAACCTACCTTCTGTGGTTTGCTTTATGAGACCCTGCGGTTGCTGGCGGTCGTGGGTTTAGAGATTGATTTTTAAACTACTATAACTATTATTCAAGGGCTTTAAACCTAATAATAGCTTTTGCGACGGGGTCTTCCAGCGATTTTTCGTTAATAATTAACTAGGCTGAACATTTTCGATTGGAACAGCTTAGAGAAAATCGCGTTTTAAACCCGCCCCCTCTAAACGGCGCCAAAATCGCGCACACCCGCAGCGGCAGATTTTCAGCCACGCTTCAGGTAGGCTTTGCAACATACCTACTATATAAGTAAAAGTTACTTACTTACTTCCTTTCTTCTGCTTGTCCCTGGGAAGGTTTCCCCCCCCTGCTTTTGTACTCTGATTCAGAGTGGTTTCTTCCATATGTACTTCCCCCTCCAATGGGGAATACATTAGGTTGCCCCATTATGCGAGGCTCCCGGTACTGCCTGCTGCTGTAGGCCCAGGCTGACACAGCTCTCTCCTTAGAGCAGGTCATTGTTGGAGCAACTTCTCCAAAATGTTGCTCCTATGTGGGAGAGCCGTCCTCAGACGCTCTCCGTTGAGGGAGGGTATCCCTTTCCCTCCCCAGACTCTTCTGAGTCAACGGGTTGTTTGACTTGCGGGTGGATTTTCCCGTACTGCAGGACCACCAACGGAGCTCTCCTCCTGCAGCAAGTAACAAAGTGGTGTTACATTAGCTACCCTCCAATCCTCAGGAACTACTCCAGAATCTAAAGAGTTTTGAAAAATTATCACTAATGCATCCACTATTTCTGGGGCTACTTCCTTAAGTACTCTGGGATGCAGCCTATCTGGCCCTGGGGATTTATCGGCCTTTAATCCATTCAATTTACCTAAAACCACTTCCCGGCTAACCTGGATTTCACTCAGTTCCTCCATCTCATTTGACCCCCGGTCCCCTGCTATTTCCGGCAGATTATTTATGTCTTCCTTAGTGAAGACAGTACCAAAGTAGTTATTCAATTGGTCTGCCATGTCCTTGTTGCCCATGATCAATTCACCCGTTTCTGACTGCAAGGGACCTACATTTGTTTTAACTAATCTTTTTCTCTTCACATATCTATAAAAGCTTTTGCAGTCAGTTTTTATGTTCCCTGCCAGTTTTCTTTCATAATCTATTTTCCCTTTCCTAATTAAGCCCTTTGTCCTTCTCTGCTGGTCTCTGAATTTCTCCCAGTCCTCTGGTAGGCTGCTTTTTCTGGCTAATTTGTACGCTTCATCTTTTGTTTTGATACTATCCCTGATTTCCCTTGTTATCCACGGATGCACTACCTTCCCTGATTTATTTTTTTGCCAAACTGGGATGAACAATTGTTGTAGTTCATCCATGCAGTCTTTAAATGCCTTCCATTGCATATCCACCGTCAACCCATTAAGAATCAATCGCCAGTCTATCTTGGCCAATTCACGTCTCATACCCTCAAAGTTACCTTTCTTTAAGTTCAGGACCCTTGTTTCTGAATTAACGATGTCACTCTCGAAGAACTCAACCATATTATGGTCACTCTTGCCCAAGGGGCCACGCACAACAAGACTGCTAACTAACCCTTCCTCATTACTCAATACCCAGTCTAGAATAGCCTGCTCTCTCGTTGGTTCCTCTACATGTTGGTTTAGAAAACTATCCCGCATACATTCTAAGAAATCCTCTTCCTCAGCACCCTTGCCAATTTGATTCACCCAATCTATATGTAGATTGAAGTCACCCATTATAACTGTTTTACCTTTGTTGCACGCATTTCTAATTTCCTGTTTGATGCCATCCCCAACTCCACTACTACTGTTAGGTGGCCTGTACACAACTCCCACTAGCGTTTTCTGCCCCTTAGTGTTTCGCAGCTCTACCCATATCGATTCCACATCCTCAAAGCTAATGTCCTTCCTTTCTATTGCGTTAATCTGCTCTCTAACCAGCAACACTACCCCACCTCCTTTCCCTTTCTGTCTATCCCTCCTGAATATTGAATATCCCTGGATGTTCAGCTCCCAGCCTTGGTCACCCTGGAGCCATGTCTCCGTGATCCCAACTATATCATAGTCATTAATAGCTATCTGCACATTCAACTCATCCACCTTATTACGAATGCTCCTTGCATTGAGACACAAAGCCTTAAGGCTTGTTTTTACAACACTCTTACCCCTTATACTATTATGCTGAAAAGTGGCCCTTTTTGATTTTTGCCCTGGATTTGCCGGCCTGCCACTTTTACTTTTCACCTTGCTACCTATTGCTACCCTCATTTTACACCCCTCTGTCTCTACGCTCACACATTTAAGAAACCCTTTCCCTTTAACTCCATCCTCCACTATCCCATTCGACACCCCATCCCCCTTATTCAGTTTAAAACCACCTGCGTAGCAGTGGCAAACCTGCCTGCCAGAATGCTGGTCCCACACCTGTTAAGATGCAATCCGTCCCTTTTGTACAGTTCCCCCTTACCCCAAAACAGATCCCAGTGATCTAAGAATCTAAATCCCTGCCCCGTGCACCAGTTCCTCAGCCACACGTTCAGGTCCCGTATCTCCCTGTTCCTGCTCTCGCCAGCACGAGGAACTGGAAGCAAACCGGAGATAACAACCCTGGAGGTCCTGCTTTTCAGCATTTTTCCGAGCTCTCTAAAGTCACGCTGCAGAATATTCATCCCCTTCTTTCCGACATCGTTTGTGCCGACATGCACTACCACTTCCGGACGTTCACCTTCGCCCTTGAGGATTTTCTGCACTCTGTCCGTGACATCCTGGATCCTGGCACCAGGAAGGCAGCACACCATCCTCGCATCCCGTCTGTTGCCGCAGAAACCCCTGTCCGTACCTCTCACAATGGAGTCTCCCACTACAATGGCGTTGCCTGTCTTAGGCCTTTTTGGTTTTGGCTCAACAGCCCTATTCGCATCGCAAGCCAGTCCGCCGCTCAGTGTAAACACGTCTTCTGTCCCGACAGCTTCTAAGTGGGTGAACCTGTTCACAAGAGGTACAACACCCGGGGACGTTGGCATTCCATGCTTCCCTCCCTTTCTCACTGTCTCCCACCTTCTCTCTTCCAGTACCTTAGGTGTAACAATCTTACTGTAGGACTTGTCAAGGAATTACTCAGTTTCTCGGACGAACCGGAGGTCATCCACTTGCTTCTCCAGTTCCCCAACACGGTCCTTCAGGAGCTCTACCTGGATGCACTTCTCGCATTTGTAGCAGCCAGAGGCACCAGCGGTGTCCTTGACCTCCCACATACTGCAAGCATCACACTGAATCAGCTTGCCTGACTTCTCCTTCTTTCGTCTCTCCCTCTCAAGCGTATTGCGTGGTCTCCTAAGACTATCGAGCCAAAGACTCACACGGCCACTCACTCACTGCCGCTCCCTAAGAGCAGTCTTGCTTAAATTGACTGATAAATTGCCTCATTTACCAATTTACAAACCAAATTCCTCAGTTTTCAACTGTTTCCCGGCACTAACTCACTTCTCTCCTCCCACTCGGGCTAGAGCCAATCAGTCTTATCTCTTGCAAAACTCCTCCTGCTGTTGCTCCCAAATCTACAGCAGTTCTGAGTAAAGTCTGCCTGTGCTTGGCTTCTACTTTGCTTGATGCAAGTAGAATAACCACAATATGTACAATACAGTATAGTAGCAGGCTGAAGGTCTGAGCAGTGGAGTTCTGCCAGGATCTGTGCTGTGAGCTCTGCTGTTTGTGATATATATAAATGACTTGGACATAATGTAGATGGGCTGGTTAGTAAAGGGCCTGTCCCACTTTCACGACCTAATTCACGACCTCTGCCGAGTTTGCCCTTGACATACTCGCAGCATAGCCGTAGTTGGTCGGAGGAGGTTGTAGGAGGTCATAGATTGGTCGTAGCAGGCCGTGATGCTAGTCGTAGGTACTCGTGGCATCAAGTAGATCGGGGCGTTTTTCTAGCCTGATGAAAAATGTCCACGGGTAAAAAGGGTTGTGAATTAGGTCGTGAAAGTGGGACAGGCCCTTTTAAGTTTGCAGATGACACCATGATTGCTGGGGTCATGGACAGTGAGGATGGATGTCAAAATGTATCGCGGAATGTAGAACAGCTACAGAAATGGCAGATGGTGTTGAATCTTAGCAAGTGTAAGGTGTTAAACTTTGAGAAATCGAATTTAAGGGGAAACCGTACAATTAATGACAAGACCCTTAACAGCATTGATGAACAGGCAGTGAGTTCCGGGCACGTACCATCCTATGGTTATATTTAATAGCATATTAACTTCTCTGTTAAAGGAAGCCGGTCCCTCCACTCACCCATCATAGCTGCGCACCTCCTTTAAACCCACCCTTGACAACAGTGTAATTGGTACAGTGCAGATCCATGTTCAGGGTTCTGGAGCTGCTGGGCTGGCAGCTGTTCTTGTCCAGTCGATGTTATTTTTATTAATACCCCAGCACACTTTTAATTCTCCTGTTTGTTAGTGCACAATTTTATAATAAATATTGCAGTGAACCAGAGCGTGGGAACCAGGGTGGCTGGGAGTAGTTTAATAGCCACTGCTGGTACTTGCCCATGGAAGCATCATAGAGGTTACTGTCACACTGTGCTCCGCAGCCAGACCCGGCTGTGATGTTTGATGCTGAGACTGGAACCCATAGCGTCGCAAACCAGGCTGTCTTCGCTGATTGCTCCGGTACAGCTGTTGTCATGTAGACTTGGAGAGTTTTCCCTGGAACGTCAGAGGTTGCGAGGAGACCTGATGGACGTATGTTAAATTATCAGTCATAGATGGTTTAGACAGTCAGAACCTTTCTTCCCAGGATGGAAATCTCAAAGACCAGAAGGCATAGGTTTAAGGCGAGAAGGGCAATGTTTAAAGGAGATGTGTGGGTTTTTTTTATAGCGAGGGTGGTGGGGGCCTGGAATATGCAGCTAATGGTGGTGGTGGAGACAGATACGATAGTGGCATTTAAGGGACATTTGGACAGGTACATGGGAATGGAGGGATATGGATTATGTGCAGGTAGATAAGAGTTAGTATTTACATCATGCTTGGCGGAGACATTATGGGCCGAAGGGCCTGTTCCTGTGCTGTACTGTTCTGTGTTGGACGGAACTGCAGTTAATCACAGAGGGGGAGCAGCGAGAGAGGATGCTGCAGAAGTACCAGCTTCAAAGACGTCTCGTTGAGTCTCACAGTCTGTAACTCATTTTCAGTTCAGTTTCCTTTATCATTGTTACTTTTTTTGCATGTCTTTCATTCATTTGTTCTATATCACCATCTATTTCTCTGGTTTCCCTTTCCCTTGACTCTCAGTATGAAGAAGGGTCTCAACCCGAAACGTCACCTCCAGCTTTTTGTGTCTGTACTTTTCTATGTTCTAAGTAACTAATTATGAGAGTCGGAAGTGGTGTTTGTTTTTATTGTGTACCATAGAGTCATAGAGAGTCTTAGAGTGATATAGCGTGGAAACAGGCCCTTCAGCCCAGCATGTCCCAGCTACGCACTGTTCCCACCTGCCTGCATTTGGCCCATATCCCTCCAAACCTGTCCTATCCACGTACCTGTCTAACTGTTTCGTTGTCCCAGCCTCAACTACCTCCTCTGGCAGGTTGTTCCATACGCCCACCACCCTTTGTGTGAAAATGTTACCACTCAGATTCCTATAAAATCTTTTTCCCTTCACCTTAAACCTATGTCCTCTGGTCCTAGATTCACCTACTCTGGGCAAGAGACCCTGTGCATCTAACCAATCTATTCCTCTCATGATTTTATACACCTCTATAAGATCACCCCTCATCCTCCTGCGGTCCATGGAATAGAGTCCCAGCCAACTCAACCTATAGCTCAGACCCTCTAGTCCTGGCAATATCCTCGTAAATCTTTTCTATACCATTTCTTGCTTGACAACGTCTTTCCTATAACATGGTGCCCAGAACTGAACACAATATTCTAAATGTGACCTCACCAACGTCTTATACAACTGCAGCAATCTACGTAACGACTTTGTACAATCTACTTAATTATTCTGAATTAAGTAATTTAGCCTGAGATAGCATCTGCAATGCTGACATTTCTATCAGTGAAAAATCCTGCAGTTATGTTGTTCAAAGTATTTAAATCCAAAATTATTACAATGAAATCACAATTGTCTGTTGATATTGAAACCTGAATACACCATATGTACGTGATTCATGCCAGTTTTAAGTGTTGAATCTTCATTCATTCTAATGTACAACTCAAGTTACATAGCTGAGGGGGAATCAGAATACGTGACAAATCTTGCATAACATTTGTTCCTGTCTGTGTGAGTCATTTAAAACTAACTATTGTTTAAAATGATGCACGGGGATGCTATTATTTAGAGTAAGGATTTTGTTGAAGATAATTCTGGAAGAGATGAGCAGTTTAAACAACTGTATTTGGGACTCAAAATTCCTTTGATGTTTCAGTATTGCGATAATTAGAGCCATAGATCACAGAAACAGGCCCTTCAGCCCATCCTGTCCATGCTGACCAAGTTGGCATACTAGGCTAGTCCCATTTGCCTGCATTTGGCCCACAGCCTTCTAATTATTAAAGCCTTTGTTTCGTTTGGCACAAATGACAAAAGTGGCAGAGAATGGAGAAAATGCAGCCCCATGATTGTTGTGGATGTATGCAGTGATATATTTTTGACCTGAAAATATAATTTCATTTATATTTCTTTATGACTTTTACAGGCTCCGATTCAGCAACTCGCAGATAAATTGAGTGGATATTTTGTCCCTTTGATTGTTGTCATTTCTGTGCTTACGCTCATTACCTGGATTGTCATTGGGTATGTTGACTTCAACATCATGAAGAAACACCTATCGGTATGTACCTGCGGTACCTGTCACTGTGTGTCCAGCCCTGAGGCTTTCTGCCATTTGTTTTAATGCCAGGGTGAAGCAGATGTCACCTTCCTGTAAAACTTTCAATCAGTGCATTCTTCACCGGGACTCCTAGTTAATCCAAGAACATGGAACCCAGTAGAGAAGCTAGCTTCAAGCGCATTTGGGGAATGGAATCATTTATTTTTAACTTTCCTGAAGCTGCAACATTTTTACACAAAGGGTGGTGGGTACATGGACTGAACTGTCAGAGGAGGTAGTTGAGGGAGGTACAATAATCAGAATCAGAATCAGATTTTATTCCCTAAGTACGTTTTGCAACATACGAGGAATTTCACAGGCCAGGTCAGTCAAAAGCAACAGACTCAAAAACACATTTTAACATGAACATCCACCACAGTGACTCCTACGCATTCCTCACTGTAATGGAAGGCGAAATAAAATTCAAGGCCTTCCATAATAACATTTGGACAGGGACATGGATAGGAACAGTTTAGAGGGATATGGGCTAAATGTGAGCAGGTGGGACTAGTTTGGATGTGGCATCTTGGTCAACATGGGTAAGTGGGCCGAAGTTCCGTGATGTATGACACTACCACTCACTTATCTGAATTAAACTGTATTTGCCATTCCTCGAACAATTGCCTAGTTAATCAAACTTCCTCTGTAATTTTTGATAAACATCTTCACTCGTAATAATACCACCTAGTATCATCTGCAAACTTACTAATCATGCCTTGTTCATTCTCACCCAAATCGTTGACATAGATGACAATGGTAATGTGCCCCTGCACTGATCCCTGAGGCAAACCAATGGAGGCAAAACAGGCCTCCAGTCCAAAAAACAAATTTCCACCAGCACCCTCTGCTTCCCACCATGAATCCAATTCTGTATCTTGTTAGCCATCTCTTCCTGGATCCTGTGCGATTTATTCTTCCAGAGCAGCCTACCATCTGGAAGCATCAAATGACTCGCTTATGTCCACAGAGAGACTGTCTACGGCTTTGTCCTCATCAACCTTCATAAGTTCATACATTCTCGGAGTAGAATTAGGCCACCCGGGCCATCAAGTCTACTCGGCCATTCTATAGTGACTGATCTATCTTTCCCTCTCAACCCCTTTTCTCGTGTCTTAGCCCCATAACCCCTGACATCCTTACTAATCAAGAATCTGTCAATCTTCGCATTAAAAATATCCATTGACTTGGCCTCCACTGCCGTTTGTGACAATTATTTCCGAAGATTCACCATCCTCTGACTAAAGAAATTCCTCCTTTCTAAAGATACATCATTTTATTCCCATTAGTGGAAACCTCTCCACATTCACTCTATCCAGGCCTTTCACCATTCGGTAAGTTTCAATGATGTCACCCTTTATCCTTCTAAACTCTAGCGAGTGCAGGACCAATGCCTTCAAATGCTCATCATATGTTAAACCAATTATCCCGGGATCATTCTCTTACACCTCCTCTGGACCCTCTCCAACGCCAACATGTCTTTCCTCAGATATGGGGTCCAAAACTCCACCAAACAAAATGTGGTCTGACCAATGCCTTATAAAGCCTCAGCATTACATCCTTGTGTTTATATTCTGGCCCTCTAGAAATAAATGCTATCCTCCTTGGGTACCACTTCAAAATCAGATTCATGAGACACAAACTCCAACGTACAAAAGAAATGCTCACTATCCTGAATCAACCCATCTATCTAAATGCATCTGTAACTCATCCTTTAGAATCCTCTCCTGTAACCTGCCAACTACAAATGTTGGGGCCTTTGGTCTATAGGTCCCAAGCTTTTCCTTGCAGCCCCTATTAAATACAGGCATAACATTAGCCATCCTCCTGTCATCCAGCACCTCACCTGTATCTAACAATAATTTGTATATTTCAGTCAGGACTCCTGCACTTTCTTCTCCAGCTTCCCACAGTGTCCTTAGATACATGTGATCAGGTCCGGGAGGTAAATATTTACCGACCTTCCAGGGGACGCGGAGCGTTTTTGAAAGTGTGGGGGGGGGGGGGGGGGGAGCTGAGCAAGCACTGATCACTGGCCTTGGGGGTTCCCGGCAAGGGAGTGGAGGGGCCGAGTGGGGGGGAGGGTGTGGGAGGGGGGTAGGGACTTTTTGAAATTTGATGTATTAAAATCATTTTTTAGTGCATTGTAGAAGTATGATTTCAATGTTTTTTATTTGAAGTATTTTTAGGATAATGTAGGGCCTGCATGATAGGAGTAGGTGATTATTAATTTTGTTATTGCTCGATCTCCAAAAACTGGGGGATAATAATACAGGTCATCCCCCACCTCAAAAAGTGGGGGGATATATGCCCCATCTCCCCTCCCCCACCCGGATCGACACTAGTGCCTTCTATGGTACAGAAAATTTGACAAAAAAACTTTCAAATGTGTTATAATTTCAAGTGCTATTTTTTTTAAATGTTTGTAGTTGGAGAAAGGGACAAGAAATAATCATAACATTTCCTGATTTTGCAAAGTCATACAAATTATGTTTTGCTCGGGGAAAAAAGCAGAGCCTTTTGAAAGTATGCGTTCTCCTTTGACGTTTATTTCATTTTGATTTGAATTTAGAATCATCAAACCATGACATTAATAAAGGGGGCATATGTTTGTGGAAACGTTACTTTTTTTAAAGTAAGACTATGGAGAAATCTAAAATGCATTAGAAATATACAGTTCAATGCACTTCTTGCCCAAAGTAGGTGAATCGAGGACCAAAGGACACATTTAAAGTGAAGGGAAAAAGATTTCATAGGAATCTGAGGGGTAATATTTTCCACACAAAGGGTGGTGGGTGTATGGAACAAGCTGCCAGAGGAGGTAGTTGAGGCAGGGACTATCCCAACATTTAAGAAACAATTAGACTGATACATGGATAGGACAGGTTTGGAGGGATATGGACCAAAAGCAGGTAGCTGGGACATGTTGGCTGATATGGGCAAGTTGGGCCGAAGAGCCTGTTTTCACACTGTATCATTCTATGACTACATTATGCCTCCACCATGCATGAATGCTTCAAAATCAAGTGGTCGAGTTTTATTGCCATATACTCGCATAGAAACATAGAAAATAGGTGCAGGAACAGGCCATTCGGCCCTTTGAGCCAGTACTGCCATTCAATATGATCATGGCTGTTCATCTAAAATCAGTGCCCCTTTCCTGTTTTTTCCCCATATCCCTAGATTTCGCTAGCTCCAAGAGCTAAATATAACTCTAAGTTGAAAATATCCAGTGAATTGGCCTCCACTGCCTTCTGTGGCAGAGAATTCCACAGATTCACAACTCTCTGGGTGAAGAAAGTTTGTCCTCATCTCAGTCCTAAATGGCCTACCCCTTATTCTTAAACTGTGACCCCTGATTCTGGACTCAGGAATTTTTTCTTGCAGTTACCATAAATGAAAAAAGAGCAGGCACGCAGGATGCTTTCTCCAACCACCACCATTTGAAGGCCACTACCTTCCACTGCTTCTACCCAGTGCTTGGTACCTACTTCCAGCAGCCACTGGTTGTCCTCCAAGATACACCGAGCCGCAGCCTGGTCCATGCTGGTCACCTGGGCGAATTCAGCACAGAGACTCTCACGGCAGCGGCGCAACGCTTCCGACGCCTCCGACGGCCCGGGACTCTTGCACTGAGGCTGCTCCATGGCTGGAGCTGCAGCGAGCGACTCGCCAGCCCCGCAAACACTCGCCAGCCCTGGCTCCCCTTCCGCATCTGCCGCTGCTTCTGCTTCCATCCCTCCATCCGCCCCAGCTCTCCAACACCCATGACCAGGTTGCTCAGAGCACAACAGCACCTCGTCCAACGCTGGAGACATTGAAACATGTCTAGCCAAAAAAGTGGGGGAGCTGCAGCCCCCCCGATTCCGCGGCCCATGTCTTCATATGCCATATGACATCCAGCGCCTCCTTGAACGTAATATGGACAGTCCTCAAGACATCTTCACTCCAGCATTTTGTGTCTATCTTCATTAACTGCCCCAAGTTTTCCAGTCTTCATGTCTTTCTCTATGTAAAAGCAGAGGAAAAATACTAATTGAGGACCCTGCCCATCTCCTGCGGCTTCACATAGAGATGACCACTGTTTTTCTGAGGGGCCCTATTCTCTCTCTGGTTACCCATCCTCCCCTGGACTCTCAAGGGAAAAAAAGGAGAACTGCTGGAGGAACTCAGAGGATAATCTCCGGAGAGAAATGGGCAGTCCATGTTTCAGGAAGAGACCATTCTTCAGATAGAAAGAGGAGGGGAAGTAGTCAGTACTGGGAAAAAGTGGGCGTGAGAGAGTTATGTAATAGATATCAGGAGCCAGAAAGGAAGAAAGTTGGAGAAGTCATTGTTCATGCCATTGGGTTGTAGACTACTCAAGCAGAAAATGAAGTGATGTTTCTCTGGTTTGCTTTGGCCTCACCCAGTGGAGGAGGTTGAGGACAGACAGGACAGTTTGGGAATGGGAAGGAGAATTAATATAGCTGGAAAACAGGATATCCAGATAGTGATAGGGAACAGAGCACATGCTGAGCAAGGTGGTCATCTCGTCTGATCTTGGTCTCACTACTGTCAAAGCCACATCGAGAGCACCAAATACAAAGACAAGGTTGGATGAGGAGCAGGTAAATCTCCATGTCACTTGGAAGGCTCCTGAGATACCTGGATCATATTAAATCCCACCACCATCCACATCTTTCTTTTTCCACCCTTTTCTTCCCTCTACGGAGACCAGTCTCATTGTGACTCACTCATTCCCCCCCCCCCCCCCCCCCCCCCCATCCACGCTAGTGAAGCTGCAGATACCACTGCATGCTGAACTGGCATTAACGGCACAGGGCAAGTTTTACACGGGGGGACACTGTACTGGAGACGTCAACTCTATCAGCAACACAGGGTCTGAGGTATCCAGGAGTGTGCCCCTCTGAGTTACCCCGAGTTTCACTTGCAGTGTTTTGTTGTTGGAATTGTCTGAGTTAAATTTCTAGCTCACTGTGCCAACCAGAGACATTGCCTGTTTCTGTATATTGACTCATTATGTTATGTTCTCGACTCCTCTTTTCTCAGGGCTACAACACAAACATCTCCAGAGCTGAGCTGATTGTCAGATTCGCGTTTCAGACCTCCATTACGGTTCTGTCCATCGCATGCCCCTGCTCGCTGGGACTGGCCACTCCGACGGCTGTCATGGTGGGAACAGGGGTCGGTGCTCAAAATGGCATCCTCATTAAGGGTGGAGAACCGCTGGAGATGGCACACAAGGTCAGTGGCTGTAGAGTGACCAAGTTGGAAAAACCAGTGAGTGAAAGGTAATATAGGTTTTCACCAGCAAAAGCTGCCTACGGACATCTGTTTTAGAACATAGAATGGTGTAGCACGAGAACAGGCCCTTCGGCCCACAATGTCTGTGCCAAACATGATACCAAATCTTATCGGCGTACAGATAATCCATATCCCTCCTTCATTCCTTCATATTTTCCAAAAGCCTCTTCAATGTCACTATCATATCTGCCTCCATCACCACCAACTGGCAGCATGTTCCAGGCACCCCACACGCTCTGTGAAAAAAAAACTTGCATATCTCTCTTGAACTTTGTCCTCTCATCTTAAAGTTATGCCCTCTAGTCTGTGATATTTCCATTCTGGGAAGAAGGTTTTGCACTATTATGGTCTTGTTACCTAGTATTACTGATTATTAATTAATTTATTGTATTATTGATTATTACATATTATCTGTGTGTATTTCATTAATGGGCCTGTAAATCTGTAGCAAGTAAGAATGTCATTTTTCTGTTGCCAGTGCATGTGACAATTCTATGCACGTGACTTTTGACTCGTGGAAGAACATTTTGATGCAGCCAGTCAAAAGATCACTGATAATTTTTTCTTGGGGTAAAAAAAAAATGCACGGTGGAGGAGGGGATAAATGTATGATACAGACAGCTTAACAAACATTAATCTGCAACCATATTCATAGCAAATACACTTCCAATTGACTGCCTAATTCTTTACTAAGTAACTGTGTTAAGTTAACACTTTATTAATTCTACAAAAAAAAGACACGGAGTGCTGGAGTAACTCAGTGGGTTGGGCAGCATCTCTGGAGAACATGGATAGGTGATGTTTCAGGTCAGGTCCGTTCCAGAGATGCTGCTTGATCGGCTGAGTTACTCCAGGACTTTTGGAAACCAGCATCTGCAGTTTTTTGTGCCTTTATTAAGGTCTTTATTTCCCTGGAGTGAAGGTGGGTGAGAGATGACATAATGAAGATATATACAATTATGAGATGTGTGGTTAGAGTAGATAGCCACTGTCTGTTACCCATGGTAGGAGTGTCTATATCTAGAGGGCAGAGGTTAAGGTGATAGGTAGGAGATTTAAAGATGATCTGTAGTGTAAATTGAAATAGTTGGTATCTAGAACGAGCTGTCAGACGAGATGGTGGAGGCAGGAACAGGAAGAACACTTGAGAGGCATCAGACAGGTACATGGATGTAAAGGCATAGGGGGTGTAGAATTAATGCAGGCAAGTGGGATTAGTACACATGGACTCGATGGTCGGCATGGACGCAGTAGGCTGAAGGGCCTGTTTCTCTGCCGTATAACTCTGACTCCATAATTTTAATAGAAAAATAGATATAGAAAATAGGTGCAGGAGGAGGCCATTCGGCCCTTCGAGCCAGTACCGCCATCCATTGTGATCATGGTTGATCGTCCCCAATCAATAACCCGTGCCTGCCTTCTCCCCATATCCCTTGATTCCACTTGCCCCTAGAGCTCTATCTAACTCTCTCTTAAATCCATCCAGTGATTTGGCCTCCACTGCCCTCTGTGGCAGGGAATTCCACAAATTCACAACTCTCTGGGTGAAAAAGTTTTTTCTCACCTCAGTCATAAATGGCCTCCCCTTTATTCTAAGACTGTGGCCCCTGGTTCTGGACTCGCCCAACATTGGGAATTTTTTTCCTGCATCTAGCTTGTCCAGTCCTTTTATAATTTTATATGTTTCTATAAGATCCTTATATGTTTCTATAAGATCCATATTTTATAATCTAATGTTTCCATAGACCAGGAATCAGGCAAGACCTCTTGCCATCTTTAGTCATCAGACAGACTAGGACTTTATTTATTGGAGTACAGGAGGCAGAGGGGTGATCTTAGAGTGTATAAAATCATGAGTGGGTATAAAATCATAGGTAGGGTGAATGCACAGAATCTTTTACCTAGAGTAGGAGAATCAAGAATCAGAGGACATAGGTTTAAGGGGAAAGGGGTAAGATTTTCTGGTGACCTGTGGGACAACCTTTTCACACAGAGGGTGGTGGGTAAATGGATCGAACTGCCCCAGAAGGTAGTTGAGGCAGGTACTATTACAACATTTAAAAGATACTTACACAGGTACATGGATAGGAAAGGTTTCGAGGGATATGGACCAAATGCGGGCAAATGGGAGTAGCTTAGATCGAGCATTGTGTGGCAAGGACGAGTTGGGCAAAGGGCCTGTTTCCGTGCTGTATGACTGTAACTCTATCTAATTCATCCTGACTTTTGTGAGATCTATTTGCAGAATGCTGCACATTTAAAAAAAAAATACAGTTCAGTTTGAAATGTCACAGGAGCATTGTGTTCTGGGACTGGGTGCAGTGAGTTCCCACAAAATAATGTAATATTTCATCCATTCTGGTGAATGGCAATATTCTTTGGGAAATGATGGAAACTGAAGCTGATAAAAGTTGATAACCGGCATTTGAGAACACAGTTTAAGAATAAGGAGTAAGCCATTTAGAACGGAGACGAGGAAACACTTTTTCTCACAGAGAGTGGTGAGTCTGTGGAATTCTCTGCCTCAGAGGGCGGCGGAGGCAGGTTCTCTGGATGTTTTCAAGAGAGAGCTAGATAGGGCTCTTAAAATAAGCGGAGTCAGCGGATATGGGGAGAAGGCAGGAACGGGGTACTGATTGGGGATGATCAGCCATGATCACATTGAATGGCGGTGCTGGCTCGAAAGGCCAAATGGCCTACTCCTGCATCTATTGTCTATTGTCTATTAATAATTTCACTGTACTGAATGGAGCTATCGTCTCTCTAGATAAAAGTGGTGATGTTTGACAAGACTGGGACAATCACCCAGGGTGTTCCTCAGGTAATGAGGGTTCTTGTACTGGGAAACATTGCTCAACTATCCCTGAAGACACTGCTTGCAGTTGTAGGCACTGCAGAAGCCAGCAGTGAACATCCTCTTGGAAGTGCCATCACCAAATACTGCAAGGAAGTAAGTCATGGATGTTCTCTCTGCTTCTCTCAATCTAGTTTCAATTTAAGAAATCCTTACTTTATTTTGTGAGTATAAACTTGGCTTCTACAGGAATATGTATGAAGATGTTGGCCCGATGAAATATTCTGTCAAGTAACAAAAGATATCTGTTTGGATCATTTTCTTCTTGTCAAGGTGAAGATAATTTCAGGATCTACTTTCAAAGAACAATTCTTCCACCTTAAAGGGCCTGTCCCACTTGAGCGTCATTTGCGTGTCATTTACGCGACACAATTTACGCGTCACGACGCAGGACTCGTGCGTCATGATGCGGGCATGGCGTGCATTACGCGCGCATAGTGCCACCTGCGTGACGCGTAAATGATGCCCGTGGGACAGGCCCTTAACATTTCGTCCCCACCAACCCTGTCCCTGACCTCTCCACATTCAACTCTCTCCTGAACTTCAGATTTTTAAGTCTTTGGTCCTAAATATATTTACTGATTTCAGATCTAATTCTAATAAGTAATTCCTGTGCCCTATAAATAGTGCAAATATTTTTTAAGGAGTGCTTCACCTGTGGATGAAATGATTGTTTTTGCGAATTCAGCCACATTTCCTTACAATACAATACAATTTATTTGTTATCATTGAACCTCTTGAGGTTCAAACAAAATTTGGTTTCTGCAGTCATACACACAGGAAAAAAGAACCAAGACACAACACAATTTACACAAACATCCATCACAGTGTATCTCCTCCTCACTGTGATGGAAGGCAAAGTTTTATCTCTCCCCTGCACTCCTCCCGATCAAAGCCCCCGGCGGGCGATGGTAAGTGTCCCGCGGCCATTAAAGCCGCGCCGGGCGATGCAAGGCCGTGCTCCGGGTCTTGGTGTTGGAGCCCCCGGCGGGCGATGGGAAGTGTCCCACGGCCGTTAAAGCCGCGCCGGGCGATGTAAGGCCCTGCTCCAGGTCATCTTCAACCCCGCAACTCGGGCGGGAAAGTCGCAGTTGCGGAAGCCCCAAAAAGCGGTCTCCCAGCAGGGACCCGCAGGCTCCCGGTGTCACCGTCCACCAGACCTGCGGCTGGAGCCTCCGAATCTCTGGGGTCGGGCTGCAGCAGCTCGCCACCACTGCTCCTCCCGCTCCGAACTCGGCCAGCTCCGCGACTGGAGCCCCAGGTCGTTCCGGTTGGAGGCCACCCAGGGTGGCAGGGGAAAGATTTAAAAGTTTCCCCCACCACCCCCCGCCCCCCACACACATACTCAGTTTAAAAAAAAACACTATAACTTCATTTAAACGAGACAAAAAATAAAACAAGACAGACGGACTGCAGAGGCCGCTGCGACGTGAGTGATTACAGATTAATAGGCGCAAGGAACTGCAGATCCAGTTTACAAAAAAAGACACAAAGTGCTGGAGTAACTCAGCGGGTCAGGCAGCATCTCTGGAGAACATGGATTGGTGACTTTCTGGGTCGGGACCCTGTTCAGACTGATACGAAACGTCACCGATCCATGTTCCCAAGAGATGCTGCCTGACCCGCTAAGTTACTCCAGCACTTTGTTACCAGCTGAGTTACTCCAGCACTTTGTGTTTTTTGTTAACATGTCCGAACACATGTTCAATGCCCACGTGCTTTACACCAGGAACAACTCTGACATCTCTATGTCGTGTATTACTGTGGATCAACATTTTACTTTCTATTTGTTCTCCGACCCATCAGGAATCCTGCCGTTCAGGGCATATTTCTCGACTTCTTTTCCCACAGCAGTTGACTGTAACATTTGCCTCTTTAATTTCTATCTGTGCCCACTTTCCCTGCACCATCTTAACTACTGCCACCTAACCCCCCTGTGACGGATCCTTGGGCATTTATTAACTCAAGATGCAAATTTTTTTTTTAATATCATGTGGTTCAAGTAAATTTCTGCATTGTGTTGACAGCTGTCTTAAAGTGAAATTGAACAGAAAGACGTGGAAACACTCAGCAGTCAGTCAGCATCTGCGGAGAGAGAATCAGGAATAACTGGTCAAAGACCCTTCCTCATGACCAGGGAAGACGGAGAACAAGTTAAAGTTCCTGAAGGGTGGGGGAGGAATTGGCAGGATACAGGGCTCGCTGATTGTTTCACTGAACACCTTCGCTCAGTCCGCCGAGGCCAACGAGATCTCTCGGTTGCTAAACACTTTAATCCCCCTCCCATTCCCTTACTGACCAGGGCTTCCTCCACTGTCAGAGTGTGGCCAAACGCAAATTGGAGGAACAGCACCTCGTATTTCGCTTGGGCAGCTTACAACCCAGTGGTGAGAAACATAGAAACATAGAAAATAGGTACAGGAGGAGGCCATTCGGCCCTTCGAGCCAGCACCGCCATTCATTGTGATCATGGCTGATCGTCCCCAATCAAAAACCTGTGCCTGCCTTCTCCCCATATCCCTTGATTCCACTAGCCCCTCGAGCTCTATCTAACTCTCTCTTAAATCCATCCAGTGATTTGGCCTCCACTGCCCTCTGTGGCAGGGAATTCCACAAATTCACAACTCTCTGGGTGAAAATGTTTTTTCTCACCTCAGTCTTAAATGGCCTCCCCTTTATTCTAAGACTGTGGCCCCTTGTTCTGGGCTCGCCCAACATTGGGAACATTTTTCCTGCATCGAGCTTGTCCAGTCCTTTTATAATTTTATATGTTTCTAGAAGATATCCCCTCATCCTTCTAACTCCAGTGAATGCAAGCCTAGTCTTTTCAATCTTTCCTCATATGACAGTCCCGCCATCCCAGGGATCAATCTCATGAACCTACGCTGCACTGCCTCAATCACAAGGATGTCCTTCCTCAAATTTTGATTTCTCTAACTTAAAGTAACCTTGCTTTCCCTCTCTCTCCATCCCTCCCCCACCCTAGTACTCCGACTAGTTTCACTGTCCTCTTGATTAATTTTACTGTTTGTATGCCTCATTGTCACCTTCCCCCTGAACCATTCCACATTTCCTTGATCATCGTCTACTTTGATCTGTTCTTTTCACACCTTACATGTTCTTTGTACCTTTCCATATCCCGTTTTCCTCCCCCGACTCTCAGTCTGAAGAAGGATCGCGACCCGAAACGACACCCATTCCTTCGCTCCAGAGATGCTGCCTGTCCCGCTGAATTATTTCAGCGTTTTGTGTCTATCTTCAGTGTAAACCAGCGTCTGCAGTTCCTTCCTACACAAAGAATACTCCTTGCTCCATCCGAGCATACAAAGTGCTGGAGGAACTCAGTGGGCCAGTCAGCATCTGTGAAGGGAATTGATAGATGATGTTTTGGGTTGGGACCCTTCTACAGACCCTGTCAGAAGTCTGAAGAAGGGTCCCGATCTGAAACGTTGTCTATCCATTTCCTCCAGGGATGCTGCCTGGCCTGCTGAGTTACTCCAGCACTTTGTGTGTTACAAAAGAAAAACAGAAAGTGCTCGAGGAACTCAGTGAGTCAGGCAGCACGAGCATGTGGAGGACATGGATAGGTGATGTTTTGGGTTGGGACCCTTCTTCAGGCTGACGGAGTAGGGGGAAAAAGGTAGGAAAGAGATGTGAGGTCAGAACAAAGCATAGCAAGTGATAGGTTGGTACAGGTGAGGGGGGGATGATTGGCAGAATGACAAAGGCTGGAGGACAAAATGGGTGTCCGATAAGCAGAGTAGAGGTGGAGTGAAATGTAAAGCCAGAAGGAGGGATGTGGGTGGAAGGTATGAATTTCTTCCTGTGGGCGCTGCCTTACCTGCCGAGTGTTTCCATTTTTTTCTGCTTTCACTTCAGATATCCAGCATCTGCTGTCTTTGTTTAATTTTTTGATTATTGTCTTACGGCAATGTTTCCGGCCTGCCTCAGGAGCTTGGCACAGACGTGCTTGGGCACTGTACAGATTTTCAGTCTGTTCCAGGCTGTGGCATCAGCTGCAAAGTTGCCAACGTTGAAACTGTGCTGAAGAAAAGTGAACAGAGTCCCAGTAAGGAGCGAGAGCAGAGTGGAGAGTTAATGCAGATCCGTGACTCACACAATATAGTGTCCTCACAGATAACTGGAGCAGAAGGTGAGTGCTTGCATTACTCATTTTAGCTGGTCAGATTCATGGCACCTGTAAAAGGTGGATAATAATATTAGGAATTGATTTGATAATATTGAGGCTTTTAGAATTTCACTTTTACCAGGAGAAATTCCTGGTTCAAAAGACAAATGGCAGATTAATTCAAGCAAGTGTGAGGTAGTGCACTTTGGGAGGTGGAACGCAAGGGGAAAATTACAATTAATGGCAATACCCTTAACAGCATTGATGTATGAAGAGCCCTTGGGGTCCAAGTCCATAAAGGGCCTGTCCCACTTGGCAAATCATTTGTGTGTCACGCAGATGGCGCGTGAAGATTTTGCACATCACAAAATCCTGCGACGCCGCACACGGCCGTGCGTCACTGCCTATCTCATCGCGCACCATGCGCGTATCATGAGCGTGTCACGACGCGCGTGTCGTGAGTCTTGAAGCGTAAATGATGTTGCGTAAATTACGCGCAAATGAAGGCCAAGTGGGACAGGCCCTTTACTCCTTGAAAATGGCAATACGAGTAAACGAAGTGGTGAAAAGACAACATGGCATGCACACCTGCATTGGTTGGGGCATTGAATATAAAAGTCAGGAAGTCATCATACAGCTTTATAGGGCTTTTCTTAGGCCACTTTTGGGAGTTTTGCAAGCAGGTCATAGCATCATGTTCGGTATAGACGTTGTGGTCCGAAGGGCCTGTTTCTATATAGTACTGTACCATGTTCTATAACACTGTTTAACCATGTGGCGTGTTGGAAAAAACCTGTTTGGCACTAGTGTGCAAAAGGTGTTGAAGGTTGTTAAAATAAACCATGAAGGAAATGAACAGAAATGCAGCACTCAGACCCTGCTGTGCCGTTCTTGCCATCTCCCTGACAACCTTTTATGCCACATGTTCCCTGAATAATGATGATATTATTTATTGAGTACCGAGCTATTTGTTACCACCTTTAGGAACAGTGATTTCCCAAGCGTACTCTGTGTCGATTGGAAACCGGGAGTGGATGATACGCAATGGGTTGCATGTCGGGAATGATGTCGACGAGGCGATGATTAGTCACGAAATGAAAGGACAGACAGCAGTGCTGGTGGCTGTAGATGGTAAAGTCCAACTGCGGAGTAGCGATAGTGTCATTAGATTTACTCCGGAGCGGTGCCCTATTGCAAACTCTGCTCATCGTCCAATGCAATTGACCAATCTCAACTTCCCAGCAATTCAGCAATATCTATTTGTACATCATTATCAATAATCCAATTTAATTGTTTGATTTATCATTTTTTATAAATTCCTCAGAAATTGAGCATATTATTAATAAGATCAGTTGTTCTGGTATGAGTAGACACTCGTGTGTGAAATAAACTCTAAATGGTCATCCACAACATATGTGGGGGGAAGTTCGGTAAAAATATCCCAAATTAATAAAAGAGTAGGAGGAAAAGAAAAATCTAAATAAAATTTATATTGATAAAACTAGAAATCTGAAATAGACATAAAATACTGGGGCTGTACAGGAACTTTGGGGAATTTATAATTGTAAGGATAGTTTAAAATGTTCTGTGCTGAATACAATAGAGTGTAAATATTGGAATAATATAAAATGTGTCGGCTCTTCCCCGAGTTTAACAAGTAATTGTTGAGTGAAAGTTGATGATTAAGCATTGATGTACAGAGGGATTCTGGGGTCCTAGTCCATAGTTCCTTGAAAGTGGCAACGCAAGTAAAAGACAGGTAATGAAGGCATATGTGTATTTTTACAATACTGGAGAGATTTCAGCACAGAACATTAAAAATGTAATCTCCACTGTTTCAAGTAGTATGGTGTTAATTTTTTCAGGTACACAAAAATGCTGGAGAAACTCAGCGGGTGCAGCAGCATCTTAGGAGCGAAGGAGATAGGCAACGTTTCGAGCCGAACCCCTGAAACGTTGCCTATCTCCTTCGCTCCATAGATGCTGCTGCACCCGCTGAGTTTCTCCAACATTTTTGTGTACCTTCGATTTTCCAGAATCTGCAGTTCCTTCTTAAACAATGAATTTTTTCAGGGATTGTTACTCAAACGTGCAAGAGATAGTAGAGATAAAATCAAGTTAAACCCCTGTCCCACGGTACGAGTTCATTCCAAGAGATCTCCCGAGTTTGCCCTGATTCGAACTCGGAGATTTACGGTAATGGCCACTCGTCGGTACTTGGGGCTCTCGTTGACATTTTTCATCATGTTGAAAAATCTTCACGAGTCTTCCTGTGCTTACCTGCCGTTAGCGAGTCTTCCCGAGTACCTGCCGTTAGCGCTAAGAGACATCCCCGAGCGCCGATGTACCCGCTACGTTCATTCTCCGTGCTTACCACGAGTTTGATTTTTTTTTAAACTCGGGAGAGCTCTTGGAATGAACTCGTACCGTGGGACAGGGCTATTAGGAATTAAATTAATTCTCTGATTCAGCCAGTTTATATCTCAAAAATATCAATTTTTAGGACACCAAAAATGTGACTTGCTTTGACACAATGAAATAAAGAGACAATTTCTGCATTAATTTCATTATAATTCAAAGCATTGTCAAGTTCGTTGCTTTGCAGAGATGCATGTTTCACAGTAATAAACAAAACCTTTGAAGAATTTGGCATTAAGTGCACTGAATGGCCATATTTCAAAGGGTGTAACGGTGGTTACTCTTGGTGTCCACCCTATTTTAGAGCAACCACCGTTACACCACAATGGTAAATTAAGACCAAAGAACTTTGCAAGGAGATTGAAAATGTTCTAGTTTGAAGAACTCAATAGATAATGAAATTATGAGAAGAAAGTAACCTTAATATCAAGATTCTGTAACAGCTGCTGCATGCCAAAATTGGTGAATATTTTTGGTGTCCACCATCACAAGCGTAACACCAGCATTTTGCAGTAGCTATATTTCCATCAAATTATGTACCTGCAGTCTCTTATTACGCATGGACAATTACTTCCCTACAGTTTATTCAAAACATGAGAAAGAAATTACAAACAAAGAAATACTGGAAGAAACAGGAGCTACTTTCATTTTGGTGCCCACCCTTGGACACTGTGTAATGCGCGTCATGCACGTTTCAGTACTTAATAGGAATATTGCTCATTTGATGACATACTCCTGTTTATAGCAAAAAAAAAATTTGTATGTTGAAAAACAGCAAAAGTGAAGAAATCAGCTATCATGGTTTAGAAAAAAAATGACTTTCTAAATTTCATGTAACTGTTGTTATGGTGAACACCAAACATAAAGTGTAAAAAAACGCATGGGAACGCATGTTAAACAGGAATTTTGTTCATTAATCAAATTTTCTCAAACATCATGAACTATCTCTCCCTGTCATGTACTGCCGCTGTGAGGGTTTTTGATTACATGTTTAAATAATTTATTTGTGAACTTCAGTTTAATGTATAATGTTATACTTTTTGTACCCAGTATTGTAAAAATATGCTTGCTTTCAAAGATTGAGTATAAGAGTCCGGAATTCATGACGCAGCTTTATAGAAACATAGAGAATAGGTGCAGGAGTAGGCCATTCGGCCCTTCGACTTTGGATAGGCTACCTTTGAAGTATTGCATATAGTTCTAGTCCCCCATTACAGGAACGAAATGGAGGCTTTGGAAGGGTGCAGAGGAGGTTTATCAGAATGATGCCTGGGTTATGGGCCTGTCCCACTTGGCAATTTTTTATGCAACTGCCAGTGACTGTCATAGTCGTAGCAGGTCGCCGAAAAATCGGCGACAACCTATGTCATCCTGGCGACAACCTACGACAGCACCTATGTCAGGAGAAGTCAAGCTACGCTTATTGGCGTCAAACCCACTGTCGCCGAAAAATTTTCAACATGTTGAAAATTTGGCGGCGACGAGAAAGACGCTACGACTTTTTGCGTAACTGAGGAGACTTTTCCCGGCGACCACTGGCGAACATGTGGCGACAAACTAGTTGCCTGTGGTTGCCTAAAAAAATCACCTAAGTGGGACAGGCCCATTAGGGGGTATCAGTTACAAGAGATTGAAGAGACTTTGAGTTTTTTTTCATGAAACACCACAGGTTTAGAGGAGACCTGATAGAAGTATCTCAATTATGAGAGGCATAGACAAGGTAGACACTCAGAACCCTTTTTCCCAGGAAGGAAATGTTAAAGACTAGAGGGCATAGCTTTCGGATGAGAGGGGCAAACTTTAAAGGAGATGTACTGGGCAAGTTTTTTTACATTGAACGAGTGCCTGAAATGTGCTGCTGGGGGTGGTGGTGGAGGCAGATATGACAGTAGCATTAAGAGACTTTTGGATAGGCATATGGATATGCAAGGAATGGAAGGATATGGTACACGTACAAGCAGAGTAAATTAGTTTATCTTGGCATCATGTTTGGCACTGTGAGCCGAAGGGCCAGTTCCTGTACTATGTTCTATTAAAGGTGCACACAAATACGATAAATGTGAGGTTATCCACTTTGGTGGTAAGAACAGGAAGGCAGATTATTATCTGAATGGAGTTGGATTTGGAAAAGGGGAGGTGGAACGAGACCTGGGTGTGCTTGTACATCAGTCACTGAAAGTAAGCATGCAGGTACAGCAGGCAGTGAAGAAAGCTAATGGCATGTTGGCCTTCATCACAAGAGGAGTTGAGTTTTGGAGCAAGGAGGTCCCACTGCCGTTGTACAGGGCCCTGGTGAGACCGCACCTGGAGTATTGTGTGCAATTTTTGGTCTCCTAATTCAAGGAAGGACATTATTACTATTAAGGGAGTGCAGCGTAAGTTCCCAGGTCAATTCCTGGGATGGCGGGACTGACATACGATGAAAGAATGGGTCGACTGGACTTGAATTCACTGGAATTTCGAAGGATGAGAACGGATCTTATAGAAACATATAAAATTCTTAAAGGATTGGACAAGCTAGATGCAGGATAAATATTCCCGATGGTGGGGGAGTCCAGAACCAGGGGTCACAGTTTAAGAATACGGGATAGGCCATTTAGGACTGAGATGAGGACATTTTTTATCACCCAGAGAGTTGTGAATCTGCAGAATTCTCTCACAGAAGGCGATGGAGGTCAATTTACTGGATATTTTCAAGAGAGAGTTAGATATAGCTCTGAGTGCTAAATGGATCAAGGGATATGGGGGAAAAAAGCAGGAACGGGGTTACTGATTTTAGATGATCAGCCATGATCATATTGAATGGTGGTGCTGGCTCAAAGGGCCGAATGGCCTACTCCTGCACTTATTTTTCTATTTTTCTAAAATGCTGGAGTAACTCAGTGGGACAGGCAGCATATCTGGAGAGAAGGAATGGGTGGAGTTTTGGGTCGAGACCCTTCTTCAGACCGATGTTCTATTAATATTGAGCAGTGCATTAAATCTATATCAAGTTACTTTGCATCAGTACAAATGCGGTTGATCAAGTTTCTGTTTGCACGTTCCCTGTTTTTGCCAATGCTGTGTAACCGATATCCTCTCTGGAAAGGTACGCTGTGCGGGATGATGGCAATCGCAGACACTGTCAAGCCTGAGGCCGCCCTGACTGTGTGCACCTTGCAAAACATGGGAGTGGACGTGGTGCTTCTGACAGGGGACAACCACAAAACCGCAACCGCCATTGCCAGCCAGGTAGGGGTTAATCACATCGGATCAATCCCCTTGGACACAACCTCTTGCAGTTGGTTCATTCACTTCTTGATTTCTGCTCATGAATTCTATCTGAGAGGGGAGGTGCCTGTCTTTGTAACTGTGAGAAACCCAACTGTCCCTTGTGCGTAGGATAGAACCAGTGTATGTGGATCGCCGATTGGCCAAATGTCCTGTTTCCATGCTGTATCTTTAAACTAAACTTCTAGTTCTTTCAGTGTCACTATTATCTCCGTTCAATGCTAGGAAGATAGAGCTGCATGAACTTGCTGGTCCTATTTACTCACCACAAATACAGGAGTCACTAAAATAAAAGATTGTACTGATGGCAAATAATTTCTCTATTCTTTGAATTTCATTGTTCAATTGTCGGTATATGACAATTTTACTTCGGAGTCACGCGAGTGACTACGTGAAGAACCCCGCCAGGACGCATGCGTGTCATATCGCTACACGCATTGCAACAAGTCACAGCAAGGGGGAACGACGTTCCCCTAGCGGCAAAATTTGAAAACCAGGAACAGCAGGTAAGGAGACTCTGCGTTCCAGAATTTGAAAGTCGGGAACAGCAGGTAAGAAGACTCTGCGTTCCTTCCACTCACCTTTTAGGTGGAAACATGGACCGGATCCATGAAGGCTGCGGGAAAGCTGGCGGGGGAGAACCGCGGAGTCGCGGGCAACCGGCAGCAGCAGCCAAAGGCACGCTAATCTCCCGTAATGGGAACAGCTGTGCCTGACTTTCGCTCCCGACTCGCTCCCGCACCGGGCTCGGCCGGGCGGGAAAGGGAAGCAAAAAACTAATGTTTCCCCATGCTGGGTTTTTTCACAGGAGGGGAAGCTGGAAAAAGTGGTGTCCACAAATGCTGCTAGTGAAGCTGGCTGGGGAGGACTGCGGAGTCGCGGGCAGCCGGCAGCAGCAACCAAAGGCACGTTAATCTCCCGTAATGGGAACAGCTGTGCCCGACTTTCGCTCCCGACTCACTCCCGCACCGGACCGGGCGGGAGAGGGAGCAAAACTAATGTTTCCCCGCGCCGGGTCTTTACAGGAGGGGAAGCTGGACAAAGGAGTGTCCACAAGTGCTGCTAGTGAAGCTGGCTGGGGAAGACCGCGGAGTCGCAGGCAGCCGGCAGCAGCAGCCAAAGGCACGTTAATCTCCTGTAATGGGAAGAGCTGTGCCGACTTTTGGTCCCGCGCCGGCCAGAACACCACGGCCGGGCGGGAGACTATTCAAATGGGGCCGTTGACTTTTGACAAGTCAATAACGGCAGCACACGGGGTGGAACGACGTTCACCCGTAGCAACAATTTTAACCTGGACCTGCAGGTTTACCATGCTGATTGCAGGTGCAGAAACCAACGGGCTGCGACAAAGCTGGTGGGCTAGATGGGATCAGCTGTGCCAGATGTCCTCCACACCGGCCATATCCACTCCACGGAAGGACAGTAAGGACAAAGCTGGAGAAGGAGGACCGTGGAGCAGCGGGCAGCCAGCAGCAGCCAGCGGCACTTGGATCACCCGTAGTGGGATCAGCTGTGCCCGATGTCGCCTCCGCACCGGCCAGATCCACGCGGCCGGGACGAAAGGCTAGACACAAAACAAACAAGGTCGTGGACTCAGAGGAGTCCGACTTTGAACAACCGCGGGCGGCCAGCGCCCAAGAGCGCTGGAGCCGGAAGAAGCGGTGTATGGAGCTTTGCTCCAACGTGACAGGCTCCGGGAGATGGAGTCGGGTCACTGTGGGCCCTATGATAAACCCACAGCAGTACCTCTTGAAGGGCTGCACAGTGCTTCTACCTCATCAGAGGGGAGCACTGCGGGTCAGTTCTGGGCTGACCTGGAAGAGGGGTCCGCAGAAGAAAAGACAAGTGTGCAGGGGGTGCAGGAACAAGAGAACCTACTGGAACCCACTACGGCCAACGACAGCACCCCCACGCACCCACCAGCAGAACTGGTGAAAGCTCGAAGGACCGGTACCCAAAACATGAGTCTTTTTAGGCCATGGCCCAGACCGGCCTTCTTGGAAGATGCGGGGACCTCCAACGCCAACCAAACCGAAAATCCAGACCCCAGCGCTACAACAGCAGCGAAGAACCTACAAAAAGTAAACCTGCCACTGGCAACTATGGAGGTAGGTGGGTCTGGTTCCCTACAATATACAGTGGGCACGGAGATTGGGTGGAGATTACACTCTTTTCTGAATGCATGGAGCATGATAACAACCGATACTTACATCTTAAGCAGTATCCAGGGATATACAACAGAGTTTATACACAAGTACAGCCCTCCAGTTAAACATATACTGAACTGAATGTTCGTGCCTTCTGATAAAAGAAAATCAAAAGCGCAAGCTGAACTGAAGCGGCTTCACATAAAAGGTGTAATTGAGAAAACTCAACACGAACCATTAGAATTTGTGTCCAATATATTTATCAAAAACAAAAAAGATGATGGTCATCGCATCATCATAGATCTGACAAAATAGATACCTTTGTTACTGCTTAACAATTAATTTCCAAAGGTTACTTCAATGGCCAGCATCGATTTAAAAGATGCTTACTATTCAGTGCCTATACGAGGTGACCACAGATGTTAGTTAAAATTCAACTGGATGGTACAACTCTGACAGTATAAAGCACTGCAAAATGGGTTATCATCAGCCCAGGCTGTTCACAAAATATTTGAAACCAGCCCTAGCGTTGATACGGAAACGTACACACATGGTCATGGCATATTTAGATGACATACTCATTATGGGCAAAACTTTGGAATTGGCCAAACAACCTGTAACAGCCACAAAAAAGTTATTTGGAAAACTGGGATTCATTTTTCATCCAGTTAAATCTAAACTAACGCCTTCCACTACTATGGACTACCTGGGGTTTCACCATTGACTCAGTTCACATGTCGGTGACTCTGCCTAAGGGAAAGGCTAGAGATTTAATAGAGGCTTGCAATAACCTCACTGACATCAGCAAACCATCCATCAGATTGGTAGCTAAAGTAATTGGCATAATGATGGCTGCCTTTCCAGCCACACAATTTGGACCTCTACATTACCAAAACATACAGAGAGCAAAATACAAGCACTCTAAATTATGCAGGTCACTTTGACAGATCTGTGAAACTACCAATCAAGCTAAAATGGAACTAAAATGGTGGATAGATAACATCTGGCCTTGTTCCAATCCAATCATTGTCAGTAACCCTTCCATGGTACTACAAACTGATGCCAGTGCACTTGGGAGCAGAGCCACCAATACCATACCACCGTGGTAGCATACGTCAACCACAGGGTGGAAACAAATCGACATCATGTGACAATCTGGCTATACAAATTGGCAATGGTGTATCCAGAGAGATATTTGGATATCAGCCACTTACCTACCAGGAAGAGTAAATTCAGTGGCAGACACCAGGTCACGCAAATTTAATGAAAACACCAAATGGATGTTGAATAAAATAGTACTGCTGATATCACAGCAAAATATGAAACACCAGATATCGATTTATTCGCATCCAGACTTAACCACCAGTTATCAAATTATGTTACATGGGAACCAGACCCTGGGGCAGCGGCGACAGATGCATTTTCGCTGCATTGGGGGGGGGGCGGGGGGGGGAAATTGTTTATTACACATTCCCTCCTTTCCTGCCTCATCAGTCGGGTATTAAGGAAATACAACAAGACTCTGCATCTGGTATTGGTAGTATCCGATTGGCCTACACAACCATGGTTCCCAGTGGTATCAAACATGGTATCAAAGACATGAACATCCCGTCTGTTCTGGAATATCTGGCAGGCCTCCACTATGATGAGGGGCTCAGTTACAGTGCCATCAACTGCGCCAGAATTGCCCTATCGACTTACCTATGGCAGGGGACAGACCATTACACTGTTGGGACTCACCCACTGGTACAAAACCTATGAGGGGAACCAGATACTCCCAAATATGGGATGTGAGAATAATCCTGAAGATGCTCAGGAATTGGTCTCCAGCAACAGTTCTGTCCCTACACAGACTGACATTAAAACCGTCATGCTAATGGTATTGGTCACGGCACAGAGGATACAGTCACTGCAAAAACTAGACTGGACAACATGACTTCCTCAACAGAAAATATTACGTTTCATATTTATGAGATAGTAAGCAGAACAGAAAAGGGATCAGCAGGCCTCAATATACAATTAGGTCATACCCAACAGATGACCGTCTGTGTATAATAAGACATCTGTCGTTATACATGGAGAAAAAGAATATCCTAAGAGGCAATGAAAAGGCACATTTTGGTCAGCCACTAGCAACCACACCAAGAGTGACGGTCCAGACCATCTCAAGATGGCTGAAACAGGTGCTAACACAGGCTGGGGTGGATACTAATTTTTAAAAATCTCTTTCCACCAGGGCTGCAGCTACATTGGCAGCGATACAGTTGGATGTACCAATGGACCAAATCCTCAAGGCAGCAGGATGGTCTGGAGGGGAAAACATTCCAATTATTTTATAATAAACCAGTAATGAAACCTGGAACGTTTGCAGAAACAATTTAAGTTCTGTAAATTAATTTAAACCCATAAAAAGGGTTATAAATTTGTGTTAAAATTTTTTATGATTTCAATGTCGAATTCATGTCCAAATTATGTTAACACAATTCCTCCCACAGTCAAGGCAGACGTGATGCATGGACTCGTTTCCACGGCATGAAATCACAGAGCTTTAAAATCTTCACGTAGTCACTCACGTGACTCCGAAGTAAAATAGTAAGATTAAACGAGAACTTACCAGTTTGAAGTTTGATCTGTATTTTATGAGGAGTTACGATGAGGGATTATGTGCCCTCCGCTCCCACCCTGATCATATACTTAACTGGTATCTCTTCTCTAATCTTACTATGTTTAGTCATTACAGTTATCTGTGATTTCGCACCGCTGCTTTGAAGAATGACACGCATGCGTCCTGGCGGGGTTCTTCACGTAATCCCTCATCGTAACTCCTCATAAAATACAGATCAAACTTCAAACTGGTAAGTTCTCGTTTAATCTTACTATTAAACACTCTTGACACTTGGGTTAACTCTTGTTTATTCTTCCCCCTGTGTTATCTTTTCTCTTTCTTTTTCAAGGTTGGCATCAGAAAAGTGTTTGCAGAGGTCCTCCCCTCTCATAAAGTAGCCAAGGTCCAGGAGCTTCAGGATCAGGGTAAAACAGTGGCAATGGTTGGAGATGGCGTCAATGATTCTCCTGCCCTGGCTCAAGCCGATGTGGGAATCGCCATTGGAACTGGCACAGACGTGGCAATTGAAGCAGCCGATGTGGTGCTGATTAGGGTAAGCAACTGTTAAATCATCAAATAAAAAGACACAGAGTGCTGGAGTAACTCAGCGGGTCAGGCAGCATCTCTGGAGATCATGGATAGGTGATGTTTTGGGTCAGGCCCCTCTTGAGACTGATGGCAGTGGGGGGTCAGTGACAAAGCCAACCAAGTGATAGGTAGATAGAGGTGAGGGCAGAGGAGATTTGACAGGCAGATGGTTGGACAAAGGCCAGATATGAAATGATAAAAAAAAGTGTGATATAATAAAAAATAAATAATTTGTGAAGCCTAAGGAAGGAATATAGGTGGAAGGTGATGAGGGGAGGGAAGAAATAGGTGCAAATTCAGATAGGGCACAGAGAAGAGTGGGTAGAAATGTGGGGGTCGGGTGGGGAGAAGGTGGAGGAGGGGTGGTTTGTAGGTTAGCTACCTAAAACTGGAGAATTCAATGTTCATACCATTGGGTTGTAAACTAACCAGCAGAATATGACGTGCTGTTCCTCCAATTTGTGTGTGGCCTGCTCTAGCAATGGAAGAGGATCAGGACATAGAGGCCAGAATGGGAATGGGAAGGGGAGATAAAATGGATAGAAACCAGGAGATTCAACATTTCAATTATATTCTCTTTATTTGTTTTATACTCGTGGTGACATGCTTTCTGCCTTTTGTCCCCAGAATGATCTGCTAGATGTTGTTGCGAGTATTGATTTATCAAAAAAGACAGTTTCTCGAATTCGCATCAATTTTGTGTTTGCCTCAATTTACAACCTGGTGGGAATTCCTATTGCAGCTGGTGAGTGGAACTCCTTTCTTTTATTTACCCCCTTTTTCTAACCATTATTCCCCTCAAAATCATTCAATGAGTGCAAATATTTATAACCTATTCTAGGTACTGATGGGAGGAAGTAGGATACTGTTAGGAGCTAATGAGAAATGAAGGGGATGGACAGGCTAGATGCAGGGGTTGGACAGGCTTAAGGGGTTGGACAGGCTAGATGCAGGAAGATTGTTCCCGATGTTGGAGAAGTCCAGAACAAGGGGTCAGTTTAAGGATAAGGGGGAAATCTTTTAGGACCGAGATGAGGAAAACATTTTTCACACAGAGAGTGGTAAATCTCTGGAATTCTCTGCCACAGAAGGTACTTGAGGCCAGTTCATTGGCTATATTTAAGAGGGAGTTAGATGTGGCCCTTGTGGCTAAAGGGATCAGGAGGTATGGAGAGAAGGCAGGTACAGGATACTGAGTTGAATGATCAGCCATGATCATATCGAAGGGCCGAATGGCCTACTCCTGCACCTAGTTTCTATGTTTCTATGAACAATGAGTAGAAAACACAAAAGTCCAAGGATGGCTCCAGATTTGGTCATGGGCTTCCCTTCTCTAACTCTGGAGAGTTTTGGATATTGATCAGACGTTCTAATGCTGGCCAGTACAAACTACACCCAAGCTTGTGAGCTTGGTTCCAGGCTGCTTCACAGATGAGTTGAAATGGGGAAGTGGAGGAGCAGGAGAATGTGTGGGGGGATTGGGGGTGGAGTGTGCAGTAGTGTTAGTGAATGCAATGTCTGTAGTCCCTGAACTCTTGCTCTTGTATCAGTTGCATATCATGGAAATACTTGGAATTGTCTTTCTGTTCTTATTTTTTTTCTTTGTGCCCTTTTGAGAATGCTTTTAGCTTTAAAGCCACTTTCTCTCACCACTTCCTGTGTCACCAGAACTAGTTGTCACATCCTGGCCTCAGATGTGGAATAATAATGATACTGACACAATATTTATAGGCTACATTCCTTGGTCTCCGTGTTTATTATCTCACTCAGCCATGGCCTCCTGCCTAGGCTTACACAGTGCACATGCTATCTGACCTCCAAGTCAGCTGATGCAAAGGTCATGATATTTGCATATCATCATCATGACTCATCGTCAAGACATCCCTCTCTTTACCAGAATTAAACTTTAAAATTAATATGTGTTCTTTCTAATATACTTTCCAATTAAATTCTTACAAAACATATTTGTATTTTCATTTGTGTTCCAATAACTCACGAAACATACATTCCAACTACAAAATTACTGCAACTTTTTACACTCTTGTAACCTTAATAAACTCCTTGCTCATAATAAACAGTATTATAATAAACAATATCATACTAAACAGTATCATAATCTATAACACAATATTGTTGTATCGCTTGCACAGAAGTATCGGATCCTGTTGAATCTGCCAAAGTGTTGTCACCCAGACACCTTCTCTTCTCACCACCTACGTTACAACGTGCTGCCTCTGGAACTCTGGTCACCACCTCGGAAATGTCGTCTTGCCCCTCTGAATTAGTAGCTCTTGATGGATTTTGGGCTACCTCGTTTTGTGTGTCCCTGGACATGTACTTTTTGACGCTCGACACACTAATAGATAACACCTTCTGGAGATTTGACTGTCACCACGGTGCCGCTCCTCGATACAACATTGTATGGTTGGCAATGGTAAGGAGTGTTTATCTTACCGCCATCATCTCGCCTCACAAGCACATCATCCCCAGGCATTATTTCAGAGTGCCTGGCTTCTCGTTTCAAGTCCACATACCATTTTGCCGTACCTTTCTTTTCGGCATCACAGTCTCTCAGCTCCTGGTCTTCCATGATCGCACTTCTGGTATTTTAGTGTGAATTTTCCTTCCAAACAAAGCTTCTGCTGGACTTTCCCCTGACGTTGAGTGAGTGATCGCCCGATATACAGCTACCTATGCTAACAGTGCCTCCTTCCAGTTTTTCCCTTCAGCATGGGCGATTCGTATCCTCTTCTCTATGGACTGGTTTTGTCTCTCTACTTCTCCGTTAGCTTGTGGCCATTTCGGAGTCACCTTGTGATGATGGATACCTGTGATTCCCATGTATTCAGCAAATGTCTCAGAAACAAACTGTGGCCCATTGTCGGAGTACAATATAACAGGCAACCCGTGTCTGGTGAAGACTTCTGCTAATGCTTGTACAATCTTTTCTGCTGTAGTTGACTTCATCACTGCATACTCATTGTACCTATTGATTCACCATAATTATTCACCTGTTGGAAGTGGACCAAGAAAGTCAACAGTTATGGTCTTGTTGGCAACTTTGTACTTCTAATTGGTTCTGGTGGGTTGCTTCTGCTTGTGATTTGGCATCAGTGACAGGTCTTGATAAATTTTCCGGCATCTTTCTCACAACCTGGCCACCACACTTTACTCCGCAAATTCTGTTTAGTACCAACGATGCCTAAATGTCCATCATGAGCTAATGGCACGATTCTTGGTCATAGTTGCCTGCGGGATCACCAATCTGCTACCTCTCAGCACACACTGACCAATTACACAAAATTCATCTTTTATGGGAACATATGCTTTGTAAAGGCATTGACCCCATTTCCCACTGTGAATACGCTCTTTGATATCTTTGAGTTCAGGATCATGTTCTGATTCCCTTTCAACTTCCTTCATTGTGACGGCTCCTGGCGTTGACTGAATTGCGACGAATCGCACAAAGTTCTCTGCTTCCCTCTCTAACATGAATGTTGCTCCCAGTTGTTCATCCTTCAACAGTCTCGACAGCGGGTCCGCGATGTTTGCTTTCCAGCAATGTGGACTACTTTGTACTTGTACTGTTGGGGTCTAGGCACCCAACGTTCTATTATGGCACATGGCTTAGACCTTGTCGATTAGATCACTTCCAGCGGCTTGTGATCTGTAACAAGATCAAATTCAATGCAGTACAAGTATGCATGGAACCTTTCACAGGCCCACACTAGTCCCAGTGCTTCTTTCTCTGTTTGAGAATACCTTCTCTCCACGCTGGTTAACGATCGACTGGCATATGCTATGATTCTGGGTCCATCTGCATGTGTCTGTACCAGCACTGCTCCTAAGCCGACCGGACTAGCATCTGCTATGACTTTTGTTGGTGCAGCTGGATCATAATATCCAAGGGTTTCTGCACTCATTAGACCCTGTTTCAGTGATTTGAATGCCTGTCACTGTTCACGACCAAACGTCTTTCTTGGTCAACCTTCTCAGTGGATCTGCTAGAGTAGCAAAATTTGGAATAAATTTTGCACAATAATTGACCAGTCCTAGAAAACTTGGTTGCATCTCGGTTGCATTCTGAGGTTCACGTGCATCTGCAACAGCTTTCACTTTAGCCTTGGCTGGGTTCAGCCCTTCACTTGTGAGTCTGTGTCCCATGAAATCCATCTTAGAGACGCCAAACTTGCACATGTCTTCATTCACAGTGAGACCTGCTTCTTGAAGTTTAGTCAACACTACTTTCAACCTCCTGTCATGCTCTTCACTAATTGATGCATGGACGATGATGTCATCTGATATGTTTGCTACACCTGGTTCATCTTGAATCACTCTGTGGATTTCGTACTGATAGATCTCGGGAGCAGCATTGATTCCAATCGTTAGTCTCTTGTATCGGTACAATCCGCAGTGAGTGACGAGTGTTGTCACCTCTCTTGACTCTGGATGTAATTCCAACTGATGATATCCCCACTTGAGATCAATTTTGGAAAACACTTTACTGGTTGATAACTCTTGTAGCACCTCATCAACCGTAGGAATTGGGTGTCCTTCTCTGATTATTGCCTCATTGGCTCTCCTCATGTCCACGCACAGTCTAATGTCAACATTGGGTTTTGGCACAATCACAACTGGACTCACCCATGGTGTCAAACGCTCAACTGGTTCAATAATGTTCTGATCAATCAACTCCTTGATTTTAGCTTCTACTTTTCCACAAAGTCCAAATGGCGTTCTCCGCACCGGTTGAGCTATCGGCTTGACATTTTCATCAGTGGCTAACTTCACTTGCCGGCCTTTCAATTTTCCAACCCCTTGGAATACTGTGTGAAATTCCTGCCTCGTGTCATCATATGACTGCACTGAATTGACATGCACTCCGATGTGAAGCACTCCCAGCTCCCGAGCTGTATTTCTACTCAGCAGAGGTTCTCCCTTCTCCTCTATCACCACAAGTTCTGCTTCAGTTTTTCTATCTCTGTGAAACATCCAATGGTCTACAATGGTTTAGTTGCGTTGTATGGATATAACTTCCTACTACACCTCCTTGACATGCACTTGATTTTCTGCTGTTTCAAGCATTCCCAATGTGATCTGTCAATTACGTTGCTGTTGCTACCAGAATCTACAATCACTGGCACTGTAACACCTCCGATGGTCACTGCAACTTTCTCATGATGGCTCTCATTCAATGCAAACTGATAATTCCTTTTAACAGCAAGCTCTCCAGCTTCATCACTGTCTTCATTACCTCCGAAATCACCTTCTACATGACGAACACGACCCTTCTTTTTCTGCCAAGGTCTGTCTTTCTTTTCACTGGACTTCCCTTTCTCATTGTAATCACGTGTCTTGTCCCTGGCCTTACTTTTACATTTCATTGCAAAATGATCTTTATCTCCACATGTCCTACATGTTCTACCTTTTGCTGGACAACATGCATCTTTCCCTATGTGACCCTTGTTGCCACACCTGTAACAAACTGTCATACTTCTTGGTCTACCGTAGGACAGCTGGTTAACTTGCCCAGTCTTGGAATCTTTCCATTTCATGCTGTGAAATTGTCACTCAACAGCTTCCAGTGCTGCTGCAATCGACAAAGCATCATTAAGGTTTAACTCACCCCCTTTTTCTAGCAGCCGTCTCCTGAGCTTGTCTGGCCTGCAATGCTGGATAACCTGATCCAATATCTGGTTTTCCACATCACCAGCCACATATTTGCATCCTACAGACACCTGTCTGAGTGTCGACACAAATTGAAGAACACTCTCACCCTCTTCCTGCATTGTTTTACGGAATAAATGGCATTGAAATGTAGCGTTCGGCCCCACCACATAATGACTGTTCAAAGCATCAATGGCTTTCTTATAGTCTTCCTTCATTCGGGTGTCAGAAGGGCTCGAAATTAGCGGTTGCCCGGTTGCCAATGGCAACCCTCAGCCCCGCCGGGCAATCTAAAAGCCGGCTTGGCAAGCACCTGGGACACCTCTCGTTTAATTCTGAGCGGGCCCCCTCTCTATCTTTCTCTCTCTCTCTCTCTCTGTCACTCTCCGCCCGCTATCCGTGTCCATGTCTCGAGTCTCCGCCCGCTGTCCGTGTCTCGGTTCTCTGCCTGCTCCTCGTCCGCTGGCACGGCCGGCCGCCTTGCACATGCGCACAACCGCGGCCAGCACCAATGATCCTATAGCGAGGATCTTTGGCCAGCACATCGTCAGCCGTGGTTGTGTGCATGTGCCGCCCTACACAAGCGCACTGCCACTGCAACTGGTCGGCATCGGCCACTTTCTCCCTCCCTTCGCATGGTGGGAAATCTGGCTGACATTGCTATCCACTCGCTGCGACCGCTGCAAACCAATGCAGAATCACTCCCTGGAGCTGGAGTAACTCCCTGGAGTAACTCTTGCTGCTTGGTTTCCTAGTCCTCCAAAAATATTCGAAATGGAATTTAAACAGAATTTAAACACCACCACCAAACTCTGAAAAATAACAGCCTATTGCATTTTATCTGTTTATTTATTGTGTATATATATGGTCTATGGTATATAAACACAGTGAACTTTTATCTCCTGTTCTGTATTATGTTTACATATTCCGTTGTGCTGCAGCAAGCAAGAATTTCATTGTCCTATCTGGGACACATGACACATGACAATAAAACTCTCTTGACTCTTGACTTGGACTTAAACAAGAAAGGGTTCTTGGGGAAAAAAAGAGCTACCTTAAATTGCTTCTGGTTAGGTACCTATAGTAGGGTGAAGACTATTCCATGCTTTACTTGTGTGGCGGAACTCCATGGAGCAGCCAGCATATCTGGATGGAAGAAATTGGGTGACGTTTCGGGTAGAGACCCTTCTTTTGAATTCCTATGGTTTTAGTGTTTTAGTATAATTTAAAGATACAGCGTGGAAACAGGCCCTTCGGCCCACCGAGTCCACGCCAATCACCCGTATACTAGTTCTACCCCAAACATTAGCGACGTAAGTCAAGAGTCAAGATTGTTTTATTCTCTCATGTCCCAATGAAATCCTTACTTGCAGCAGCACAACAGAATATGTAAACATAGTACTCTGTAAACAATGTTATAAATGAGAAAACAAAACAGTGTATATTTATATATGAATATATAACTATACACACATACACACACAATTTCCCTCCTTGAATTAATAAAGTTCTATCATATAGTGTCGTGTGTGCAGGAAAGAACTGCAGATGCTGATTCAAACTGAAGATAGACACAAAAAGCTGGAGTAACTCAACAGGTCAGACAGAATCTCTGGACAAAAGGAAAATATTACGTTTTGGGTTGGGTCTGAAAAAGGTTCCTGCATACCTTTGGAATGTGGAAGGAAATAAGAGCACCCGGAGAAAACCCATGTGATCAAAGGGAAAAGGAGCAAACTCCATACAGACAGCACCCATATTCAGGATCAATTCCGGGTCTCTGGCAATTTTAGGCAGCAACTTTATGGCCAATGTACTGCCCCATAGTCTTGAACTGAATTAAAACCTACAAAGGGGGTTGGAGATTTAAGACTGAAAATGGATAGTTTCTTTTCTTTAGTAACCAAAGTTATCAACGTATAATTTTTTGTGTGTTGGAAAATAAAATATAGTGGCACAGCTGGTGGACTTGCTGCCTCACACGCCAGGGATCTGTGTTCGATCCTGTCCTCGGGCACTGTCTGTGTTGAATTTGCACATTCTCCCTGCAAGCATGTAGGTTTCCTCCCACATCCCAAAGATGCATTGGCTTTGTAGTTTAACTTGTCTCTGTAAAATTGCCCCTAATGTGTGGGGAGTGGGTGAGGATAGTGGAATAACAGAACTTGTGTGAATGGGGAGACAAAAATGCTGGAGTAATTCAGCGGGTAAGGCAGAATCTATGGAGCGAAGGAAATTGGCGACGTTTTGGGTCAAGACCCTTCTTCAAACTGATGTGAGAGGGTGCAGGGGGTGGGAAGAAGAAAGGAAGAGATGGAGACAGTGGGCTGAGGGAGAGCTGGGAAGCGGAGGAGAAAACAGGGACTACTAGAAATTGGAGGTCAATTTTCATACCGCTGGGGTGTAAACTGCCCAAGCAAAATATGAGGTGCTGCTCCTCCAATTTACGGCGGGCCTCACTCTGGCCATGGAGGAGGCTCAGGACAGAAAAGTCTGATTTAGAATGGGAGGGGGAGTTGAAGTACTTAGCCACCGGGAGATCAGGTTGGTTATTGCGAACCGAGCGGAGGTATTGGGCAAAGCGATCGCCAAGCCTACGCTTGGTCTCGATGTAGAGCAGCTGACACCTAGAGCTGCAGATGCAATAGATGAGGAGGAGGTGCACGTGAACCTCTGACGCACCTGGGAAGATGGCTTGGTTCCTTGAATGGAGTTAAGGGGGGAGGTAAAGCGACAAGTGTAGCATTTAATGCGGTTGCAAGGGAAAGTGCCAGGAGAGGTTGTGGTTTGGGCGGGAAGGTAAGGGACGAAATGACCAGGGAGTTACGGAAGGAGCAGTCTCTGTGGAAAGCTGACAGGGGAGCAGATGGGAAGATGTGGCCAGTGGTGGGATCCCGTTGGTAGACTAAGCTAGAGAAAATCAGCGGGTAAGGCAGCGGAGCGAAGGAATAGGTGACATTTCAGGTCGAGACCCTTCTTCAGACTGATGTCGGGGGGGGGGGCGGGTTCAGGAAAAAGAAAGGAAGATGCGGAGACAGTAGGCTGTGGGAGAGCTGGGAATGGGAGGGGGAGGAGGGAGAAAGCAAGGACTACCTGATATTGGAGAAGTCAATGTTCATACCGCTGGGGTGTAAAATACCCAAGCAAAATATGAGGTGCTGTTCCTCCAATTTGCGGTGGGCCTCACTCTGGCCATGGAGGAGGCCCAGGACAGAAAGGTCGGATTCGGAATGGGAGGAGGAGTTGAAGTGCTGAGCCACCGGGAGATCAGGTTAGTTATTGCGAACTGAGTCTAGGTGTTGTGCGAAGCGATTGTCAAGCCTGCACTTGGTCTCACTTGAGGTTGATCATACGCTGAATAATCCAACCAGAATTTTGTTTGGAAGTGGAAAGAAATAATAGAAATTGCATTCTTTGCAACGTGTAAAAGGAGATGAGATACTGTATTGTAATTTTGCTGCATGTCATTGTGGTATATATCATGTCTTGATTGGTGAATATGTTTAGTTTGTGACTTTATTTGAAGCAGAAATAATATGTGAATGCTTCATTGACCATAATTCTGACTGGTAACTACGCACTTCGTCCGAGCACATTATCGCACGTGTCATGCTAGCCGTCTTAAATGACCACCTAAACGATCATTTGGCAACCTAAAAAGCTGCCTAGGTTGCCCGGCTGGCAACAGGGAAAAAAAGTTAAGTGAGAGCCCTGATCAGGGAATGTTTTAATCATTTCTCGAACTGCTGGCCCTGCGGTGAAAAGAAGCAATGCTCTCCGCTGCGCCTTCTGCCCCAGCGTACTCTCCTTAAGAAAGAGTTCTCGACTGTCGGCGTAAGCTTGAATTCCTCCAACCAAGCATTCCACCTCACGCTGACGGTGCTCGCATCACCCATCGGATCAAAGTGTGGAACTCCGCGAAGTGTTAAGAAATCAGCTCCAGCGACCGCCATCTTAAAAATATATATTTTTCCAGCTCAAAGTCACAGATTCAGAATCCAAAATATCTAAAATATCCTCGTCGCCAATGACACATCCCGGTCTCAGATGTGGAATAATAATGATACTGGCACAATATTTATAGGTTACATTCCTTGGTCTCTGTGATTATTATCTCACTCAGCCATGGCCTCCTGCCTAGGCTTACACAGTGCACATGTTATCTGACCTCCAAGTCATCTGATACAAAGGTCATGATATTTGCAGATCATCATCATGACTCATCGTCATGACACTAGTCAATAATGTGTCAGTGTTTTTTCAAATCCATAGATATTCTTCTTCTTGCGTATGGCGTGCACAGCCTAAAGTTGTAGGACCACTTGTTCTATTTGATCTTATTTGATTGTGCACGCCAGGTTGATTGCATTCATTGAAACAGGGCGGACCATGTGAAGGTTGCAATCTCCCACCCCCATATAGATATTAATATTGTCTTATCAGTTATGTGTCTCTCTCTTCTTGAATTGGGACTAGCAAGCAATGGTACCATATCAAGGTCCGTGCCACAGAGAGGGGGTGGAGGGGTAATCCAGAATCAATGCTATTTCCATCAAGCTTCCTTCTACATGATTAGGACAACAAATGCAAAAGTTGCTAAGAATGCCAATAATTAATATTTCATGGTCTAAAGGGACCCGACCCAAAACATCGTCTGTCCATTTCCTCCAAAGGCAGAAGGGATTGGTTACGTTTGGCATCATATTTGGCATAGTGGGCTGAAGGGTCTGTTCCTGAGCTGTTCTTGTGCAGAGAGATGTGTTGCTTGACCAATTGAGTCCTTCCAGCACTCTGTGTTTTACACAGGTTTCCAGCATCTGCAGTTCCTTGTGTCTCCAAATAGTGAACAGAATGCTTACTTTGAAGCTGTCAGTGAAGATCTTAATTTCTCCCTGTGGCAAAGGCATTCTGACATTGCATACTGATGCTCCTGGATTTTCTAGCTTGTATCTCGTGCATCTAGCTTAAAGGGATTTTGATGTGCTATAAAACTTTTTGAGGATTGCTGACCCATCTTTGGTATAAAATTAGCCAGCTTCATGTGTCTTTGATTCCTTTTGTTAATTGATGTTGTCCAGATGGCCAAATTTCACTGAATCCCAACGCAAGACTGCTCAGATAATTCATTCCGTTGCAACATTTCTGGTATTTTGCTGAAAATCCTGTACAGGTGGCCAAACATCACTGAGTTTCAATACGAGAATGGCTGTTCTGATTATTGATTCCCTGGCTGCATTTTTTTCAGGAGTGTTTCTCCCTTTGGGCCTGGTGCTACAGCCATGGATGGGGTCAGCTGCAATGGCAGCTTCCTCTGTTTCTGTTGTGGTCTCCTCGTTACTGTTGAAACTGTGAGTAACGGAACATTATGTTCCCCACGTTAAATCAGCTGGTCCGAAATAAGGTGTATTGTTTCATAAACAAATTAACCATTGGCTGATGAATGATATTGGCTGTATTTTGGAAACTCATAATGCTGTTAGAAACATAGAAAATAGGTGCAGGAGTAGGCCATTCGGCCCGTCAAGCCTGCACCGCCATTCACTATGATCATGGCTGATCATCCAACTCAGTATCCTGTACCTGCCTTCTCTCCATACCCCCTGATCCCTTTAGCCACAAGGGCCACATCTAACTCCCTCTTAAATATAGCCAATGAACTGGCCTCAACTACCCTCTGTGGCAGAGAGTTCCAGAGATTCACCACTCTCTGTGTGAAAAATGTTTTTCTCATCTCGGTCTTAAAGGATTTCCCCTTTATCCTTAAGCTGTGACCCCTTGTCCTGGACTTCCCCAACATCGGGAACAATCTTCCTGCATCTAGCCTGTCCAACCTCTTAAGAATTTTGTAAGTTTCTATAAGATCCCCCCTCAATCTTCTAAATTCTAGCGAGTACAAGCCAAGTCTATCCAGTCTTTCTTCATATAAAAGTCCTGACATCCCAGGAATCAGTCTGGTGAACCTTCTCTGTACTCCCTCTATGGCAAGAATGTCTTTCCACAGATTTGGAGACCAAAACTGTACACAATACTCCAGGTGTGGTCTTACCAATACCCTGTACAACTGCAGTAGAATCTCCCTGCTCCTATACTCAAATCCTTTTGCTATGAATGTTAATATACCATTCGCTATCTTCACTGCCTGCTGCACCTGCATGCCTACTTTCAATGACTGGTGTACCATGACACCCAGGTCTCGTTGCATCTCCCCTTTTCCTAATCGGCCACCATTTAGATAATAGTCTACTTTCCTGTTTTTGCCACCAAAGTGGATAACCTCACATTTATGCACATTATACTGCTTGACACAGGTGAAGTTATTTCAGATAACTTCCTCAATAAAAACCCATGATCAATGGGAGCAGAGGCTACCACACTGAGGCTTCCTCGATAAAAACCCATGATCAATGGGAGCAGAGGCTACCACACTGAAATGATCTTAGTGAAAACTGCAGGAAGCATCTCCATGATCAAAAGCCACTTCCTGCCCTGCCCTCAGTCTCTCTGTGGAATAATGACACCGTCAGTCACATCCTGATCCTATACTGTCCAGCACGGTGGAAGAACATATTTATACTGTTCCCTTTCCCATCAAACTGGACACTTACGTTACCCACACCATGTAATAACTGGGACCAACGTGTTGTCTACGGAAAGTGTAAACTACAGTTGAATTATTGTGATATGAAGGTAGATGGATAATTTATGCAAAACCCCTGTTCTGAAATAGTTGAGTTAGATAAATGTCATTCCATATTTTATGTTAACAATAGAGACAAAAATGAAAAATGTTACATGTATGAACATTACAAATTTATGCTCCCAATTGTAAGATACAGATCCATTCAATGCTATTGTAATTATGCTCCTAGAGCTAACTCCCCTTAGTCTAGTTCAGTAAAACACTGAGTCAAGCACTGGACCACTAAACTTTTATTTTATGAACAATAACAAATCCCTTATACAATACCTAACCACCGCGGGATCGACCCTTGTCTCTGCTTGTCCAAGCCCTTCAGCCTCGTGCAAGCAGACACCTCCAAAATGTTACGCAGTCCCAAGCGTTCCTCCAGAAGATCGACAACGAAATTCGTGGGATTACCTTTTATAGGTCATCGAACCATGTAGGGCAGATCTACATGGGGGTGGTAACCCTTACAAACCAATCACAGATATTGATTTCATGAAAGTCTTATTGCCAGTTCCCCAACCCAATTACAAAGCACCCCATTACAATGTTTCTACAGAAGCTTCTGGAAGGAAGACAATTAATCAAATAATGCAACATTCTCCTGGGGAGTATAAACAATTCAAACAAGGCTTCACACTTCAGCCAATCATCAAACAGTAACACAAACACCTTGCAACATTATTAACAGTATTTACAACCCTTCTGCAGTCAGCCAATCCTGCTAAGGCATCTGCAACATCTTTGAGCTCTTCCACAGAGTCCTCGTACATTTTAACAATAGAGGACATCTGGATCTTTCCCCATCCAGCATATCAATCTAGGGTCCAGACTAGCTGGCGCCAACCCACAACCTGGAGCTTTTCACAGACAGAGGCCGAGCAGGTCCTGCAGATGTACAGATCCTCCATTTTATATATCTCCATTTTGGCCAATATTAACACTATGAACAGAACAAAAGATATGGTACAGGGATCTGTTATTCCCACTAAATAGGTTCATGCCCCATTGGAAAGGAGAACATTTCCCTATCAATGTTCCTCACTGTGCAAGATCTTAAACTAATTCCACTGTCTAATATAGGAGCAATGACAAATACAAATACATGGTAACAAGAGGGGAACTGAAATGTGTGTGTCGTGTTTTGCTTATCACTATCACCTGGAATTGGGCTGTTAATAATTTGCCCCTAATGTTCCTTTACAATCAAAGGACAGTTTCAGGATTTAGTTGATTTATGAATTGAAAACAATCACATCACTTGATGATTAACATAGAACATTTTATCTTTTGCCATTCAGTATGTGATCTATATGCCACTGCATTGTTCTCAATTTTAGCTACAAGAAGCCAGATCCAGAAAAACTTGATTCTCAGGCACAAGGCCGCATGAAGCAATTGACGCCGTCACAAGTTAGTGTGCGTATAGGAATGGAAAACAAACGCCGAGATTCTCAGAGGCTCAAGAACAATGACATATTTCGACGAATCAGCCGATTATCTCTGAACTCATTGACTTCTGACAGGCGATCTAATCGGATACAATCTCTTCGTGAGGAACATGATGAATGGTCCCTGCTGGTTGGAGCACCCAATGAAGAGCATTGTATCTAAAGACTGATGTGAATTATGAATAGATAAATATATTTGTAAAAAATCATGTCTAAATGATGCCCATTCAACTCAAACCTTACTGAATGGCTTACAGCTGCAGAAATACTTATCAGGTGTATCCTTATTTGATGTACTTCATTCATTGTGTATGACCAAGCTGATTTATTAATTCTCACCACCTTTGAACCAAATGTGTACAGTCTTTCTCAAAGAACAGTTTAAGGTTTATGTTTATGAAAAGGCATTTTGTAATTAATTAATTAATACTAATTGTTTTACTCTTAGTGTACACGTCCAAAATATTGTATTATTTTATTATTTTAGACACTAAACCCACAATACACTGCATTTCTGAACAAACAGAATTGCAATGAATATTATCACTATAAATATTGATATCTTTAAAGATTACTTGACTTGAATCCACAACTTGTTTGGTCCAGCTTATTTCCATCTCTAACTGACATGCAGTCACCAAGTAAAAAATGTGGCATTCGTGACATCCAGACTCGCTGCTGAATTTCTAAGATTTTACATCAAAGACTTCAGACACAAATTCATACCTAATCTGATGTGTGTGAGAAATTGAAGATTTGCCAAGGATCTTGGAGATTGTGTAATCATCATTATCTCCAGAAATGATAAACCTATACTAGTAACTGCAGAGATGGCAGAGGTGAAAATAAATTCCTGTACCATTGTAAAGTGTTGTAATTCTCTCCCCAAGGACGTGATATGCTCAAATATGGAGATTGTTTGCGACTGAGGTCAACATATTGTTGCATACTAAGGAATTTGGGGTACATGAGGAAATTACATGAGTACTCAGTACTCGGTGTCAGGCAGCGTGTACATAGGAACAGAGCTTGCCATTTCTTTCTAATGACCTTGCATCAGAACAGGTGATGGGATCGAGCAGGAATGTGATCCAAAGGTTCAGGATCAGCCTTGATGTTTATGAATGAGACGCAAGCTCAAGGAGTGTACAAGCTACCCCACTCCTGTTTATTATGTAATCATGTTCTAATTTGGATGGCGGATGTGCAGGAGTGGGTGCTGTCTGTGTATGGCAGCCTGCCCACAGTCCATCTCTTCACCTTTTTTTAATTTTAAGTCCTGTTAAAAAATGTTAGCTGGAAGTCTTTTATGTGGTGGGTGGGGGAGGGGAAGGGGGAAACTTTATTTCTTAGTCCCCTACCTGGTCGGGGAGGCAGCATCCCTCCGAGCTGCTTCTTCGCCCCATCCTCACGGCCTACCATCGAGAATGGAGCGGCGTTTCCTGTCGGGACCGGTCGGGACTACAGCTTCGGCGGTGGCGCAGCGCTGGGATACCAACATGGAGCGGGCGATGCCTTACCGGGTCACCGTGCGGTAAGCCCCGGAGCGCTGTGGCCACCGACTCCCAACATCGTGGAGCTGTGGCTACGGGCGTCCGGCCGCGGGTGGCGCTGGATTTGGAGCGCCGCGGAGCCTGGGATCGAGTTCGCCGGGGTCGGAGCTCCAACCGGCGTGGCCTGAGGTCTACGAGTGCCCCGGTCTCCGGGGAGGAGGCAGCCGCTCCAGACTTTCCAAGCCGCTGAGGAATGTTTCACCCGACGCCGGAGTTCCATCTTCTTGGCAAGAGGGCCCTGAAAATTATCGGACTGGCTGCAAGGCCACAAATGGGCCCCGACCTCGGGTGTTTCACAGAGGAAGAGGACTTAACTTTCTGGTGCCTTTCCCCACAGTGGAAATTGTTGATTCTGCTGTGGGGGGATAATGTGTTGTGTCCATTTTCTTTATTTTTTTAACCTTTTTCTATGGTTTGTATGGAAACTTATTATCTATTTTATGTAAAGCACTTTGGTGTCAATGCTACGGTTGTTTTTTCAATGATTTTGCTATCAATTAAACCAGTGCTTCTCATGATCTTCAGAAAAACACTGATTCTCCACTGGTATACAATATGTTATACAGCATGTTACAGCATAATCTGTGTGTGTAACGTGTGTGTGTGTCATTTTGCATGTGAAACGTATCTCCTCGAAAACCAGACGCCAAAACGGGAACATTTTTACATATTTCAGTAGAGATTTTCCTTGCGAGTTCAGAAATCCACTCCTCTGTACCGTTGGTACATTATTTTCCTGATTTTTTAATTAAAATTGTTGACCAATCTGACCTTTTTTTAAATCTGACCATTGCCCAGCTGCTGAAGTTACAATAACAGTGAACATTTTACATCTTCTGGTAGAAATTTTCCTTATGATTTCAAAAATCCAATCCTGTATCAATTTGGTCGATTATTTCCAGATATCTATATTACTAAATCTCTGATCTTGACCGCTTTTGGCCCACTATGCTGCGATTTCCGACAGAATGCCGCCACCTACGGCCGTCATTTTTGGCCACCTCGATCAGAGCCCACGTCTGCCTTCCTGGACCAGAGTATTTTTCCCATCGATGAAAAATCAGAGAGAAATTAATGTTTTTAAAAAAAAAACATTCTCTCTGCTGCCCCTGCCGGAGGGAGGGGGAGGGACTATAAAACCAGGAAGTGGTGTGCCTCAATCAGTCTCTGCAAGCTGGAGGACACTGAGCTCTGAATGACACTGAACAAATGTCTACACAACTGTGAGTAAGTACCCTTAATGTGGTTTGAAAATGAAAATATGGTTAGTTTCAAGTAAAAAAGCACTGCCTGCAAATGGCTGTTTGGGGGGTTTGGGTTGAAGTAAAAAGGCACTCTCTCTCTCTCTCTCCTCCTCTCTCTCCCCACCTCTCTCTCTCTCCCCACCCCTCTCTCTTTCTCTCTCTCTCCCCCCCCCGTCTCTCTCCCCTCCTCTCTCTCCCCACCTCTCTCCCCATCCCCCCCCTCTCCTTCCCCCCCCTCTCCTTCCCCCCCCCTCTCCTGCCCCCCACTCTCCTTCCCCCCCCCCGCCTGCCCCCCCCCATCTCCTTCCCCCCCCTCTCCTTCCCCCCCCTCTCCTTCCCCCCCATCTCCTCTCCCCCCATCTCCTCTCCCCATCTCCTCTCCCCCATCTCCTCTCCCCCATCTCCTCTCCCCCCCATCTCCTCTCCCCCCCATCCCCTCTCCCCCCCCTCTCCTCTCTCCCCCCTCTCTCCTCTCCCCCTCTCTCCTCTCCCCCCTCTCTCCTCTCCCCCCTCTCTCCTCTACCCCCTCCTCTCCTCTACCCCCTCCTCTCCTCTTCCCCCTCTCTCCTCTCCCCCCCTCTCCTCTCCTCTCCCCCTCTCATCTCCCCCTCTCATCTCCCCCCCTCCCTCTCTCTCCCCTCTTTTCTCCCCCTCCTCCCCTCCATCCCCTCCCCCCACCATCCCTCCCCTAAACCCCCCTCCCCTCCACACACCCCTACCCCCTTCCCTCCACCCTCCCTCCCCCTCCCTGCTCCCCACCTCTACCTCCTCTACCCCTCACCTCACCCCCCTTTCTCTCACTCTCACCCTCTCTCTCCTCCCCTCCTCCCCCACATTTCCCCCCTCACCCACCCTCCCTCTTCTCCTCCTCTCCACCCCCCTCTCCCTCTTGCCCCTCTCTCCGTGTCTCTGTCTCTCTCTCTGTCTCTGCCCCTTCTCTCTCTGCCCTCACTCTCTACCCCCGCTCCCCTAGATGTGACTGCAAGTTGGAGGCTATGCATCAGTAGATAGGGTGGTTATGGGGTTAAAGGAGCAAATTAATAATATTAATATATCAAGGGGGTAATTAGCGTGAGTGCGGGGGGGGGGGGGGGGATTGTTAGTGTGTGTGACGCTGCATGCCGCCTCCCTCCCCACAACCGCACGTTGGGGGAACAGACCCAACGGGTCTGCACTTGGTCTAGTATTTACTAAAATTGATCACTCCGTGCCTCGCACTCGGGCTGTCGCCTCTCTCTCTCTCTCTCTCTCCCCCCCTCTCCCCCCCTCTCCCCCCCTCTCCCCCCCCTCTCCCCCCCTCTCCCCCCCTCTCTTTCCCTCTCTCTCCCTCTCCCCCCTCTCTTTCCCTCTCCCCCCTCTTTCCCTCTCCCCCCTCTCTTTCCCTCTCCCCCTTCCTCTCCCCTTCCCCTCCGCACCCTCCCCTACCACCTTCCCTCCACCCCCTCCCCTACCTATCTCCACTTCCCCCCTCACCTCTCCCCACCCTTCCCACCCCTTCATCCCCCTTCTCTTCCCCCCCCTCTCTCTCCCCTCCTACCCTCCCCCCCTCCCCTCTGTCTCCTGCCTCTCTGTCTGTCTCTTCCCATTCTCTCTCTGCCCTCACTCTCTAGCCCCCCCCCCTCCCTTTCTAGACGTGCCTGCGAGTTGGGGGCTATGCGTCAGTGGATAGGGCGGTTATGGGGTAAAATGATCAAATTAATAATATTAATATAATATCAAGGGGGGTAGTTAGTGTGTGTGTGGGGGTGGTTAGTGTGTGTGACGCTGCATGTCGCCGGCCCCCCCCCCCGCAAACACGTGTTGGGGGACAGACCCAACGGGTCTGCATTTGGTCTAGTATCTATGAAAACTCTGTGTGTGTGTGTGTGTGTGTGTGTGTGTGTGTGTGTGTGTTATTTTGCATGTGAAACGTATCTCCTCGAAAACCAGACGCAAAAAAGCGGAGATATTTCGGTAGGGATTTAACATGAGTCCAGAAATCCGCTCCTTGTTCAATTATTTCCCCAGATTTTGAATTAAATTGATCACAAAACTCAAATTTTAAAATATAAATGCCGCTTGCCAACTGCTGACGTCACAATGCCCACCAATCTAGGCCCAACTGCCTCCAGGCCCCGCCCCCCGCCGCTGTGGATTAAAGGCGCAGAAAGATCGAGAAAGTTCTGCAAAACATAGATTCTACTGCTCCGTTCCGCTAGAGCTTCTTTGTTCTACAGATCTTATCATGCACTGAATCATCTCATCACTGTTGGCGCAGCTCGTGAAGCCCTGCGCGCTCATTCCAGCTGTGGGTTTCCAGTCAAAAGCTGCTTTTATCTCTCTTCATTTGGCAGCCCTCCACCCCACCCCCCACTTCTCTTCTCACCTCCTCCTCACCCCCCACTTCTCTTCTCACCTCCTCCCCTTTCCTTCCTCCTTCTCTCCCCTCTCCTATCTACCAAAGATCCTATACACGATCGTCTGTCCTGACCCCCGGCCCGGCTCTGTCACGCTGGCGGAAGCCACGATCGACTGGTCCCCCCGCTGCTTTTCACCACCCTCAGATCGCTCCGTGCCTCGCGCTCGGGCTGCCCCTCTCTCTCCCCCTCTCTCTCCTTCCCCCCTCTCTTCCCCCCTCTCCTCTCTCCCTACCCCCTTTCTCTCCCTCCCCCTCTCTTATCACCAAATTTATCCCCAAACAGACATTTAAAAAAAATATTAAGTTTGCCCAGCTGCTGACCTCACAATGCCTTTGCACCTGGCCCAACTGCTTCCTGGCCCGCCCCGCCCTGCCCAGCCCCCCCCCCCCCCCCCCCCCCCGAAATCTGCCTGCAGGCCCGGACCGGCCCCACCCGCTGACCTCACAATGCCTTTGTACCTGGCCCAACTGCTTCCTGGCCTCGCCCAGCCTCGCCCCCCCCCAGCATGCCAGGTTGTTGATTCCATTGTTTTTCATTGAATTGAATTGAATTATTTCTCACTTAACATCACTAATACTTAACATTAACTTTTAATTTCAAAGACTGTTGTTAAAAAATAAATTTGCTGTCTCACTAAAATCAAACTGCTGCCGTAGAGCTGCCAACAGCTTTCGTGCATGAGACGTGGACATTTCATTTCCAGAACATTTTGAACGCGTGATGCACGGTTGCCTCTCTCCCTCTCTCCCTCTCTCCCTCTCTCCCTCTCTCCCTCTCTCCCTCTCTCCCTCTCTCCCTCTCTCCCTCTCTCCCTCTCTCCCTCTCTCCCTCTCTCCCTCTCTCCCTCTCTCCCTCTCTCCCTCTCTCCCTCTCTCCCTCTCTCCCTCTCTCCCTCTCTCCCTCTCTCCCTCTCTCCCTCTTCCCCCCCCCACCTTCCTCTCCCCCACGCCCCCCTGCCCTCCCTCCCCTCCACCCCATCCCCGCCCCCCCCTCCCTCCCCCCCCTTTGAGTGCTTGCAGTGGCTGTGCCAAGCTTCAGTACATCCCTCTACATGATCTTGAAATATCACTGATGGGAAATTCTCAGGCCTGGATGACCAGCAAGCTTTAAAGTTGGTGTATTTCACCGAGTTGATATCCATCCTTGATATTTGCCTTGGGGACCACTATACAGATGAACCTTGGTAATGAACACCAGATCTCTTTCTTGGTAAACGCAGGAAGTGACAAATTATTGTATCTTGCATTGTCACTTGGGGAGCAGTGGATACAGGCAATGAGACACCAGTTGTGTATTATCTTCAACATATAGCAACTGTTGTGTGTTGAAAATGGGGAAATGTGTGTTGAAAATGTGTTGAAATGAACCTTAAGTAAGCTGAGAAATATCTCCAAACTGCAGTACAATGGTTCAAGGTTCACATTTATTTGTCACATGCATAAAGGAAGGTACAGTGAAATGAGTTACCATGCAGCCCTACAATTAAAAAGAACACAATACACAATAGAATTTAACATAAACATCCACCACAGCATTCTTCACTGTGATGGAAGGCTATAAAGTTCAGTCAATCTTCCTCCTTTGTTCACCTGTGGTCGGGGGCCTTGACCCTCCGTATTTGCCACTATGGACGGCCCGATGTGCAAGCCCTCTCGTCGGGATGATCAAAGCTGCGAAGGAGGGACAGATCGAACACTGAATCGGCCACAGCCTTACCGGAGACCGCGGCTTTAGGATGTTATAGGCTGCAGGCCAGCAGTCGGAGCTCTTCTCTGGCGATCCCCGGCAAGGGATCGGCCCGCTCCGTGATGGTAAAGTCTGATCCACTCCTTCTGCTAGAAACTCCGCAGACCAAGGCTTCAGGATGTTATAGGCAGCAGGCCAGTGATCGGAGCTTTGCTCTGGCGATCCCCGGCAAGGGATCACCCCGCTCCGTGATGGAAAATCCACGCTGCGCCCGCTTCTGAAGCCCTGGGCCCGACTACGGGAAAGGCCGCACCAATCCAAGTTGTTAGGCTATGAGGGAGACGAAGAAGCGACAAGTCCCATCTCCATCGAAGTAGGTGACTGAAAACTGTTTCCCCCTATTCCCCACCACCACCCCCCACATAAGACATACCGAGAGACACTAAAACATACATTTGGACATACTAAAAAACAAAAAAAGTCAAAATGACGAACCCGCTGCTGACAAGGCAGCCGACGCGCAGCGCCACCTGATGACGTTGAAATGGTGAGGTAAAGTCAGTACCAGAAGAGGAAAAACTTTGAGGATGTAACAGAGTAGAAAGGATTAAATAATGAAATCAGGTTCCATAAACATAGTTGTATTCCTCTGGAATTTAGCAGGCTGAGTGGTGATTTGAGGTACCTGTATAATAAAATGTCAATTCAGTAGGGTAGATACAATAGAGGGATTCAGAAGAAAAACAATTCAGACCACGAGGGGCATTTTGGAATGAAATCAGAAAGTTGCTTAACATATACAGATCAGAGGGATGCTAGGTACCCTATCCCAATTCTGTGTACGGCAAATCAATTTAAATCACAAGACCACAATCTATGAGGAGCGGGCAGAGACCATGAAGGTCTTGATAATTGTTTTACATTACCCTCTTTCAATGCTCCATTGTTCAACAGTTGTATTGTTAATCTGTGGTGATAATCAATGTTTCTCATGTACCTTGCCCAGGTCTTCCATAGAATGCTTTTAATATCATTATTCCCAAACTATATTTTGATTATTAAAAGCTAAAGTGCTGTTGAACACAGTGTGTCATATTGTTGATCATTGATTTGTTATTTACACTACGTTCAGTTGCAATTCCCTGTTGTACCAAAAGGTTGGAAGTGATTAATGTCTGAGCCTCTTAAATTATCTCGTGGAATAACATGTGCACTGTTCTGTTCTTTAAATACCAGTTAGGATAATTTGATTCAATTACATCTCTAGTTCAAGTAGATTCATTGTCACAATGGTTCCTCTTGAGTCCTTCTCTTTATTTTACAGGATAACTGCTTCAGTTTCAGCTGGTGACAGCTTGTAATTTTCTTGTCCAACATCTCAGGAGGCCACAATCTGCCGGTTTCACTTGTGAATGTGTGTGGGTGCATTGTTCAAAAGAAGTGAATAGCTCAATCAGCAGCATAAAAATAGCTTGAGGTACAATTGATGTTTGATTAAGCAAAGCTAAAGCCACAGTATATGGATCAGTGAAAAAGAACTATCCTACCAGCTCATAACGTGACATTTTTGTAGTACTTCTGCAATTAACAGACATCCGAACATATCAGTGTCAATTCAGCGTAGCAATCCACAACACACCCAACAATGACTTTGCCCAATAACTATTGATTGCTATTAGTTTCAAACAATCCCAAAACTAAGCAATGTTTTACATAATACATTATTTGACTTATGATATTGCTCACTTTGATGCTCACGTTTAGGCTCGTAGAGTTTACCAGATTGCCTGTTACACAGTGTCCCAAAGTGTTTGTTTGCTTCAGAACATCCTTATTTGCTTATTCTGCACTCATGGTCAGCTTGCAGAGCTGTACCCAGCACAGTTTACTTCCTTGTACTGGTGCTGATCAATCACAGGACACTGTTGGGGTGGGGTGGGGGAATGAAATCATCCTCGGAGGTAAAGACTAAAAAGAAATCATTAAAGCTTTATTATTATTAAAATAATAAATAAATGATAATCAAAGAAATGCGGATGTTAAGATCCTAGGGCTCAAGAGAGAGGTTTCAGACAGAGCGACAGCAATCAAAGGAAGCAGAATGGGAGCAGTGAATGCTCATGGACTATTTCCCAGCATAGAGGTTTCAAATTTTATACAGACGTTTAATCAATTGGAATCTTATGCACTACCTACTTTCTAATTGACATATGGAATTACCAATCTAAATACATTCTGATTGTGTTAATACCTAATACAAACTTAATATTTTCTCATCTGTATTAGTAATCAATAGCAGATACATATCCGATTCTAATAACTAACTGGAAGGTATATTCTGAAAGGTATTAGTGACCATTAGAAGTAATATCTTTATATGTTAATAGCCAATCTTAATACATACTGATAAGTATTCGTAACCAATAGAACTACATGCTATATTATTTTCTGTTAAGCCTGGCCGGATGGGGTCAGTTCAAGTTCAAGTTCAAGTGAGTTTATTGTCATGTGTCCCTGTATAGGACAATGAAATTCTTGCTTTGCTTAAGCACACAGAAAAATAGTAAGGCATTTACTACAGTACAGATAAATGTGTCCATATACCATGATATAAATATATACACACTGAATAAATAAACTGCAAATAAAGTGCAAATAACAGAAAGTGGTTGTTAATAATCAGAGTTTTGTCCGAGCCAGGTTTAATAGCCTGATGGCTGAGGGGAAGTAGCTATTCCTGAACCTGGTTGTTGCAGTCTTCAGGCTCCTGTACCTTCTACCTGAAGGTAGCAGGGAGATGAGTGTGTGGCCAGGGTGGTGTGGGTCTTTGATGATACTGCCAGCCTTTTTGAGCACTCTTCTCAGGGGAAGGGAGACCGCCTAGAGCAATGAGACTCTCAAGGCCATAATTCTACAGATCCGAGGACAGAGAGTGACTCGCAAGATATGTTGTCCAGATAGGAGATGGAGATTGTAACACTGTTGTTCTGTGAAGCCTGAGACAAAGTGATTCCGAGGGATTTTGTGTTCACTGAAGCTTTAACAAGGTGCACATCATTTTAACCCTTGCTATACTGCAGCTTCTACAGAAGTACTCAGCACATTAGACAGCATTTGTGGAGAGAGAGAAATAGTGAATACTGTTGTAACATTGTCAGCACCCTATAATGCGACTCTTTGCATACTTTTGTATGGTGTGCAAAACAAAGAATTTTCACTGTGACATGTCACATGTGATAATAAAATATCAATCAAACAATCAATCAATCAATAATATTAATGTTAATATTAAAGAACTGCAGATGCTGTAAAAATCTAAGGGAGACAAAAAAGCTGGAGAAACTCAGCGGGTGAGGCAGCATCTGTGGAGCAAAGGAATAGGTGACGTGTTAATGTTGCCGGATGATGACTTTTCATTAGTACTAAGCAGTTCTGACACAGACATTATCTGGAAGTGTTGAGTCCTATGCTGAATCCTGAAGTATATAGCGTGCTAGTTGGTAGATGAGTTAAGGGCCCGTCCCACTTAGGCGATTTAAAAAAAAAAAAAATTATTAGAAGTGTAAACACATAATAGCAACACGGTTTGTTTATCAATTACATTCATACAAAGCTTCTGTTCTTTTTATATAATTTTTTGAAAGATAGAACTGAAAAGAAAAGTCTATAAACTAATAGAGAGGGAGGGATACAAAAAACAAGAAAAACAAACAAAGAAAATTACCAATAACAATTCTGAAGATAGGTCCGTAGATTATAAGGCGTAGCTATTCATCCAATCCTGAGCTCAGGTTTCAGTCCAGTTTCTGTGTTGAACCAATTTACCTCTTTAAAAAATCAATAAATGGAGACCATATTCTAGCAAATAGTTCTGATTTGTCAATTAAGCCAAGTCTAATTTTTTCCAAGTGTAAGGTCTCAGACATTTCTGTAATCCACATTTTAATTGTGGGGGTTTTTGGGTTTTTCCAAAATCTTAGTATTAATTTTTTCCCAGTTATTATACTGTAATCAAGAAAATATCTTTGATTTGTTGTAAGTTTTATAATTTGTTCTGATATTCCCAATATTATTAATTTTGGATCGGGATCCAATTGAATATTAACAACTTCAGAAATAATTTAAAAAATATCCATCCAAATTTTTTTAATTTTTATGCAATTTACCAAGGTATGAGTTAAGTTAGCTTCTAGGTACAGCTGTATTGACATTTATCATAGATAGGTGAGATATTTGGAAAAATTCTGTTTAATTTTGTTTTGGAGTAATATAATCTATGTAATACTTTAAATTGTATTAAAGAGTGTTTGGTGTTTAACGAACAGTAATGTATATGTTGTAAGCTTTCATCCCATATATCTTTCGTTATGGATTGAGCCAATTCATTTTCACATGCTTGTCTGTGTGGTTCCGTCGACGGGACCTCAGTATCTAACAGGATATTATAAATGCAGGATATTAATTTATTTGTGTTAGGATGTTTATTCAAACATTCATCGAGGATTTCTGGGTCCTTAGTTCTATACACTTGTGTATGTGATTTTATATAATCTCTAAGTTGCAAATATCTAAAAAAATTATTTGGATGTAGTCCATAATTCTGTTGTAACTCCTGGAATGAAAGAAGTATACCCTTTCGATAAAGGTGTCTCACTTTTGTAATTCCATAGTTTTACCATTTTGCAAATCCTTTATCTAACACGGACGGTTTAAATGAGAGGTTATTTAAGATAGGAAGAAGAAGTGATAAATTATCCAATTTTATCCAGTATTTTTTAATTGTTTCCAAGTTCAATACAAATACTATGTATTATCGGGTTTCCACTATGTTTTTGTAATCAATTTTGTAGGTACCTGTATTAACAAAATTGCGCCAATTTCAAAAGGTAGGCAGTCCTCTTTTTCAATGTTTAACCAATCTGGTTGTTGATCCATATCCTCCAACCAGAAGTTCATATTTTTGATATTAACTGCTCAAAAATAAAATAGAAAATTTGGTAAAACTAATCCTCCATTCATCTTAGGTGTTTTTTCACAGGTGTTTTCACATAGATGTTTTTTACTTATTCTACGGTTCTTGTAGTCCCAAATAAAACTTGTAACAATAGAGTAAAGTTTTTTTTTAATTTTGTAAGATAGATTGGGATTGGTTGAAATAAGTACAGTAATTGTGGAAGGAAAATCATTTTTATGGCATTAACTCTACCAAACATTGAAATGGGGAGTGTTTTCCAATATTGAACATTCTTATGTATTTTATTGAGTAGGGAGGAAAGTTTGATTTAAATAAAGACGTGTATTTTTTAGTCACATAAATTCCAAGGTATTTAAACTTTCCGTAGACTATTTTAAAAGTAGATTGTTGCAATATATATGGGGTTGGTTCCGTTACTGGCATAATTTCACTTTTATTCCAATTAATTCTATATCCCGAGAATGAGCCAAATTGTGTTATAAGATTTAATAAATTCGGAATACTTGTTTCTGAATTTGTGATGTATAATAATACATCATCTGCATATAAAGAAATGGTATTAACTGTATCTTTAGTATTGTACCCATAAATTTCTGGATGAGCTCTGATACTTTCTGTAAGTGGTTCAATAGCTAAAGCAAATAGTAACGGAGATAGTGGGCATCCTTGTCTACAACCCCTAGATAGATTGAATTTAGGTGATAACATTTGATTTGTCAATATTCTAGCTGATGGATTAGTATATAAGAGTTTAGCCCAGGTACAAAACTTCTCACCCAACTGAAAATTTTCCATCACAGAAAAGAGATAGGGCCATTCTACCCGATAAAATGCTTTCTCAGCATCTAACGAGATGACTGCTAAATCTACATTAGCTATTCTATTTGAGTATATTATATTAAACAATAGTCTCAAATTATAGAATGAATAGCTTTTTGGGATAAAACCTGTTTGATCGGGGTGTATTAATTTATGAATTACTAAGCTTAATCTGTGGGCTAAGATTTTTGTTAATATCTTCTGATCGGTATTTAAAAGAGCTATTGCTCTATATGAGCCAGGGTCTTCAAGAACTTTATCAATTTTTGGTATGTGTTATTGTTGATTCATTTAAAGTTTCTGGCAATACTTGCTGTGTGAAAGCATAATTATATAATGTCTGTAGGCATGGGGAGATCAAATTCAGAATTTAGACCATCGGGGCCTGTGGCCTTTCCATTTTTCAAGGATCTAATGGACTTCAATATCTTTCATTGAAATTTCAGCACCTAATAATTCTCTCTCTCTCAGATCTATTCTTGAAAGATTACATTTCTTTAAGAATGTTTCCATTCTCATAGTACAGTCTGTTTTTTTGGCTGAGTAAAGTGTCTGATAATATTTCAAAAATCTGTCACTGATGTCCTTAGGCAATTATAGTGTTTCTCCCGTATCTGATCTAATTTCATGAATTGTTTTTTCCTGATCTAACTTGTGAAGTTGACGAGCTAGAAATTTTTGTGGTTTATCACCAAATTCAAATTGTAATTGTTTAGTATGTTGATAAAGTTTTATAATTTGATCTGAATATATGTAATTTAATTTATATTTAAGTGCAGCAATTTTGTTGTGTTTTATCATAGAGGGAGCTGTCGCTTTTTCAATATCTAATTGCTTTATTTCCATTTCTAGTTCATATTGTTTAGCTCGGCACTTTTTATTATGCAGGGCCCGAAATTAACGGTTGCCCGGGTGCCACTGACCACTCAAAGCACCGCCGGGCAACCTAAACACAGAGTCATTTTGCCTGGCTTGGCAACCAGATACTGGTTTGTATCGAAGACAGACACAAAAAACTGGAGTAACTCCGCGGGTGAGGCTGCATCTCTGGAGAAAAGGAACGCGACGTTTTGTGTCGGTGGTGACGGCTATATTGCGTGGGAAAGCTACTAGGTGCGGGGTGAGGAAGGGTCGGAGCGAAGGAAGGGCTCCGAACAGCGGCTTCATCTCCTCCTCTTCCCGCCCGCCGTGATAGCGGCCACTGCTTGCAAATTAGCGCATTTGGGGAGGAGGGAGTGATGGAGCCGCTGTCGCGGCCGCTGCTGCCGCTGTGCGGGACCCGTCTTCGCTCCGACACTTCTGGAGCAGCTGCACCAAAGATCCTATAGCAGTAGGATCTTTGAGCTGCACCGCTCGGCCCCGCACCTTGCTGTTGGCTGGCGGAGGAGGGAGGCGGTGGCGAGGAGTTCCCAACGGCCAAGGCAGCGGGGCGATGTCCGAGGAGCGCTGACCCTCCTTCCTCCATACCTCGCCCCCCTTCTCTATCTCTCTCTTGTATGCCCCCTCCAGCCCCCCCCTTATCCTCTCCACCCAGCACTGATTTCCATTCCCGCCTCTATTCAGCCCTCACAGACATCCTCTGTGCTCCCCTCCCCATCTCTCCCCCCCCCAATCTATTCATCCTGTGCTGATCACCCTATCCACCTCACATTGATTCTCCTGCCACCCCCCCCCCCCCCATCCATCCTACACTGGTCCCCCAGTTCATCCTATACTTACCCCTTTCCCATCCATCCTGCACTTCTCCTCCATCCATCCAGCACTTCTTCTCCATCCATCCTTTACTGATCCCCCATCCATCCTGTACTAATCCACGCATTCATCCCATACTGACCCACCCTCCATTTACCCTGCACCTTCCCCTCATTCATCCTGTAGTGATCCCCCATTCATCATGCACAGACCCTCCGATCCACACTGTATTGACCCCCCCCCCATTCATCTTGCGCTGATCTCTCCCCCCCCCCATCCATCCTGTACTGATCCTCCCATTCAAAAAGAATGGGGGGAACAGTCTGAAGAAGGATCTCGACCCGAAACATTGCCTATTTCCTTCGCTCCATAGATGCTGCCTCACCCGCTGTGTTTCTCCAGCACTTTTGTCTACCCCCATCCATCCCATACTGAAACCCCCCATTCAACACCACTGACATCCCCCGTGCTCTCCCCTCACAATTTTACCTACTCCAACCAACACGTACTAATTCATCTGCCTCAATCCATCCATTCCGCACCGACTGCCTTCTAAACCCCCCCCCCCCACCCCCGCCATCTATCCACCCCGCACTGATTCACACGCACACCCCCCTCCCTGACCCTACTGTCCTGGAAATGTCTTCAGAGCGAACATTGACTATGTTGGATAACGGAATGCAATCAAATGTGTTTTAATTCCCATTATTTGTTTTAATCCATAAAGATGGATTAATTAAATTGTGAACACGTGAAACATTAAAACCGCAGTGTTCGATTGTCACTGCTGCCGTTGACACGTTATTACAGAATTCATTTTAATGGCAAATCAATGCTCTTAATATGGAGCATCAGTACTGTAGTTATTTAATGAGCAACATTCAAAACTCTGCGTACGCATATATGTTACCATGGTCCAGGATTTATTGACACAGGTTGATCTTACGCTGAATAATCCAACCACATTTTTGTTTGGAAGTGGAAAGAACTAATAGAAATTGCATTAATTGCAATGTATAAAATGAGTTGAGATACTGTCTTATAATTTTGCTGCATGTCATTGTGGGATATATCATGTCTTGATTGGTGAATATGGTTAGTTTGTGACTATATTTGAAGCAGAAATAATATGTGAATGCTTCATTGAGTATAATTCCGACTGGTAACTACGCACTTAGTCCGAGCACATTATTGCAAGCGTCATGCAAGCAATCTTAAATTACCACCTAAACTGTCATTTGGCAACCTAAAGAGCTGCCAAGGTTGCCCGGCTGGCAACAGGGAAAAAAAGTTAAGCGAGAGCCCTGTTATGAAAGGCTTGGGAGGAGATAAGCGCTCCTCGTACAAATGCTTTAAATGTTTCCCACAGAAAGGAGGATTGAGTCCAGTGTATCTGCTTCTTATCTATACCTTTTAATTTAACCATGAATGTTAAAGGTGCATGATCCGAAATTATAATATTATGATATTTTGAATTGTATGTATATGGGATGAGTTTGGTCCACTAAAAAAATAGTCGATTCTTGAATACGAACTCCCTGCCACAGAGGGTAGTCGAGGCCAGTTCATTGGCTATATTTAAGAGGGAGTTAGATGTGGCCCTTGTGGCTAAGGGGATCAGAGGGTATGGAGAGAAGGCAGGTACGGGATACTGAGTTGGATGATCAGCCATGATCATATTGAATGGCGGTGCAGGCTCGAAGGGCCGAATGGCCTACTCCTGCACCTAATTTCTATGTTTCTATGTTTCTATGTACTGGTGAGTAAAATGAATATTCTCGTCCAGTAGGGTTTTTTATTCTCCAGACATTTTTAATATTGGTAGTATTAACATATGAATTTAATAATTCACTTGCCTTGGATTTTATTTTCCTTTGCCATGATGATCTATCTAAATAAGAGTGTTTAGGCGATTTTTTAGGAGGCTGCCGTCGAATGGCATAATCGTAGCAGGTCACGGAAAAAACGGCAACTGGACCCCCCTTCGGCAACGTCTATGAATAGCTACAACACCTACTGCCTAGTCGACATCAAGCTACGGCAAGCTACCGACAACCGGCAACCCATTAGGACGTCCACCTACGACCAAACCTATGACAATCTACGATCACACAGGCGACAACCTACGACAACAGAAGTCAACCTACGTCCACCAGCGACAAGCTACGGCAAGCTACAACCCTGTCAGCGACAACTGAAGACAACTGAAGACAATTCAGTCACCAATATCTGTCGCCGGTTGACCTAGGTTGATGTAGGTAGTCGCCAATAGAATTCACCAGTCAGCACCGGCGACAACCTAGGTCATCCTGGTGACAACCTACGACAGCACCGACGTCAAGCTATGCTCATTGGCGTCAAGCCCACTGTCGCCAAAATTTTTTGATAATTCCAAAATCCAGCGGCGACAAGAAAAACGCTACGACTCTTTGGGCGACTGAAACTACTGACGACCATACAGGCGTCACCACGGCGACCATGTGGCGACAGTCTAGTCGCCTGTAGTCGCCTAAAAAATGGACTAAGTGGCACAGGCCCAATACCCTGCCTCGGGCTTACTGCTGGGACTTGATTGTATTCATATATGGTATATGTGATCTGTTTTGAAAGCATGCAAAACAAAACTTTTCGCTGCCTCCCGCCACACATGACAATAATAAACCAAACCTGGAACAATGTAAGGGTCCAAAGGCAGAGAAGTCTGAATGGTGCTGGATAGGGGACAAAAGCAGGAGGGAACTGTCAGCTCAGTGTCTACCCTGCAGATGAGTATTTCATGTTATCTCTGTACACGCAATAATAATAAAACCACTGGGCACAGGCAGCAACCAATCTGCATTTGATTCCTTCAATATACAGGAAATCAAATCATGAATAATAAATGACCCACACAAGATTGGAAATAATATGTTTCACTGGAATAAATGTTTGGGTGCATGATCCTAAGCCGTTGGCTGCGGGAGTCAAGATCGTCCTGTCAACGGAGGGCTCGAGGCCCCCGACCGTGGGAAAGCAAACAAGGGAAGAGATTGAACTTTTCCTTTCGCCATCCATCACATTGGGGAATGTGGAGGAGTCACTGTGGTGGATGTTTATGTTAAAATGTGTTTTGTGTGTTCTATTGCTTTGTATTGGTATGACTGAATTGGCAAATGAAATTCCTCGTATGTTGCAAAACATACTTGGCTAATAACATGATTGTAAGTGTGATTGTGATGATGAGATGAGTGCATTGCAGAAGATATGCACTGCATCGTCAGACACTGTGTAATTTGATCATGTAGAATGCTTCCTAAGATGGTCAACATTAAAAGTAATGTCTATGAACAGAAGGTGAGAGGTTTCGAAATGATGGAGCAAAATACAAAATCGATCTTTTAAATTCTGCACATCAAAGCACTGCAAAGTCTTACAATCATTATTCATGAACCACAGGAGATGCACTTTTGTTTATAAAGCTAAACAATGCGAATAGTCAACACCACAAATATGTTTAGCAAGGAACTGCAGATGCTGGTTTACAGTGAAGATAGACACAAAATGCTTGAACAACTCAGCAGGGCAGACAGCAATTCTGGAGAGAAAGAATGGGTGACGTTTCTGGTTGATACCCTTCTTTAGACTGAGAGTCAGGGAAAAGAGAAACTGGACGTACGAATACAAAGAGAATGTAAGGTGTGAAAAGGACAGATCAAAGCACACAATGATCAAGGAAATGTTGAATGGTTTATTGTTGGCTGAGGGGGAGGTGAGAATGAGGCATGCAAATATAAAATTAAACAGGAGGACAATGAAACTAGTCAAAGAACGAGGGTGGGGGAGGGGACTGAGACGGGGGAAAGCAAAAGTTACTTGAAGTAAGATAGATCAATATTCATATCACTGGGTTGTAAGCTGCCCAAGCAAAATATGAGGTACTGTTCCTCCAATTTGCATTTGACCTCACTCTGACAGTGGAGGAGGCCCAGGACAAGTCAGTATGCGAATGGGAGGAGAGTTTAGCAACCGGGAGCTCGCGTAGGCCTACGCGGACTAAGCAGAAGTGTTCAGCACAACGATATCTGCGCTTTGTCTCGCCGATATATAGGAGTCCACACCTGGAAGAGCAGATAGATGATGTTGGAGGAGGTGCAAGTGAACCTCTGCCTCACCTGAAAGGACTGTTGGAGTCCTTGGAAGGCGTCGAGTGAGGAAGTATAAGGACAGGTATTGAATCTCCTTGCAAGGGAAAGTACCTGGGGAGAGGGTGGTTTGGGTGGGAAGGGATGAGTTAACCAGGGATTTCCGGAAGAAACGGTCACTGCGGAAAGTGGAGATGGGAAGATGTGGCTAGTGGTGGGAGCCCATTGGAGGTGGGTTATGTGCTGTTAGCGACAGCTGATGAGGACTAGGAGAACTTATGCCGTGTTGCATCTGGTGGCAGGGGGAGCAAGAGCAGAGCTACGGGGTACCGAGGAGACACGTGTGAGGGCCACATCAATGATGGAAGAGGAGAACTCCCATTTCCTAAAGGACGAGGACATCTCGAATATCCTGTTATGGAACACTTCATTTTGGGCACAGATGCGAAGTGGACAGAGGAATTGGAAGTAGGGGATATAGTCTTTACAAGAGGCAGGGTGAGAAGAAGTATAGTCTATATAGCTATGAGAGTCAGTAAGTTTTATAATAATGTCACATCACATCAAATAAAGCAGAGCAGAGGCCAAGACATTTCAACTGTACTCTTGTTGAACAGGCTTTATGAGGCCACAAGATCTACACATTTCGGAGAGCCTAGTTTTAGTTTAATGTCACGTGTACCGAGGTACAGTGAAAAGCTTTTGTTGCATGTTAACCAGACAATTGAAAGACATTGCTATTCTTGCTATTGAGGGAGTGCAGCATAGGTTCACCAGATTAATTCCCGAGATGGCGGGACTGTCATATGTTGATAGAATGGAGCGGCTGGGCTTGTATACTCTGGAATTTAGAAGGATGAGAGGGTAGCTTATTAAAATAGATACGATTATTAAGGGTTTGGACACGCTTCCCGATGTTGGGGGTCCACACAAACATATTCCTGATGTTGGGGGTCCACACAGATTAAGAATAAGGGGTAAACCATTTAGAACGGAGATGAGGAAAAACGTTTTCACACAGAGCATTGCTGGTCTGTGGAATTCTCTGCCTCAGAGGGCAGTGGAGGCTGGTTCTCTGGATGCTTTCAAGAAATAGCTAGACAGAGCTCTTAAAGATAGCGGAGTCAGGGGATATGGGGAGAAGGCAGGAACGGGGTACTGATTGTGGATGATCAGCCATGATCACATTGAATGGCGGGTAGACAATTCTTCTGAGGGGCTTCTTCCTGCCCCCCTACCCTCACATCAGTCTGAAGAAGGGTCTCGACCCGAAACGTCGCCAATTTCCTTCGCTCCATAGATGCTGCCTCACCCGCTGAGTTTCTCCAGCATTTTTGTCTACCTTCGATTATCCAGCATCTGCAGTTCCTTCTTGTAAAGGAGTGATTGCTGACACACTGTAACCTTTACTGGTAGTTTATTATAGCACATGGCACACACGTCCCAGCACTGACTGCATCCAGCCTTCAGGCGTGCTGGGACCTAGTGGGAGGAACAAAGGGAGGATACTACAGTTATACTAATATGATGGGGCATGGTTAGTGGTGATGAGGTAACTACATTATAGGTTGCATGCATAACCCATCTACATCCTTCCCCTTACAATTTAAACAAGTTACAACAGTGGCAGGTTTATTATACAGAACCTGCAAAGCTAAGCATACTCTCCGTAGCGAGCCGGAGGTTTTACAATCCGACCCGAGCGAGTGCGCACAGCACCTTCACCCTCCCCACCTGAAAGAATAGGAGGAGGGACAGGAACAGAAACAGGAGGGGGAGAGAAGGTGGGTGGAAAACCCAGCTTGGAGGGGGAACGGAGAGGCACAGGTGAGCCAGGTGAAACAGTAGGGGTAGAACGAGTGGAAGTGGGAGAGAGAGAAGACCTTGCAGGGGACAACAGAGCCTGGGGAGCAAACCCGGGAGGAGCAGGGGGTACGATAGTGGAGGAAGGCTCGACACGCGATGGAGGGGTATACGGAATCGCAGGAGGTGGTTTGGGCTCGTTAACCGCCAACAGGTGCTGGCGGCTGCGTCGGTATACAGTCCCTTCGAAATCCACGAGGTAGGACCGTGGCGCGCTGTCAAACCCGACAACGGTGGCAAGTCGGGAATAGCCGGTGGGCGTCTGCAAACGGACGACCTGTCCAGGCATCAGTGGCGAAAGAGGGCGGCAGGATTTGTCGTGAGAGCGGCGCTGGATCTCGTGCTTCTGGGCAATACGTTGTTTGACATCAGCAGGCTGCCGGACTTTGGGCATCAGGGACTGCTGGGCAATAGGCATCGGAGGGCGGACAACACGGGACATGAGTCGCTGGGCAGGGGACCCATGGTACTGTCTCTGGAAATGTTCCGAAGATTCAGGAGACCCTGATAGAAATCCCCGTTCGAGAGGCGGGTCTGTTCAAGCAGGTGCTTGGCGCTGCGGACCGCCCGTTCAGCTAGACCGTTGCTCTGAGGGTACTCCGGGCTGCTGGTGAAATGATTAAAGTTCCACTTGGCAGCAAACGCTCGAAACTCGGCACTGGTGAACTGGCGTCCGTTGTCTGTCTGCAGCCGGACAGGGGAACCAAACGTGGCAAAGTGACGGCGAAGCTTGCTGATCACCATCTCGGAGGTGATGGCAGGGAGGAGATCCACCTCGAACCAATTCGAGTAAGAGTCTACTAGCACAAGGTATTGCCTCCCGCGCCAGTCGAAAATATCGGCAGCCAGAGAAGACCAGGGCATGTCAGGGGCAGGCTGCTGCAAAAGCGGCTGTCTTTGCTGATGCGGGGCAAGAGAGTTACAGTCAGGACAGGAATCCACCCTGGCCTGGATGTACTTAGCCATGGCCGGCCAGTAGTACTGTTCCTGGGCATGCGAGATAGTGGCATCTGCCCCGGGATGCCCCATGTGGGCGGCGTCGAAATACAAGCCATGCAGCGAAGCAGGGACTACAACTTTGTGTCCTTTGATAATAATGCCGTCCCGGAGGACCAACTCATCGCGGACTAAAAAATAGGGGTGGACGCTGGCAGGCAACGAATTCCGTTTGGTGGGCCACCCGCGCTTGATGACAGCAGCAAGTTGCTGCAGGTCGGGGTCGTTTGCGGTATGTGCAACCAAGCACTGTAGTTGCTGGGAAGGGACGAAGTTAACGTTCAGTACCTGTAAGTCCGACTGCTCGAAGGGGTGCCGGTCGCAGGAGGTCTGGGGGGCCCGGGACAGTGCATCAGCCACATGCATCTCGGTGCCCCTCTTATATACGATTTTAAAGTCAAAGCGCTGTAGCTGCAGCATCATCCGCTGTAGCCTGGCAGGGGCGCAGTGTATAGGTTTGTTCAGTATCGTTACCAGTGGCTGGTGATCTCCACGGTGAACCTGGTGCCAAATAGGAAGTCCTTAAACTTGGAACACGCGAAAACCACCGCCAGCAGCTCCTTCTCTATCTGAGCATAGCGCTGCTCTGTGTCCGTCATGGTCCTAGAGGCATAGGAGATGGGCAGCAGCGAGTCATCATCGTGGGGTTGCAGGCAGGCAGCACCCAGTCCAAATCGAGAGGCGTCGCAAGTGACCACGATCGGGCGCAGTAGATCAAAGAACTTCAAGGTAGGTGTGCTGACCAGCCTCGTCTTTAGCAGGTCGAACGCCTGCTGGTGGTGTGGAAACCATGCCCAGGCAATGTCCTTTTTAGTGAGCTGTCTCAGGGGTGCGCTCAAGTATCCTCCCTTTTTCCTTTCTTCAACGTGGCGACCATGGTGGAGACCCATTCGGTTGGATCGCTGACAGCCTCCAGCACTCCCATGTTGACCATGTCTTTCAGCATACTCTCCACCTTGCCCTTCATGGCGAACGACACTCTATGGGGTGGACGGATCACAGGCACCACAGATGGGTCAGTCACGATCTTGTACACCAACGGCAGCTTCCCCAACTTGTCGTCAAACAAGTCTGGGTACTCGGATAGTGGATCCATCACAGCTTGCACCTCGTGGACCGTACGGTCAAACGACACCAGACCAAGATCCTGGCATGCCTGGTTGCTCAGCAACGTCACGCAGTCACTGTCCAGAATAAAGAAAGACAGGTCCTGGGAAGATTTCTGCAGCACGCAGTGGAAGGTCGCCCTCCCCACAGATGTTAGTTCCTCTCCCCCATAGGCACGCAAAACAGAGCGATCTGCAATCAGCAGCTCAGTCTTCCTTATCTGGTGGAACAGCTTTGTTGACATTACGTTCACTTTCGCTCCCGTGTCCAGCTTAGCAGAGAAGGACTTGTTGTTTACAGTTATATTCACAGAAGGATCAGGGAGGCGAGATCGGCTGTGGAGGAGAGTGTAAATACTTACATCTCCCGTGGAAAAGCTGAGCTCAGAGTCGGGGGCAGCGTCAACAGAGGACTGAGAATCCATCTCGCTATCAACTTGCAGAAGGTTGTTTAGGAGTTGTCTGGGAGCTGAGGGCACTTTCCCACGGGACCGGCAGGCAGCTGCAAAATGGTTCCTTCTCCCGCAGAAATTGCAGGTCTTCCCAAGGGCTGGGCACTGTGATTCTGTGGAGTGCACGTAATTGCAGTTTGGACACTTTTTAGATCTCGGGTCCCGGGATGTACGAACGGGCCGCGGTGGAGCGCGAAAGTTGTCCCTCATACGACGTTGTCCAGCAACACCAGTTAGATTTATGGCTCGGGTGTCGGACCCCCTCTGTCCATGAGGAGGGGTGACCACTTCGGCAATGCGGCACGCATGCATTGCCTGAGTCAGGGTTAGGTCAGGCCGTTGCAGCAGGTCGGCACGTAGCTTCTGATCAATCATGCCAGTGACGAGAATGTCTCTGGTGAGCTGGTCGCGCATGGTTTCAAATCGGCACCGCTGGGCAAGGTGCCGCAGGTCGGCGATGAAGCACTCAACAGGTTCATCCGGCTGTTGCTTGCGTGAGAAGAACCTGGCCCGCTCCAGTATACGGTTGGAGGGCAGGTCACATATCTCCGCGAATTTGCGCAAAAGACATACCGGGTCGTCGGCCGATTCAGCTGGCTCGACCGGCTGCTCGTTGTCATCCAGGACTGCTGGTTCGTAGACAAAGGCTTGAGCTCTCTTCATTGCGTCGGGACCGGCCAGGTTGAGCAAGAGTGATGCTTTGACCGCGGCTGGGTCGTTCCGGTGCGCAATATTGACGTAGTGAGTGTAGTCCATCACAAAAGTCGACCATCGCTCCGCAATGTCAGCGTCGAAGACAAGGGGAGATGGCTTTCGGCATGAGGATGCCATGTCAAGGGAAACCCAACACTGGGCACTAACGGGGACAAAATAAATGAAAACCGGTAAACGGGAAACGCGAGTTTTAAACTTCTGACGCCATGTAAAGGAGTGATTGCTGACACACTGTAACCTTTACTGGTAGTTTATTATAGCACATGGCACACACGTCCCAGCACTGACTGCATCCAGCCTTCAGGCGTACTGGGACCTAGTGGGAGGAACAAAGGGAGGATACTACAGTTATACTAATATGATGGGGCGTGGTTAGTGGTGATGAGGTAACTACATTATAGGTTGCATGCATAACCCATCTACACTTCTTAAACATTGAATGGCAGTGCTGGCTCGAGGGGTTGAATGGCCTACTGCACCTATTATCTATTGTCTAATACATGATTACGATCGAGCCATTCACAATGTACAGATACATGATAAGGGAATAACGTTCAGTGCAAGATAAAGCCAGTAAGGTCCGATATAAGATAGTCTGAGGGTCCCCGAAGAGTTAGATTGTAGTTCAGGACTGCTCTTTAGTTGCGGTAGAATGGTTCGGTTGGAAAGAAAACTGTCCCTGAATCTGAAGGTGTGCGTTTTCACTTACCTTTTACATAATTGAGTAAGTGTAGAGCCTTCTGTGGATGACACATGCTATGGTTAGCATTTGCTGGTAGTGGGGCATATAAATGCTTGGAGTGGTGGATATCCTGCTTCCTACAGTGGTGCAGTGGGAGAGTTGCTGCCTTACAGCATCAGAGAACCGGGTTCAATCCTGACCTTGGATGCTACCTGTATGAAGTTTGTATATTCTCCCTGCGGCCTTGTGGGTTTTATCCCGATGCTCCTCCCACATTCCAAGACGTGCAGGTTTGGATGTTAATTGGTTTCTGTAAATTGGTCCCAATGTGTAGGATAGAACTAGTGTGTAGGATAGAACCAATGTGTAGGATAAAACTATTCATGGTCATTGGACTGAAGTATTAGGTAGACAAAAATGCTGGAGAAACTAAGCGGGTGAGGCAGCATCTATGGAGCGAAGGAAATAGGCCACGTTTCGGGTCGAGACCTTTCTTCAGCCTGAAGTGTTAAATCATTTTCTCTCTTTGCAAGTGAAAACTTTTAAGAGGCATAGATAAGATCAATGCTCGTTTATGATCCTACGCATCGGTACCGTCTAGCGGCACCTCTGAAAAGATAAACGTCATTATTTCATTTTCAGGCACATATGTATATTAATCACAATTAGCTAATGGATAATGGAAGTGAATGAATTAGAACATTTAATTGATTAGACAGTGTTTCGTTAGAATATTACGTTAAAATGTCCCCAAGATTGGATATCTAAATGAAACAAATTGGTGATGAATGTAGCTTAATTTTCAATTGATATGTGTACTTGCACTTTTTTTGTCTACGAAGAGCATTGGATTAGGATAGTCAATCAGAATCTTTTTCCTAGGGAATAAATGTCAAAGACCAGAGGGCATAACTTTAAGGTGAGAGGGGCAAAGTTTAAAGGTGATGTGCATGACAGGTTTTTTCCACAGAGGTTGGTTGGTGTCTGGAAGGGGTAGTGGAGGAGGCAGATACGATAGTGGTATTGAAGAGACTTTTAGATATTCAGGCTTTTGAATATTTAGGGAATGGAGGGATATGGATCACATGCAAGCAGAGATTAGTTTAACTTGGCATCATATTAGGCACTGACATTGTGGGCCGAAGGGCCTGTTTCTGTTCTATGTTCTGATGTGCCAAGTATTGCCATCATTTTCTTTTTCCTTTATATTTTAATGTTCTTTCCAGGTTTATGGCCCGTTGGTGATGTCAATGCCAGCATAACTATTCCAGCATGTCAATGCCAGTGTGCCAATGCCAATGTGTCAGCGCCAGCATGTCAATGTTGACGTTTCATGGCCAATGTGTCAAGGCCAACGCAGCAATACAATCGTGTCGTCAATGCCAACAAGTCAAGGTCAACATGTCAAGGTCAATAGTCAATGCCAATGTATCAATTCCAACACATGAAGGTCAACACATCAATGCCATGTAAATGGCAACATATATGAATGCCAACATATCAAGGCCAACAATCAATGCCAATGTGTCGATGGCAACACATGAAGGCCAACCTGTCGCTTCTCTGCTCCCTGCGCGCCTCCAGGAACAGATCACTTGCAACCAGTCGGTGTGCCACCCTTATTGCGGGGGTGTGCGGCGTGAGCGTCGGATCGATATGTTTGGTTTGGTTTGGTTTGACACGAGCACGCGCACCCGTGAGCCCGCGCTCGTGCCAACCACCCCGTTCGTGCCAACGCCAACCGCCGGCCACGTGACGCGCGCTGAATTGAACGGCGCGGCCGTTAGCGGGCGGCGCGGGTCGGGTCGGGTCGGGTCGGATCTTGTCGGGTCAGCGGGCGCCCGTCCGACACTGGGCAGCCTCGATGCCACACCACAGGTGCGACGGCGGCGGCGGCGGCGGCGGCCGGGGCTCTCATCTCTGGCGCTGGGGGGGCAGTTACTCTCAACTCACCTGGAATTTAGAGTTTTGCCTCGTGTTTAAACCAAGGGGGTCTGGACTATAGTCGATAGTGCTGCTATTGATGCTTTGAGTGGGTGGTAATTAGCCAGATGGGATTTATTGGGGAGAACAGAGCACAATGTAGACAATTGTTGTGTAGATGTCAGTGTACTGGAACAACTTGGCAAGAAGCCCAAGTAGTTCTGGAGAGCAGCTCTTCAGTACGATGTCTGGAATGATTTCTGATCGTGTAGCCTATGCTGCATTCTGTGCATTCCGAATGTTTCTTAACTACGTGGAGTGAATCAGATTGCTTGAAGATCTATCATCTTTAACGCTGGGAATCTCAGGAAGAAGACAAGTTGCATTATCTACTGGGCCCTTGGGCTGAATTTGGTTGCTAATAATTCAAACTTGCCTTTAGGAATTTGCATGCTGGGCCCCATCCTTGCTAAGAATGGGAATAGGATAACCAGGCAGGAAAGGGTTTGAAATTGGTGTCTTAAATTGATGACGGATGATCTATTGAACGTCAAAAACATTGGCACCTTGCCCAATCCCCAATCAGCAATGAATATCTGGAGTTAAAACCTAGCAAGGCCTGAGGCTTTCCACCTCCTCCCTGTGATTTAAACTGGGCATCTCAATATTTTTCAATGATTCTTTGAAATAACCTGGAACTTTTTTTTCCAGATGCAAACAACCTTTGACTGGTTTTCTACAGAGAGGGAATATATTGAAATCTTGTGCTACTAATATTGAATCTGTCAAAAGCAGAAGTGTATTTCAAGGCCAGGAAAATATTGTGAAATCTGAATCCCCTCTGGTTCATATTGAGGCTTTCCAACTGAAGAAATTTAAAATCTCCTTTCCAAGTGAGATAAAATGAGTATCAATTTCCAACAAAACCATGTTTGTATCAAAAAAACTGGAGTACTGCAAAACACTTGTGCCGTGTTCATTAGCATTGGATGATGATATGTAGTTCTTGAGTACCATCAAGAACAAGACCTCCAAAATGCAAGGGGCACAGTCAAACAGAATATCAACGGCCAAAGAGCACGAAACAATTACCCCCAATGCATCATTCTTACCTTCAAGATCTGTCGCAAGTTCAGTGGGAGATAATGTCTCTGCACCTGGTAGGGTAACTGAATTATGACTTTCTGGTTAATAATATTTTAAACAATTTTCGCATTCTATAATATTGATGATTTTTTTTGTGAAGTATAAACAAAATTTTCGATGTATTTTATAGATAACATAGAGATTTTATATAGATGTAAACGAGTCAATCTTAAAATGAGGCAGCCCTCAAAAGGGCTTAATATAAGTGACGAGCGAGAAAATTGTAAAGTACATTTCACCAGCATAATGTTTGAATCTGTTATTTACCTTCCAGACCTCATTTGGAAGAAATGTCACACCATTTCATGCTCGGAGCTGAGAAAGGCATAGATCAGTTTTTGGTATTTGAGGAGCAGGCAGTCCTTGTAGAAGCTCGCATGGGATCCAAGGAGAGATAGCTGAATGGATAGAAAATTGGCTTCATGGAAGAAAGCAGAGGGTGATGGTGGAAGGTTGCTTCTCGAACTGGAGGCCTGTGACTGACTAGTGATGTGCCTCAGGGTTTGGTGCGGGGTCCGTTACTGTTTTTCATCTATATCAATGATTTGGATACGGTTTAGTGGATTAGAGACAACGACTAGTGGTTTGAAACAAGATATATTCTGAATCAAGGTTCTCTGGTATCACAAGTCCTAACACACAACTGACCACAACGGTGGTCCTCAATCGACTGGCGGGCTGAGCCCAGAAACCGCGCGAAAACCCGACCCCTCCCAGAGTCACGTGCGTGCGGCTTCCGACCGCAGGGTTTGACGCTGGCGTGCACCAGCAGGTGCCGCTACATGGCCCCCCCCCAAGAAACCGAGGTACGGAAACGCACCAGGAGCCGAATAGTACGGCCTGAACGTGTAGTACTCGAACGTGCGATGGGCGTAACAATAGGGACCGGCAGAACCAAGCTGGGAACAACCGCGAACGAGGGGCGGGCGTAACAACGGGGACCGGCGAAACAGGGCTGGGAACAACAGGGGCAGGAGACTACCGAACGGCTGCGGTGTGGCCTCCACCACTGGGCTGTCCTCGTCCACGTGCGCGGGCTTGAGGCGGCTGACGGAGACGAACTCCCAGCCACCCACGTCCGACGTGAACGTGGAGACTCCAGTCCTCAGCGCCCTGTACGGCCCCTCATAAACCCGCTGCAGCAGTGAGCGTCCCTACGAAGGAAAAAATAAGCACAATCCTGTAATGACACCGGCACATGCACCGAAACTGACCCATGTCTGGAGGTGGGAATGGGGACTGACGCGTGCACCCGCTCACGACGGTCGGCTAGCACCTCCGAAGCCGAAACCTCCTGATCACGGGTGGCGGGTAGGAAATCCCCTGGTACCCGTAATGCCGAGCCATAGACGAGCTCAGCCGAGGAGGCGTCCAGGTCCTCCTTTGGCGTAGTTCTGATGCCCAGGAGGATCCAGGGCAACTGGTCAACCCAATCGAGGCCGGTGAGCCGGGCCTTCAACGCCGACTTAAGGTGTCTATGGAACCGCTCGACCAACCCATTTGCCTCTGGGTGATAAGCGGTCGTCTGATGTAGGCGGGCATAATATAGCTGCGCTAAGCTGGACCACAGAGACGAGGTAAACTGTGCCCCACAGTCTGTGGTGATGTCAGACCGGACCCCGAAACAAGTTATCCAGTTGGACACGATAGCCCGAGCGCAAGCCTCCATGGAGGTATCCGACAACGGGATTGCCTCTGGCCACCTAGTGAACCTGTCCACTATAGTAAGCAGGTGCGTGGCACCACGCGAACATGGTACGGGTCCGACAAGGTCTACATGAATATGTAGAAACATAGAAACAGAAAATAGGTGCAGGAGTAGGCCATTCGGCCCTTCGAGCCTGCACCGCCATTCAGTATCCTGCACCTGCCTTCTCTCCATACCCCCTGATCCCTTTAGCCACAAGGGCCACATCTAACTCCCTCTTAAATATAGCAAATGAACTGGCCTCAACTACCTTCTGTGGCAGAGAATTCCAGAGACTCGCCACTCTCTGTGTGAAAAATGTTTTCCTCATCTCGGTCCTAAAATATTTCCCCCTTATCCTTAAACTGTGACCCCTTGTTCTGGACTTCCCCAACATCGGGAACAATCTTCCTGCATCTAGCCTGTCCAACCCCTTAAGAATTTTGTACGTTTCTATAAGATCCCCCCTCAATCTTCTAAATTTTAGCGAGTACAAACCGAGTCTATCCAGTCTTTCTTCATATGAAAGTCCTGACATCCCAGGAATCAGTCTGGTGAACCTTCTCTGTACTCCCTCTATGGCAAGACTGTCCTTCTTCAGATTAGGAGACCAAAACTGTACGCAATACTCCAGCCATCAGGCACAACAAAATCCTGCATGGCCGGCCGCACATGACGCTGATCCTTCGAGGTCTGAAACGGAATGCAAGCACGGGCCCATGTGGCCACCTGCTTCCGCAACCCGTGCCAAACAAAATTAGACACTACCAGGGCAGATGTGGAGCGAATGGATGGGTGGGCTAAGCTATGGACTATGTCAAAAATATGTCATCTCCAACTGGTCGAGATAACTGGACGGGCTCTACCCATGGAGACATCAGAGAGGACCTTGACACCAGCCGCGCCGTAAGGCACCTCGGCCAGCTCAAGGCCCGAATCAGTGGTGTGATAACTCGCCATGCCGGTATCGGCCCACTGGGCCGCTGCCAGCTCGGCGTAGTCGACACCGACGGCCAGAGCCAAAACCGAAGGGATGGCCGGACGGGACAACGCGTCGGCCACGACGTTAAGCTTCCCCGCTACATGCCGAATGTCAGTCGTGAATTCGGATATGTAGGCGAGGTGCTGCTGCTGCCTAGCGGACCATGGATCAGCGATCTTGCTCAACGCGAAAGTAAGCGGTTTGTGGTCCGTGAAGGCAGTGAAAGCTCGGCCCTCGAGGAAGTAACGGAAATGCTTGATCGCTAGGTAGAGCGCGAGGAGTTCCCTGTCGAATGCGCTGTACTTGCACTCTCGGAGGCTGAAGCTGCCGGCTGAAAAACGCCTGTGGCAACCAGCGGTCACCGACCTGCTGCTCTAGGACAGCACCCACAGCGACGTCCGAGGCGTCGACCATGAGTGCCGTGGGAACGGACGCCCTCGGGTGCACCTGCATGGTAGCATTAGTCAGCGCAGCCTTAGCACCTTCGAACGCCGCGCCGGCCTTGTCCAACCATACCAGGTCCCGCGCCTTACCCGCAAGGCACTGGAATAGTGGGCGCATGAACCGGTGGAAAAAATTCACCATCCCTATAAACTCCTGAAGACCCTTGACAGTGAGCGGCCGAGGGAACTGGCGAATGGTGTCAACCTTCTCAGGCTCCCTGTGTCCTAAGAAGTGTGTCCACAGGTAACCCTGTGTCCTAAGAAGGAGATGGAGCGCAAGCCGAACTGGCACTTCGCAGGGTTAATCACCAAGCCGTGTTCGCGTAAACAACTCAACAAAAGGCGAAGGTGACTAACGTTCTCCGCATGCAAACTTTTGGCCACCAGGATGTCATCCAAATAAATGAAGACGAAAGGCAAACCCCGCCCGACCTGGTCCATGGGCCACTGGAACGCCTGAGCGGCGTTCTTTAGGCCGAGCAGCATTCGCAGCCATTCGAAAAAGCTGAACGGGGTGATGGTGGCTGTCTTGGGGACGTCGTCGGGGTGGACAGGGATCTGGTTGTAACCCTGGACCAGGTCAACCTTCGAATAGAAGGTCGCGTCCTCCAGGTGCGCCGAAAAATCCTGAATATGGGGCACCGGGTCCCGGTCTGCTGTGGTTAAATAGAAACATAGAAATTAGGTGCAGGAGTAGGCCATTCGGCCCTTCGAGCCTGCATCACCATTCAATAATCATGGCTGATCATCCAACTCAGTATCCCGTACCTGCCTTCTCTCCATACCCTCTGATCCCCTTAGCCACAATGGCCACATCTAACTCCCTCTTAAATATAGCCAATGAACTGGCCTCGACTACCCTCTGTGGCAGAGAGTTCCAGAGATTCACCACTCTCTGTGTGAAAAAAGTTCTTCTCATCTCGGTTTTAAAGGATTTCCCCCTTATCCTTAAGCTGTGACCCCTTGTCCTGGACTTCCCCAACATCGGGAGCAATCTTCCTGCATCTAGCCTGTCCAACCCCTTAAGAATTTTATAAGTTTCTATAAGATCCCCTCTCAATCTCCTAAATTCTAGAGAGTATAAACCAAGTCTATCCAGTCTTTCTTCATAAGACAGTCCTGACATCCCAGGAATCAGTCTGGTGAACCTTCTCTGCACTCCCTCTATGGCAATAATGTCCTTCCTCAGATTTGGAGACCAAATCTGTACACAATACTCCAGGTGTGGTCTCACCAAGACCCTGTACAACTGCAGTAGAACCTCCCTGCTCCTATACTCAAATCCTTTTGCTATGAAAGCTAACATACCATTCGCTTTCTTCACTGCCTGCTGCACCTGCATGCCTACTCCCAATTTTGCTAGCTTAACATTGAATTCTCCCAATTTTGCTAGCTTTAACATTGAATTCTCCCAATTTTGCTAGCCCTTGCTGTCTCCTCCCCTTCCTTAACCCTCTAGCTGTCTCCTCCCACCCTCCCATCCGCCCGCCCTCGGGCTCCTCCTCCTCCTCCCCTTTTCCTTCCTTCTCCCCCCCCACCCCCCATCAGTCTGAAGAAGGGTTTCGGCCCGAAACGTCGCCTATTTCCTTCGCTCCATAGATGCTGCTGCACCCGCTGAGTTTCTCCAGCAATTTTGTGTACCTTTGCCTACTTTCAATGACTGGTGTACCATGACACCCAGGTCTCGCTGCATCTCCCCTTTTCCTAGTCGGCCACCATTTAGATAATAGTCTGCTTTCCTGTTTTTGCCACCAAAATGGATAACCTCACATTTATCCACATTATACTGCATCTGCCAAACATTTGCCCACTCACCCAGCCTATCCAAGTCACCTTGCAGTCTCCTAGCATCCTCCTCACAGCTAACACTGCCCCCCAGCTTAGTGTCATCTGCAAACTTGGAGATATTGCCTTCAATTCCCTCGTCCAGATCATTAATATATATTGTAAATAGCTGGGGTCCCAGCACTGAGCCTTGCGGTACCCCACTAGTCACTGCCTGCCATTGTGAAAAGGACCCGTTTACTCCTACTCTTTGCTTCCTGTTTGCCAGCCAGTTCTCTATCCACATCAATACTGAACCCCCAATGCCGTGTGCTTTAAGTTTGTATACTAATCTCTTATGTGGGACCTTGTCGAAAGCCTTCTGGAAGTCCAGATACACCACATCCACTGGTTCTCCCCTATCCACGCTACTAGTTACATCCTCGAAAAATTCTATAAGATTCGTCAGACATGATTTACCTTTTGTAAATCCATGCTGACTTTGTCCAATGATTTCACCACTTTCCAAATGTGCTGCTATCCCATCTTTAATAACTGACTCTAGCAGTTTCCCCACTACCGATGTTAGACTAACGTCTGTAATTCCCGTTTTCTCTCTCCCTCCCTTCTTAAAAAATGGGGTTACGTTTGCTACCCGCCAATCCTCAGGAACTACTCCAGAATCTAAAGAGTTTTGAAAGATTATTACTAATGCATCCACTATTTCTGGAGCTACTTCCTTAAGTAGCGTTAAGCCACCTGTAATCACCGCAAGCCCTCCAACCCCCGGACGCTTTGGGAACCATATGGAGCGGGGAAGCCCAAGGGCTATCGGACCGCCGCACAATACCCATGTCTTCCATCAATTGGATTCATTGCGGGCGATGCGCAGCTTGTCTGGCGGACCCTTGGTAGGGATATGGTGCACCACACCGTGACATAGCGCAGCCCCATCTAAACGGGGTGTGAGCGGCTCAGGGAACTCAGACAGCAGAGCGGCGAAAGGCTCCTGGATCTCTGCGATGTCGTCGGGTTGCTGTTTTGGCGGAAGCGAGCTGCGCGGTTCGGCGGGGCGGAGGTCTGACAACGGGACCATATGACCGCCACGCACATCGACAAGAACGGGAAACGCGCACAAGAAATCCGCCCCCAAGATCGGCTGGGTGACGTTAGCAACAATAAACTTCCACATGTACAGGTGGGAGTCGAAGGTTAGGTTATGGGTTCGCGTACCATACGTTCGAATGTCATTCCCGTTAACAGCCAAGAGGACGGGTCCTATCTTACCGACGCGGGTATTGCGGGTGGTTGGGGGAAGGATGCTGGCGATGGCCCCGGAGTCCACAAGGAAACGGCGACCACAGTGAAGGTCACGGACGTAGAGGCATTCGTTCGGGCCGAGGCATTTCCCTGAAACGTGCAGGGGACTCGGCAGCTTTGGGCCTCCGCACCGAAACGGAGCTGGTAATAACACCAACGGCATCTACCATATTTCTTGGGCTGCTGCGGTGGATCTTTAGAGACGGCCGGTGACAGGCCTTCCTCGCGATGCCTCCTCGGCTGCACTCTGGCTGTGGCAGCCGGGCGGGTGAAGGCACAAACGTCCCGTCCCCCCATGGTCAATAGCTCATCGGCCTTCTCGGCGAGCTGTTGGGGGTCGCTGAAATCGGCTCCCGCGATCATTAGACGGATGTCGTCGGGCATCTGCTCCAGGAAAGCCTGCTCGAAAAGCAGGCACGGTCGATGTCCGTCCATTAGGGCCAGCATCTTGGCCCTTATCGTGGAAGGCCTCTGATCTCCAACCCCGTCCATATATAGGATCTTTGCCGCCCGATCTCGATGGCTGAGCCAGAAAGTGTGTAGCAACTTGTTGAGGCCCTCGTACTTGGCTGCAACTGGTGGATCTCAGGTACAGCAGCAACATCTAGAACGACTCCTGCGGCAGGGCTCGCACCACGTGGAAATACCTGGTCTCGTCGGCGACGATGTGGTGCAGGTGGAACTGTGCCTCCATGTGAGCGAACCAAACCTGTGGCTGATCTGGACTAAAAGGGGGAAGCCGAAGGCTGGTAAAGTCCTTCTGGGTGCCGGCCGTCTCGGTGGGAAAATATTCCTCTTGCATGTATTTCAGTCCAATGACAGTTAGACTCGTCGGGGTCACCAATTTAGTGGATTAGAGACAACGACCAGTGGTTTGAAACAAGATTTATTCTGAATCAAGATTCTCTGTTATCACGTCCCAACACACAATTGACCACCACGGTGGTCCTCAATCAACTGGTGGGCTGAGCCCAGAAACCGTGCGAAAACCCGACCCCTCCCAGAGTCACGTGTGTGCGGCTTCCAACAGCAAGGTTCGGCGCTGGCGCACACCAGCAGGTGCCGCTACAATGGCAAGATTAGCAAGTTTACAGATAGTGGGTGGTTTTGCAGATAGTGAAGATGGTTCTTAAAAATTGCATCAGGATCTTGATCAATTGGCCACGTGGGCTGAGGAATGGTTGATGGAATTTAATGCAGAAAAATGTGGGGTGTTGAATTTTGGGAAGTCTAACGTGGGCAGGACCTACACAGTGAATGGTAGGGCTCTGGGTAGTGTAGAGCAGAGGGATCTAGGAGTGCAAGTGCATAGCTCCCTGAAGGTGGAGTCGCAGGTAGATTGGGTGGTCAAAAAAGCGTTTGGCACATTGGAGTATTGAGTATAGAAGTTGGGAGGTCATGTTGCAGTTGTATAAGATGTTGGTGAGGCTACATTAGATTATTGTGTTCAGTTCTGGGCACCGTGTTATAGGAAATATGTTGTCAAGCTGGAAAGGGTACAGAGATGATTTACAAGGATGTTGCCGTGACTAGAGGGTCTGAGCTATAGGCAAAGGTTGAGTAGGCTGGGTATTTTATTCCTTGGAGCACAGGAGGAGAGGGGTGATTTTATAGAGGTGTATAAGATCATGAGAGGAATAGATCGAGTAGATACAGAGTCTCTTGCCCAGAGTAGGTGAATCGAGGACTAGAGGACATAAGTTTATGGTGAAGGGGAAAAGATTTAATAGGAATCTGAGGGGTAACTTTTTCACACAAACGGTGGTGGGTTATATGGAATAACCTGCCAGAGGAGGTAGTTGAGGCAGCGACTATCCCAACATTTAAGAAGCAGTTAGACAGGTACATGGATAGGACAGGTTTAGAGGGTTGTGGACCAAATGCTGGCAGATGGGACTAGTGTAGATGGGACATGTTGGCAGTGTGGGCTTTCGCCTGAAGGGCCTGTTTCCACGCTGTATCACTCTAAGACTGAAACAGCCCTTTCAGCCCATTGAGTCAATGCTGACCATCAAGTACCCATTCACACCAATCCCATTTTATCGTCCCACATTCCTATCAACTTCCCATGCATTCACACATTGGCAGTATCTGTGGAGAGAATGGGCAGATGTTTTGGGTCGGGGTCTTCAATCCAGTCATAGAAAGAATTATTAAGCTTTACACAAATAGCCCCAGATATTTTGAATGAACCCAGGTAACGAACTGTGAGGCAGCATCTCTAATAGCTGCCATTGCACCCTGTGTATTTATATCCACATAATTGCCAAGAATGATGCATTGAGAGGAAAAGAATGAAACCTCAGGAGAGAGGTTTTCCTCTGGATCATGGGCAGCTCACCTGCCTAAGAGCCTCACAAAATAAAAATGTTTATTTTTATAGGAGGCCTTCACCCTCCTACTGGGCCAACCTGCCCTATTGAACATTTGTTTTGTGTAATGTTCTTACTACATGGATAATGGCCCTCTCCATTGTTGGAAACCGTGTGGAATATCTGTCCCACTGAGTTACTCCAGCATTTTGTGACTATCTTTTATATACTCGCTCTTTTAACTGATCAACTAGTTGTGCCTGCCAGACAGCAAGAATGAGATTCCACATTGTTGTGTTGGGTTATTTTGTTCCTGCAAATTCATAATCTTATTAGTTTCCATAACAGCAAAAGTAACTGATAGTACAGATGTATTCCTCCCAGTCCATAGAGACTGCTGGCATGAATGACTCATTTTGATAATTTTAACAGACTTAACCCTTACAAAGAAAAAAGATCCCTCTGCTGAGAGGTTGAAGCGCATATTGCCAACTGAAGAGTGTGAACTTGGGTATCTTCAAATCACCGACAAACCCAGTAGGCAAAGCATGGAGGAGAAGATGGAAAAATGTTCGCTACAAATCACTGGTATGACTTGTGTTTCTTGTGTTGCCACTATTGAAAGAAATCTTCAAAAAGAAGAAGGTGAGCAGTGATTTTTTGCTAGCTATGTATGTAGTGATTATATGTCAATCTTAACTATACAATTCTTTTGTAGCTGATAAAAATAATCTTAGATTTTTAATTCAAGTAACTTTTGCCTTGTACTTTGTGCTCACCATAAAGTGCAGATGACGACACTCTTGTGGATCAGAAGGTCACAAGTCAGTAGATGTACACTGACATCTTGCTTGGAACACTGGATGTATTCCCTGAAACAAAAGCATACATTGAATTGATACTAAAAGGCATTAGTATTACTTATAAGACATAGGTTTAAGGTGAAGGGGGAAATATTTAATAGGAATTTATGGGGGTAGCATTTTCACGCGTGGTAGGTATATGGATCTAGTTGCCCGAGGAGGTAATTGAGGCAGGTACCTTTGCAATGTTTATGAAACATTAGACAGGGATATGGGCCAAATGTAGGTAGGTGGGACTAGTGTAGATGGGCCATGTTGGCCGATGTGGGCAAGTTGGGCGTAAAGGCTGGTTTCCACGCTGTAAGACTCTATTTAGTGCAGTGAGATATATAAGTGAGGTGATGTTGGGAAGCTGGCAATAACCCCTAGGTTTCCCCGTACTGCACACCATAGCCAATGGAATCTATGTGTTAATGTGAGCTTCTGCGGTCCCAGGTGCTTGTGCCTAGAAGCTGACCTTCACTTGCATGTTTGCCGCAATGAAACGGCCACAGCTCGATGTGGTCGGGCTACCTGAGAGGCTGGTGTAGGTGTGTGCAGGGGTAAGTGCTGCAACGCTCAGCCCTGAGACATGGGGCTCAGGACTGTCCCCTACTGATGAGCATGAGCCATGGCTAGGGTAACCAGCACTTGCACTATGTATTGTAAGACTGCACAGATCCTACAATCTCTCTCACCCCTCTTTGACATGGTGGAAGCTGTTCCCTCCCCCTGTCAATTGAGCTTGTTACCATAGCGTAATCTCTGGTCTAAGGGGAGGTCTTGAACAGATCAGTGCTCTGTGAAGTAGCACAAAGCTGACAAACAGTGTCTCTGCAGATTTGTGTGACACTTGATGCAGCCTTCAGCTCTGAGTTGTGTAATGATTTTTTTTGCATGAAATCTTAAATTAAGGTCCAGTTTCCAAGTTTAGGTCAGTTTTATAATTTTCTCCCATCATCAGACTTAAAAGTTGTCATTTGGTCAACATCAACGATGAAGATTGATTTACATTTTATTTATATTTGCTGTACCATTCAAGGTAATTCAATCTGCTTGAATGAATGAACTGTTGTATTTACAAGCAAAACATAATTGTCCTTGATTTTGCAATCAGTGGCATGGGAACTGAGCTCAGCATTCACCTTGCTGATAGCTGCCTACAAAATCTGTAGGATTCGCAGGTCAAATACTCGGCATGTGCTATCTGGGCCACTTGCGAAATGGAAGAGCAATAGTGAGACCTTTCAATCACATTCCACAATCACATTCTGACAGTCATGATCTAAACCAAGAAGTATATCAAGGCCATTATAATATTTAAATTGCATGCATGAAGTAGAATAAAAAGCGGGACTAGGAGAGAGACCTGGAGATAGAAGGAAATGCATAAAGCATTTTTTTATATACGCACTTTAGATCTAACTTCTGAAGGAATAAGAGTCCACATTTGTCGTAAACAACTCACAAAGTTATTCTAGAATGCCCCAATTTTATTGGTACCTTTTGTGGTGAACTGCTGTGCTAAAAACCTCAAGATAACTTCATTCTCTGAGACTTTCCACACAACATTAATTGGCTGTGTCAGTATGGAGTTTATATGTTCTCCCTGTGACCACGTGGGTTTACCCTGAATGTTCTATTTTCTTCCCACATCGCAGAGACTGGTGGGTTTGTAGGATAAGTGGACACAGTAAATTGTCCAGAGTATATAGTTGAGCAATAGTATGTTGGGAGGAGTTGATGAGAATGTGGGGAGTATATAATGGAATTAGTGAAAATGTTGCTTGATAGTTATGTTGGACTCAGTGCCATATTGCCATATTGGAAAAACTGGGCAGCACAGCTGGTAGAACTGCTGCCTTGTAGTGCCAGAGATCTGGGTAAAATCCTGTCTGCCTGGGACTCTGTGGGTTTCCTCTGGGGGTCTCCGGTTTCCTCCCATTCCCCTCATAAAACAAGTATGTGTAAGAAGGAACTGTAGATGCTGGTTTAAACCGAAGATAGGCAACCGATGACAGGCAACATCTCTTGAGAGAAGGAATGGGTGATGTTTCAGGTCGAGACCCATCACCCATTCCTTCTCTCCTGAAATGCTGTCTGTACCGCTGAGTTACTCCAGCTTGTTGTGCCAAAAAACAAGTAGTTTGGTAGATTAAGATAGACACAAAGTGCTGGAGTAACTCAGCGGGTCAGGCAGCATCTCTGGAGAAAAAGGATGGGTGATACTTTGGATCTGAACCCTTCTTCAGACAGAACGTGGAGGAGAGCGAACTAGATGCAGGAAAAGGCCCTGTTGGTAGGTTTGGTAGATTAATAAGCCACAATATATACTGTACCTGGTGCGTAGGTGAGTGGTAGAATCTAGAGGGAACTGATGAGAATATGGAAAGAATAATGAATGGGATTAATTTAGGATTAGTGTAAATGGGTGTTTGATGGTCAGCAGGATCTGTGATTCTATGACTCAAACCTTAGATTATCCAGATGGATGATCAGTCATGGCCAACTGGTGACTCTCCGAATAATACAGCATCAAGAAATAGCTGAGCATTGTGCAAAGGCAATGGATCCTGATAATATCCTGTTTATTAAATTGGAGTTTAAAATAGTTAATTATGTCAGTATTCCAGCTACACTGAAAAATACTGACCAAGTCCTTTATAAACATCTGCCCAGTCACAAGACATAGGACAAATGCAGCCTGGTCAATGGCAACCTTTTGGTCTATTGTCATGATTATCAATGTGCAGCTTGATTTAACTGGGAGTTTCAAGTAGTAAGTTCATCAATGATCAATCTGTGCCAAACAATTTCATGAGACAGTATTATAGCCTTGTTCCAAGCATGAACGATTAACTAAATTTTCAGGGTATGTGAAAGTTTGGGGCACCATTTTATTGAGCACTGATACCATCATATATATTAGGGAATTGAGTGGAAATCAGTCTCCCGGCGATAGTTGAAGAAAAATGTATTTGCGAGATATCAGCCCCTGAACATTTCAACATGTCCTTAAACAAACCTTGCTATTTCAACGGGTCCTTAAACAAACATTGCTACTTCAACATGTGATCAAAGGCGAGGGAGGGAAATGTTTGTCTTATTTTGCATTTTCTACTAAATATAACATACCATTTTAAATGTAATGGGTGTCTTTTAGGAATCCAATCTGTTGTAGTGGCACTAATGGCGGGAAAAGCAGAGGTGGTATATTATCCGGAGATCATCCAACCTGCTGCCATTGTTGACTTAATCACAGATTTAGGTTATGATGCAACCGTGATAGTAGAAGACAAGTCTGAACCTGGGAAATTGGTACTTCACGTAAGTATGTTTCATGACTAATGATACAGGGATCAATAACTATTTGAACAACTGTAATTGAAACCAGAGTAGTAGGTCAAAAATTGAAAGGTGTGATGGGAAGGTAGAGGTTATGACCCATATCTCTCAAAGGAAGGACAGGCAGGCAGAAGTGAAGGAATATGGTGTCGCTGATGGGTTGGTGCATTTATTTCAATGCAAGGAGTATTGTGGAGAAAGCAGATGAACTTGCCTGGATCAGTGCTTAGGACTATGACCATTGTGGAACATGGTTGCGAGAGGGACACAACCTTTAGCCCAATGTTCCGGAGTTTTGATGTTTAGGACGTGATCGAGAGGGAGGCAAAAGAGGTGGAAGAGTTGTGCTGTTAATCAGGGAGACTGTCAGGGCGGCACTCAGAGAGGACATACTGGAGGGTTTGTGCACTGAGGTGATATGGGTAGAGCTTAGAAATAAGAACGATGCAAGCACTCTCATGGGATTGCAGTATAGGCCCCTCAATAGCAAGGCAGAGATAGAGGAACAGATATATAGACAGATTACTGAAAGATGCCAAAGCAACAGGGTTGTCTTAGTGGTAACTTTAAGTTCGCCAATATTGACTGGGCCTTGCTCAGTGCTAAATACTTAGACGGGGCAGTATGGGTGAGGTGCTTCCGAGAGAGTTCCTTGAAACAGCACATGGATAGTCCAACCCTAGAAGGGGACATATTAGACCTTGTATTGGGAAATGTGCCTAATCAGGTGACCAGTGTTACAGTGGAAGAGCATTTTAGGGAGAGTAATCAGAAATATGAGATTGCTTTAATAGGGAGAAGGATGAACCTTACAGGAAGATACTAAATTGGAGCAAGGCAAACTAAAATGTAATTCGGTAGGAGCTCTGGAGGTTACACAGGAAGCACTTGGTAGTGAGTATATCCACATCTCACATGGGAATCGTTTAAAGTTTAGAACCGGTATGCTCCAGTAAGGCGGAGGGATAAAAATGGCAAACTAAAGGAACTTTGGATAGCCAAAGAAATTGTAAATTTGGTCAAAAAGAAACAAGAGGCGCATGCCTCTTCAGAGGGTGCAATCAGACAGGGTCTTTTGAGGCATATAAAGAAAGGAGGAAAGAACTCACGGGCGATTAGAAGGACCAAATGGGCCCGGGGTATGGCTTTAACAAGTTGGATCAAGGAAAATCCCAAAACATTTTATACCTGCATTAGAAACAAGAGGGTAACTAGGGAGAAGGTAGAACTGCTCAATGATAAAGGTGGGAATTTGTCCTTGGACTCTGGAGATGCAGGTGAGAAACGAAATGAATACTTTGCATCAGTTTTCACCAAGAAGAAGGACACGATGACAGTGAGATCAGTGTGGAGAATACTAATAGGTAAGGCCATTTTAAGTTTAAGAAAGAGCAGTTTTTAGGGTTCTTGAAGATCAAAAGGTGGATATATCCCCTGGTGAGATCTATCCCAGGTTATTGAGAGAAGCAAGAGAAGAGATTGCAGGAGCCTAGACAAAGATCTTTGCACCTTCTCTAGCTACAGGTGAAGTTCTGGAGGACTGAAAAGTAGCTTATGTTGTTCCTTTATGTGAGAAGAGTAGAGAGATTCCAGGGAATCATAAGCCATTGGGCTTCATGTCAGTCGTATTGGAGTGCATTCTTCGAGAAAGGATATAATCCCATTTAGAAAATTGGTTAATTAGGGGTAGGCTGCATGGCTTTGAACATGGCTGATTGTATCTTCCTAACTTTATTGAGGAGGTGACAAAGGTGATCGATGAGGGATGGGCAGTGGATATTGTCCACATGTATTTTAGTAAGGCATTAATAATGTACCCTGTAGCAGGCTGATCCAGTAAATGAAGATGCATTGGATTAACAGTGACTTGGTTGTATGGATTCAGAACTGGTTTACTGATAGAAGATGGTCATGGTGGAAGGATAATATTCAGGCTGCTGGTCTGTGACTTGTGGAGTTCCACAACTAAGTATGCTGGGACTTCTGCTGTTTGTGATATGTATAAATGACTTGGCCGTAAACGTAGACAGTTTGGTTAGTACGTTTGAAATGGGCGGAGAAATGGCAGAAGGAGTTTAATCCAAGTAAGTGTGAGGCGTTGCACTTTGGAAGGTCAAATGTAAGGGGAAAATAACAAACTAATGGCATGACCCTTAACGTGCTTGGGCAGCACAGTGGTGCAGCAGTAGAGTTGCAGCCTTGCAGCACCAGACACCCGGGTTTGATCCCGACTACGGGTGCTGTCTATAAGGATTTTGTACTTGCTCCCTGTGACTACGTAGGTTTTCTCCTCGTGCTCCAGTTTCCACCCACATTCAAAAGACGTACAGGTTGTCAGGTGACAAAACTGGCCTTGCCACATCCCATGAATAAGTAAATATGTACCTTTAGATTACAGGAATGACATGCTCGTCTTGTGTTCACACTATTGAATCGAAGTTAACAGAAGTCAACGGGATTTTAAATGCGTCAGTGAACCTCACCACCAATAAAGCCAATATTAATTTCAATCCAGAAATATTGGGTCTGCGCGACATCGTCCGAGTAATTGAGGTACGTCCAAATCTGTCTTCAATATTTAGTACCATTTACATCAATCCTTGATTTGGCTAATTCTGTAAATTCTGTAGTTCAGCTCGCATCACTTTCCTCTTTACATTGATAAACTCCTTTTGGCCTTGCCTTCCTCCCTTAAGGACCTGTCCCACTTGCCGATTTTTTTCGGCTTCTGCCGACATCATTGACAGACGTATCAGGTCACCGAAATGTCACAGCGTGATGCGGCGTGACGCGTCAGTTAGGCACCGTGACGCAACGTGATGACGTATGACGTGTGGTGTTTTTTCGAGTGCCGCTGGATTTTGAAATGTTCAAAATCTTTTGGCGACACTGATATGACGCCAAAACAATCGCCAAGTGGGACAGGCCCTTTAGCCTCTGTGTTTGCTTCCTCCTCTTTCTAGAAACATGAAACTAAGGCTGTCATTCTCCTCAAGGGGATAGAAAAGGTTCCTCGATGCTATGGAGACCTCCCTTGTGTCCTGGTCAATCGTAAACCTTCAACCATTTGCATATCTGATTGATTGATTGATTATGATTGATGTGGATTGGCTGTTGTGTTTCTTGGATGTACTAACGTAGTGAAAAATGCAACACAAATGTAACTCTTTTCTTTAACTGTAGTCCAATTTTTGTTCATTTATTTCATTCCCTCTGAGCATTTTGTATGTACTATCTTTCAGGGCTCTCACTTAACTTTTTTTCCCTGTTGCCAGCCGGACAACCTTAGCAGCTTTTTGGGTTGCCAAATGACAGTTTAGGTGGTCATTTAAAACGGTTTGCATGCCGTGTGCAATAATGTGCTCGGACGAAGTGTGTAGTTACCAGTCGGAATTATGCTCAATGAAGCATTCACATATTATTTCTGCTTCAAGTAAAGTCACAAACTAAACATATTCACCAATTAAGACATGGTATATCCCACAATGACATGCAGCAAAATTATAAGACAGTATCTCAGCTCTTTTTACACATTGCAATTAATGCAATTTCTATTAGTTCTTTCCAGTTCCAAACTAAAATGTGGTTGGATTATTCAGCATATGATCAACTGTCAATAAATCCTGAACCATGGTAACATATATGCTTAACCATGCACACTACACATTGATGCAAGCATGTTTTCTATGAAGGACCGAAAATTACAATGACATGGCCATAGCATGGGTCGTTATTGCTATTGGTACAGAAACACTCTCGCTTCCCACATTATTTATCCACAACAAAATATACAGGTTGCAAGGAAATTTTATGGGCATTTTATGATAATAGCTGTTAAAACCGACTATACCCATCTGACAGGTTAAACATTACACTAACTGGCAAGAGATGGCCAAAGGACCTAACTACAGCAAATGTTCTTTTGGTAATATGTTTAAAGGTGTCAAAACGCCACATTACCGGATATTCAGATTAGATGTATGTGTTGTAAACAGCAATGAAGATACCCAGTTTGTATACATCAGATTAAAAAAAAATTATTGATAAACGCTGTTTCCATCATTCCCACTTCAGAATTAACATTAAAATTTCAACTGAAATACCTCCTGACCAAATTTGTGATGTATATGATCGACTGTAGAAGTAAAACCTGGATAAATCCAACGTATAGTTGTGAATGTTGCTCATTAAATAACTACAGTAATGATACTCCATATTAAGAGCATTGATTTGCCGTTAAAATGAATTCTGTAATAATGTGTCAACCGTAGCAGTGACAATCGAACACTGCGGTTTTAATGTTTCACGTGTTCACAATTTAATTAATCCATCTTTATGGACTAAAACAAATAATAACATTGGAAATTAAAACACATTTGATTGCATTCCGTTATTAAACATAGTCAATGTTCGCTCTGAAGACATTTCCAGCACAATAGGGTCAGGGAGGGGTGTGTGTGTGAATCAGTGCGGGGTGGATAGATGGCGGGGGGCGGGGGGGTTTAGAAGGCAGTCGGTGCGGAATGGATGGATTGAGGCAGATGAATTAGTACGTGTTGGTTGGAGTAGGTAAAATTGTGAGGGGAGAGCACGGGGGATGTCAGTGGTGTTGAATGGGGGGTTTCAGTATGGGATGGATGGGGGTAGACAAAAGTGCTGGAGAAACACAGCAGGTGAGGCAGCATCTATGGAGCGAAGGAAATAGGCAAGGTTTCGGGTTGAGACCCTTATTCAGACTGTTCCCCCCATTCTTCTTGAATGGGAGGATCATTACAGGATGGATGGGGGGGGAAGGCGGGGGAAGATCAGCGCAGGATGAGTGGGGGGGGGGGGTGGGTCAGTACAGTGCGGATCGGAGGGTCTGTGCAGGATCAATGGGGTATCACTACAGGATGAATGAGGGGAAGGTGCAGGGTAAATGGTGGGCTCAACAATGGTGGGCTCAACATGTCGCAGCGGCCTCTGCAGTCCGTCTGTCGTTTTTTTATTTTTTGTCTCGTTTGTATCGTTTTTATTTTTTTTTAAACTGGGTATGTGTGTGGGGGGTGGGGAAACTTTTTAAAATCTTTCCCCTGCACGGAGAACCCGACCTTTTCTCTGTCGGGTCTCTGTTGTCGTTGCGGCCGAGCACCGTGGAGCGGCCTCCAACCGGAACGACCTGGGGCTCCAGTCACGGAGCTGCGGACTTCCCCACCAACGTGGAGCTGGCCGAGTTCGGAGCGGGAGGACCGGTGGTGGCGCATTGCTGCGGCCCGACCCAGGAGATTCGGGGGCTCCAGCCGCCGGCCTGGTGGACGGTGACACCGGGAGCCCGCGGGTCCCTGCTGGGAGACCGCTTTTCGGGGCTTCCGCAACGGCGACTTCTCCTGCCCGAGTTGCGGGGTTGAAAATTACCTGGAGCGGGGCCTTACATCGCCCGGCGCGGCTTTAAATGGCCGCGGGACTTGTTAGCGCACGCCGGGGGCTCCAACACCAAGACCCGGAGGAAAATTACCTGGAGCGGGGCCTTGCATCACCCGGCGCGGCTTTATAATTGTCGCGGGACTTATTTACCATCGCCCGCCGGGGGCTTTGACTCTGACATCGGGAGGGGAACGAGGAGTGCAGGGGAGAGATAAGACTTTGCCTTCCATCACAGTGAGGAGGAGATTCTACCTGTGATGGATGTTCGTGTAAATTATGTTGTGTCTTGGTTCTTCTTCTTGTTTGTATGACTGCAGAAACCAAATTTCGTTTGAACCTCTGGGTTGACAACAAATAAATTGTATTGTATTGTATTGTAAATGGAGGGTGGGTCAGTACGGGATGAATGCGTGGATTAGTACAGGATGGATGGGGGATCAGTACAGGATGGATGGAGGAGAAGTCCAGGATGGATGGGAAGGGGGGTAAGTACAGGATGAATTGGGGGACCAGTGTAGGATGGATGGGGGGTGGGGGGGTGGCAGGAGAATCAATGCGAGGTGGATAGGGTGATCAGCGCAGGATGAATAGATGGGGGGGGGCGAGCTGGGGAGGAAGGAAGGTCAGCGCTCCTCGGACAACATCACCCCGCTGCCTTGGCCATCCCTGTACATTGTCAAGTGCCGCCGCCAAAGGGGGAGGCGGTTGGGATCTCCTCGCCACCGCCTCCCCTCCTCCGCCAGCCAACAGCAAGCTGCGGGGCCGAGCGGTGCAGCTCAAAGATCCTACAGCGGCTCCATCTCCTCCTCCCCCCTGATAGCGGCCGCTGCTTGCCAATCCTCCCTCCGTCCTCCCAGCCATGGCGTGCGGGAAGGTTTATTTTGAAAGCGGCGTTAGCGGATTTGCAAGCAGCGGCCGCTTTCAGGGAGGAGGAGGAGATGGAGCCGCTGTCGTGGCCACTGCTGCCGCTGTGCGGAGCCCGTCATTTGCTCCGACCCTTCGTCACCCTGCGCCTAGTATCTTTGCCCCGCAATACAGCCATCGCCGACACTAAACACCACGTTCCTTTTCTCCAGAGATGATGCCTGACCCGCGGAGTTACTCCAGTTTTTTGTGTCTATCTTCGGTACAAACCAGTATCTGGTTGCCAAGCCGGGCAAAATGACTCGGTGTTTAGGTTGCCCGCGGCACTTTGGGTGGTCAATGGCACCCGGGCAACCTCTAATTTCGTGCCCTGCCTTTGGTCTAACACATTATATTCATTGTTCAATGTGTGTTCACTCGGCAGGGGAGAACAATAATATTCATTTTTTCTGACTACAAGGGTGCCTTTTTAAGCCCGGTGCTTTAACTCTTTCATTTGTATACCCGGTTCCATTTCTTTCCTTTGTGTTCAATCATTTTACATCTCCAACACAATAATTTATCTTCCTTTTAAATGATTCATTCCTCCATCATTATAACGTTATTTTTACTTTCCCCACTTCAGGGTTCACTCTCAGTCTGATATAATTCTTATTAATAAAGACTAATCCTTAGACTTTATCATTTTTCTTTACCATTTAAGATCAAGAAAAAGAGTAGGCTCTCTAGTTTCTCAAGCCCACTTTGCCCTTCGCTAAAATGATGGCTGGTATGTATTTCTGCTTTCTGAACTGATCCCTGTCACTCTATATTCCACTGTTATTCAAAATCCATCTATCTCAGTGTTGAATGTAGCTAGTAAATCAATATCTACTATTCACTGGATATTTCCAAGAACTTTCAACTTTCAGAGTGAAAACTCCTCGACCTCAATCTTCTGGCCGACTCTTTATCCTGAATGTGCCACTTATTTCTGGAATCGCCCACACACCTCATCTACCGTACAAAATCCTCTATGATTGTTATTTATCTCAATGAGGTCACTACTCATTCTTCTAAATTCCATAGCATGGAGGCCATATCTACTCAAAGGACATTTCCTCATCCGCATCCCAGAATTAATCCAGATAACCCACTCTGGTCTGCTATCAAGTGAACAGTACACTGCCTTTAATGAGAAGAATCAAACTGCAAGGTTTTTATGATCATTAAATTAACAACCCTTGCCTCGGATCATTCGCCAATTCATTTTTTGGTCATGTACAGCACTGCACCTTTGATATTTTATATCTTTCAATCTACATTTGTTGCTCTATTCAACCTCTGATTTGTTCTTATTGTCAGGTACAGTTTCGTGCCCCCTTTGTATCGGGCTTCTGAACGGTCCTTCTATAAACTAGGTTATTGGCCGATTCACCTTTACCCCATTGCGGGCATTGGACTTTATCCGTGGAACTGACGCGCTACAATGCTGAGAACTATATTCTGCACTCTGCATTTACCCCTCTGCTCTACCTATTGTTCTTGAGTTTGACTTGATTGTATTTATGTATAGTATTGTTAAACTAAGTTCTTTTGTCAATCTAAAGTCAACTTGACTCAAACGCTTTTGAAATCTGTTGAAATCGAATTCTTTATTCAGCTGAGAATAGTCTCTGAACCTTCCAACACAGAGCTGATGATCTGGGGTGCGTCTAAGGAAGAGTAACTTTGATTTGACCGAGTCATGGCATTTATATAGGTATTAGACATTTCAGATACAGATGGTATGACAAGCTAGTAACCAATCATCTGAGTCCTTCTGGTGATTTACAACATCAGTCACATGATCCCCCTTCCCTGGCCTCACAACCTTCATTTGCCTGTGGTATAACTTTACTTAGAATTATTTTATTTCAACACAGCAAAACCTCAGTAGGCTCAATTATCAATGACCACTCCTCAAAATATAAGATACATATGTAATACAATGATCACACAAGTCATACACAGTTTCCATACCAAGAAGAAAGATATTTCTATCAGTCTAATGTTTGCAGTCCTACTAAGACAATACATTTCATAAATTGTTTTACTACAATTTTACACAGTTTAAAATATAATTACCTATGTATTTAAAACATTAATTATATAAGTTTGCCGAATTTATAGTTTCTTAGTTCAAAACGCACACACACCTCCCAACCCAAGTATACATGGGTCGTAAATCTGTCAACTTAATTAATAAGTGTTTGGTGCAAGGATACAACTTCAGACCATTACATCAGAATTACATCTGCTTCAACTTTCTATAAACATATCCATACAGCTTTGGTCTCCTAATCTGAGGAAGGACATTCTTGCCATAGAGGGAGTACAGAGATGGTTCACTAGACTGATTTCTGGGATGTCAAGACTTTCATATGAAGAAAGACTGGATAGACTTGGCTTGTACTCGCTAGAATTTAGAAGATTGAGGGGGGATCTTATAGAAACGTACAAATTTCTTAAGGGGTTGGACAGGCTGGATGCAGGACGATTGTTCCCGATGTTGGGGAAGTCCAGAACAAGGGGTCACAGTTTAAGGATAAAGGGGAAATCTTTTAGGACTGAGATGTGAAAAACATTTTTTATACAGAGAGTGGTGAATCTCTGGAATTCTCTGCCACAGAATGTAGTTGAGGCCAGTTCATTGGCTATATTTAAGAGGGAGTTAGATGTAGCCCTTGTGGCTAAAGCGATCAGGGGGTATGGAGAGAAGGCAGGTACAGGATACTGAGTTGGATGATCAGCCATGATCATATTAAATGGCGGTGCAGGCTCGAAGGACCAAATGGCCTACTCCTGCACCTATTTTCTATGTAATCTAATTCTGTTCCTCTCCAAGCAACTACTCCCTTTCACATACATCCTACCCCTTATCTTAAACTCATTATAATTTAACATAGCCCAGGCTAACTACAGAGTCTATTATTTCTCAGCCTTGAAGTCTGTCTCAAACTCAGCATAACCCTCACAGCTCAAGAATGTGCCATAGAGAATGAGCAGATGACCTCTGGCCTAAGAAGAGGCCCCTATTCAGCTATCCATACTTCAACACAAAGTCATATCAAATACAATTTACTCCACTGTTATAATTGCCACAAAGCAACAAACCAAACTATGCAGGTTCAGATTCAGGTTTCTATGTTTTGATTCAGCAGTTCCCTGTGTGTATGTTTATTTCTCTAGGACACATGTTTCTGAAAACCTTAAGCTTTTCTCCTGCAAATTACCGAGCTTATATAAAAGTCACTATCCGAGCGTTCTATTGTATAATATTTTCTCAGTCTGATTGGATAGAATATAAAACAAAGCATTTTGATTGTGCCTCGGTACATGTAACAATAATAAACTCAATTGCTAATAATTCTATCATTTCTGCTGTTGCTAATTTATTCCACCATCAATTGTATTTGATTTCTCTGTACCTTGTCATCCATTGCTTTCGAAAATTACAGCAAATGGAGGAAACTGATCATGTACATTATGTGTGGACGACAGATGGCACAATGGGCTAAGTGTTCGGCTGGCAACCGGAAGGTAGCTGGTTCGAATACCGCTTGGAGTGCATACTCTCGTTGTGTCCTTGGGCAAGACACTTCACCCACCTTTGCCTGTGTGTGTCCTTGGGCAAGACACTTCACCCACCTTTGCCTGTGTGTGTGAATGTAATTATGTGAAGCACTTTGGGGTCAATGCAAGTTGACTAAAAATGTGTTATATAAATAAAGAAATTTAATTTAATTTAATTTAGGAAGGACCTGCAGATGCTGCATTAAACCGAAGATAGACACAAAAAGCTGGAGTAACTCAGCGAGACAGGCAGCATCTCTGGAGAGATGGATTGAGTGACTTTTCGGGTCTCGACCCGAAACGTCACTCATTCCTTCTGTCCCGCTGAGTTACTCCAGCTTTTTGTATCTATCTTGATCATGTACATTATCCCTGCTGCAGGTCGGATTCATTTAATCTCTCAATAAACACAAGTAAATAAAATAATTTGGTTCAGTAGCCTTGAATAACTTCCTTTTATCTTATTTACCTAACTTCATTTCCTTTATAGGGTCTTGGCTACAAAGCATCTGTTGCTAGAAGACAATCAACAATAAAATATCTAGACCGAAAAGTAGAGATAAAACAGTAAGCATGTTAATGAATTTCTTGAAAAGAAATTGAAAACTTTAATTGTATTTGATTTCTATAAATAATCGCTCTTTTGTGTTAATTTTAGGTGGAAGAAGTCCTTCTTGTTCAGTCTTTATTTTGGCCTCCCTGTCCTTGCTTTAATAATATATGTCGCGGTGATGGACCAAAAGCCCAATATCCCCATGGTTCTTGATAAAAATATTGTTCCGGGCTTATCAATCATTAATCTACTTTTCTTTATTCTGTGCACTCCGATTCAGGTAGGTGGAAATTGAAACCATTGAAAGTGAAGAACGAATAAAGTTATTCTGTGGAAGTATTGATAACATTGAACTGTACTCCCTTACTTTAGGGTAGAGCTGGAACTCCTTTGTTGAAAATAAGCCTTTTAACCAAATTACTAACAAAATCTCTCCTCTCAGTTTTCACTTTTATACATATTAAATTCCGGTTATACGACTCCACAATGAAGGGAAAGATAAATTGACTTGCGTTCTGCTTTTCCAGTGGGATTTCTTCAGCTGTTATTACTAAAATTGTGTATTCACCAGGTGGCTTTGTAAAGACAAATTAACTCTGGGACATAACACAGCACATAATGGTCATACATAAACTTGATTGCATAGCCTCATGGAAGTAAGTTTTATTGATAAAGGTATGCTGTAATCAGTAAAGTTAAATCCTTCCAAATTTCCAACAAACTTTTCAAATGCTAAATTTGTTAGTTCCGAAATATTTTATGTTATTCAGCTGTGTCTAGCTCATTGTAAAGGAAAATTTATTGAGTAACAGCAGACCAATTTATGGTCTATGCTGCTCTGTGCTTAAACTTGAAACAGTTTGGTGATGGCCTGAACTGGTGACAGCAGTGTTGCCTCCAAGTCATAAAATTATTGCTTTAGAGACTACATAAATCAGGCCCATACGAAGATTTTCAAAAAGGGGGGTGGCATGACAGGATTACAAAAATTTTAATGTGAAATAATGTGTGCATAGCGTGGTCCCTCGATGCCGGGGTCCAGGGCCCGTTTAAGGGCCCAGGAAGCTCAGGGGTTTTAGATGCTCTCTGATGCATTCTGAGCCTTATTTTGGAGCATTTTTGCACCAAATTTATGACCAATATTTCAGATATTAACAGGAATCTGAGAGGTAGCTTTTTCACACAAAGGGTGGTGCGTGTATGGAACGAGCTGCCAGAGGAGGTAGTTAAGGCTGGGACTATCCTAATGTTTAAGAGACATTTGGACACGTACATGGAAAAGACAGGTTTAGATGGATATGGGCCAAACGCGTGTGAGTGGGACATGTTGGTCGGTGTGGGCAGGTTGGGCTGAAGGGCCTGTTTCCACACTGCATCATTCTAGGACTAAAAAGTTAAGAAGAAAAATGCATGTAGATAAGTAGAGCAGATTTGAAAGAGGAGTGAAATGTAAAGGCAGAGAGAGGTTTATGGGTGGAAAGGAACATAGGAAAGGAGGGGGGAGAGTGGGCTTGGGCAGATGGGTGAAGAGAAAATAGACACAAAGTGCTGGAGTAACTCAGTGGGTCAGGCAGCATCTGCGGAGAATATGAATAGGTGACGTTTCACAGAGTGCAGAAGTAACTCAGCGGGTCAGGCAGCATCTGTGGAGAACAAGGACAGGTGACATGTCACAGAGTGCTGGAGTAACTCAGTGGGTCAGGCAGCATCTCTGGAGAAAAGGTATAGATTATATTTCGGGTCAAGACCTTTCTTCAGTAATATTCATGATGTGACATGCATAGCCATTCCTGAATGTTACCCAAACCAGTGTGAGCTACTTTGTTACGGTGCTTGCCCTCTCCTATAACGTATCTGCTGCCTTGGGTGATGCAGGACAGGACACAAGCTTTGGGACATGGTGTGAAGCTGTTGCTGTCTGTCCCAGCCTGGTAAAAACCTGGATGGAGTGGATGTGGAGAGGCTGTTTCCACTAGTGGGAGAGTATAGGACCAGTGGCCACAGCCTCAGAATTAAAATACATTCCTTTAGGTAGGGTAGAAGATTGCCAGCAGCTGTTGGGGCAGACCAGTCTTTTTCAATGTTCTCAGGAAGAACAGTCGTTGCTGTGCCTTCTTGACCAGCGCAGTGGTGTTAGTGGACCATGTGAGGTCCTCTGAGATGTGTGTGCCCAGGAACCTAAAGCTGGACACTCTCCACACTGTCCCCGTTGATGGAGATTGGGGCGTATTCCCCATTATGTGTCCTCCTGAAGTCGATAATCAGCTCCTTGGTCTTGGAGGTGTTTAGGGATTGCATGAGTACCAGTCCGCCAGGTTCTGCACCTCCGCTCTGTAGTTTGTTTCATCACCGTTGGTGATCAGCCCGATCACCGTTGTGTCGTCTGCAACCTGGACGATGGTGTTGTTGTCGAATGCAGGAACACAGTCGTGTGTGAAGAGGGAGTAGAGCATGGGGCTCAGTACACAGCCCTGTGGTATGCCGGTGCTCAGGGTGATAGTGGAGGACAGGTGCGGGCCCAGTCTCACTGCCTGCAGTCGCTCCGTCAGAAAATTCAGGATCCAGTCGCATATCGGTGAGCTGAGGCCTAGCTGGTAGTGTTTGGTGGTGAGCTTGGTGGGGATGACCGTATTGAAGGCAGAGCTATAGTCTATGAAGAGCATCCTCACGTACGTGCCCTGTCTTTCCAGGTGAGTCAGGACAGTGTGAAGAGCCAGAGAGATGGCATCCTCTGTGGATCTATTTGCCCTGTATGCAAATTGATGATGGTCCAGTGAGGCATGGATGCTGGATTTGATGTGAGAGAGGACCAGCTTTTTAAAGCACTTCATGGGTATTGGAGTTAGGGCAACCGGGCGGTAGTCATTCAGGTTGGTGACTTTTGACTTTTTCGGCACCGGCACTATGGTAGCTGTCTTCAGGCACTTGGGGACCGTTGCCAGAGATAGAGACAGGTTAAAGATCCTCGTGAATACCTCCGCCAGCTGTACAGCACAGTCCTTAAGTACCCTTCCTTGGACTCCATCCGGGCCTGCCGCCTTGTGTGGATTGATCCTATGCAGAGCGCACTGTACCTCCTGAGTGCTCAATGTTAAGTCCTGTCCCTCCGCCATGGCCGGGGTTATTCCATCCTGGTGGTGTTGCCAGTTTCGAAGCGGGCAAAGAAGGTGTTTAGCTCGTTGGCCAGTGTGGTATCACTGTGGGGGCAGGCGGGGCTGCTCTTGTAGTCAGTGATGTCCCTGCCACCCTGCCACAAGCTTCTGGTGTCCGTGGTATTGAAGTGGTCTTCCACCCTTTGCCTGTGGATGTCTTTGGCCTGTTTTATACCTTTGTTCAGGTTTGACCTGGCAGCACTGTATGCAGAACTGTCGCTGGATTTAAAGGCATTGTTGCGTGCCCTTAGCATATTCTGAACCTCCTTATTCATCCACAGTTTGGGAACATCTTTATTTTCTTGTCCACTGTGACAGACTCCACACAGCAGTTGATGTAGGAGAGCATAGTGGATGTGTATTCCCCCAAGTCTACGTCTGTACCACTGATAGCCTGTTGTGCAAACAGGTCCCAGTCGGTGAGATCAAAGCAGTCCTGGAGTTGTAGGGTGGCGTCCTCGGGCCATATTTTGACCGTCTTTATTGCAGGTTTGGTTTTGCGGATGAGAGGTTTGTATGCAGGCAGTAGAAACAGTGAGAGGTGATCGGATTGTCCCAGGGATGGGCAGGGGAGAGCTCTGTATGCGTCCTTGATGTTGGTGTACACTTTATCCAGCGTGTTTGAGCCCCTGGTAGGGCACTGCACATGCTGGTGGAATTTGCAGAGTGCAGCTCGTAGGTCGACCTGATTAAAGTCCCCTGCAACGATGAAGGCACCGTCGGGGTGAACATCCTGCTGCTTACTGATGGCCGAGTGCAACTGTGCTAGCGCTAGATTAGCATTAGCCTGTGGTGGGATGTATATGGCCATGATGATAACCACAGTAAACTCCCGAGGCAGATAAAATGGCCTACATTTAAGCAGTAGGTATTCCAGGTCTGGGGAACAGTAGCTCTCTACTGCAGTGTTGGTTAGGTCCACAGCCCCGTCGGGAACCAGCGCGCTGTGCCAGGTCTCTGTGTAGATCAGCACACAGCAGTCTTTCAGGGATCGCTGCATGTTGATCCAGAGCCTTATCTCATCCAGCTTGTTGGTGAGTGACCGGACATTTGCGAGAAAGACGCTTAGTAGCGATGGTCTTTGTGGAGCCCTCCGTAGCCTGTCCTGCACCCCCGCTCGCCTTCACGTTTCTGGCAAGATTAGCAAGTTTGCTGATTATACAGAAGTGAGTTGTTTTGCAGATAGTGAAGATGGTTGTGAAAGATTGCAGCAAGATCTGGATCAATTAGCCAGTGGGCAGAGGAATGGTTGATGGTGCATGGTTCCTTGAAGGTCGAGTCACAGGTACTTAAATCACAGTCACAGATGGTCAAAAAGTATTTTGGCCTTCATCAGTCAGAGTATTGAGTATAGAAGTTGGGAGGTCATGTTGCAGTTGTATAAGACGTTGGTGAGACCGCATTTAGAATACTGTGTTCAGTTCTGGGGACCTTGTTATAGGAAAGATGTCAAACTAAAAAGAGTACAGAGATCCCCATCCTGGATCAGTCCAATCAGGGTTGTGTCGTCCGCAAACTTGAGAAGCTTGACAGAGGTATCTGTGGAGGTGCAGTCATTGGTGTTGCGAGAGTAGAGGAGAGGGGAGAGTATGCATCTTGCAGTGCTCCTATGCTGAGGGTTGGCGGGTCCGAGATAAGCTTTCTCAGCCTCACATGCTGCTTCCAGTCTGTCAGAAAGCTGGTGATCTACCGACAGAGGGGTTCAGGCACAGTCAACTCAGAAAGTTTGGAGCGTAGTAGCTCTGGCACAATGGTGTCGAATGCAGAGCTAAAATCAACAAACAAAATCCTTGCATAGGTCCCCTGACGGTCTAGGTGCTGGAGGATGAAGTGCCGGCCCAGATTGACTGAGTCATCCACAGATCTATTGGCCCAATATGCAACCTGCAGAGGGTCCAGCAGGGGGATTGTGACATTTTTCAGCTTGGCCAGCACAAGCGTTTCAAGGGTCTTCATGACTCCAGAGGTCAGTGCGACAAGCCTGTAGTGATTAAGACCAGTGATCCTTGCCTTTTTGGGTACAGGGACAATAGTGGAGACTTTGAAGCAGGCAGGAACAGTACATCTTTGCAGGGACTGGTTAAAAATGAGTAATTGGGTGTGAAGTGGTGATTGTAGTGGGGTGGGTGTAGAAGTGTTGGTTGGAGTGGGAAAGGATCCACTCTTTTCATACTGGAGTCTTGCCTTAAGTAGGTGTGAAGTGGTGAATGGGAAGGAGAGGGTGCAGGGTCCATTATTTGCAGACTGGGGGTCTGGCATGTTTGTGGGGAGGGGGTTTCTGGGTTACGTTTCTGATTTTCAAACCATATAACCATATAACAATTACAGCACGGAAACAGGCCATCTCGACCCCTCTAGTCCGTGCCGAACACATAATCTCCCCTAGTCCCATATACCTGCGCTCAGACCATAACCCTCCATTCCTTTCCCATCCATATAACTATCCAATTTATTTTTAAATGATAAAAACGAACCTGCCTCCACCACCTTCACTGGAAGCTCATTCCACACAGCTACCACTCTCTGAGTAAAGAAGTTCCCCCTCATGTTACCCCTAAACTTCAGTCCCTTAATTCTCAAGTCATGTCCCCTTGTTTGAATCTTCCCTACTCTCAGTGGGAAAAGCTTTTCCACGTCAACTCTGTCTATCCCTCTCATCATTTTAAAAACCTCTATCAAGTCCCCCCTTAACCTTCTGCGCTCCAAAGAATAAAGCCCTAACTTGTTCAACCTTTCTCTGTAACTTAGTTGCTGAAACCCAGGCAACATTCTAGTAAATCTCCTCTGTACTCTCTCTATTTTGTTGACATCCTTCCTATAATTAGGCGACCAAAATTGTACACCATACTCCAGAATTGGCCTCACCAATGCCTTGTACAATTTTAACATTACATCCCAACTTCTATACTCAATGCTCTGATTTATAAAGGCCAGCACACCAAAAGCTTTCTTTACCACCCTATCTACATGAGATTCCACTTTCATGGAACTGTGCACAGTTATTCCCAGATCCCTCTGTTCACCTACATTCTTCAATTCCCTGCAGTAAAACGCATTCAGGCCGTTCGTCAGCTGACGATTGTCCAAAGAGCGGGAGGTTTCCTCTTATGGCTGGCGATTTCTTGCATGCCCTTCCAAACTGAAGAAGAGTCACTAGATCCTGAACTTTCTCACGGAGCGACCGCAGGCAGTGAGACTGGGCCCGCACCTGTCCTCCACCATCACCCTGAGCACCGGCACACCACAGGGTTGTGTACTAAGCCCCATGCTCTACTCCCTCTTCACTCACGACTGTGTCCCTGCATTCGACACCAACACCATCGTGAAGTTTGCAGACGACACAACAGTGATTGGGCTGATCACCAACGGTGATGAAACAAACTACAGAGCGGAGGTGCAGAACCTGGCGGACTGGTGCGCCAATAACAACTTGGCACTAAACACCTCCAAGACCAAGGAGCTGATTATTGACTTCAGGAGGTCCCATTCTGGAGAATATGCCCCAATCTCCATTTATGGGGAAAGTGTGGAGAGAGTGTCCAGCTTTAAGTTTCTGGGCACTCACATTTCAGAAGACCTCACATGGTCCACAAACACCGCCGCGCTGGTCAAGAAGGCACAGCAACGACTGTTCTTCCTGAGGACATTAAAAAAGACTGGTCTGCCCCAACAGCTGCTGACAACGTTCTACCGCTGCACCACAGAGAGCATACTAACGTATGGCATCTCTGTGTGGTATCTCAGCTGCACGGAGGCGGAGAGGAGAGCTCTTCAGCGCGTCGTCAACAGAGCGCAGCGGATCATCGGGACAGAGCTACCAGCCTTGGAGGGCATCTACCACACGCGGTGCCTCAGGAAGGCCCTCAGCATCCATAAGGACTCATCACACCCCTGCCACGGTCTGTTTCAACTACTTCCCTCCGGCAGACGTTACAAGGCCTTCTACGCCCGAACCTCCAGACTCAGGAACAGTTTTATCCCAAGAGCTATAGCGGCTCTGAACCGGCCCTAATGAGTGCCCCCCCCACCCACCCCCTTTGGACAGTCTCCCTCAGATGGTCACGTCAATCAATTCAGCTTGTTTATTTATGTATTGTATTTATTTACCTTTCTTGTACATCAGGGGAGCTGCATACTAAATCTCGTTGCACTGACGTGCAATGACAATAAAAGATATATTATTATTATTATTATTATTATTATTAGCTGAGAACATGCTCCTGAACTTCTCATAGTACCTTTCCTTGGCAGCTCTGATTGTTCTTCTCAGCTCTTTATCGATTAGCCAATCTTTTAACTCTTTAACGATTAGGCTATCGGCTTGACGCATATTTGCCCCCCCCTCCCCCCGATCTCGAAATGGACATGTTACATCTGTATATAATGATCTCATTAAAATGCATATTTATGTCACAAATTATGGAATTCATATTTTTCAGTATTGTTATCAAAGAAATGAAAGCATTTCCAATTGTTTGATATTGTTCAATATCATTCATATGGAGAAAATATAATAGCTCTAAAACCTACCTTAATTTTGCAATCTCACTAAGGTTAATCCGCCTTTCCCTCTCCCCTCTACCTCTCTCTCCCTCCCCCATCTCTCTCTCCCCTCCTTCCCCTCTCTCTCTCTCCCCCTCCCCTCCCCCTCTCGCATTCCCCCCTCTTTCACCTTCCTCCCTCCCACGCAGCGTTGGATGGCTCGCGGCGGTGGGGGGGAGATGCGAGGGCCGCGGGGGGGGGGGGGGGGGGGGGCCGGGCAGAAGAAAGGTGTGGGCCCGGCAGGAGAGGGTGGTGGCGTGGGCGGAAGATGGCGTGGGCCCAGTGGGGGGCGGGGGGGTGTGTGAGGCGAGGGTCCGCGGTGGGGGGTGGAAGAAAGGCGTGGTCCCGGCGGGAGTGGGGGGTGGCGTGGGCGGAAGATGGCGTGGGCCCAGCGGGCGGAGGGTGTGGGGGGTGGTGTCGTGGGCCCGACGGCGGGAGAAGTGAAGGCCAGGTCGGAGCGGAATGGCGTCTGGTGTCGAGGTTACAGCCGCTGCCAGTCGTTCCAGCTCCCGCCAGGCGACGGGAGAACTGTCTCCTGTTAGACCCTTCGCGGGTAGCTTGCCACCCAGGATAAAAACTAGACTCCCCCTCCCGCAACGCAATATTCCACTACTTACCAGAGTAGACATGAGGCATCCAGGCGATCGCTGACTGTGTGGGCTGCAAAATGCTCTGGAGACTTTACGCCCCACCCAAGGTTTCCATGTGGTTCCCGGAGTTTTTTGTCAGCCTCCCTACCTGCTTCCACTATAGTGGCTCGTATTGTATTTATATTGTATTTATTGTATTGTATTGTATTGTATTGTATTGTATTGTATTTATTTACCTTTCTTGTACATCAGTGGAGCTGCACACTAAATCTCGTTGCACTGACGTGCAATGACAATAAAATATATATTATTATTATTATTATATTATTAAAGTCTCCAGAGGTTTCCGTTCAGGTTTCCTAAGTGGGACAGGGCCATAAGGAATGCCAGTATAGAGCAGTACTGGGGGAGAGGAGATGGGATGGACATTGGCAGGTGATAGGTGGAAAAAGATTAGGAGAATATGATGGAGAATAGGTCTTGGTCAGTTCATTATGTAAATCATTCTATCTTATAAAGTTTGATTTATCTGGTGACCGCATAATTTGTCAATAAATAAATTTTGCTCACATGAGTTTGGGTGCTACGTAATTGGCTTGTGTACTAGAAATTCTGATATGAAAATTGATAACTCCAATTTATTGTTATGCCTTGCATTTTATGATGATTAAAATGATTTAATCTATTTTGGGGCATTGAAGAATGTATTAAAACCTTCAATTAAAAAACAAAAAAGAATTGTCCAGTAACCTTGGATAAACATTTCAGCTGTTGACTCAGCAGTGGCTTTTAGTCTTGAATATTCATGAGGATATTTATATATGAAAAAATAAAATGCATTAAACAATTTTAATTGAACGACTAACACACTACTCAGGAGAACAAGGTGTAGGAAGAGGATTATTCACTGATGAACTTACCTGTTCTATGTTCCAAGCATTTTATTGAAGTAGACTCCTAATTAATATATTTTTAAAGTTTTTTGGAGGACGGTACTTCTACATTCAAACCTACAAGTCTCTGATACACAAATCTGCCAGTATGGATATGCTGATCGTTATGGCCACTACAGTGGCATATCTGTATTCCTTGGTAATACTGATTGTGGCCATGGCAGAAAAGGCAGCGCATAGCCCAGTGACTTTCTTCGATACTCCACCCCTGCTGTTTGTCTTCATTAGCTTGGGAAGATGGTTGGAGCATATAGCAAAGGTGATTATTCACATATAATTTACCAGGTAAAGTTATTTTCCATCTGAAAATATTTTATATTTGTTATTCAATATGTAAAGCACATTTTATTTACTGTGTGCTTGTTTTAAGCTTTTTTTTCTCTCTTCTGAAGTCAGTAATCTTTATGGATGATATGGTTTTGTTGTTGCCAATTGTGATCTTTAGGATGCCGGAAGGATTGTTCTGGTCAATGACAATGACAATTACATTGATAAAGCTTTGGATTGTGGAAGCCAGCAAAACAAAACTGTTTTTATTCCCTGAAAGTATTCATCTTCTAACTTGCAAGCTTTTGCTGAATTATTTTTCATCTTCTAATTCAAAACCATGAATCCAATTGCAGAATAATTTCTGACCACATCAGTCAATACCTTCAAAATCATTGGGAAAACCTGGAGTGGTTTGGACTCTGTGGATACATTAGATGATGTTAGCCATTATTTCCTGTTGCATATTTACAGACGTTTCATCCTGATGGAACCAAGGCATAATGGCACCTATAAAAAGTTAAAAACTAGACGATGTGCAGCTATCAACAGAGTTGCATGAACTGTTATATGATTACTGGCACTTTTTTGTCTACAAACAAAGTACTAAATACAAGCATCTTCTAGTTTTATTTTGGCCTTTGCAAACTTGATTTGGGAATTCTCTATGGCAGTAATTCCTTGGGGAAAAAATTGAGATTATTTGATGCACATTGCCAAATGTGGGTAGTCCTAGGTAATTGATCCAAGTAGTTGCCCAAGAAATGTATTTATTGGATATAATAACAGGGATGTGATGCTGCTGCTTTATCAGGCATTTGTCAGACTACCTTTTGAGTGGTTTTGAGCATTTCTGGGCCCCATATCTGAGGAAGGGTGTGCTGGAATTGGAGAGGGTCCAGAGGAGGTATGTGAGAATGATCCTAGGGATGATTGAGTTAACATATAATGAGTTTAATGGCACTGGGCCTATATTCACCAAAGTTTAGAAGGCTGAGGAGGGGTGGGGCCTCATTGAAACTAACTGAATAGTGAAAGTCTTGAATAGGACGGATGTGGAGATGTTTTCATTAGTGGGAGAGTCTAGGACCAGAGGGCACAGCCTAAGAATAAAAGGATGGACCTTTAGAAAGGAGATGAGGAGGAATTCTTTAGTCAGAGTGAATCTTTAGTGAATCTGGAATGCGTTGCCACAGACGGCTGTGGAGGCTAAGTCATTGGTTACGTTTAAAGCAGAGATTGACAGATTCTTAATTAGTAAGGGTGTCAAATGTTATGGGGAGGCAGGAGAATGGGGATAGGAGGGAGAGATGGATCAGCATGATTGATTGGCGGAATAGACTTAGTTTAGTTTAGAGATGCAGCATGGAAATAGGCCCTTCGGCCCACCGAGTCCACGCCGACCAACGATCTCCGTACACTACTTCTATCTTACACACTAGGGACAATTTACAGGAGCCAACTAGCCTGTAAACCTGCATAACTTTGGGATGTGGGAGGAAACCAGAGCACCCGTTGAAAATTTGCACGGTCACGGGAGAATGTGCAAACTCCATACAGACAGCACCCGTAGTCAGGGTCGAACCCGCGTCCCTGGCACTGTAAGGGCCGAATGGCCTCATTCTGCTCCGTTGACTAATGAACCGGGAGAGACTTCAGAAAATCAAGAGCGATTTGAAAATGAATGGGAAGACCATGGGGACAGCTAAAGGGATACCAATATCTTAATAATAAAATTACAACAACTTTTTATTGTAGAGGAAGACTTCAGATGCATTGACTAAGTTGCTCTCACTTCAAGCTATGGAGGCAACATTGGTAACACTAGGACCAGACAACTCAATACTGAGGTAATTTGTCATTTTGCAGTACCCTCTAAATATTTTGAGATTTTAACGTAGATAAACCTGGAGGCTGCAACGAATCGTCCGATCAGCAGAGAAGGTTATTGGCTGCAACCTTCCCTCCATTGATGAACTGTACACTGCAAGGGCCAGGAAGCGAGGGGGCAAGATCATCTCTGACCTGTCACCCTGGCCACAAACTCTTTGAATCACTTCCCTCTGGAAGGCGACTCCGGATTGTCAAAGCTGCCACAGCCAGATATAAAAATTGTTTTTATCCATGAGTAGTTGCTCTACTCAACAGCCAAAAATCTGTAGCCTCCCTTTGATCTGGTATTTTGTTGGTTCACATGCTTGATCAATGGTGTTTTATCATTAATGTTTTATTATTATTAATGTTTAGTGTTTTCTGAGTCATTCGTAACTGCCACTGTACGTCATGTTGTTACTTGTGGGCGGAGCACCAAGGCAAATTCCTTGTATGTGAATACTTGGCCAATAAACTTACTTAAATGCTACCATCTAGTATGTTGTAGCTTTGCTTAAATGTTTTTCTATTTTTACTACTCCAGCTACACCTTTCTACTCGATCTGTTTTACAAATCAACTTGCTCTTAGGCTCCATCAACTTCATTGGGTAGGACTCCGAGAAACTGCTCAAGAATGGTGCATCTTGATTGCTGATACAATTTCTTCATACCAACCTACAAAGTTAGGAAGTGTCTAGTCTCAATACCTTCCCAAATAATAAGCTAGGCTAGTCTATTTAAGGCATGAAAGAATAGCAGATGAAAAATGCTATCCATACATAACTAAAACTGATCTTGTTATCTTCAGGTTTGCGCGGTCATTCTATTTGCGCATAAACGGTATGTGATAGCGCTACGATTTTTCGCCAGCTTACTCACCATTCTCCTCTGCTACGATTGCACCAAGTTTCGTTCCGATCAGTGGTCTAATGTAAAAATTAGCAAGGATTAAAAACCGCGCATGTCCAGATCGATCTACTCTCCTGTCAGTCGGAGCCGCGTGGATTGGTCTTTTCTCCTGGCACCCCGCGGGATGGTCCAGCCCTTCCTGCGCCATCGCATCTTTACTGGAGCTGAGGGAAGCTCTGGATGGCCGGCGGAGTTCTCCAACCAGACACAATTTTCGGAGGGACTGGAATCGGCCCAGTGCGGAGTCGGAGCTGTCGCCAAACGGAAAACGGAAACTCTGATCCCGGCGGAGGAGAACGTGTAGCGACCAGCGCCCGTTGTGAGACCACATCGCCCGCTGTGAGTCCTCCAGCCCCTTCCCCTCTGGGGAATATAATTAATATTACCAAAATATCACCTTACCTTTATATTTAATCTTATCTCACATTATTGCTTTTTAGTTGACTTCTGTTGGTTTTTAAAAGCATCCCAATCCTCTAGTTTCCCATTAATCTTTACATGTTATATTTCTTCTCTTTTGCTTTAATGCAATCTTTAACTTCCTTTACCTGTCACAATGGACTCAGTCTTTCCTTGGTATGTTTGTTCCGCTTTTGGATTGAAAAAATCCTGTGTCTTCCAAATTACTGCCAGAGGCTACTGTCATTCCTGCTGGGGTCCACTTCCAATCAACTTTAGTCAGCTCCTCCCTCATGCCTCTAGTTAGTTTTACGCAACAATAGTTCCAATACATCCGATTTCATCTTCTTCTCAAACTGCAGGTTGAATTCTAGTATATTATGATCAATACCTCCTAGGAGTTCCCTTCACCTAAAGTCCTCTAATCAAATATGGTTCATTACACAACACCAAATCCAAAAAAATGCCTTTTCCCTAGTGGGCCAAACCATGAGCTGCTCTAAGAAGTTATCTGGTAGACATAGAGATGTTTTCGGCACAACTTGCCCACACCAAACAGCGTGTTCCATCACACTAGTCCCACCTGCCTGCATTTGGCCCATATCCCTCTAAATCTATCCTATCTATGTACCTGTCCAAATGTTTCATACTTATGTCACCTGGTTTATGTCACCTGGTTCTTGATTTTATACACCTCTCTTATAAGATCACCCCTCTTCATCCTGCGCTCCAAGGAATAGAGTCCTAGCCTGCTTAACCTCTCCCTCTGGCTCAGGCCCTCGAGCCCTAACAACTCCCACGTAAATTTTCTCTGTCCCCTTTGACAACATATTTCTTATGACATGGTGCCCAGATTGAACACTATACTCTTAATGGGGCCTCACCAACGTATTCTATAACTGCAACATGACCTCCCAACTTTTATACTCAATACTGGTCTTGCCCATGTCAGTCTTCACAAAATTCAACACCTCACATTTCTCTGTATTAAATTCCAACAACCATTCCTCTGCCTAACTGATCAAAGTCCTGATGCAATTTTGACAACCATCTTCATTATCTACAATGCCACCCACTTTAGTGTCATCTGCAAACTTGCTAATCATCCCAAGTGCATTCTCATCCAAATCATTGATATGTGACAAACAGCGATGGGCCCAACACCAAACCCTGAGACAAACCATTAGTCACAGGCCTCCAGAACAAGGCATCTCATTCTACAAATTCCTTCTCTTGGGATCAATACTAAACTGATTTTCCCAGTACATGCATATTGAAATCCCCCATGAATACTGTAACATTGCCTTTCTTATATGTCTATTCTAATTCCTGCTATTTGGAGGCATGTATATAACTCCCATCAAGGATCCTACATCTTCTGATTGTATGTTGTTTCTTGCTAAGGATTGGATTTCATTTGTTACCAGCAGAACCACCCCACCATCCTCTGCCCACCAGCCAGTCTTTTCGATAGGATGTGTATTCGTAGATGTTCAACTCCCAGTTCTGATCCTTTTTCAGCCGCAACTCTGTAATGCCCACAACGCCAAACCTGCCAATTTCTAACTGCGCTATAAGTTCATCCACCTTGTTTCCTATACTGAGTGCATTTAGATATACCACCTTCAGTTCTGTGTTCACCACCGTTCTTTTCAAAATGGATGACATTTTGTCGGACGTTGGACTCTTGTCCCCTTCTAAACTTCCAGTCCTGTTTCTTATTCTGGAGACATTGGTAACCTCTCCTGTGCTCTCCTTTCATTTAACATTATTCATACTTTTCCAATCTATTGAACCCATTGTACCAGAATGCATTATACCAAAAATTGTTTTGTTTTTTACATTCTGTATAAATACAAATATTCTCCTTTATTCTGCTTCTTTCAGTGAGGAGGAGATACCTGTGGATCTTGTCCAGAAAGATGATTTTCTCAAGATCCTCCCTGGTCAAAAGTTTCCCGTGGATGGAAAAGTTGTGGATGGTACCTCAGCGGCAGATGAATCTCTCATTACAGGTATGTTTTGATATTTAAAATACACTGGACTCCCAATGTGTCTTCTGTGGTTTTCCTTTAAAGAAGCCAAATGTTTATCTGCCAATAAGCAAATACCATCAATATGGAAAAGTATTTACAGATTTTATTTACTAATTTTCAACATCTACCCATTGCTGACAATGTCAGCATTCATTACACAGTTTTCACTGTTTGGAAAGGCCTTTCAGGCCAAGCAGTAACGAAGGAACGATGGTATATTTACATGTCAGGGTGTTGTGAGCTTTGGAAGTAGTAGTGTTACTATGTGCATGCTGCCCATGTCCTTCTTGATGGCAGTGTCAAGGAATTGGGAAGTGATGCTGGAGTGGCCTGGACATGTAACTATGATACTCGTCAGGCAGCATCACTGGAGAAAAGGAATGGGTGACGTTTTGTGTCAGGACCCTTCTTCAGACTGAAATTAGGGGGTGGGGAGGAGTGGGTGAAGAGCTGGAGGCGAGAAGAGGTGTGATCTCAAGAGATAAACTTATCTGAGGAGCTGTGGAACTGATAAAACGACTAGGAAAGGTGGGGGGAGTGTCGGTAGAAGTTACTTAAATTAGATAGTTCAATGTTCATACCACTGTGTTGTAATCTACCCAATGAAATATGAGGTGCTGTTCCTCCAATTTGCATGTGACCTCACTCTGGCAATGGAGGAGGCCCAGGGCAGAAAGGTCAGCATGGGAAGGGGAGTTTAAATAGTTGGCAACCGGGATATCCTGTAGGCCTAGGCAGACCAAGCATACGTGTACAGTGAAACTATGTCTATGTTTGGTCTCGCCTATTTACAGGAGCCTACATCGGGAACACCAGTTACAGTCGATGAGGTTAGACGAGGTACATGTGAACCTTTGTCTAACCTGAAAGGACTGTAGGAGTCCCTGGATGGAGTCGAGGGAGGAAGCATGAGGACAGCTGTTGCATCTCTTGCAGTTGCAGGGGAAAGTATCCAGGGTGGCAGTGGTGTGGGTGGGAAGAGATGTGAAGCTAGGAGTTGTGGAGGGAGTGGCCCTGTAGAAGGCGGGAAGTGGTGGAGATGGGAAAATCTGATTAGTAGTGGGATCCCTTTCAGAGGTGGGATCGGAGGATAATATGGTGGATGCAGGGGCTGCTGGGTAGCTATCCCCCCCCCCCCCCCACCTCTCTCTCTCCTTGGTCCCCTCCTCCACTAGTCGTTTACCAGTTCCACAGTTCTCCACATTTCTCTTGAGATCTCACCTTCTCTAGCCAACAATGGACCTACCAGGCACAACCCCATCTGAGGTCATTTGTGGCTGGCCCTGATTGGTCCCGGTCTTTTGTCACTTCCAGCTCTTTGGCGACGACAGATGGCACAATGGGCTAAGTGTTCGGCTGGCAACCGGAAGGTAGCCGGTTCGAATCCCGCTTGGAGTGCATACTGTCGTTGTGTCCTTGGGCAAGACACTTCACCCACCTTTGCCTGTGTGTGAATGTGTGTGAATGTGTGTGAGTGATTGGTGGTGGTCGGAGGGGCCGTAGGCGCAGATTGGCAGCCACGCTTCCGTCAGTCTGCCCCAGGGCAGCTGTGGCTACAGAAGTAGCTTACCACCACCGAGTGTGACTGAGGAGTGAATGAATAATGCGATGTAAAGCGCCTTGAGTATTAGAAAGGCGCTATATAAATCCCATCCATTATTATTATTATTCATCCTCCCCCCCCACCACCCCACCCCCCCTCCTACTTTCAGTCTGAAGATGGGTATCCGACCCAAAACATTGCCCATCCTTTTTCCTCCAAAGATGCTGCCTGACCTGCTGAGCTACTTCAGCACTGTATCTATTTTTGGTATAAACCAGCATCAGCAGTTGTTTGTTTCTACTGTAAATTTGATGCATTTTTTTAGATGGTACATATTGCTGCCACTACAACACTAGTAAAGAGAATGATTATTTGGCTAGATGGTACCAATGAAGCAGACCTTTTTGTCCTGAATGATAGCCCACTCCTGAGAGTCGTTACATCTACAAATAAAGAATATTCCATCATGTTGCGGCTTTGTGATTTGTAGATGGTGAAAAGGTATCAGGAGGTTGGTCACCCATCACAGAATACGTAGTCTGACCAGCTCTTGGAACCAAAGAGGTTATGCTGGACTATTTATAGTTCTGGTCAGTAGTGATCCTGATAAGATTGTTATGCTTTGGGGCGCTACTTGTTGAATATCAACGTTCGGGTGGTTAGTCTCTCTCTAGTTGAAGGTCACTACCTGCAGGCACGGAAATCGCTATCAAAATATGGTGGGGACACAATTTCCTGGCGGTCGCGCGCACATGCTCACACTCACACTCACACACACACACACACACACACACACACACACACACACACACACACACACACACACACACACACACACACACACACACACACACACACACACACACACACACACACACACACACACACACACCACACACACACACACACACACAAGCGAGGCTTCAGAGGCTTAATTCAGCGCTAAATGCAGCTCAACTCTGCTGTCTCGCCGGGTTAACCAACAGCCCTGCCTGGACTGACGGGTCACCAGCACTACTTCTCCGCGTTGGCTGTAAACCTGGGCCATATTTCCCGCAAGTCCAGGCAGGGCTGTAGGTTAACCTGGCGGGACAGGCTGAGTTGAGCTGCATTTAGCGCTGCATCTCTGCGCTGGCTGTGGGCCTGGGGACACCGCTCCCGACTGACTCCCGACGTCTCTGGCCATCCCCAGGCGTGGGCATTCGGGTGGGGACAGGGATGGTCCAGTGGTGGTTTGGCAGCGATTGCAGCGCTGGAGCCCGGGATCGATCCTGGCTGCGGATGAGGCGCAGGTTTGTGTCAGGGCTGCCGAGAATGTTTTGGCACGTCTCCCTCCTACAATCACCGTGCTCTATCCTCAGTCCCACCCCCCCTACATTCGCCTCTAATCGACACTTCCCTACTACAATTATCGCGTGGAATCATCATGTAACTGCTGCTGCACCATTGCCTGCTGACCGACGTCTCTCTCGTCCAATCGGCGCCCTCGATCAGCAGTCCCACCCCAAATGTCTCGCGGAAAGCGGAGATTTCACCAGGTTTTAAAATCCGGATTACAAAAAATGGGGGGAATCGTCCCGCACCTCTCAAAATAATAGGGGGACGTGTGTCCCCTGCCCCCACCGGGATTTCTGCCCCTGACTGCCTGGCATAAATATTACTTACCTCGGGTCCTATGGTCCACCTAAACCTGTGGTCTAAATCTTGCTGCATATAGTTATGGACTGAGGAATTGTAGGATTTGAACATTATGACATTTTCAGGGACATATCCACTTGGTAAAATTTTAGAGCCCATTATAAAGGATGAGGTTACAGAGTACTTAGAAGTTCATGATAAAATAGTCAGCATGATTTTGTGAAGGGGAGATCTTACATGACGAATCTGCTGGATTTCTTTGAAGAAGTAAATGGTAGGACAGACAAAGGAGAATCAGTGGACATTAGTTTGCCTAGATTTTCAGAAAGGCTTTGATAAGGTGCCACACATGAGGCTGCTAAGGAAGATGACAGCCCATGGTATCAAACGGCAGATACTGGCATGGACAGCAGGTTGGCTTGATGGCAGATGGCAAAGAGTTGCAAAAAAGGGGGTATTTTCTGGTTGGCTGCTGTGACTAGCGGAGTTCTGCAGGGGTCGGTGCTGGGGCCGCTACTCTTCACGTTGTATATTAATTAATTGGATAAGGGGATAGAAGGCTTTGTGGCTAAGTCTACAGAAGGACTTGGACAGATTGGGAGAGAAGTGGAGGACTTGGACAGATTGGGAGAGAAGTGGCAGATGGAATATAGTGCAGCAAAGTGTGGAGTCATGCATTTTGGTAGTAAGAATAAAGACGTAGACTATTTTCTAAATGGGGAGGGAATCCTGAAATCGGAGGTGCAAAGGGACTTGGGAGTGCTGATGCAGGATTCCCAAAGAGTTAATCTGGAAGTCGAATCAGTAGTAATGAAGGCAAACACAAAGCTAGCATTTATTTTAAGAGGGCAAGAATACAAAAACAGGGATGTAATGCTGATAGGGCGCTGGTCAGGCCGCAGTTGGAGTATTGTGAGCAATTTTGGGCACCATAGGAAGGATGTGCTGGCCCTGGAGAGGGTCCAGAGGAGGATCACAAGAATGATCCCAGGAATGAGTGAGTTAACTTATGATGAATGTTTGATGACACTGGACCTGTTCTCGCTGGAGTTTAGAAGAATGAGGGGAACCTCATTGAAATGTACCAAATAGTGAAAGGCTTGGATAGAAAGGATGTTCCTACCAGTGGGAGTGTCTAGGACTAGAGCTCAAAGCCTCGGAATTAAAGGACTTTCCAGTAGGAAGGAGATTAAAAGGAATTTCTTTAGTCAGAGGGTGGTGAATCTGTGGAATTCATTGCCACATAAGGCTGTGGAGGCCAAGTCAATGGATATTTTTAAAGCAGAAATAAGATAGATTCTAGATTAGTACAGGTGTCAGCGGTTATGGGGAAAAGGGCAGGAGAATGGGGTTAAGAGTGAGAGGTAGATCAGCCATGATTGAATGGTGGAGTAGACTTGATGGGCCGAATGGCTTAATTTTGTTTCTGTTACTTATGGCCTTATGACCTGATGATGTAAATAAATCTCTGAGGATAGTTGAAGCTGATTGACTTGAGGGTCCCCTGCAGTCCTGAGGCTTGGGTGATTCACCATAGATAACCATAGCCACCGACCGGTCAGATCTTTCAGTGACCAGAGAAACATCCTGCAGGGAATATGATGTTTTGTAGTCTTAAGATGTGTCCCTATCCATGTTCTCTTGAGATGTTGCCTGACTGCTGAGTTACCCCAGCACTTTGTGTCTTTTTTGTGAACGAGCATCTACAGTTCCTTGTTTCTACAAAATGTTTTATACTCTTGCTTTAAAATATTATATATTGGACCTGTGGGTAACGTGAGTTGGAATTGTATTTAGTTTTGCCATCTTACTGCAATTGCTTATTCAGATTTTTTTTCAATAATTCAATTTTCCAATGCCTAAAGATCACACTAACATTTCATGAGTAGATGATATTTGCTCTCTATTATGGGAATATTTAAATTTTCAATGTTTTTTATTCATAAATCTAAGTGATAGTTGTGAAATAGTACATAGCATTTCACAACATTACACACTTTGACTCTTCAATTATTTTACCTGTGGGATTTAATGCTTTCAACAGAACTCATTATCCACTCAACCCACTCAACTGTTTTGAATAAACTCACTGCCCATAGTTATTTGGATATGTATCAATCTACAGAATTATTCTATAAAATGAGCCCCCATGTGCCACTAATTTTGTTTTTAGTAAATTGACTAAAAGCTGCAACCAGACAGGAATTTCAGTAACTGTTGACCAAAATGTGAAGTTAGTAAGGTGCCCTTGCCCTCTATTGTCTGATGCAGTCTATAGTTGCCCCCCGTAGATTCACACTGTGTAACTGATATATAAAGGTGGCTCCATCCTCAGCCCCAAGGTTGAAATAAAATATAACGGCTGACCAGGCCATGTCCTCTGTTTTAGCAGTAGCAGATTAAGAATGTCTATTGTATTTGTAAGCATTAGAAACATTCAAAACCATTCATAAACTTGTTTTTTTAATGCAATTATTAAGTGAAGTAAATTGTTAAGAAATGACCTTGTCAAGATTACAAGGTAAATATATAGGTATGTGTTGAAAATTAAAAGTCTGCACATATGTAAATTTAAAATGAAAAGAGAAACTTCTGCAAACACTTAGGTCACATCTGCGAAAAGAGATCTCTTTTCAAGCATTTTTGACAGACACATTATTTCCATAGTGTGATTTGACTCGCCTTCATCCACCCGTAAGATTTTGATGTCTCATTCCCTCCACCACCACCATTCGAGCTTCAGTTATTGCCACGATTCAGTCAGTTTTACCTCTGGAATTATATGTGCAAGACTATTACAATTATTGAATTTTACAGGAAGAAGAAATTCCTGTTAACTTTCATTCGCACTTCACCAGTTTGGATCTGTGATCCCTTGTTTTACCTTCAGAGTTTAATTTAGATAATGCGCCAGGTAAACATTTTTGATCATTAAGAATTTTACTAGATTCCTTAAAATACAGGATGTGGAGTATTTGGAAAGGGTACTTAGGTTTACCAGAGTTATCCCAGGAATAGAGGGTATTATCTATCAGGAGAGGTTGGACAGATCTGAATTGTTTTCTACGGAATGCTGTAGGTTGAAGAGCGACCTGATAGAAATATATAAAATGATGAGAGGCATAGATAAGGTAGACAGCCAGAATTTTTTTGCAGGATGGATGAACCAAATACTATTGTTTTAAGGTGAGAAGTGCAAAGTTTAAAAGAGATGTGTGAGGGGCAAAGTTTAAAGGAGATGTGCAAGGCAACTTTTTACAGAGGGTGTTGGGAAACGGGAACATGCTGCCAGGGTTGGTGGTGGTGGAGGCAGATACAATCGTGGCATTTCAAAGGCATTTTGGATATGCAGGGAGTGGAGGTTTAGGGATTATTCACAGATAGATAAAAGTTGGTCTTGGCAACATGTTTAGCATAGACATGTGAACTTTATTCAAAGCACAAGCATTCCCTCTCAGCTGTCTCTCAGCTCTCGAACGTCCTATTTATTTCTTGAAAAGAAGATCGACAAATATCTAACCATTGTTCAGCTTTGTTTTTTATTTTGAATTGGTATTTTGCTTAAATACGTCTTGGATGTCCATACCGTGTATGGAAGTAAGACTTTAAATTTATACTGTACAGGATTAACAGTGATTTTACTTTTCAGGAGAGTCTATGCCAATTGTGAAAAGACCAGGAAGTATAGTGATTGCTGGATCTATTAATGCACAAGGAACTCTGTTGATTAAAGCAACCCATGTTGGTGCAGACACGACATTATCACAGATTGTCAAACTAGTAGAAGACGCGCAGACATCAAAGGTAAATCTGCCACTTTATGCTTACAAATGAAGATCTAGTTTTACTTGTGTATACATTAACACTGTCAGGGACTGCACAGTGATGCAGCCAGTAGAACTATTGCAGTGCAACAGCCCACGTTCAATCCTGACTTTTATCTGGATAGTATTTGCATTCTGCCTGTGATCACATGGTTTTTCCAAAGATTTGCAGGTTGGTAGCGCATAGGTGACTGGTATAATCTGGAGTTAGTTGATGAGAATGTAGCAAGAATAAGCTGGGATTGGTGTAAATGAGCACTTGATGGTTGGTGCAGATTTGGTGGATAGAAGGACTTGTCACTGCACTGCATGATTTTATGACTCCAACCAGATTATGGTTAGCCATTAATTTGTGATGAATGTGTAAAATTATACAAAATCATAATATTGCGGAAACTATAAATCTTTTTTGAGTGATTTTCATGTGACTTTAAGCGTAAGCCTGTTGCTCTATGTGTATTGATATATGCTGTCTTGATTGGATATGGAGTCATAGAATATAGAACAATACAACGCAGGAAAAGGCCCTTCGGCCCATTGTCAATGTCGATCACGATGCCAACGGATGTCACATAAGAACAATGTGAAGTTGAAGTAGATGTATGTCTTTGCATTGAGAAGCTGTGATTGAAGAAAAATTAAAAGGCAGTCACCAATCCAATAAAGCCTGAGAATGTTGCAAAGATGAGGTTGTTCATAGTGGAGCAATTATGTGCACAAAAACCTGGAGCAGCTCAGCGGGTCAGGCAGCATCTCTGGAGAAAAAGAACAGGCAACGTTTCGGGTCGAGACCCTTCTTCAGACAGAGTAAGGGGAAAGGGAAACGAGAAAAATAGACAGTGATATGAGGAGATATAGAACAAACTAGACTAAGTGGGACCCGTTGGGTCCCATTGTCACACGGGAGGCTTGGTCCCCCAACGCAATATTCCACCACTCAAGCATAGCCCCCAACTGGGCAGGTGCGGCTGATGGGTCCCAGTTGTGACGCCCCTGATCCCCCCTCCTCCTCTCACCCCCCCCCACTCCGCCCCTTGCCCTTTCCCACCCCCCATGCACTCACTCCATCACCCCTCAACCCCCCTCCCCTCTACTCTTAACAGCCCTCCGGTGGTGCTGCCATTCCCGCCCATTGGGTTCCCATTGTGACGTAGAACACACAGTTATCACTGCGCAGGCGCAGCTGACGGGCCCGGCAAGTGGAAAAGGGATTTATTACAGCTTAAAATGTGAATAACTCTTAAAATATAACAACAATTTAAATGTTAAAGATCAGCTTTATTCAGTCCATTATTTCCTGTTGCGTCTCTTGTTGCGTTCTACAGCTGGGGGAGAGGGACTACTTCAGGCGGGGGCTGTCGGGGGCCGGTGGGGAGGGGGGGGTGGAAGTGCTGCCGTGGCCTAGCACTGCACTTACTACTGCACTCCCGCTGCCCTGGCCTATCGCTGTCGTGGCCTACTGTGGCCGTGGCCTGTCGCTGCCGTGGCCTACTGTTGCGCTTCAGGCGGGGACCGATGGGGAGCATCCTGCAGTTGGGGATGGGGACAGCTTCAGGCGGGGACTGGTGGGGGGGGGGGGGGTGAAGCGTCCAGGTGGGGGCCAGCGGGAGCGTTCTGTAGTCGGGGGATGGGGACGGCTTGAGACGGGGGCTGTTGGGGGCGGTGGGGGGAACGCTGCTTTGGCCTACCGCTGCTGTGGCCTCCCACTGCCACTGCCTACCCCTGCCGCTGGCTACCCCTGTCGCTGCCGTGGCCTGCCGCTGCCGTGGCCTGTGGGGGGGTGGGGGGGTTGTGGGGGCGGGGGAGGGGGAGGGGGTGTGTGTGGGCGAGGTGGTTGTGGGGGGAGGTGGTATGGGGCATTGTGGGGGGAGGAGTGTGTGTGGGCTGGGGGGGGGAGGTGTGTGTGGCTAGAGGGAGGGGTGTGTGGGCGGGGGCATGTTTTAAGTAAGATTATTTTTCAGCTGAGAATATAATTCTTGACTTTCATCTGATTTTGTAAATTTTAAGTGGTGCATTTTGAATTTTGCAGGCTCCCATTCAACAGTTTGCAGATAATCTGAGTGGATACTTCATTCCCTTTATTGTTACAATGTCTTTGCTTACATTCGCTGCCTGGGTTACCGTTGGATTTGTTGACTTTGAAATCATGAAAAGGGGCTTGCCAGTGAGTAGCAATAAAATGCATGAAACACCTGTCACAGTGGAACTTGACGCTCCAATACTTTGTCTAATTTGTTTTAATGTAAGTTTAAAATAAATGTCAACCGAGACTGCGGATGCAGAAACGCAAAGTGTTGGAGGAACTCAGCACATGCCCATTCCCTCCACAGATGGTGCCTGACCCACTGAGTTCCTCCAGCAGTTTGTGTTTTAAAATAAATGTCAGCTTCATGCAAAGTATCTGGACAAGGCTTTTATGCTCCCCCTTGTAAATCCAACATGAGAAACAAAGGTGGATGTGGGGAATCAGAAAGCAATTAATTTTCAACTTTTATCAGTTTATAAAAACGTCATTTAAAAAAAAAATCTCAAACACCATCAATTGCTAGGGAAGAATTGAGGAATGTTTGAGTCATGGGAATGGGGCACCTAGAGTCATAAAGTCATACAGCGTGGAAACAGGCCCTGCGGCCCAACTTACCCATGCTGACAAACATATCCCATCTATACTAGTCCTACCTGCCTGCATTTGGTCCAGATCCCTCTAAACCTATCCTAATCATGTACCAGTCTAAATGTCTCTTAAACGTTGCGATAGTACATGCCTCAGCTACTTTCTCCGACAGTTTGTTCCACGTACCCACAACCTTTTGTAATAAAAAAAACTCAGGTTCCTATTAAATCTTTCCCCCCTTACCTTAAACCTATATCCTCTGGTTCTCAATTCAACCTAGTCTGGGCAGGAGATTCTGCGTCTACCCAATCTATTCTTATGATTTTGTACACTTCTATAAGATCACCCCTCATAACCCTGCGCTCCAAGGAATAGAGTTCTAGCCTGCTCAATCGTTCCATATAGCTCAGGCTCTGGAGTCCTGGCAACATCCTCGTAAATCTTCTCTGCACGCTTTCCAGCTTGACAGCATCTTTCCTATAACCTGTAGTTCAAAACTGAACAGGATACTCTAAATGTGGCCTCACCAACATTTATGACCCCCCAACTTCTCAGCTCATAACTTCTATTCCTAGATTTGATGTAAATGTAAATTTATAATAATTGAAAATGCTGAAATTGTAAACTCCATACAGACAACACCCATAGTCAGGATCAAACCCAGGTCTCTGGCGCTATAAGGCAGCAACTCCACTGCTGCGCCATTGTGTCACCCCTACTTTAGTAATAGAGTCATACAGGAGGGAAACAAGACCTTTGGCCCAACACATCCGTGCTGACCATGAGGTCTTTCTAAATAAAGACAAAGTCAAAGTAGCCTTTATTGTCATTCAGACCTTTCGGTCTGAACGAAATTTTGTTGCCTTGCAGTCATACATATAATAAAAATGATAAAAACACACAATAAACACAAATTTAACATCCACCACAGTGAGTTAACCAGGCACCTCCTCACTGTGATGGAAGGCAAAAATCTTAAAGTCCTAGTCTCCTCCTTGTTCTCCCTCTGCTCCGAGGCGACCCAGGCTTCGGATGTTGTGACCCCGCCGGGTAATAGAAACATAGAAACATAGAAATTAGGTGCAGGAGTAGGCCATTCGGCCCTTCGAGCCTGCACCGCCATTCAATATGATCATGGCTGATCATCCAACTCAGTATCCTGTACCTGCCTTCTCTCCATACCCTCTGATCCCCTTAGCCACAAGGGCCACATCTAACTTCCTCTTAAATATAGCCAATGAACTGGCCTCGACTACCCTCTGTGGTAGAGAGTTCCAGAGATTCACCACTCTCTGTGTGAAAAAAGTTCTTCTCATCTCGGTTTTAAAGGATTTCCCCCTTATCCTTAAGCTGTGACCCCTTGTCCTGGACTTCCCCAACATCGGGAGCAATCTTCCTGCATCTAGCCTGTCCAACCCCTTAAGAATGTCCAACCCCTAATGGTAAGTAAGTAAGTTCCGCGGCTGAATCCAAGCGCCGCGAACGGGCCGGTTCAAACTCCGCGGCCCGGGGTGGTCGAAGCTGCCGAAGCTGCCGCCCTCCAGTCCAGCGGACGAAGCTGTTGTTGCGGGAGCTCCGTAAAAACAGGTCACCAACCTGTGATCTGCGAGCTCCCAACGATGTCGTCCACCGAGGTCGGGTCACCGCTGCCGCCGGAACGCCTCAGCTCCGAGGTCGGGTCGCCGCTGCCGCTGCCGCCGCCGCCGGAACGCCACAGCTCCGAGGTCGGATCGCCGCTGCCGCTGCTGCCGGAACGCCACAGCTCCGAGGTCGGGTCGCCGCTGCCACTGGAATGCTTCCCAAGCTCCGAGACCACCAGCTCCGCTATTAGGCCTCGGCGCAGACGGAGACGGACACGGGGGATACGACAAGAGCAGTCGCATCCCCCCGAAGGAAGAGACCAAAAACACGTTTCTCCCCCACCCACACACGTACACAACATAATAAAACCAAAAATTAACCAAAACAGGACAAAAGAACAAACAAAAAAAACAAAAAAAAACAAACGGACTGCAGGCGAGCCGCAGCTGCTAAGGCAGCGCCGCCATCTTGAAATTAACCCACATTCCTCAAAACCGCTACTATCTGTATCATAGTCATCCAGCACACAAATGGGCTCTTTAGTCCAACTTGCCCATGCCGAGTAAGATGTCCCATCTATGCTAGTACAATCTGCCCGTGTTTGGTTCATATCTTACCGCCGCCACCGGCTACTGGAGTAAGATCGTCCCGTCAACGGAAGGTTAGAGGCCCCCGACCGCTGGATGACAAAGAAGGGAGAGATTGAACTTTTTTTCGCCTTCCATCACAGTGTGGAATGAGGAGGAGTCACTGTGGTGGATGTTCATGTTAAAATGTATTTTGTGTGTTCTGTTGCTTTTTATTGGTATGACTGGATGGCAAATCAAATTCCTCATATGTTGCAAAACATATTTTGCTGATAATGTATGATTATGATGATTAAGACCTCTCTAAACATTTCCTATTTTAAATGTTGTTGTAATATCTGCCTCATCTACATCCTCTGGCAGCTCATTACATTCAATATTTGTATGAAAAGGTTATCCCTCCGGTTTCTATTAGATCTTTCCCCACACCTTAATCTTCTGATTTATGATGCCTTATTTATGATGCCACGATTCTGGGTAAAAGACTGTGCATTCACCTATTCCCCTTATGACTTTATAAACCTTTGTAAGATCACCCCTTATCCTCCTGTGCTCCAAGGAATAAAGTCCTAGCCTCTCCATAAACCTCAGGCCCTCGAGTGCTGGCAACATCCATGTAAATCTGTGCACTCTTTCTAGCTTAACAATATCCTTCCTAAAGCAAAGTGACCAGAACTGAACACAATATTACAAATGCAGTCTCACCAGCATCTAGTGCAACTGAAACATAATATCCCAACTTCTAGAGTCAATACCCTAACAAATAATGGTCAATGTACCAAAAACCTTCTTGACCACCCTGTAGGAAATTAGAACTTGCTCCGAAAAACATAGAAACATAGGAAATAGTTGCAGGAGTAGGCCATTTAGCCCTTCGAGCCAGCACCGCTATCAATATGATCATGGCTGATCAACCAGAATCAACCGCGTTCCTGCTTTCTCCCCATATCCCTTAGAGTTATGGAGGCAGAAGCCTTCAGCACACTCATGAAATGCTTGATGTTACCTGAAGAACTGTGACCCATAAGGCAACACATCAAAGGTGAGATTAGATTAGATGGTCTGTTTCTTTTACCACAAATTACATTCTTGACTTGTTTTTAGGTTTACAGCACCAAACATATTTCCAAAGCTGAGTTGATTATCAGATTCGCATTTAGGACTTCCATTACGGTATTGGCTATCGCATGCCCCTGTGCTTTGGGACTGGCTGCTCCTACAGCTGTCATGGTGGGGACAGGGGTCGGTGCACAAAATGGCATCCTCATCAAAGGTGGAGAACCACTGGAGATGGCACGCAAGGTCAGTGGCTGTAGAGTGATTGAATAAGAATTATTGCCATGGCAAAATCAAACCTGATTGATAACATGCAAGGAATATTTTCATGGCCATCCAGTCAAAAGATCATGAAACATTGTTTTACTTGAAAAATAAAGGTTTGCAGGGCTGTGGAGGAGAAGGATGAAAAGGGGACTAATTCTGCCCTCAGTTTTGTATCACCAAGTAAAGGAGATGTACACACATCTAAAGTACTGGTAGAATTTGTGAGCAACTGGGCCACACTGATCCCTGTGTCACCCCACTAACTACCATATTTATAATCTGACCTATTAATTCCAATGTTACTCATTCCCCAATTCACTGCATATGCTATATTTTCCAGAAACTCTCAGAAAGTGCAAATATACCACATCCCCTTTTTGTCAGGCGTGTCCTAAAAAATCTGTAATGGGCATATCAAATGTGATTACCTTCTTCAAAATCCATGTGGACTCCTCTCAATCCTATAATTATATTTTAAGTGCCCAGTTACCATTTCCTTAATAATAAATCCAAGCATTTTCCTTGCTAATTATGTTAGTCTTTCTCGTCTTTCACTCTCTATTCTTTCTTCACTAATGGAGTTATATTTGTTAGCTTTAAATCTGTGGAACCATTCTGAAATACAGGAACATTTGGAAAAAGGCAGGTTTATATGCTGTTTCTGAAGTACCTGTTTCCAAACAGGATGTACTGTAGGTCAAGACAATTTGGGGATTATATTGACTTTCAATCCATTTAACTTTTCCAGTACTTGTTTTTTTAAAGCTCCTCGTTCATTCTAGATCTGTTGTTCTCCACTGCTTCAGGAAGTCTTCTGTGCTGTCTTCCACGACTGCAGACGTAGAATACTTCTAAGTGTCTCTGCCATTTTCTTAATCCCCTGTATAATATAATATCTCATTCAATGGAAATCATGTTAATAAGTGATGGGAGCAGAATTGGGCCATTTGGCCTATCATCTACTCCGCCATTCGATCATGGCTGACCTATCTTTTCCTCTCAACCTCATTCTCCTGCCTTCTACCCATAACTCCTGACACCCATACTGATCAAGAATCTATGAAATCTCTGCATTAAAAATATCAATTTTGGACGGCCTCCACATCCTTCTGTGGCAATGAATTCGACAGATTCACCACCCCCTGAATAAATCAATTCCTCCTCATCTCCTTCCTAAAGGTACATTCTTTTATTCCTGTCCGGTGATCCAAGACTCTCCCACTAGTGGAAACATCGTCTCCACATCCACTCTATCCGGGTCTTTCACTGTTCGGTAAGTTTCAATAAGGTCCACCCTCATCCTTCTAAACTCCAACAAGTGCAAGCCCAGTGCTGTTAAACACTCATCATATGTTAACCCAATCATTCCTGGGATCATTTTTGTAAACCTCCTCTGGACCCTCTCCAACGCCAGCTCATCCTTCAGATATGGGGCCCAAAATTGCTCACAATACTTCAAATGCGGTCTGACCAGCGCTTTATAAAGCCTCAGCATTACATCCCTGTTTTTATACCTAGTCCTCTTGAAATGAATGCTAGCATAATCTTCCTTACTACTGATTTGACTTGCAATTTAACTTTTAAGCAATCCTGCATCAGCACTCCCAAGTCCCTTTGCACTTCTAATTTCTGAATTATCTCAAGATTTAGAAAATAGTCCCCGGCTATATTCCTACCACCAAAATGCATGACTCCACACTTTGCTACGTTGTATTCCATCTGCAACTTCTGTTCCCACTCTCCCAACCTATCCAAGTCCTTCTGCAGAATCCCTGCTTCCTCCACACTATCTGGCCCTCCAGCTATCTTCGTATCAACTGCAAACTTGGCCACAAAGCCTTCAATCCTCTCATCCAAATCATTGATATACAAACGTGAAGAGCAGCGGCCCCAGCTTCAAACTCCTGCGGAACACTGCTAGTTACTGGCAGCAACCAGAAGAAGCCCCCTTTATTGCCACTCTTTGCCTTCTGCCATCCAGCCGACCGGCTAACCATGCAAGTATCTTCCCTTTGATACCATGCACTCTCATCTTCCTTAGCAGCCTCACATGTGGCACCTTATCAAAGGCTTTCTGAAAATTTAGGCAAACAACATCCTCTGACTCTCCTTCGTCTATCCTCCTATTTACTTCCTCAAATAATTCCTACGGGTTTGTCAGGCAAGATCTCCCTTTCACAAAACCATGCTGACTTTGGCCTCTTTTATCGTGAACTTCAGAAATCTCATAATTTATAAGGGACTCTAATATCTTACCAATCATTAAAGTCAGGCTAAACGACCTATAGTTTCCACTCTTCTGCTTTGTTCCCTTCTTGAATAGCAGAGTAGTATTTGCACTCCATCCGGTCCAGGTGACTTCTCCACCTCAGACCTTTCAGCTTCCCAAGCACTTTCTCCTTAGTAATAGCCACTCCACTAACTTCCACCTCCCGACTCTCTTATGATACTATGATTTATCAGTCTTCCCTAAAAACCTCTAATTTCTGTTTGAAAAATCAATGTATTTGATAGCTTTGATTATTCTGCTGTTCTGAAATGAGCTTTTATCTCCAGGTAAATGTGGTGGTGTTTGACAAGACTGGTACAGTTACACATGGTGTTCCGACAGTAATAAAGGTTCTGGTACTGGAAGACAAAACTAAGCTTCCACTGAAGACACTACTTGCAATTGTAGGCACTGCAGAATCTAGTAGTGAACATCCTCTTGCAAGTGCCATCGTCAAATATTGCAAAGAAGTAAGTCTTAGATATTTTCACACTGCTTCTCTCAGTTCCTGAATCCAATCTATATTTAGCACTAAAATAATATTTAATTATGATACAGTGGGCTGAATTTTAGCAAAAGGAATCACTGGCAGACTGTTGACCTAATTCCATTTAAAAAGTCATGCAATTTAATTGATGAGAGCTCTACTTATTTTGAACTATTTCATGAGGTGAGAATAATTCCAGGCCCTACTTCCAACAAGCAATTGCCTTCTTCATTTTCCACCTCACTGTCACCAGTCTCTGTCCTAATTTCGCCATCTTCTTTTTCGTTTGGTGTAACTTCATATTTTCAAATCTTTTCAAAATTAGACTCGCTCATTTGTGGTCCAATTGTCTCTGTACCCTTTAATTGGTTCTACTATTTCCTTACACTGTGATGCCAGGAATTGCATAGAATTTGCAACTGAAATATTAGGTTATATAAATTCAGCAACATTTCCCTCTATATAAACGCGTCCACACGTATTAAGTTCTAAATACCATTCTTATGGTCCTGTCCCATTTAGGCGAATTTTCAGCAGTTGCACACACACTAACACATCGCTTCCTTCACCAGCCAGTTATGCAGGTGGGGGACAGAGCAAGTGGGGGGAGCGCTGTCTAAAAAATTCACACAGTGCAAAGCCAAGGTGAAACAGACACACACAGTGATGAACAGAAAGGTTGGCGCTGTAAAAAGACGGCTAAAGCACAGTGTACGGTGAGTCCTTTAAAAGAGGGGGGGAAAGAGGGGAGAAGCAGTGGAGACAACTTTTAAGAAGCCAGAGATACACGGCTGTGAAGCTCGGCGGACATTTAACATTTCCGGTCGGTTATCCTTGGTTCTGAAAACTACTCCTTACCTTTTTCTTCCTCAATGAGCCAATGAAATTCACCGGTCAGCACCAGCTACAACCTATGAGAACCTTCGACCTCCTGGCAACCCATTAGGATCTCCTGGCGACCCATCTACGGCGCAAGAATTCTCGTTACTCTCCATGGCGGCTTCACTCTAGTCACCGCTAATTTTTCAACATGTTGAAAGATTCACGGCGACCATAATGAGGCCACGACAAGTTCCCAGAATGCGGGAACTCCTCACGACCATGAAGGCGACTCCCCGGCAACCACCCGCGAACATGTGGCAACCATGTGGCGACTGCATAGTCTCCTGCAGTCGCCTAAAAAGTTGCCTAAGTGGGACGGGCCCATTATTTATACATCCATTTTACAGTCTATGGATCAATCTGCATTTTCATTCTTCCACAAAATTCCTACCATTTGAAGCATATGTTTATTCTTCATCTCCCAACAGATGTTTCCATAAATATGTCTCTTCAATTTTACCTCTGATGAAGGGTCCTGGACCTAAAACATTAAGTGCTTCTCTTTCGCAGATGCTGCCTGGGCAATTCACATTGTATTTCATATTCCTAGCAACTGGCATTCTTTGATTTTCATTAATGGTCACCTGAATTCATTGAGAATTATGACGCCTCTTCCTCCTTTGTAAATAAGTTTTGAGATCCCTGCAATGTTTTTATTAACTAAAAATTGAACTAAGGATGTTATTTGTATTGTTGGGAAGTTTTACATTATGTTGACAAATGTATTAAGGTGAAATGTTTCTGCCTGCCTCAGGAGCTTGGCACAGACGTGCTTGGGCAATGTACGGATTTTGATTCTGTTCCAGGCAGTGGCATCGTCTGCAAAGTTACCAACATTGAAGCCGTGCTGATGAAAAGTGAACAGAGTCCCAGCACACAACAGTCCACACAGATTAAAGGTAACTAACTTACTGCCACATTTGCACCACAAATTATTTGAACGATGACAGATATGTAACAACAGTAAACAGCTGGGGAATAATAATCCACAGTTTGGCAATAAAGCACACAGAGTTATTCAAAAAAACTTCAAAAAAAATAATTGAAGAAATATTTAGTGACAAGTGTAAGTGCCTAGTAAAGTAATTCAATTAACTAATTAAACTTGTTAAAATACACTTGGACATTAAAAAACACTCAGACATGTACATGGATAACAAAGGTTTAGAGGGATACTAGACCAAGTGGGACCCGTTGGGCCCCCGTCCCCAAATCAATAATCCACTGCTCACCCCTTGCCCTAAAGCAACCCGTTTCCACCACTCACCTGTTCCCCCAACACAATATTCCACCACCCACCCATAGCCCCCATGGGAGGCCTGGTCCCCCAAAGTAAAACCCGTAGGCGCTCCCTGGAGCCATTCAATCATTCCCACGTGGGGGGTGGGGGGGGGGGGGTAGGCGCTTCTCAGAGCCAATGAATGGACTCAACGTTTGTGTCGGTGCTCCATGGAGCCAATAAATCCTTCCCTCGTGATTATGCTAATGGTGATGCTGCTTCTCAAAGATTGGGCCACCAATGCCAGAGAGGGGCATTGCCAAAATTCAGTCTCTCAGAATTCTATGCGAAATGGGCTGTGGGGAGTGGGCTGGGGGTAAAATTTGCGAAGTCTTGGCTGCCATTACGATTGGCAATAGTGTGGGCTTGAAGACTTCATGGGTAGGTCCCATTGTGATGTAATTGTTGGAATCGGCAGCCTATGTAAATGAGATGCCATTGTGATTGGTGGACTATAAGATGGCATTGTGACATCGTCACTGGAAGCTGCTGGAAGACTCTCTCAGAAGCCGTTATTATTTCAAAGTTGGCTTTTTTTTAAACTAATCATCAATAACTTGTGAAATATAACATCAAATCGGAAGAAAACTTGATTAGACCGACGACGGGAAAAATGTGAGTACGGTTCTGCAAAAATATCATCTCTCCCTCTCCCTCTCCCTCTCCCTCTCCCTCTCCCTCTCCCTCCCTCTCCCTCTCCCTCTCCCTCTCCCTCTCCCTCTCCCTCTCCCTGTCACACTCCCTCTCCCTGTCCCTGTCCCACTCCCTCTCCCTCTCACACCCCCTCCCCCTCTCACCCTCCCTCCCCCTCCCTCTCTCCCTCCCCCTCTCCCTCCCTCTCTCTCCCCCTCTCCCCTCTCTCTCCCCCTCTCTCCCCCTCTCCCCCTCTCCCTCTCTCCCCGTCTCTCTCCCTCTCTCTCCCTCTCCCCCTCTCTCTCCCTCCCTCCCTTTCAATATCAATAACCTTTGAAATATAACATCAAATCTGAAGGGAATTTGATCAGATCGACGACGGGAAAATCTGAGTATGAGTATAAATCTGCAAAAATTTGAGCGCTTACTCGTACCGTTTTGGCGAAGATACAATAACACGTATACACACACACACACACACACACACACACACACACACACACACACACACACACACACACACACACAAGACGAGACTTTTATAAGTATACTAGACTAAGTGGGACCAGTTGGGAGGCCTGGTCCCCCAATGCAATATTCCACCACTCACGCATAGCCCCCAACTGCTCAGGCGCGGCTGACGGGTTCCCGTAGTGACGCCCCTGTTCCCCCTCCTCCCCTCACCCCCTGCACTCCACCACTTGCCCTACCCACGCACTCACTCCATCCCCCCACTTTCTTGTTGCATCGCTTGTTGCATTCTGCAGCCGGGGGTGGGGGACGGCTTCAGGCGGGGACTGTTGGGGGCCGGTGGAGGGAGCGTCTTGCAGCCGGGGGCGGGGCACGGCTTCAGGCGGGGGCTGTCGGGGGCCGGTGGGGAAGGGTGTGCAGCCGGGGGAGGGTTATCCTGCTTATCCTGACCAAGCACCTTGATAGTAACGTCATCACGGATTTAGTTGTGCTGGACTTTTCTAAAGCATATGATGTCATCCCACACCAGAGACTGCTTCGGAAGCATGACTTCTATGGTATTCGTTCCAACATGAAACAATGTATTTCCAGTTTCCTGACAAAACGCCTTCAGCGTGTGTGTGTGAACGGAAAGAGCTCCAATTGGCATCCAGTGTTGAGTTGTACACCTCAGGGCACAGTACTTGGCCCATACCTATTTTTGCTTTATATAAATGACATCCATGAAAAAGTCACAAGTACGACCAGACTATTCGCTGATGATTGTTTGCTGTACCGTCCAATTAAGTCAGCTGATGATGAAGATGCTCTCCAAAAGGATCCCGATACTATGGTTGAGTGATCACAAAAATGGGGCATGCAGTTCAACCCTTCCAAATGTGAAACCATGCGTGTCACCAGAAAGAGGAATCCAGGCGAAACATCTTACAATATACTTGGTGCCACCCTTGAAGAATCCAAAAAAAACAAGTATCTTGGCATCAAATTGCAGAATGATCTGCGTTGGAATGGTCAGACTCATCATGCAACGGTGAAAGCAACAGGTGTCCTAAACTTTCTGAGGCGCAACTTTCATCATTGTTCAACTTCTGTCAAGGAGAAGCTATACTTCACCCTCGTTAGACCTCATTTGGACTACGCAGTTGCAGCATGGGACCCATATACAACAGTTAAAGCATGGAATAAACTCCACCCTACTATAGTTACCCAACCAGATGCAACTAAATTTAAAGTAGCTCTTTCTTCCCAATAACCATTTCTGGCTTAAGCCCTCCTTCACCACCTCCAGTTTAAATTCCATTTGGAATATTTTGGAGGACCAAGAACCAAGAACCAAGGGGTCAGCTTCAGGCGGGGCCTGTCGGGGCTGGTTGGGGGGGAAGGTCCTGCAGCCGGTGGAGGGGGGGACTTTCTGGGGGGCTAGTATGGGTGTTGTGGATTGAAGGGTTTCCAGAGGGCTGGTATGGATATTGTGGTCCAGAGAGACTTTTCTTGGGCTAGTACAGGTGTTGTGGACCGAAGGGACTGGTTTCTGGAGGACTAGTACAGACATTGTGGGTTGAATGGACTTTTCATCGGCTAGTACGGGTGTTGTGGGTCGAATGGACTGCAGCTGGGGAAGACTTTAAGCAGGGGCGGGGACGGCTGCAGACGGGGCCGGTGGGGGGGACGGCTTCAGACGGGGCCTGTCGGGGGCCGGTGGGTGGGGGGGCACTCTCCCATGGCCTACCGCTGCCACTGCCTACCGCTGCCTAGCCTTGCAGTTACCTACGTTGCCCTGGCACACTGCTGCCCTGGCCCACTGCTGCCCTGGCCCACCACTGCCACTGCCGTGGCCTGCCACTGCCGCAGTCGTGGCCTATTGCTGTCGTGGCCTCCCGCTGCCTAGCTCTGCCGTGGCCTGTTGCTGCCGTGGCCTGTCCGGCCGCTGCCACGGCCTAGGTCTATTGCTGTTGTGGCCTACTGTTGCCGTGGCCGTGGCCTGTCACTGCCGCTCCCCACCGGCCTCACGAAGCGGCTCCCGACCCCGACACAGGCGTCACTCAGCGGGTCACAGCCCCGGCCTCACGAAGCGGCTCACGGCCCCGGCCGCATTCGGCGGCTCAGCAGCAGCAGTGGCGGGTCCCGTGCTCAGCAGCAGCAGCGGTGGGTCCCGGGCTCAGCAGCAGCGGTGGCTGGTCCTGGGCTCAGCAGCAGGCTGAGGGGCGGATGGCTTCTGGACAGCTTCAGTAGCAGCGGCAGGTCCTGGGCTCAGCAGCAGCAGTGGTGGGTCCTGGGCTCAGCAGCAGGTTGAGGGGCGGGCGACTTCTGGACTCAACCTGGCCTCCAGGGCTTTACTCTCCTCACCAGGTGCCGGAAGGGGTGTTGCCATCCTGGCGAATGACAGGAGAGAAGACTAATCTGCTGATCTTACGATTTTTAAACCTTCATAACTTTTGTAATATTTCACCGATCGGAACAAAACTTGTAGCGCTTTCAGGTACCATTTTTGCACAATGTAAAAACAACGCAAACTGGAAGAGGATAAGATGAGAGTTTTTGTTAAGTATTGATAGACTAGACCAAGTGGGACACATTGGGACCCGTCCCCCAATGCAATAATCCACCACTCACCCGTTCACCCAACGCAACCCGTTTCCACCACTCACCCGTTCCCCCAAAGTAACCCGTTCCCCAACGTAATAATCCACAACTCACCCATAGCCCCCACGGGAGGCCTGGTCATCCAAGGTAACCCGTTCCCCAACGTAAGATTTCACCACTCACCCGTGGGTCCCTGTCACATGGGAGGCGTGGTCCCCCAACGCAACCCGTTCCCTAACGTAAGATTCCACCACTCACCCGTTCCCGCAACACAACCAGTTCTTCCAATGCAATATTCTACCACTCACGCATAGCCCCCAACTGTGCAGGCCATTTTAAACTTTTTTAAACATGCAATTGCACTAAGATTTAATGCCATCTTTTGTTATCGAAATCTAACCATTAAACTTTACTGTGCTGGGTTAGGCTGGCATATTCTTCCCCTTTGTTATCCAAATCTAATCATTAAGCTTTGCTGTGCTGGGTTCGACTGGCAGATTATTTCCCTGATGGACATTTGCTGTGAAGGACTCACTGTTGAGGGATAGAACCATTGTAGCCGTTAGGGCATTGTGACGTCATAACTGCTAAACTGCCAGTGCAGATTTGAAGAAATCCAACTTTTAAATGTGACTTTAAAATTTTAAATCTCCCCCACTACATCCCTCTCCTTACAACAGAGATCAGCAGCAGAGATCACATTGTGATGTCATTTCTGGTTTTCGGGATCTTCACGGCAGCTTGTGTAAATGAAATCCCATTGTGATTAGACGACTGTGAGATGGCATTGTGACATCATCACTGGAAGCTACTGGAAGAGTCTCCCTGTCAAATCTTCTATCTTATGCTATTTGCTAAATGTTCTATCTTATGCTATTTGCAGATGCAGAGCCTCAGATTTACAATGTGTCGATTGGAAACCGGGAGTGGATAACACTAAATGGTTTATCTTATGGATCTGATGTTGACGCAACAATGATTAAACATGAAATACAAGGACAGACAGCAGTGTTGTTTGCTATTAATGGTAAAGCTCATGCAGTTTGTCAAGTCATAGAATTGCTATAATGTAATAAGTTATCAGCTAGAACTATGCGCCATTCAAAATGCAAGTCATTACCCAAACGGCAACAATCCCAACCTAAATTGACTAATTAGGAAGAATTTACTTGCATATGAACTTGTATAATCTAATTATATTATATGTTTTACTTTTATGGCTGTCACAAGTGGGAAATGTGAACATGATCCGAGTTACCACGCAGCATAAAGATGCTAGCAAATCCATACCTCAGTCTCCCATGCGCTCATCAATTTGTATGGGCTGCACACATGGATAGTCGTAAACTAGAGCAAACCATAGATCTATTAATATTTAAGAAACTAACTATTAGCAATAAATCTTAACTACAGATACTAATGCTAAACTAGACTCTGAGGAATGAATTTTCACTTCCAAAAAAGATGGGGTGACCCAAACCCTCCCTATTAACCTACTATATGTTGGATCTCAGGTGGTACAGGTTGAGGAGGCCCATAAGATATTGGAGCAGAATTAGGCCATTCAGCCCATCGAGTCTACTACACAATTTAATCATAGCTCATCTATGTTTCCCTTTCAACCCCATTATCCTCCCTTCTGCCTGTAACCTTTCCCATTCTTTCTAATCAAGAATCTGTCAATCTCTGCTTTAAAAATACCACAGATTCACCACCCTCTAGCTGAAGAAATTCTTTCTCATCTTCTTTCTAAAGGTATTTTTATTCTGAGGCTGTGCCCTCTGGTCTTAGACTCTCCCATTACTAGAAACATCCTCTGCACATCCACTCTATCCAGAACTTTTATAATGTGGTAAGTTTCAATGAGGTCGCCCCTCATCCTTCAAAACTCCGGCGAGTACAAGCCCAGTGACGTCAAGCGCTCATCATATGTTAACCAAAACATCCACGGGATCATTCTCGTAAACCTCCTCTGGACCCTCTCCAATGTCAGCACATCGCTCCTCAGATATGGGGCCCAAAACTGCTCACAATATTCCAAATGTGGTCTGACTAGTGCCTTATAAAGCCTCAGCATTACATTCCTGCTTTTACTGTATATTCTATTCCTCTTCAAATTAATGCTAACATTATTCATTACTACTGCTTGTGATATGATGTGATATGATACTGATATCACATCATACTGATATGATGGTCGGTGGGGGGGCTGCAAGCCGGCAGCCCTGCCAGCAGCGTGTTTGTTTTTTCTACTTTTTTTGTTTTTTTAGTATGTCCCAATGTATGTTTTTAATGTTTCTTGGTGTGTCTTGTGTGTGGGGTGGTGTGGGGAGGTAAGGGGGAAACCGTTTCAGTCGCCTCCTCCATGGAGAGGCGACTTTTTCCATGTCGCCTCCCCCATGGCCTAATAGCAAGGATCGGTGCGGCCTTTCCCGGAGACGTGCCCGGGGCTTCGTCGCGGAGCGGGCGAGCCCTCGCCGGAGGGGAGTGCTCCGTAAACTGGCCCGCGGCAGCCAGAGGCCGCAGTCTGCAGAGCTCCAGCTGGCGCGGCGTCCGCAGCCTGGGATCCCTCATTGGGGACCCCGGAGGAGAAGAGCTCTCACCGCCGGCCCTGCAGTCTGCGGTGATTCAGGCTGCGGCGCGGCGGGACTTTAGATCCTCGACCGCCAGCCTACACCATCTTGATGCCGCGGTCTCCGGTGGGGAGGCACCGATTCAGGACATACCTGGACTTACCCTGTCTGTACATCTGGATGCCCGCAGCGGCGACTTGAGGTCCTGACCACGGGGGGAAATGGAGGAGGACTGGCCAAATGTTGTGTCTTCCACCACGGTGATGAATGCTGTGGTGGATGTTTGTGTTACATTTTTTATTGTGTAGTTTGTGTTCTTTCTTATTGTACCTCTGCTGACAAATTCATTTCACTTGCACTTATGTGCAAGTGATGAATAAAACTTGATTGATTGATTGATTCATCTGCAAATTAACCTTTTGGGAATCCTGCACCAGCATTCCCAAGTCTCTTTGCACTTCCAATTTCTGATTCCTCTTCCCATTTAGAAACTAAGTCTATGCCTTTATTCCTACTACCAAAGCGCATGACTGTACACTTTGCTAACCTGTCCAAGTCCTTCTGCAGACACCCTACTTCCTCTACACTACCTGCCCCTTAACTTGGTTTGCTGACGGTTTAAATCTGATAATGAGGTTAGCAGCTGCAGATGTTACAGATTGAGTTTCAGTCAGTCAGATCTTCCAGCTTTGAGGGGAACACAGCAGCTAAAGAGGAGAGCAAGGTGAAGTAGAAGTACCATTGTACATAGTTCAGAGCAAAGGTCCAGGACTTGTGTTAGAGTGTATTATGACAATAAATAAAACTAGAAATAGCCATAAAGAAACTTGTGAAAAGCAGGAGGAAAAATATATCGGCAGCATTATAAAGATATAATTGGGACATTAAATAAACACATATCCCTAGATGTTTTAGGAAACTTTGTGAAGTTACAGATGAACAATGATAGAATACTATTGATTGTTAATGCTTTATTCTGAGTATTGGCAGAATATGTATGATAACATTTTTTTTAAATAGGTACGGGCTCTTGTCTAAATTTAACGTAAGTAAGCAATCTATACCTAGTCTGAATTGTGTTGAGTACAAATAGAGCTGAATTTTCATGCATGAAAATGTCTTGCATTTCCCAAAATATGTTTTTCTTTGAAAGGTGTGCTATCTGGGATAATAGTAATTTCAGATACAGTCAAACCCGAAGCTGCAATGACTGTCAGCATCTTGCAACGCATGGGAGTGAATGTGGTCCTCCTAACAGGTGATAACCACAACACAGCAGTAGCAGTTGCTAGCCAGGTAGATGCTAATTTTATCTCATTACCCCCCACCCCCCCCCCCCCCCTATAATTGAAACCTTTTTTTCCTTCTTTATATTCTACACATTATTTCCATCTGAAAGAGAAGGCAGACAACATGTTTCCTAACCTCTAGTAATGGCACTCGGCACTGTGGAGCACCCAGCTACCCAGATAGATTTCCATTTATAAGAGCACGTTGAGGAAGTAGTTTGCTTTGCCATTCAATAAGATCATAGCTTCAGCACGTTCTTCCTTGTTCCACCATCAAAGATGCCTCTCGCTCCATCCATCTCCCTCACTAGATTAAAAGGAGATGCGATCTCACTGGGTCTTCACTCTGCATTGGACCACTTGGACAATAAAATCACATACGTCAGTCTGTTGTTTATAGACTACAACACCATCATCCCCTCCAAAACTGTTACCAAGTTCAGAGAACTGGGTCTCTGCGCATCCCTATGCAACTGGATCCTTGACTTCCTCATCAAGAGACCACAATCAATATTAATTGGAAACAACACTTCCACTTCAATAACCTTCAACACTAGGACACCTTGAGGCTACTTGCTCAGTCCCTGCTCTACTCACTCTATACCCATGACTGTGTAGCTGGACACAGTTCCAACTCCATCTTTAAATTTGCCAAACAGCATCACCATTGTTGGACAAATTACGGCTAATGATATTAGAATATAGATGGGTGATCAATCATCTTTAGTTTAGAGAAACAGCACAGAAACTGGCCTTTCGGCCCACCAAATCACGCCATCCACAAACATTAACACTATCCTACACACAGTAGGGACAATTTACAATTATACCAAGTCAATTAACGTACAAGCCTTGTACATCTTTGGAATGTGGAAGGAAATTGGAGAAAACCCAAGCAGTTCACGGGAAGAACATACAAACTCCGTGCAGACAGCACCATGTGGTCAAGATCGAACCCGAGACTCTGGCGCTGCACCACTGTGCCACCCGTCTGTTTGAATGATGCCAGAACAACAGCCTTGCTCTCAACATCAGTAAGACCAGGGAGCTGATTGTTGACTTTAGAAGAGGAAGACCGAGGATCCACAAACCTGTCTTCATTGATGAGTTGGTGGTGGACAGAATCAACAGGTTCCTGGGCATGCATATCTCTGAAGATCTGTCTTGTACCTAACTGGTTGATGCAATCATAAAGAAAGCCCATCAATACCTCTACTTCCATAGAAGATTGAGGATATACGGCATGGTGACAAATACTTTCTTGAATTTCTACTGATGTATGGTAGAAAGCAACTGACTGGTTGCCTCACAGTCTGGTTTATTAACTCAAATGCCCAAGAATGAAGTGGTGACACAGCCTGGTTCATCGTAGGTACTGACCTCCCCGCCCTCGACGGAGTCTATACGAGGCACTGCCTCAAAAATGCAGCCAACAAAGACACAGATGACCCTTGCTACACTCGCATTTCACTCCTACTATTGGGAAGAAGGTGTAAGAGCCTTAAAACCTCCAGGTTTAAGAACAGCTTCTTCCCAACACCATCAGGTTCTTGAATACTACAAACACCAACTAAGCTATGAAATACGAATTGTCTTGGTAACACTAAGGACTTCAGCTTTTATTGCAGTAATATTAGGGGTAATTTTTTTAATTTTTTATGTTATCTATGAGTACTGTGTTTGCAGACCTGAGCTGCTGCAGGTAAGAATTTCATCATTCCATTTTCAATACATATCTCTATTAAACACTCTTGACTCTTGAACTTTGACTTAATTGCAGATGAAAACTCTGGCCACTTCGACTTTGTTTAGTGATTCAGCCTCCACAGCAGTCCAGTGGCGAGTTCTAAACATTCACAACCTTTTGAGAGAAGGCATTCTTTCTCATTTCCATCTTAATGATATCCCCTTATTCTGATGGTGCATCCCTTATTTCTAGATATACTACGCTAAATATCCACTTTGTCAAACCTCATTCAAAACATAGAACAGGTTATTCAGGCCACGTTACCTGTGCCCAACAAGATGTCAAATTAAACTAATCAATCCTTCATGCCTTCAAGTGACTCATATCGCTCTATTCCCTATTTATATGTTGCTCAAGTACAGAAGTATTTAATTGGTAAAGATTTTGCTGGTACTAAACAAAATCCTAATTTCTCCATTCTATTTATTTTATAGATTGGCATCAGGGAAGTGATTGCAGGAGTCCTTCCCTCCCAAAAGGTGGCTAAAGTTCAGGAGTTCCAGCAACAGGGTCAATGGGTAGCAATGGTCGGAGATGGCGTCAATGATTCTCCCGTCCTTGCTCAAGCTGATGTGGGAATCGCCATTGGATCTGGCACAGACGTGGCCATTGAAGCAGCTGATGTGGTGCTTATGAGAGTGAGCAACTGTTACAACATTCATTGCACTTCTAATCTCATTGTTTAGATTATGTGAAAAAGAATGACCAGAAGGAATGTAGTGTATTGAAATACGTCATTTAAATATATTTTATTGCCTTCATTTATATTCTGTGATGACACACATTCTGTTTTTTTGCCTGCAGAATGATCTACTGGATGTTGTGGCCAGTATTGATATATCCAAAAAAACTGTTACTCGAATTCGAATAAATTTTTTCTTTGCCTTAGTTTATAATCTGATTGGAGTCCCTATTGCTGCTGGTGAGTAGTGGCTTTTTCTATTCTTGTGTTTAAACCATTCTTCTTCTTAAGGTTAATTAATAAAATGGTTCAACCCTGTTATAGGGTAATAAGGGGAAGACACTGGGCTAATGTGAGGAGCCAGTGGAAAATCAGCAATTCATTGAAAAGGTACATATGTCCAAGGCTAGTTTCCTTTTTGCATCATTGAAAAGTTTGGGACACAAATCTGACATTCCAGTGCACTTGGCTAGCACAAACATAGATGAAACTGTCTAGCATGGATAACATAATGGTCCACATAGGTTCTGATAGAGGAAGATGGGACAGTGGGAGGGAGGGGAGGCTTTGCAGCAACCAGTTAGCCCTCTTGCTCTATGAAATTTAGAACATTTTGCTCTGGAAAATTAACCCACTCTTAGTCAGTTTCCACTGGTCTTTTTAGGAAAGATTTTTATCTTTAAAACATTTCTCTCTTTTATCAGTCTTACGTTAGTATGGCACTGCAATTGCTTCCAGCACCATGGCAAAGACCGTGGATGCCAACAGGATAAACAAGCTGATCAGGAAGGCTGGCTCCGTCCTGGGGGTGATCTTGGAGGGGAGGATGCTCCTCAAACTGCGGAGCATCCTGGACAATACAGCTTACCCCGTCCATGACACACTGGTCAACCTGAGGAGCACCTTCAGCCACAGACTGGTTCCAACAAAATGCCACAGGATATCCATTTTCCCTGTAGCTATCAAACTACAACTCCTCCCCCTTCTGTCATGGGGTAGACTGAGACTGGACCCCATCCGCCCCCAATCTTTGCACATCCCCAATCCTTTCCATTCATCTCTTTAACTTCATGTTTCATGTATTTTGCGTTGTATGACTGTTGGCAGATCAATTTCCCTCCCGGGATAAATAAAGTTCGTAGCGTATCATATCGTAACATATCTAATTAGCGTAACATATCGTAACAACTTGGTGATCATATATTGGCAGTGTAAAGTGTTAATGTGAGATCTCACTGAAAACCGTGTACAGGTGGCCAAATGTCATTGAGCCTCAACACTGAATGACTGTTGTGATGAATGATTCCCTGCCTGTATGTTTTTCAGGAGTGTTTCTCCCTTTCGGCGTGGTGTTACAGCCATGGATGGGGTCAGCTGCAATGGCAGCTTCCTCTGTTTCTGTTGTCCTCTCCTCGTTAATGTTGAAATTGTGAGTAACTGAGTGTTCCGTTTTCCCATGTTAAATCAGCTAGTCAGAACTGATTTTTTATTTCACAAACTGATTGATGATATAATTTGCATGTTATAATTCTTTCAAAGTTACCAATGCATTGGCAGAGGTGAGGTTGTTTCAATTTACTCCCTCTATAGAATTCCAAGATGGAATCCAAGGCTACAGAAATTACCTGAATACAAACTTTAGAAAACGTCACTCGCAGGGAATGGAGGGATATGGCTCACTTGCAGGCAGAGGAGATTAATTTAAATTGGTATCATGTATGGCATAGATATTGTGGGCAAAGGGACTGTTCCTGTGATAGACACAGTACTGGAGTGACTCAGTGAGTCAGGCAGCATCTCTGGAGGAAAAGGATAGGTGACGTTTCAGGTTGGGACTCTTCTTCACACTGAGAATAAAGTAGGGGGGGGGGGGGCGGAGGGCAGCTGGAAGCGACAAAAGAGCAGGACAAATCAGATGGGCAAACAAGTGACCTTGACCTTCTGAAACACTTCACCCTATGTAATAATTGACATGTCCTTCATCAATGGGAAGCATTTATAGAAAGTGAAAGCTGAGTTGATCATGATAAGTTAAGTTGGACAGACAGTTTTTGCAACCCCTTTCAGTTCTGAAATGATTGATTTATCACTTCCTTCTTTCTTTATTATTTCCTTCGGCTGTCTTTCATTTCCAGCATTCCACATGGTTTGAACTAAGATAATTGTCAACAATTGTTTGTCATTTATTGTACAATGTGGCTGTACATTGGAAATAAAGTGTGACATGGTGGTCTGCTTATCACTTTTAAAATGGAACAATAACAGGTCCTTTGTCACACAATGCCTTTGCAGAACTTCATGCCAAAACCAAATCCATTTCCCTCCATTCCCTGCATATACATGTACCTATTGAAAAGTCTCTTAAATGCCACTATTGTATCTGCTTCCACGTGTTGAGTTGTTCAATTGATGATTTAGTCCTTGTATTTATTTGGAATCGGGGAGCAATGTCAGTGTTTATTTGATTTCACTAAAATAATCACACCTTGGTGGTGATTAAAATGAAATACTTTCCCAATCAGATTCTTGAATGTAATTAAAACATAGAACAGTACAGCAAAGGAACAGGTCCGTTGTCTACATTGCCTGTGGCGAACATGATGCAAAGTTAAAATAGTCTCCTCTGCCTGCACAAGATTAATTCCCCTCCATTTCCTACATATCCACATGCCTTACCAAATGCCTCTTAAACACAACACATCTTCTTATATCCAACATATCCAAAAGTTTCTTAAACACATCTGTCTCCACCACCACCCCAGCACTGTATTCCAGGCAACCACCAACCTCTGTGCAAAATAATTTACCCAAACATCTCCTTTAAACTTTGCCCCTCTCATCTTAAAGTTACACTTAAAAAATTGACATTTCCATCCAGGGAAAAAGTTTACAATCTTGTTATTCTCAATTTCAGCTATAAGAAGCCAAAATTAGAATCGTTGCATTACCGAGCATAAAGCCACCGGAAGCAGTTTACACTATCCCAAGTTATCACGCATTTAAAATGGATGAAAGAAATCAAGATTCTCCAGAGTTCAGTAACCGGGACCTTCGTCCATTATCTCTTCACTCACCAATGTGAGAAATGATGCAATCAGAGACTATCTCTTCATGAGGAATCTGATGAACTGCCTCTGCTGGTTGGAGCCAGGATGAAGAGCATTGAATCTGAGCACTGATGGAAACTGAACCGAGAGAATATATTCATGCTCTGCAAACTGATCAAGACTCGGGTGTTTCATGAATAGTGATAAGTTTTGTACCATGTTTACGCAACCTTTGTGAAACAGCAGTGTTGTGAGCTTTAACTTCGTGAAGGCCATTCTGAACTTAATTAATGCTAATTTAACTTTGGAGATCTGTATTGCATGGAACTGCAATAAAATTATTTTAATACTTTGCTCAGACTTCAAATTGATTCAGTTCATTTCAGAACAAAGTGATTTCCTATCAATGTTTTGTAATGGAATCCCTGGTATCTTTAAGAGTATTTTGGATTTCACTGTTTAACTCATTACATTCTGAATGCAACTCTTTCATCATGTTTTTTTTTTTGAAGTTGCCAGATAGAAAATGATGATTATCCACACTTTGCAAATAAAACAAATAAATCATTTTAATCAACAGTCAAACGAAGTAACATGTTCGGCACAGACATTGTGGGCCGATGGTCCTGTTCCTGTGCTGTACTGTTCTATGCTCAGATCTATGCCAAGCTCATTGAGATAATGAAGAGGGGCCTTTGTGCTGTTTAATAAGTCAGTATGTTGGACCAAATCAGGCAAGATGGGGAAAATAGGTTCATCAAGAACATATGGCAAGACCATGTGTGTATGACCATGCGTACATACATTCATGCGTGTGCGGTCAGAGTGTATCTGCGAGTCTGTCCACTGGTGTTTCATACCAGGTCTGCAGTGGAGCCTGGTCTCTGGACCTTCTTGCTCTGCTTGTCTGTCAGTATGCAGTGACAACCTCGCGTGAAATCAAACTTGCAGGCAGGCATCTTGCACCCCTCACAACCGGAGTGGAAGCAAGGCCTGGTAACCAGAAGGGACTGCCTGAGATGTGCCTCCTTCTTGCTGGTTCATCTTAACCTGAAGAACAGGAAATATGGCCAATTACCCTCATTCTTTCAGCTTTCCAGGGCTGCAAATCACATAATGAATCATTGAACAGTATTAGAATAAAGAACTGATGTACTGTATTTCAAATGTCACCACTGAAGATATTTTGCAGCATTTGTGTTCAATGATAGACGGACGCAAGCTTTGAGGCATATTCGGGAACCAGATGATGGAACGCTGACTCCCCCAGTATGTGAAACATGACTACACTATAGTTACGCCACATTTATTTTGTCTTGCTACCTATGCATAGTTCCTGAAAACTATTCAGATTCGTTCTTCTCAAATAATAAAGTTCCCTAATTCATGGATGCAGAAAGCTCATAAAGCAGGAGCCTCACCACAAGGTGAGAGTGAACTGTATATTACGGTAAGCAGGACAACTTTGTTTAGAGTTGAACAGCACAGAAACAGGCCCTTCAGCCCAACTAGTCCATGCCAGCTAAAATGCCCCTTCTGTCCTAGTCCCATTTGGCCATAGTCTCTCTAAACCTTTCTGATCCATGTACAGTGGCTTGCAAAAGTATTCATACCCCTTGAACTTTTCCACATTTTGTCATGTTACAATCACAAACGTAAATGTATTTTATTGGGATTTTATGTGATAGACCAACACAAAGTGGTGCATAATTGTGAAGTGGAAGGAAATTGATATATGGTTTTCAACTTTTTTTACAAATAAAAAACTGAAAAGTGTGGCGTGCAAAAGTATTCAGCCCCCCTGAGTCAATGCTTTGCAGAACCACCTTTCGCTGCAATTACAGCTGCAAGTCTTTTGGGGTATGTCTCTACCAGCTTTGCACATCTAGAGACTGACATTTTTGCCCATTCTTCTTTGCAAAATAGCTCAAGCTCAGTCAGATTGGATGGAGAGCATCTGTGAACAGCAATTTTCAAGTCTTGCCAGAGATTCTCAATTGGATTTAGGTCTGGACTTTGACTGGACTTTAACTGGACCATTCTAACACATGAATATGCTTTGATCTAAACCATTCCATTGTAGCTCAGGCTGTATGTTTAGGGTCGTTGTCCTGCTGGAAGGTGATTCTCCACCCCAGTCTCAAGTCTTTTGCAGACTCTAACAGATTTTCTTCCAAGATTGCCCTGTATTTGGCTCCATCCATCTTCCCATCAACTCTGACCAGCTTCCCTGTCCCTGCTGAAGAAATGCATCCCCACAGCATGATGCTGCCACCACCATGTTTCACAGTGGGGATGGTGTGTTCAGGGTGATGTGCAGTGTTAGTTTTCCGCCACACATAGCGTTTTGCATTTAGGCCAAAAACTTCAATTTTGGTGTCATCTGACCAGAGCACCTTCCTCCACATGTTTGCTGTGTCCCCCACATGGCTTGTGGCAAACTGCAAACGGGACTTCTTATGGCTTTTTTTCCAACAATGGCTTTCTTCTTGCCACTCTTCCACAAAGGCCAGATTTGTGGAGTGCACGACTAATAGTTGGACAGATTCTCCCACCTGAGCTGTAGATCTCTGCAGCTCCTCCAGAGTTACCATGGGCCTCTTGGCTGCTTCTCTGATCAATGCTCTCCTTGCCCGGCCTGTCAGTTTAGGTGGACGGCCATGTCTTGGTAGGTTTGCAGTTGTGCCATACTCTTTCCATTTTCGGATGATGGATTGAACAGTGCTCCGTGAGATGTTCAAAGCTTGGGATATTTTTTTTATAACCTAACCCTGCTTTAAACTTATCCACAACTTTATCCCTGACCTGTCTGGTGTGTTCCTTGGGCTTCACGATGCTGTTTGTTCACTAATGTTCTCTAACAAACCTCTGAGGCCTTCACAGAACAGCTGTATTTATACTGAGATTAGATTACACACAAGTGGACTCTATTTACTAATTAGGTGACTTCTGAAGGCAATTGGTTGCACTGGATTTTATTTAGGGGTGTCAGAGTAAAGGGGCTGAATACTTTTGCACGCCACACTTTTCAGTTTTTTATTTGTAAAAAAATTTGAAAACCATGTATCATTTTCCTTCCACTTCACAATTATGCGCCACTTTGTGTTGGTCTATCACATAAAATCCCAATAAAATACATTTACATTTGTGGTTGTAACGTGACAAAATGTGGAAAGTTCAAGGGGTATGAATACTTTTGCAAGCCACTGTACCTGTCCAAGTGTCTTATAAACATTGTTATTGTACCTGCTTTAACTACCTCCTCTGGCAGTTTGTTCCATATACCCACCACTCTGAGGGAAAAAGTTTGTCCTTCAGGGAAAACCTTTCCCCTCTTATTCCTGTTACACTTCTTCCCATCCTGCTTCCTGTAATACACTCTTCCCACCCTGCTTCCAGTTATACACTTCTTCCCACCCTGCTCCCTGTAAACATCTACTATAAACCCACTGACTCCCATAGCTATCTTGACTACACTTCTTCCCACCCTGCTTCCTTTAAAGACTCTATCCTCTACTCCCAATTCCTCCGTCTATGCCGCACCTGCCCCTAGGATGTGGTGTTCATACCAAGGCATCGGAGATGTCCTCATTGTTTAGGAAACAGGTTCCCTTCTTCCATTATAGATGAGGCTTTCACTAGGGTCTCGATATTCCGCAGCTCCGCTCTTGCTCCTCCTTCCTCCCATTTGTAACAAGGACAGAATCCCCCTTGTCCTCACCTTCCACCCCATCAGCGGTCGCATACAGCATATAATCATCCAACACTTTCGCCATCTCCAACGGGATACCACTACTGGCCACATCTTCCCATCTCCACCCCTTTCTGCTTTCCGACGAGACCGTTCCCTCCAAAACTCCCTGGTCAACTCGTCCCTTCCCACCCCCTCCCCAGGTACTTTCCCCTGCAACCGCAGGAGATGCAACACCTGTCCCTTTACCTCCCCCCTCGACTCCTTCCAAGGACCCAAACAGTCCAGGTGAGGCAGAGGTTCACTTGCACCTCCTCCAACCTCATCTACTGTATCTGCTGTTTCAGGTGTTAACTTATCTGCATCGGCGAGACCAAGAGCAGGCTCGGCGATCGTTTCGCTAAACACCTCCGCTCAGTCTGTCTTAACCTACCTGATCTCCTGGTGGTTCAGCACTTCAATTGGAGGAACAGCACCTCATATTTTGCTTGGGTAGTTTACACCCCAGCGGTATGAACATTGACTTCTCCAACTTCAAATAGTCCTTGCTTTCTCTCTCCATCCCCTCTCCCTTCCCAGTTCTCCTACTAGTCTTACTGTCTCCGATTACATTCTATCTTTGTCCCACCACTTCCCCTGACATCAGTCGGAAGAAGGGTCTCGACCCGAAACGTCACCCATTTCTTCTCTCCAGAGATGCTGCCTGTCCCACTGAGTTACTCCAGCATTTTGTCTACACTCTCACTAGAATCTATGTTCTCTGGTTCTTGATTCATCTACCCTGGATAAAATAATCTGAATATTCACCCTATCAATCCCCTAATGATTATATATACTTCTATAAGATCACTCCTGAGCCTATTGTGCTCTCAGGAATAAAGTCCCAGTCTGCCCAATCTCTCCCTACGCTTAGAACCATGAGTCCTGGAAAAACCTTGGGTTGGATAGAGTGGATGTGGAGAGAATGCTTCCACTAGTGTGAGATTCTAGGACTAGAGGTCAGAGCCTCAGAACCAAACTAAACAAGCGGGTATTCACAAGCCGGGAAGCTGCCGAGCCCCCGGCCCCACACACGATGCTCCAAGGACGTAGTCGGGTACTCACAACACCTTCATGCTGCTCACTCTCTCCGCCTGGAAGCTCCCACCAATGTGGCACCAGCTCAATGGGTAACCTGGCGGAAGTGGGGGAAATGGTGCAACAGGAGCTTGGGTCCGCTAGAACCAAAATCAGTTATGTTATATTGGTCCGTTATTGTGAGGGTTTACTGTTTCAGTTTCAATCATAGACTTTATGGAGCTTAGCGTTCTGTCTTTCTATGAGCTGCTGCTGCCCCTCCTACAGGCAATTCACATCTTGGCCAGATGGTCAGAGTCACTGCCACCCATTGCCCTCCATCACTGGGAACAAGGAGCCTCTCTCACTTAGTGTAGGTGGGTGCCCTGAAATATCAGCACTCCAGGTATAATCAAGACCTGGGCCGTGAACATTTGAGAAGCCTCTGACAGAATGAGACCCAGGACATGTTCAGGCTCTCTGTCTCTGGGACCTGGGATTAGTGGTGGGAGGGTGGAAACTGTAACATAGAGCATAATAAATGAGGTGCACTGCTTCTGGATGAAGAGATTGGCTCTGCATCTGCACTGTCTCACATTCAACATGGAGCAGTTGAGCTCAATGCTATAATCCATTAGGTCTACCACATGCCTTAAATGTGTCTGGGCGATCACAGGATGTTCTCTGGTTCTGATGGCAACTGCCTGATCTCAGTAACTGACTAATGCAACCACCTGAGGTTAATCAGCACAATAATTTAAAGCACAAATTGTACCCACGGCTCAAAGACCTCTTCACTTACAAACAGCACAACAAGGTGAAAAATTGAGAGGTGTCTAAAATACAATACAATACAATATTTATCCTCAGTGAGGCTCAAACGCAACTTTGTTTCTACAGCCATACAAACAAAACAATTCCTACAAGACATACAAACAATTCAATTCACACAAACATCCATCACAGTGAATCTCCTCACTGTGATGGAAGGCAAAACTTTTTTCTCCCCTGCACCATTTTTCTCCCGATGTTGAAGCCCCAGGCGGGCGATGGTATGTCCCACGGCCATTTAAGGCCGCGCGGGGAGATGTACGGCCCCGCTCCAAGTCTACGTGTCACAAAGTTGGAGCCCCCGGCGGGCGTTGGAATGTCCTGCGGCCATTAAAGCCACGCGGGGTGATGTGCGGCCCTGCTCCGGGTTGTTCCTACCCCGCGACACGGGTTGGAGAAGTTGCGTTGCGGAGCTCCGAAAAGCAGTTTTCCACCCGGACCCGCGAGCTCCCGATATCGCAGTCCATCGGCCTGCAGTTGTTGCCTCCGAGCTCTGTAGTCGGTCCGCAGCAGCGAGCCACCAACGCTCCCCATGCTCCGATGCCGGCCAGCGACTGGAGCCCCAGGTCGTTCCGGTTGGAGGCCCCTCCATGGTGCTAGGCCCCAATGACAACGGAGACCCGACAGGGAAAAGGTCGGGTCTCGCGTGCAGGGAAGAGATTTTAAAAGTTTCCCCCTCCCCGCCCCCTACATATACACAGTTAAAAACAGTATTAAAAATAACACGGACACCTACATTTAACTAGACAAAAAATAAAAAAAAGACAGACAGTGAGTCGCGCTGCTAACCAAATCATGAGGGGAATGGATAAGGTGAATGTAAAGAGTCTTTTACCCAGGGTAGAGGAATCAAGAATGAGAGGACACAGATTTAATGTGAGTGGGGACAGATTTAATTGGAACTTAAGGGTCAACTTTTCCACACAGGCTATATAGAACGAACTGCTAGAGGGGGTAGTTGAGGCAGGTATAGTATCAACATTTAAAAGACACTGGACAGGTACATGGATAGGAAAGGTTTAGAGGGATATGGGCCAAACGTGGGCAAATGGGACAAGTGTAGATGTGGCATCTTGGTCAGCGTGGACGAGTTGGGCTGAAGGTCCTGTTTCCATGCTGTATGATTCTATTTGTGTAACAATATTAATTGATGCATTGGTCTTGTATTCAAGTGATGCACAAAAATGTAAATTTGTTAAGAACAGCGAAATAATTATTCAATTAAAATGGAATTATTAAATATACAAAAAGAATGTTTACTAATGAAATAAACCTTGTAAATGGGATAGTTATCTACTGTCTAGCAAATGACCATGCAATGTTTAAATAATGATCCATTCAATTTTCCACACAAGAGAACCCAAGGGCTTAACAAACCTGTGTTTGTTAAAAGAAGAATTGGATAGAGGTGGTGAGGGAGGGGCTGTGTGGGTGGACTGATGTGGTCTTTAAAGTTGGTGTGTCTTCAACACCCAGTGTTGGTGCAACTCTGCTCTCAATCAGAAATCAGTGAATGGCTTATTAGATGTTCTAATCATTGTATCATCAGAGATGGGGAATCACCCAATCCAAGCAGTGTAAGCGTGTCAGTAGTTATGGGGTGAAGGCAGGAGAATGGGTTTGAAAATTAGATCAGACATGATTGCATGGCAGAGTAGACTTGATGGGCCAAATGGCCTAATTCTGCTCCTAGAACTTATTTAGCCAGAAGGTGGTAAATCTGTGGAAATCATTGCCACAGATGACAGTGCAGACTGTCATTGAGTATTTTTAAGGCCAATATTGCCATGTACTCCCAGAGATGCCTTCCATTAATCTCAAAACAGTCATTTTCAAGTGTGACAACAAAATTTTTAGTCAAAAAGGCTCTTTTTTTCTATGGATTCCTATGGTTTGTGCTTGTCTTCTCAATGCGTCCCAGAGACTTGTCAACAGTAGGAGAGACAGTGTCAATGTCATTTTTCATATGAATGAATGAATAAGTTTATTGGCCAAGTATTCACATACAAGGAATTTGCCTTGGTGCTCCGCCCGCAAGTGACAACATGACATACAGTGACAGTTAGGAATGACACATAAAACCTTAAACATTAATAATAAAACATTATCGATTAAACATGTGAATTAAATAAAATACCAGAGCAAAAGGAGGCTACAGATTTTTGGTTATCGAGTAGAGATATTACTCGTGAAAAAAAGCTGTTTTTATGTCTGGCTGTGGCAGCTTATTTAAATCTCAATGTATCAGCATTGTTCTTGTTGGATAATGTCAGTCTTGCAATCACATTGAAGATGTGGCTGAAGAAAACCCCCCATCCAATCTCTCCTGATTAGTCAAGACCTCCAGCTCCAGTAGCATCCTTGTGAATCTTTTCTGCACCCTTCCCAGCTTAATGACATCAAATTAGATGACCAGAACTATGAGCATTTTGCACAAAATATTGTACACAAGTTTTTCATTGTCCAAGGAGTGATTTGCTTAGAATTTAAAATGCACTTTGGAAGTGAGTTTCTTGCTCATCTGGTATTTAGTTTGAAGGAGAGTTGTAGGATGCTTGAATAAAACATCAGATAATCAGAAGAACTACAGTTGGTGATCAGAACCTGCAGAAGTTCGTCCATAGCATGTAGAAAATGACAAGGCTCGCTGGCATGTTGTAAACAGCACGTAAACTACAGGCAGTGGCTGAAAAATAGCAATGACCAATATGAAACCAGCTGGCCATTGTACCACCTGTTCTTTCTCTACATCTCTGAAGTATTAACTCTTATCTGTAAACTCCAAACTGGTATGAAAATAAATAAAAGATGTAAATTTTGGGAATCTAAAATAAAACTGGAAAATGTGGGAAACACTCAACAGGTCAGGCAGCGTCTGTGGAACGTTTTCCACTTGTGGAAGAGTCTAGGACCAGAGGGCACAGCCTCAGAATAAAAGGACGTACCTTTAGAAAGGAGATGAGGAAGAATAGTAAGATTAAACAAGAACTTACCAGTTTGAAGTTTGATCTTTATTTTATGAGGAGTTACGTCGAGGGACTACGTGAACAAGGCCGTCCAGGCGCATGCGCGTCAAACTTCAAAGCAGCGGTGTGAAATCACAGATGATATACTCCGAAGCATAATAGTAAGCTACGTGATACAAACTTAACTTACCTTTGATCTTATTAGGGTGGGAGCGGAGGGCATGTAGTCCCTCGACGTAACTCCTCATAAAATAAAGATCAAACTTTAAACTGGTAAGTTCTCGTTTAATCTTACTATTTTAAACGACATTTTAATCTCTAGAGACATTTAATACTGAATTCAAAATAGTACCACCAAATACACCAGGGTCTGCAATTTCTTTGTGATAATACTTGTGCAACATCCTTTCATTTTCCCAACCTGCAGCCGCAAGGATATGGTCTATTGAAACATCCAAATCCTTGGCCACCAATGTTGCCGCCGCCCTGGTGGAATGAGGTTTAAATTTGTCAATATCAATTCCTGCATCCAATAGCACCTTCTTCAGCCATCTTAAAATTGTTTGTGGTGTCACTTTTTTGTGTGGCTTATATGGCTGATGAATAATCCAGATTCTACACCTCTAAGATGTTTGGTAGTCTCAATGTAGTATTTTAAATATGTAACTACACAAATTCTTTGATCTGCAGGATATGCTGAAAATCAATTTACACCCCGAGATTCCTGGTCTGCTCTGTTTTAGCAGGTCATAGACATAGAATGTAATTTCATCTGTTTTCATTCCCATTCTGTCTATCCTTAACTTGTGTAATGTTTGTACTCTTTGAGCTGATACCAAAGCCCTTAACATGACTACTTTTATCGTAATTTTGTCTAACGACAAATTTGACATGGGATCCCAATCCCTAAGTAGCATTAAAGATGCCCTTCATGTATCTACAAGTCAAAGGGTGTGATCCTAGAACATGATGTTCCGATGGTCTCGATAAGTATGCCGACAAAGCATTCCTTGCTGTGTTGATCACACTATAGCTTAAATTATCATCAAAATGTAATTTTGACAAATTTCTACAACATCTGAAGCGTCTGCAGTGTGGTAAGAAATATTTTGTGTTGAAGAAACTGTTCCCATTTCTTAATGTAAGAAATGTACTGCTTCTAGGTACTTTTTAGAATCTGCAAATCAATAAATCAATACGACCATGTAAAGGATGAAATTCACCAGTTACAGGGTGCACAAGTAGGTTTTCTTGTCTAAAGACATCCATAATGGGTTCAGTCACCATTTTTAACCCTAATGGATACCATGTTTGTGTGGGCCAATCTGGAACCACCAACAATCCTGAAGCATAATCTTGTTTGATCTTCTGTAGACACCTATTGATGAGACAAAAGGGAGGAAATGCATACAAACATTCCACCCCAATTTAACGTAAACTCATCTGTTCCCAAATGTTTTCACAATTTTGTGGAAAATGTCACGATTTACCTGGTAGGTAAATTGCAGAAAGCCAAATATCTTTCTCAATGCACCAGTGCCAAATCATGTTTGCCAATCTGTCACATGCTTCTATCCATGTGATTGACAAGTGCCACTGCCGTAGTGTTGTCAATCTGAACCTGTACATGCAAATTTTGTACCTTTAGGCAAAAGGCTTTCAATCCATGCAATACACTTAGTAATTCAAGCTAATTAATGCCATGTGTCGCGAGCAAAGGTTCTTCCTCTGCATTCCATCTACCTCCACAGCTTGCGATGGCATCCGCAGCTCCCCATCCCAGTGCACTTGCATCTGTTTGTAAAATGGTAGCTGGTGATTCAATCAGAATTTTCCTGTAAGAGTAATCCACATTTTTAATCCACCATTGTATATCCTCAATTGCTGTGTTAGTTAGTTGCATTGGCCTACCAAAATGTCCAGCATGTCTTCCCAATCCTGATATCTTTCTTCTTCTTCTTCTATGTGGTGTTTTTTGGCGGTTGGCAAACAACTTTTTTGGTGCATTACCGCCACCAACTGGTATGGAGTGTGGATCAAACAACACCATTACATATACTAATAACCTATATCCTTCCGAACAAATTGGTTACCCTAAGAAAATGCAACAGGATTTGATAGCACTTATATGAACTTCCTTGCAAAATATCTACCAAATCAAATTGTATTCTTTCTTTTCTGAACTGCTCACTCATCCGTTCTCTCTCCTCCTCATACCTCTCACAATGTACAATGACATGCTCTATTGTCTCTTCTTGCCCACAGTATTCACATCTACCTGTATTATGCTTGCCTATTATAAAAAAGTGTACTGTTCAGACCAGTGTGTCCAAATCTAATTCTTGAGATTACTGTCTCCTCTTTTCTGTTTTTTCCTGCACATCTCATTTCTCCCACTTTCCTCTGGACTCTGTAGAACCACCGTCCTTTCCGCTCTTCATCCCATTGCTTTTGCCATCTTTCCTTCAGTCTTTGCTTAATAATGTCTTTGATTTCAGTTTTACCTATGTTAATACTTAAATCAATTTTACTTCTTTTTGCTACCTCTTTTGCTACCTTATCTGCCATTTCGTTTCCTCTAATGCCAATGTGTGCTGGTACCCATAAAAATATGACTGTAAGCCCCATCATTTGAATTCTGAATAGTGTTTGTTGTATTTCAATCAAAATGTCTGGTCTACTGTCTGAATGGCTGTGCTGTAAACTCTTTATTGCTAAACTTGAATCTGAACAAATAACTGTCCTTAAAGGCCTAGTATCCTCGACCCACTGTACCGCTAACAATATTGCAATCATTTCACCTGTGTATACTGAGACCTCATTATTGATCCTCTTCCCTACTTTGATGTGAAATTCTGGTACAATAAATGCTACTCCTACTTTATCTACTGAATCTTTTGATGCATCTGTATAAATTTGGACAAAACTGTAGTATCTGTCAATGTATTCCTGTATGATGACTGAATTATACCTATGTTGTTTATCCTTGTTTTCCTGTTCTAATGTTGTAAAGTCTACTGTTGCATCTGGAAGTATCCAAGGTGGAATTGAAGGTAATGGAACTGTTGGAACCACATTTAATTGTGCTATGCCGATTTGTACTGCTCTCTGGGTCACTGTCCATCCAAAACTTTTTGTTTCCCTTCTCTCCTTTTCCCAGCATGGTTTGACAGTAACTTGTGCTGGGTGTTCTTGACTGTGGCCCTATAGGTTAATCCAGTAATTTAATGAAAGCTGTATCCTTCTCATCTCTAGAGGCATCTCCCCCATTTCAACCTGTAATGCTGCTGTTGGAGTTGTTTTTATTGCACCTGTACATATTCTCAATGCCTGATATTGAATGTTGTCTATTTTCTTAAGAGAAGTACTTGATGCGGACCCATACACCACACAACCATAATCTAACACAGATCTAATTAACCCATTGTATATAGCCTTCAAAGCTGTTCTATCTGCCCCCAATCACATCCAACTAAACATCTCATTACATTAAGTATCTTCTTACATTTGTCCACTACTTTCTGAATATGAACCATCCATGTAATCCTCTCATCAAACCATAAACCTAAAAATTTATAGTATTTTACTCTCTCCGATTCCTGGTTATATAATTTTAGTTTAACCTCACTACCAATTTCCTTCCTAGTAAAAAACATTATCTTTGTCTTTTCCACAGAAAATTTGAATCCCCATTTATAAGACCACTCTTGTACCTTTATTATAGCCTTCTGTAGTTTCTGCACAATAAACTTCACATTTCTCCCCCTTTTCCAGATTGCCCCATCATCCGCAAACAGTGAAACTCCCATTTCATTTACAATTTCATCATACACATCATTTATCATTACTAAAAATAGTAAAGGACTTATTATGCTCCCTTGAGGTGTTCCATTTACAATATCTAATGTTCCTGAGTATTGATTTCCAACTCGTACTTGTATTGACCTCCCAAATAAAAAATCCTTAATCCATTTAAATATACGACCTTTAATCCCCAATTTACCTAGTTTCACTAATAACCCTTCTCCCCACATCATATCATATGCTTTCTCAATATCAAAAAATACAGCTACTACACTTTCTCTATTAATTTGTGCTCTCCTAATTTCATGTTCTAAACATATAGCTGGATCCATGGTGTTTCTCCCCTTCCTAAAACCACTCCCTGATATCTTTGCTCACTGCAGCTGCTGATAATGCAGTGGTCCAAACTGAACAGCTGGAAATGAAGCTGTTCAGTTTTGACCACTGCCAATTAGACTTGCCAATTAGACTTTTGCTACTTGCCTGATTGATGATTGTTTGCCTGCAATTAGCTCCTTACAACCCTTAATCACTTGCAATTTTTTGCCCTTGGGTAAGCTCACTGTCTTGTGTTCTGAATTAATAGTGAACCCCAAGTAATCAATTATTTTGTTGTGTGTCAGTCTGGATTTCTCTCGGTGAATCACAAAGCCCAGTTATTGAAATGTAAGTTTAACTTTTAAAACTGAGGCTTGTTACCATGTCTTCAGTGTCTCCCACAATAACATGTCATCCAAATAAGCCATTATCAAATGGCCTTGAGCTCTTAACAATGCTAAGATTGGTTTCAGCAGTTCTGTAAACAATCTAGGAGCTGAAGTTTAACACATGCTTTGAATTGCCACAATTGAGTCATCCAGACAAATTTGAAATATCTACGATCTTTATCTTGGAGATGTATGCTTGCCATATAGCATTCTGTTGAAATTAATTGCAAAGCATTAGTAAAATCTCCATTTTGAAATGTTTATACTGTACAAAAGGTTTGAGATATGTGAGTTTTTTTATGTTGTTTCTTTTTTTTACTCAAAATATCAATTTCTATTTGAATTTTTCTAATCTCTTCTTTAGAGAAAATTGAATACTTTTTGGAATATGTTGAGTAGGGGATTTTCATTCTGTTAAAATTCAATTCTAAACCTCATTATACTGCACAGTATATATGCATCAGATGTTATTAGTTTCCATTCTTTGAAAAAGAATTGTAACCTACCCCCAATTTGTAAGTAGGACACATCTGATAAGTTTCTTTCAGATCCAGAACCACCTACCTCAGGGTTTACCGATATCACTTTTTGTACCTTGCCCCTTGTGGGAATACCATGTCCTCCACGTCCTGGGGTTGTATTCAGTTCCCCTTCGGTATAGATATTGCCTTCTAGCTGTGCTGCCAAACATCGGTGGCTTCATCATCCCGATGGTTATTGATTCTTTGTTGAGAACCTTCAGTTTTTTGGCAAGCAGCACTCCAAAGAGTAAGTGTGGCAATTATATATTAGATGGTTTACAAAGCCCTGCAAACTTAGGATGTATGTTAGGTCTTATCACAGACTTACTCCAAAATGTGCATTACACATCATTCCCATCACATCCTGTTGTGACATTGTCACATTTCCTTCTTCCAGATCTCTGGCAAATGCCGTAATGCTTGACCCCATTAATTTAATACCCGCTGTAATCTCATTTCTTGAGCTCTTACTGCAGTGCCCATATAATTTCACACTTCTTTGTTAACAGCTGGAACTCCTAACAGAGCACAGTTCTGCGGGATTTTATATTTGTTCACAATTTCATCCATCGTTGGTCTTCCAACTGATGGGAAAGCAGGTAATTTATATTCTCTGCTATCTCCTCTGATCGAGGTTGTCCCTTGTTTCTGGGACTAGAGAACTTTTGGGCTAGCCCTGGCACTTTTCTTTCTTTTTTTTTTTGCATTGGCTCTGGTCCTCAACTAATTCGTAATCAGAGCATTCTGGATATTCCTCCTCATAATGGGTTTCACCTGGATTTCCATATCAGGTATTACATGCGATGGCTCTATGATAGGCCTACGCTTTTTTTGTCCCTCTTCGGGGTACATCAAGCTCTTCCATTGAGCTGTATATTGGCAGCCCACTTTTGGGTGCTGCTCCATATTCTGGGTCTCCTGTAGACCAACGCCTGTATTGTCTTTCAGACATTTCTGGTGCTGCCTCCCTGTCAGGTCAGCCCATATATTCATCTTTATCATCAGGCATTTCGGTCGCTGGCTCAAATCTGGGCCAACGTTTCCCAGAACCTCTTCTGGGTGCTCCATGCGGTTGCTCTTTAAGCCCGCGTCTTTTATACTCCTTCTGGAGTTTGTTTTACCCATGAGGAATTTCAGTTTATAAATTCTATAGTTCAGACTCCTCTGAGTCTTCCAGGCCTGTTATTTCTCTATGGAAGTTTCAACGGGAGTTGAAACGGGACTTCCCCCCCCCCGTGTAAAATAGTTATTTCTTTACAATCGACTTTTAGTCGGGCGCCCGCTACTCTCAGACACTTTGTCTTATTGAGTGCTTACTGCGGTGCGCTTACTATTCCTCCCACCTTTCTCCATACATAAGACTTGCCTGCAGTCTCCGGAGAAAAGCAGCCTGAAAGTAAAAGTAGAAAATACTTACATTCAGGTTTTCATTCACTCATCGCTTGGAGGTCCATCCTCCTACCGCGGTCGCAGCGCAATGCGTCTGACGAGATGACGCGCACGAGCCTGGGCGGCCTTCTTCACGTAGTCACTCGTGTGACTCCGAAGTAAAATTTCTTTAGCCAGAGGGTGGTGAATCTGTGGAAATCATTGGCACAAATGACTGTGGAGACTGTCATTAGGTATTTTTAAGGCCAAGATTGACAGGTTCTTGATTAGTCCAAGTTCATGTTTACATTTATTGTCACATGCACCAATTTAAGGTACAGTGATATTTGAGTTACACGCAGCCATACAATTAAAAGAACACAATACACAATGGAACTTAACATAAACATCCACCACGTGATCACTGTGATGGAAGGCTATAAAGTTCAGTCGGTCTTCCTCCTTTTGTTCACCCGTGTTTGGGGGCATGAGGTTACGGAGAGAAGGCATGAAAAAGGAGTTGAGAAGGAAAGATAGATCAGCCATGGTTGAATGGTGGAATAGACTCAATGGGCCAAATGGCCTAATTCTGCTCCTATGCCTTATGGACTTAAGAAAGAGAAACTGTTAACATTCCAGGTCTGGGGACTTCAATGGAAGTAGGAGGGTAATGGGTGGAACCAAGAACAGGGTGGATTTTTTAAGTGCACCTAAGCTCCGGGTCTTAATCTCTTTGACTCTGTTTATAAAATGATGAGCTGTGTAGTCAGAGTCTTTTCCCCAGATGTGGAAGTCTAAAACCAGTGGGCATAGAGTTAAGGTGAGAGGAAAAAGATTCAAAGGGGACCTGAGGGGCAACTTTTACACAGAGAAGGAGGTGGGACTAGTCTGACCTCTACAGACTTCCATGCTTAGAGTTCAGACCATACAGATTGTAATCATCTATAGTCTTTTCACTGACTAGATAGCATGCAACAAAAAATCTTTCCACTGTACATGTGACAATAATAAACCAAAACAAAGGGAAAGGAGGAGTGGATGTCACTCGTTATTGTGCAGTTGATGTACTGAATAGTCCAGGATTCTCCTGACGTTTCTTCTCAGATGCCCATGGTAGGGAAATGGGATGGACACCTGTAATGGAACTTCTTTTCTCTTTCATGCTGGAATCAAGTCTGGTTCATTAATATTATTTGGCTGCACTGCCAGGGCTAGTTAACCTCTGGTAAAATTATCTCATTAAAACGCGACATTAACTGCGTCAATCCTGACAAGCTGCCCCCCTCAGTGTGGAGAGTCGAGAACCATCTTCGGGCCAGAGGGTGGGACAGAAATGAACAAAGTTCACCATTCTTGGCTGGTGATCTTCCATCGTAAGGTACGGGGATCGTTGGAAAATTACTCCCAAAGTCCTGCATCAGCCATGATAGTTATGACTGAGGATTAAGCTTGAGTGCATGAGAGAGGAGAGATTGAAGAGGGACCTCGGGAATCTTTTTCACTCAGAGGGTAGTCCGTATCTGGAATGAGCTGCCAGAGGAACCTATAGATACAGATACAATTACAACTTCAATTGGACAGATACATTGATAGGAAGGGTTTAGAGGGATATGGGCCAAATGCAGACAACTGGGACTTGGTAGGCATGGACAAGGTGAGCCGAAGGGCATGTCTCTGAGCTGTACAGATGACTCTATCTACTTTCACTCCTGTTTCTCTTGTAGTTAGGTTCTAATTTGCGGAATAAAGTATCAGTTAATGGCATGAAAGTAAATAGATTCTGAGGAGAGGAATAATCAATATTTGTGGTAGTAAAGTGGAAGAGAGTTGAAACAAAATGGAAATGTGTTTTTTTTAATTGGACAATAGATTTCCCATCACAACAAATCCTTCAGAATTATCATGATCACAGTCTTCAGGTAAACACTGTGACAAGTCATTTTCATTGATCAGACACATTTTGTGATGGTGACATTTATTTTTGTGCATCCAGTGCAGTAAAAATATTACTATACATAAGCACAATCATAGTTAAGTAGAAGTGTATAGGAATAGACAGTATACAAGAGTCGCCATGTTTTGGGGCCATTCTCCATGATTCTAATGATGTTTTAAGGAGAGTTCTGAAAGGGCCTGTCCCACTTTCACGACTTAATTCAAGACCTCTGCTGAGTTTAAAGGACCTGAAATAAAAATCAAGATCGTGGTAATCTACGAACTCCTACGACCTTCCACGACTATGTTCATGGACTCCTATGACCTCCTACGAGGTTATGAACATTCTGCGAGTTTGAATCAAGGGGAAAACTCGGGAGAATTCGTGAATTACCTTGTGAAAGTGGGACAGGCCCCTTAACTTGTCCATAAAGTCCCGTTTTCCTGTCGAAGTTGCAGTCAGCCTGGCAAAGTGAAGTTGTTGGTGCTTTCCACCACTGCACAAACGCTACGTGCCATTTCAGTCACATATGGTCACACTGATCATAGAAACAAAGACAACATCGAAACATAGAAAACAGGTGCAGGAATAGGCCATTCGGCCCTTTGAGCTGCCAGAGGAGGTAGTTGAGGCAGGTAGTATAACAACATTTAAAAGACATTTGGACAGGTACGCGGTTAGGAAAGGTTTAGAGGGATATGGACCAAACGCACGCAGATATGACAGGCTTAGATAGGCATCTTGGTCAGCATGGGTAAGATGGGCCAGAGGACCTGTTTCCATGCTGTATGACTCAATAGAGGAAAGTAAGCACAGCACAGTGAGGGAACAAGGAAGCAAGGAACTACAGATTCTGGTTTACAAAAAAACACAGCTGGAGTAACTCAGCGGGCAAGGCAGCATCTCTGGAGAACATAGGTGACGTTTCAGGTCGGGACCCATCAGACTGACTGTGGCGGGGGCACAAAAGCTGGAAGAGAGGAAGGGCAGGGCAAGGTCTGGCGAGTGATAGGTGGATACAAGTGAAGTTGATTAGCAGATGAGTGGGCAAAGGGTAGGTCCAAACCCTAGATGACCAGAGTGGATGGCACGAGGAGGATTATGTTGCCAAGAGAGTTTCATTGCTATATGTACCAACAGTGAAATCCTTACTTGTTGCAGCCTGTACACACAATGAAACAGTTAAGCTGAGGGGCGGGAGAAGAGAGGGAGTGTTTATGAGCGAAGCGGTTGCAGTCTTTTCCTTTTCCGTGTCAAAAGAGCGGGCGATAATGAAAGGAGAGCGATTGACTGCGGTGGTTGACAACAGTGAAGGAAGGAACCGCAGATACCGGTTTAAACCGAAGACAGACACTAAATGCTGGAGTAACTCAGCGGAACGGGCAGCATCTGTGGAGAGAAGGAATGGGCGACGTTTCAGGTCGACACCCTTCTTCAGACTGCTATTGGCTTGTGTGAAGTGAACTAATGCCAAAATATAACGCAGATTATTACAGAAACACGGTTTATTACCGCCCAGGGACTCGGTTTGTAACGGCCCAGGGAGGTTTATTACTATCTAGGGATACGGTGTATTACTATCTAGGGACACGGTTTATTGCTGCCTAGGGGCACGGTTTATTGCTGCCTAGGGACAGGGTTATTACTATCTAGGGACAGGTTTACTACTATCTAGGGACAGGTTTATTGCTTTCTAGGGACAGGTTTATTACTGCCTAGGGACAGGTTTATTACTATCTAGGGACAGGTTTATTACTGCCTAGGGACAGGTTTATTACTGCCCAGGGACAGGTTTATTACTGCCTAGGGACAGGTTTATTACTGCCTAGGGACAGGTTTATTACTGCCTAGGGACAGGTTTATTACTATCTAGGGATACGGGTTATTGCTGCCTCGGGATAGGTTTATTACTATCTAAGGACAGGTTTGTTACTATCTAGGGACAGGTTTGTTACTATCTAGGGACAGGTTTATTACTATCTAGGGACCGGTTTATTACTGCCTAGGGACAGGTTTATTACTGCCTAGGGCCAGGTTTATTACTATCTAGGGACACGGTTTATTGCTGCCTAGGGACAGGTTTGTTACTATCTAGGGACAGGTTTGTTACTATCTAGGAACAGGTTTATTACTATCTAGGGATAGGTTTGTTACTATCTGGGGACAGGTTTATTACTGCCTAGGGACAGGTTTATTACTATCTAGGGACAGGTTTATTACTGCCTGGGGACAGGTTTATTACTATCTAGGGACAGGTTTATTACTATCTAGGGACAGGTTTATTACTGCCTAGGGACAGGTTTATTACTATCTAGGGACAGGTTTATTGCTGTCATAGGGACAGGTTTATTACCGCGCATGGACACGGTTTGTACCGGCCCAGGGACACGGTTTATTGCCGCCCCATGGACACAGTTTGTAGACGGTACGAAGTAGAACCAGCTACAATTAGTGTCAATGTACAATCGCGCGATTCCCCGCATTTACATCCTTCTACACTGCTATCTCCGTGTGCCGGAGGAGGGATCTAAGAATCTCCGTCCAGCACTCCTCCTCCCGGCACCGGGAACAGCAGACGCTGGATCCGGAGCAGAGCCCCGGGTACAGGAGGAGCAGCGGGTCAGGCAGCGTGTGTGGTCCACGTTTCAGGTTGGGATCTGCCTCTGTGAGCTGCGGGATCTCTGCACCTCCTGCCCCGCTCCGGGGATCCTCTCCCCCGGTGTCGTGCGACCACCCCGGGGCGGGGATCGGGACGGAGCCGGGTCGCGGGGGTCTGCGCCGATCTAGAGGGCATCCGACCGCGGGCACCGACACACTGCGCCCATCCGACCCCTCGACACCCGGACCGCGGGACACTGCGGTACTGGGTCCCAGGGGCGGGACGGGACGGGCCGAGCGGTCCCGCTCTGACTCGCAATTCCCTCCACATACCCGGAGTATCAACGAGGTCTGGGGCGGGACCGGGTCTCGATCTTGTGAACATTCGTTTGTTTCCCCCTCTTCTGATTATTCCCTGGATCTCGACCAAAGTTTTCCTGAGTGCGGTGATCCTCAATCAGAGCCGGTTGGGTTCCCAGCCTGATCTGGAAGATTGACAACTCGCAACCAAGTGGGAATGTTTTCCGTTTCAGAGTCAAGAGTTCTAGCAGCGGTTTACTCCATCCGACCAACATCCTTGATAGATACATTCTCCTTCTGAATAAGAGTTGTAAACTGTCATGTTGTTCCGTTTCAGACGCATCTAGGTAAAGCCTGGAGGGATGTCGGGCGGTGTGGAAAGGGTCTGCCACCGATGTATCGCAAGAATCGCCAGCAATGGTGAGCAAGTGCCACATATTCCGCATTAGCTGTCAACGCGCGGACAATAACGCGGGGTGGACGGAGATAGATCGGGTGGACACGTTCTTACCAATCCCGGGCAACAGCAGGACCCGACCTCAGGAATATCTGATTCACGGTGTGTTCACACCACCAGCGCTGGGTGGAGAAGACACGACTTAATGTGGGGATGAAGCGGACAGAATAACCGAGCCTGTCCAAATACCCTCCTTTAGGATTCTAACTAAGTTCCGCAGAGTCTGGGGGGAGACCGGGTGCTTGGGGCAACCACCTTCATGCATGGATATGACACATAGATACTAGATCTATGGAAAGGTGGATCCGTGGAGATGGGGTCCCTGGAGATGGAGATCCATGGATGTGGAGATCTATTGGGGATGTAGATCAATGGAGACGGTCTCTGCGAGTAAGTTTGGGTTCAGACACTAGATATAACTTGCTGTAAGTTTAGATAATTACCTCTGGTGTATTCACTGTAACGACACATAGTTTGTTGGCGCAGTGTCATTTTATGGCACTAGAGGTTCATGTGAAGTCCTTTGCCGATCTACCATACACCGATAAGACAAAGGCACTGTCGGTCAGGTGTTAAAGCAACTAATGCTCGGAAACAAGATACACAGTGCTGGGGTAACTCAGCGGGTCAGGCAGCATCTCCGGAGAACATGGATAGGTGATGTTTCGGGTTGGGACCCTTCTCCAGACTGTTCTCCAGAGATGCCACCTGACCTGCTGAGTTACTCCAGGAGTCTGGGTCTTATTTTATAAACCACAATCTGCAGTTTTTTTGTGATAAAAATACAAAGACAGATACAGTGAGGAAACAGGCCCTTCGGCCCACCGAGCCCGCTCCGACCGGCGATCCTATCCTACACACACGAGGGACAATTGACAATGAAACCAAGCCAATTAACCTACAAACCCATGGAAGGAAACTGGAGATCCTGGAGAAAACCCACACAGGTTACAGGGAGAACGTTCAAACACCGTACAGACAATACCCATGGTTAGGGTTGAACCCGGGTCTCTGGCACTGTAAGGCAGCAACTCTACCGCTGAGCCACCGCCTTTCTGTGAGTCAACCCTTTAGGAAACTGATGGGGACCTTTATCCAAATGACACATTCTGATATCATGAGACAATGTCAGGTCTCTGGCTGTCAATTGTGTGCAGTGGCCCAGGGGAAGGAGGCTGTGTATGGGGGTAGAGTACAATCTGATGGCAGAGGGCTCAATGGATGTTGACCTCTTATAACAGCACAATACATCAGACATTGGACACTTGGACCAATACATGAAGCGAATAGGATATTAATTCCATACATCCAGGTACATGGATGGGAAAGGTTGAGAGAGAGATATATGGGCCGAACACGGGCAGGTGTGACTCATGTAGATTGGGGCATCGTGGTCGGTATGGATGAGTTGGGCCGAAGGGCCTGTTGCCATGCTGTTTAACTCCATCAGACGAAAAGCAGACTGCAGCAGAATGAAGCGCGAGGTTTTGATAATGAGAACATGGTCGATGGATTAAAAGATCCGCTGGGTAACCATGGAAATAGTGATTTGGACGCACAGGATTGTGAGTTTCTCTCTGACTGAAAACTGAACGAAACACAAAGGTGAAGAATCTCTCAGGTGTGGGGCCAGTCTGGTTGTGTGCTGTCTCTGGGTGAGGTTGTGGCTTTAGATCAGAACTGTGCCCAGCTAATTATTTTCCTTTTCTGCAGGAATGATGCCTGACCCGCTGAGTTACTCCAGCATTTTGTGTCTATCTTCGGTATAAACCAACATCTACAGTTCCTTCCTACACATTTTGTGTGCCCAGCTAAATATGGATATGAAGAGAGAAAGATGTATCAGCCTGATCAATACTGACAATGATGTCTATTCCAAATTTGTATTCTGAAAGATGTCACTAAGCTGAAAATGGTGCCGAGAAGATTTATGAGGATGTTGGCAGGACTTGAGGGCCTGAGCTACAGGGAGAGGTTGGGTCGGCTAGGACTTTATTTCATGGAGTGCAGGAGGATGAGGGGTCATCTTATAGAGGTGTGTAAAATCATGAGCGGAATAGGAAGGGCGAATGCCTTCTACCCAGAGGAATCAAGAACCAGAGGACATTGGTTTAAGGTGAGAGGGGAAAGATTTAATAGGAACTTGAGGGACAACTTTTCATACTTGGGTATATGGAACGAGCTACCAGAGGAGGTAGTTGAGGCAGGGACGACAACAGCATTTAATAGATGTTTGAACAGGCATATGAGCAAGGTTTAAAGGGATATGGGCCAAATGTGGGCAGGTGGGACCAGCTGGGATTGGGCAACTCGTTGGCATGGACAGATTGGGCCGAAGGAACTGTTTCAACGCTGTATGAGTCTGTGACTTGAACACGTCTAACTTATTTTGCAAGAATGCAGGGAATGTTTTTGCTGTCTCATTAGGTGGTGAGACGCCACTCAGTGGGAAACCACACAGGTGTGTGGGTCATTCAAATCAGCCCAGTGATGTCTCCACTGATTCACTGATTTAATCTAGACACAAATGCTGGAATAACTCAGCGGGATAGGCAGCATCTCTGGAGAGAAGGAATGAGCGACATTTTGGGTCGAGATGAAGAGTATCGACCTGAAATATCACCTATTACAGGTGCACAACCTTTTATCCGAAAGCCTTGGGACCAGACACTTCTCGGATTTCGGAATTTTTCGGAGTTCGGAATGGAAGATTTTTAGCGTAGATTAGGTAGGTAGCGCGGGCGGCTTGAAAGGTCTGGAGCGGCTGCCTCCTCCCCGGAGACCGGGGAATCATTGTAAATCATTGCTTAAATGTTAGTCAGTTAGTTTGGAGGGATTTTATGTGGTGGGGGTGGGGGGTGAAGGGGGAAACTTTAATTCTTAGTCCCCTACCTGGTTGGAGAGGCGGGGAGCGGGCAATGCCTTACCGGGTCGCCGTGCAGTAAGCTCCGGAGCGCTGTGGCCGCCGACTCCCAACATCGCGGAGCTGGGGGCTGCGGGCGTCCGGCCGCGGGCGGCGCCGGTTGTAGCTCCGACCCCGGCAACACTACCCCTGGCTGCGCGGCGCTCCAAATCCAGCGCCGCCCGCGGCCGGACGCCCGCAGCCCCAGCTCCGCGATGTTGGGAGTCGGCGGCCACAGCGCTGGGATACCAGCGGGGAGCCGGGCAATGCCTTACCGGGTCGCCGTGCGGTAAGCTCCGGAGCGCTGTTGCCGCCGACACACAACATTGCGGAGCTGGGACCCCGGCATCGCTGTTGCCGGGGTCGGAGCTACAACCGGCGCCGCCCGCGGCCGGACGCCCACAGCCCCAGCTGGGAGTTGGCGGCCACAGCGCTCCGGAGCTTACTGCACGGCGACCCGGTAAGGCATTGACCGCTCCCCGCCTCTCCGACCAGGTAGGGGACTAAGAATTAAAGTTTCCCTCTTCACCCCCCCCCCCCCCCTCCCCCTTCACATAAAAGCCCTCCAAACTAACTGTAACATTTAAGCAATGATTTACAGATGTTTAAGCGTCTCCCCGGTCTCCGGGGAGGAGGCAGCCGCTACAGTAGTACAGACCTGGGTTGACCGTGGGTCGTTTCGGGTCAAGTTTGGCGCCAAACGCGAGCTTTGGTGTGCAGACGACATCCTGGAAAAAATGTCCGGTTTTCGGAGTTTTTCGGTTTCCGGAACTCCGGATAAAAGGTTGTGCACCTGTACTTCCCTCCAGAGACGCTGCCTGTCCCGATGAGTTACTCTAGCATGTTGTGTCTGTGTTCGGTTTAAACCAGCATCTGCAGTTTCCTCCTGCACTGATTCCTCAGAGTTGGTGACCACTGCCCTCCATGTCCAGACCAGGCTCATAATGTTTCTCACTCTTGCTCAGTCCATGAAATGTGATCCGATTCATCATCTGATTATATGCGTAATGGGGAAAAGAAATCTTCAAAGTGTTAACAATCCAACAGTCTTCCTTGTAAGTCCTCATCAAGAATGTTTAATTGTCATATGTGCCAGCAATGAAACAATGAAATTCCTACTTGCTTCATAGGCCTGTAAACATAATAACACACAGATATAAATGGATTAACAGTATTACTAGGCAACCAGTAAAGCTAAAGGGGCTGTCCCACTGCGGTGACCTAATCTGCGAGTTCAGACGAGTTTGCCCTCGACTCATACTCGCAGCATGGTCGACACGAGGTCCTAGGAGGTCTTTGTAACTCTCCTCAAATGACATGTAATAAAAAAATATTGATCCTTCATGCTCGAGAGTAGTCCCTGCATACTTGAGGCCTCATGTTGAGAAATGCCCGTGAGTAAAAAAAGTGGTAATGGAAAAAAATCGATACTTTTTTTAACTCGTAGGTTTAGTCGAAGTAGGTCGTAGTAGGTCGGCATGTTATTCGTAGGTAATCGAGGGTAGTCAAATGTAATAGAAGGTAGTCGAAGGAGTTGTAGATAGTCTTCAACATAGTCGAAGGGAGGTCGAAGGAGATCGAAGGAGGTTGGCTTCACTCTCCACTATTCGGTGTCCAATTTTCCTGGAGCTAGTCAAAGCTAGTCTTCAACATAGTCGAAGGAGGTCTTCTACATGACACTTTTTCAAAATCTCCTAAACTCTTCTAAACTCGCCAATTAGGTTGCCGCAGTAGGACAGCCCCTTGAGTAACCAGTAATAGTAGCCCAGAAGTAATATTAGGTAGCCTAATAATGCTAGGTAATAATAGGTAACCAGTAATACTAGATAGACAGTAATACTCGATAGACAGTAATACTAGGTAGCCAGTAATACCCAGTAGCCAGTAATACTAAGTAGACAGCAATACTAGGTAGACAGTAATACTTGGTAGACAGTAATACTTGGTAGACAGTAATACTAGGTAGACAGTAATACTAGGTAGACAGTAATACGATAGCCAGTAATACTCAGTAGCCAGTAATACTAAGTAGACAGTAATACTAGGTAGACAGTAATACTCAGTAGCCAGTAATACTAAGTAGACAATAATACTTGGTAGACAGTAATACTTGGTAGACAGTAATACTAGGTAGACAGTAATACTTAGACATTAATACTAGGTAGACATTAATACTAAGTAGTAATACTAGATAGACAGTAATACTCGATAGACAGTAATACTAGGTAGCCAATAATACCCAGTAGCCAGTAATACTAAGTAGACAGTAATACTAGATAGACAGTAATACTTGGTAGCCAGTAATACTAGGTAGAGTATTAGTAGGTAGTAATACAGTAATACTAGTTAGACGGTAATACTTGATAGACAGTAATACTTGGTAGCCAGTAATACTAGGTAGACAGTAGAGAGATGATAGCCAAGTAACAGTGAGGGAGGGATAGACAGTGAGGGTGTGGTGGGTATACAGTGAGGGTGTCGAGGGGTGGACGGTGAGGTAGACAATGAGTAGATGAGAGGGGAGGGGAACTAAAGAACCAGTTGTGTTTATACGGCCAGTCTGGATAATGATGGAGGTTGTGTCCGTCTTCCCCCTATTGAAACCTGGTTGAAGCATGGACTTTGCAGGCTCGCCTGCTGGATGTTGAGTTGACAAATGAAGGAGACCTCACCATTCTTCATTGCCTGCGCAGTTTATTTTTTGTATATTAAAGCAAAGAGTTGTCATCTTGTTTCTATTGCCCACAGCTTGCTTTATCTTTGGTCTGCTGGCCTTCCTTGCTCTGCCTCTCACAATGGCTTTTGTCGGTAAGAAAACGTATTTCTTTATAAAAAAGTATATATTTTATACAGTTAGCTTTTGTATTATGTATGTAAGCTTTCACCTTATTTTAATTAACTTTATGGTAGTTGTTTGTATTTTGATAACAACACTGCTGTTCATCTGACTGCCTGCAATTAAAAACTAGTTATTTGTGTGAAATGTGAAAATGCACACCTCCAGATTCACGGACAGTTTCTTCCCAGCAGTTAAAAGGCAACTGGATCATCCTACCACAACTAGAGAGTAGTGTTGAACTACTATCTACCTCTTTGATGACCCTCAGACTTTCCTTGATCGGACGTAGCTGGCTTTACCTTGCACTAAACGTTATTCCCTTATCATGTATCTGTACACTGTGAATGGCTCGATTGTAATCATGTATTGTCTTTCTGCTGACTGGTTAGCACGCAACAAAAGCTTTAAACTGTACCTCAGTACACATGACAATAAACTTAACTAGCCAAACTAACTAACTTGGTTTCAGTAAAATGGAGACACCAGGAACTGCAGATGCTGGAATCTTGAGCAAAATACAAAATGCTGGAGGAACTCAGTAGGTCAGGCAGCACGGAGAGACAGATTTACGAATCGGGATCAGCCTAAGGAAGGGTCCCGATTTGAAATATTGTCTGTCCAATCCCACCACAGATACTGCCTGACCCACTGAGTTTCTTCAGCGTTTCATGTTTTAGTATCAGTCTGTCAAAGTTGTCTGTTTAAAGTAAGTACAGAGCGTTGGAGAATCGGGACAAAATGATGGACATCTGAGGGAGAGTGGGTAGGGGGAAAGAATGACAAGAGCTGGCACCTGGAAATGTGACGTGTTCACATTACAGAAAAATTGTGAGTGTGTCTCCGAGTGCACGTCTTTGTGTTTAGAAGTAGCTCACTTGGCCGAACAGTGCCATAGTGACATGTACATTTAAAAAAAAAATTTTAAACTATTCGTACTGTTTAATCAGGAACTGGATTGCTTTTTTTAAATCGTTTTTATTTTATGCGTGAAATGTTTAAGTTTTTATGTGCGATGCTCCGGTATTCCCTGGGAAACGTCTTCTCATTTTGCACTGTACAACTGTTGCATTGCAAGATGACAATGAAAGGATGATTATGATAATAATGATACATGCTCTGATCCTGGGGACGGGAGTTACTGCAGCTCCTGAATCGCTAGAGGAAAGCATCAGGACCGTGGAGGGTTGATCTGTGAAAGCATCTTCACAAGTGGTGCAACTAAAGTTAGGGCTTCTGCTGAGCCTCACAATTCGACCTTTACCTCTGGAGCTCTGGCCTTCACATTTTAATCCGTCATCATGTAAAAGGCAAGGTTAGAAGATACAAAAGGTGAAAACGCACACCTCCAGATTCGGGGACAGTTTTCTCCCCGGCTGTTATCAGGCAACTAAACCATCCTATCACCAACTAGAGAGCAGTCCTAACCACCCATCTACCTCATTGGAGACCCTCGGACTATCTTTAATCTCATTCTACTGGACTTTATCTTGCACTAAACGTTATTCTATTACTAAACGTAATCTGTCGACAGCTCAATTGTGATCATGTATCGTTTTTTTTCTGCTGACAACAAACTAAACTAAACCAGGTGGTCACATGAATCGTAGTAGCAACATATTGGCCTTTAATTTATAAGGCTAGAGATGTCACGGACTGTATTTTTTACCTGACCCAAGCATCTCCAAGGACATCTAGAGGTGTGGGCGTCCGGACAAATCTCCTGAACATCTGGCTGGGAACAGCTGGCAATTCAATGGGAATGCTGATGTTTCTGAGGAAAATATAGTGCATAAGTTCATAAGTTATAAGAGCAGAAGTAGGCCATTCGGCCCATCAAGTCTACTCTGCCATTATTGTAGTCTACTTGTGGCTGATCTATCTTTCACTGTTCTCCCCAGACAGTCTACTGACACCATAGAACACAATATGTCAAACAATAAATTAATTCAGAGTCCACGGAATGAAGGAGGGTCCTGACCCAAAACGTCACTTATCCATGTTCTCCAGAGATGCACCCTGACCCGCTGAGTTACTCCAGCACTTAGTCTTTTCTCTATTGATCCAAACCGTGTTAGTGATGCAGTTCCCTTTCTCTGCTGCTTCCAGGTTGAGGCTAGTGAGTCCCAGGAGAGGCATTGTGTGCCTGACCATGGTGGGACTTCAGTTCATCTGCCCCTCCAAATCCATACCCCATTCCCCAATCACTTCAGAATATCTTTGAGATATTTCTATCTAACAAATATTTTATCTCGAAGTTATTTTGTGAGCGAGGTTTAATTTTTCTCACACAGCACGGAAACAGGCCCTTTGGCCCAGCTTGTCCATACTGTCCATGTACACTAGTCCCACCTTCCTGCATTTGGCGCACATCCTTCCGAACCTTTCCTTCCCATATCCCTGTGTACATTTTTGGTCATTTATCAACACTAGGCAGAATTCCAAACTGGACAATTCTTAAAATTCTCGCTCTGACTGCATTGCCACAATTTCAGTTGCTGTGGTGAATATTCTCAGGTTAGTCACTGCAAGAAACGGCACACGCTCAGAGCCTCACACCTCGCATCTCCCCGGGTAAGGGTCTTTGCTCATGGTCTCTGTCCCCATTGTGTGTTGTAGGAATGAAGTTCCTGGAGAGCTGCCCCATCCAGCCACTGATCCCCTTGTATCTGCTGGTGGGAGGAATTATCGGCAGTCTGAAGGTATGTTGTACAACCAGTAAATCCATAACTGGACAAAATATAAGTCACAGAGCTGTACAACACGGGAACAGGCCCTTCAGCCCAACACGGCCAAGGCTAGTGCCATTTACTAGCCCTCATACCCACAGCACTCTAAACCCTTCCTATCCATATATCTGTCCAAATGTCCTTTAAAAATGATAATTGTATCCGCTTCTATAGCTTCCTCTGGCAGCTCATTCCAGATACAGGCTACCCTCTGAGTGGAAATGTTACCTACGAGGTCCCTCTTAAATCTCTCCCCTCTCACCCTCTGCCTGATCCCTCTGGTCCAATACCAACTTGTACAGTTTTGAGGTGAGATGACGTGAGTCTGCTGCCTCCATCTGCTTCCTGCATTCAGGTGGATCAGACAGAATTGAACGTAAAGATCAAAGTGAGTGACCAAGGAGGAGGGAGAAGGATCCATCTGAGCACGTCCCAGTCCGGGCTGGATAATAATCAGGTCACTGCTCACCTGCTTTCGGGAGCTCCTGGACAGAACATTCACTCAGGAAACCTTGAAATCAAAGACTTGTTCCACCCTGGTCATTCTTTCTTCTCTCCGCTCCCGTCCGGCAGAAGGTACAGAAGCTAGAAAGCGCTCACCGCCAGACTTCAGGAACAGCTTCTTCCCCTCTGTTATCAGGCTTTTGAACAGTCCTTCCATAAGCTGGGGTACTGTCCGATTCACCTCTACCCCATTGTGGACATTGGACTTTGTCTCAGGAACTGATGCGCTACAATGCTGAGAACTACAGTATATTCTAAACTCTGTATCTTCCCCTTTGTTCTACCTGTTGTACATGAGTTTGTCTTGATTGTATTTATGTGTAGTATTATCTGATCTGATGGGATAGCATGCAAAACAAAGCTGTTCACTGTACCTCGGTATAGGTGAGAATATGCCCCCTTTGACCCTGTGTCCTGTCCCGCTGATCACACAGGTCTCCCTCCTCCTCTACGACTCCACCAAGATGAGGCACCTCCTCAACAAGTCGGTGATGATCGGCGATGATGATGATGACGAGTATCCGTGGCGACAGAATCTTCACCGCTACTACATCCACGTCACTCTCAGCCTCTTCCTCTTCGTCTGGTTCATCCTCGGCAACTACTGGGTCTTCTCCCAGTTTCTCCCCAACTTCATCCCACCCTTCCACCGGCCACAGGACTACTGCGACAAGACAGTGTACGTGTTCTCTGTTGCAGTCCTGGCCATCAGCCACATGGTCCTGGCCCTTCTCATTCTCTGCACTTGCTGCATCTACTCTTTCTCAAGAGCAGGCGAGGATGCAGAGGAGGAGGAGGAGTGAGAGGCAGGCTGGATGCGGGGAGTCCCCATTCAGACTCCGAGGTCCACACCTCACAACCAGCCTGTCTTCCTGCCCATTACAGGTCTGGCCGGCAGTAACTCTCTCTAATGTGCAAGTTGCACACCTTTTATTGGTGAGGAGGTGGGGTTGGACCCTCAGCTCTCTGTGCCCCCCCCCCCCCCCCCCCCCCCCCCAGCCTGTCTGGTGCTTGTTTGCCGTTGTGATTGCATGCTGCTCCTGTATCTTCAGTGATCGCTTCAAATGGAGTCCAGGAACAGGGGGACCACCTGAACCAGGAGTAGACTACGGTACGGTTGCTTGGGACATGGGCTGTGGTTTATATCAGTTTGCAGGGGAATTCTGAGTCCCGCTACTAGTAATTCAAAGAGTTTAACACTTGCTAAATTCCCTCTGCAGTACACTAGTCTAAAAGAACATCCCCCCCCCCCCCCCCCCCTTACAGCCCCGACCTGTTAAACAGTTTGTCAGCCAGCTAGTGACCTCTCTGTGGTTTCAACAGTGGCCCTCCTGCTGCTGGGTCCGCAGGAGATGGGATGGGGATCTGGAAACATGGACACACAGTATCAAGTCCACAGTATCTGCCTCTTCGACCTGATGTCAGAAGCCACATCTGCCCCCTCCCACTGACGGGGAAGATGCTGCGGCATTGTGTTGATGGGCAGTGGCAATATCTCCTTTCCACCCACCCTCATGTCCCCCACCCTCATGTCCCCCACCCTCATGTCCCCCACCCTCATGTCCCCCACCCTCATGTCCCCCACCCTCATGTCCCCCACCCTCATGTCCCCCACCCTCATGTCCCCCACCCTCATGTCTCCCACCCTCATGTCCCCCGCCCTCATGTCCCCACCCTCATGTCCCCCACCCTCATGTCCCCCACCCTCATGTCCCCCACCCTCATGTCCCCACCCTCATGTCCCCCACCCTCATGTCACCCACCCTCATGTCCCTCACCCTCATGTCCCCCACCCTCATGTCCCCCACCCTCATGTCCCCCACCCTCATGTCACCCACCCTCATGTCCCCCGCCCTGATGTCCCCCACCCTCATATCCCCCACCCTCATGTCCCCCACCCTCATGTCCCCCACCCTCATGTCCCCCACCCTCATGTCCCCCACCCTCATGTCCCCCACCCTCATGTCCCCCACCCTCATGCCCCCCACCCTCATGTCCCCCGCCCTGATGCCCCTGAGGGATCACCACGTTGTTGCTTGCTCGGTCTGACCGGCTGCCCTGATATGATACAACTTTATTTATCCCAGAGGGAAATTAGTCTGTCACCAGTCAAAAGATACAGTTACAAGGCATTGAAAGTGCGATGTGCAATATAATAATTCCCACGTTATATTCTGTCAGACACTCCCTCATGACCCCTGGATCAGTCTGGACATTCTGAAATACGTTACAGAAACTCAAATCTCCCTACTACCGAAGCTCAAAGTTTGCTTCATCTTAATAGGTTCCTGGGATCCATATCTACATTGGAGGTGCAATATAAACATTGCACCTCGGTCTGAAGAAGGGTTTCGACTCGAAACGTTGCCTATTTCCTTTGCTCCATAGATGCTGCCTCACCCGCTGAGTTTTTCCAGCATTTTTGTGTACCTTTGATTTTCCAGCTTCTGCAGTTCCTTCTCAAATATAAACATTGCTTCTGGTTGAGTAGTTGTGCTTGGCCTTGTGACCTTGCAGCTTAGGGTACAAGATAATGTGTTGGAGTAAGATGTGTGATATTAATTCTCGGTGTGTGGATCTCACTGGCAATGCCAGCACCCAATGGCTCGCACCCCAATGCCAGCACCCAATGGCGAGCATCCCAATGTCCTCTTGTAAAGAGGAAATTGGTGGAGCTATGGGAAGGGCTATGGAAAGGAGCAAGAGGGATGATACAGACTGGCAAACTCTTCATAGAGTTAGCATTAACACCAGGAGTGCACAACTCTGCAGTTGTGCCCAGAATCCAAGCTTTGGTTCATGACTTTGTTCCTAACCCACCCCACCAGCAAAAGCTAACCCCAGCTTTAATACTCAAAAATAACAGGGTTTTTTTTAATGATTAATTCCATCCTGATCATTGATCCCCCTGTTCACACTAGTTCTATGTTATGCCACTTTCTAATGCAGTCCCTAACACTAGGGACAATTTGCAGAAGCCAATTAACCTGCGCGTCTTTAGGACGCGGGAGGAAATCGGATCACCCGGAGATAACCCTTGCGGTCACAGGGAGAACGTGCAAACTCCACATAGATGAGATCAGGGCTGAACTCGGATGTGTGGCACTGTGAGGCAGCAGGAATGTCGAGTTTTTTGAGGAGTGGCATGGCATCAGTGTTGACCTTTCAATGGTTCAACGGTTCTCTATTATCACATGTGCCAAGGTTTTTTTGCATGCAGTTCAGTGGGATTATTGTCATATATAAATGCAATCCCCGATTAAGTACAGAATGCCTTAAAACTACCCACTGAGTCCATATGCAAGAGTAATTTGCACAGTCCCAGCGTCAGCTGCCCATAAAGGCTCATTGCAGCCGTCACCTCCATCCAGATCGTCCCGCGAACCGTTGTCCTTCTCCTCTCCCGGCTCATCTCCCTTCGTGCCCCGGGGATACCCTCCCGCTTCCTACTTTGAGGGTGTGGAAGGTCATAAGGAATAGGAGTAGGAATTAGGCCAATTGGCCCATCGAGCCTACTCCGCCATTCAACCATGGCTGATCTATCTCTCCCTCCTAGCCCCATTCTCCTGCCTTCTCCCCATGACCTCTGACACGTGTACTAATCAGGGTAAGACCCCATTTCTCACTTGTTTGGTGACAGGTCTGGGGCAGGTGAAGTTGTGGACACTGGTCTTTGGTGCCAGAGGGCACAATGTCGACAGTTCTGTTCTGTTGCTTCCTCCAGAGATTGTACATACGTTGTGATTACACGTTGAACGAATATATCAGCGGGTTTTGATACCTCACTTTGTTGGTGGCGATAGTTTCTGGTTTATTCTTATGCTGTGTACACTTATGAGGTGTGACAACTATCTCAACAAAACAGAGATTGAAAGTCCTGCTATTTTAATGGATGTTTACCTTCTGCATGTATGTTGACATATTTAATTCTACGTTTCATATTTTAGCTGCGTAAACCCATGAAATATCCCATTCTAAAACTATCAACATCTTGCAAGAACACACACACATTCACTTTAATCCCGATGTCTTGTCGATATGATTCAGATTTGAAATAACCTGACTCTGTAATCATTGTGGAGGTCAATATATATCATTCACCGGAGAAACAAGGAACTGCAGATGCTGGGATCTTGAGCAAAACGCAAAGTGCTGGAGTATCTCAGCGGGACAGGCAGCATCTGTGGAGAACATGGATAGGCGGCGTTTCAGGTTGGGACCCTTCTTCACACTCCGTTGCGATGATAACGCGGTAACCGTCTGAAGAAGGGTCCCGACACGAAACATCATCCGTCCCTGTCCTCCACAGATGCTGCCTGACCCACTGAGTTACTCCGGCACTTTGTGTTTTGTTCATATTTCTTTCCCGACCTGTTGACTACCTGTTTAAAGAGTGAACACAGTGCAAGAAGACGCAACTCACAGATGAAAACAAACCTAGCAACATTGTTCAAATTGGCGACATTTCTTGGAACAGTTTTGAATTCCTTCTTCAAATCTGGGTATTTCAAAATCAACAAACGCATGTTCAAGGGAATGCAATGGTTACATTGCACCTTTAAGCGTCACTGAATGCATATGTGAAATGTAAAGCATGCTTTGTTCACTGTCCTGGTGTATTGCATGATAGATGGTGTCGGGTACAGTGATAACGTCCCCACATTCTACTTACGCAGTCATTGTAACCCTTGCCATTGAACGTTGGTGATGCCAGCACAACGCACAAAGAAACATGAGAGGTACCATCGTGGGGAGAAAGTCCATGTGCCGCCTGAAGCGGAAACTTTAACACGCTGCAATTTACGTTGTAAATGCAATAAAATGTTGGATTCTTTGTGAAGTGAATGTATCTTTGAGTTTTCTTCAGTCAAGTGTTTAGTCATTCAGTGTGTCATTTCCATTTCACACATCAATGGAATACCGGTGTCACCGATTGAGACGTTGCTGGGAGTGTTATTGATGTTGCTAGTTGGCGTTTGGCCTCGCACGCTGACCTGCCAACAAGGGATTACTGCAGGCCACTCATATTTATCTGCCTGCAACTCCGTGTGATCTAAGGTGTGGTGTGGGACTAAACTACACAACCGCCCCCCAGTGTGAACTTTGTAAGGTTCTGCATCAAATATCAGCTTGAACTGATTAGCTATCTAGCCTTCAAAATGCTTATTAAGTCCCGGTATGGAGACATAGTCAAGAGGAACCTTGCCTTGGGATGGAGTGCGGGCCGGTAGGAAGGTGAACTGGGGTAGTAATGCCTCCAATGAAAGGTGGGCTGCAAGAGGAGCTCCCGGGACTCAACGATGGCCAATGGGCCGATTGGCCTTTGAATAATGGCGTCAAAAATGGTGGCGCCCTTGTGTAATATGTGCGAAATTAATTTCCCTGTGCAGTTGCACATGTGACAAAGAAAGAATCATTGATGTCAAAGATATTTAGACTGGTACATAGATAGGATAGGTTTAGAATATATTGGGCCAAACGCGGGCAGGTGGGACTAGATGGGGCATGTTGGTCGGCCGTGACATGTTGGGCCGAAGGGCCTGTTTCCCCGCTATATGACCCTGCTGTGACAAACAGCCGGGTCTCCGCACTACAGAGCGTACAACATCTAACCTGTGTGATCCCCTTCACTGTCCCACTGCAAGCAGAGAATCCCCTGCCCTGCCCACAGTTCTCCAGAGAGTCTGGCTTCAACCCAGCAAGATACAATTTGTAATGGACCATTGCTTCAAATCAAAGGATGTAGCGCAGATGTTTCTGGTCACAAGATCTGTGAACAAGACTTAGCATAAATAGCGGTTCATTTCCGCGCACATAGCTGTTCCCCACGGGTAATAAACTTTAAAGCTTTTCTGATCTATCTTGCATACTGGAGATGGTATATTCAGTCCCTGGACTTGTGATTGTACTCGAGCGCCGGGTGAACCACAGCTCGCTACATTTGTATAAAGAGCGCATTGTAATCGCCCCATACATCCTTCTCAGCCCCCGGCCGCACTATAGGCTAGCGCTCGCCCTTTCCTCGTGGACACACATTCCTCGTTCAAACGATTCACCTTCCCCGGAACTAAATACTTCTTCGTTTGTCCAAATGATTTGAAAATGAAAAGCGAGCTCTGGCGGTGAGACTGGGTCAGGGCAGTTCTCCCACCCCCAGTCTGTGCGAGAGGGTGCGTGTTGGGGGGTAGAGTGTGTGTTGGGGGGTAGAGTGTGTGTTGGGGTAGAGTGTGTGTTGGGGTAGAGTGTGTGTTGGGGGGTAGAGTGTGTGTTGGGGGGCAGTGTGTGTGTTGGGGGGTAGAGTGTGTGTTGGTGTAGTGTGTGTGTTGGGGTAGAGTGTGTGTTGGGGGGTAGAGTGTGTGTTGGGGGGTAGAGTGTGTGTTGGGGGGTAGAGTGTGTGTTGGGGGTAGAGTGTGTGTTGGGGGTAGAGTGTGTGTTGGGGGTAGAGTGTGTGTTGGGGGTAGAGTGTGTGTTGGGGGGTAGAGTGTGTGTTGGGGGTAGCGTGTGTGTTGGGGGGTAGAGTGTGTTGTTGGGGGGTAGAGTGTGTGTTGGGGGGTAGAGTGTGTGTTGGGGGGTAGAGTGTGTGTTGGGGGTAGAGTGTGTGTTGGGGTAGAGTGTGTGTTGGGGGGTAGAGTGTGTGTTGTGGTAGAGTGTGTGTTGGGGTAGAGTGTGTGTTGGGGTAGAGTGTGTGTTGGGGGGTAGAGTGTGTGTTGGGGAGTAGAGTGTGTGTTGGGGGGTAGAGTGTGTGTTGGGGGTAGAGTGTGTGTTGGGGGGTAGAGTGTGTGTTGGGGGGTAGAGTGTGTGTTGGGGGGTAGAGTGTGTGTTGGGGGGTAGAGTGTGTGTTGGGGGGTAGAGTCTGTGTTGGGGGGTAGAGTCTGTGTTGGGGGGTAGAGTGTGTGTTGGGGTAGAGTGTGTGTTGGGGGGTAGAGTGTGTGTTGGGGGGTAGAGTCTGTGTTGGGGGTAGAGTGTGTGTTGGGGGGTAGAGTGTGTGTTGGGGGTAGAGTGTGTGTTGGGGGGTAGAGTGTGTTGGGGGGGGGGGGGGGGGGGGTTGATGAGGGGTAGAGTGTGTGTTGGGGGGTAGAGTGTGTGTTGGGGGTAGAGTGTGTGTTGGGGGGTTAGAGTGTGTGTTGGGGGGGTGGGGGGTTGATGGGGGGTAGAGTGTGTGTTGGGGAGAGTGAGAGACCTCGTTCAACGTGGTGCAGCTTATACCAGAACACGTCTCACCGGCCGATCCTGTCCCGGGTCACTGAGCTACTCCAGGTCCACGTCGGATCAAATCCTAGTGTGGACAGTACAACTGCTGATCTACACCGGATCATCTAGTGGAATCAAGGGATATGGGGAGAAGGCAGGCACTGGTTATTGATTGGGGACGATCAGTCATGATCACAATGAATGGCGGTGCTGGCTCGAAGGGTCGAATGGCCTCCTCTTGCACCTATTTTTTTCTATGTTTCTGTATGGAATTGTCACTGGACGACACCGGGTCTGTCCCGGGACTATCCTGTCCCATCCCGGATCCGGACCCTGATTAGAAACATACAAAAATAGGTGCAGGAGTAGGCCATTCGGCCCTTCGAGCCAGCGCCGCTATTCAATATGATCATGGCTGATCAATCATCCACAGTCAGTACCCCGTTCCTGCTTTCCCCCCATGTCCCTTGATTCCGTTACCCCAAGAGCTAAATCCCCCATTTACCCCCATCCCGCTGTACAGCCCGGGTAGGACTGACCCTGACCCGGGACCCGACACTAGGGTCAGACCCACCCCATGTCCCTACATTACCCCAGTCCCGTAGGCGGACCCTGACCCATCACATCGCCCTCCCCCGGGACCCTGTACTCCGCCCGTGGGACTGACCCCTCCATCCCTATCCCCGCCTGTGCCCGTGAATTACCTCCTCCCATCCCCTGCCCCGAGACCCTCCCCGGTCCTCGCCCCCCTCCCATGCCCCGGGCGGACCCTGGACTCCTCCATCCCCGCTCCCTGCCCGTCCCCGTCCCCCTCCCACGGGGCGGCGCAGCGCAGAGGCGGGGAGGAGACTGGGCTTGAGTGGAAACACAGGACGGGCGCCCCGTGATCCCGCTGCTTGTTGCCGGGCCCATGGCTTCCCCCCGCCTGGAGACCTTCTGCTGCCCGAGCCGGGACCCCGCCACCGACTTGGTGCTGGGCTTCCAGCCCGCCTTCTTCAACGGCATGAGCGCGGCCAGCGCCGGCCTGGGGCTGCTCGGCACCGCGGCTCAGCTGCTGCCTAAACGCCGGCTCAGCCACAGCTCGCTACACAAACCCGCCTCCTCATCCCGTATCCTGCTCTTCCTCAGTATCTGTGATATGCTGGGCTGTTTGGGTAAGTGGCGCTGCCAGCCAGCGCACCTAATGTTGCACTGAACACTGCGTTAGTTACTGCGTTAAATACTGCGTTAAACACTGCGTTAAACATCGCATTGCACATTGTATTAAAATCACGGTAAAGATTCCATTAAACATTGCGCTAAAATTGCGTTAAATGTTGCATTGCGTTAAACATTATATCAAATATCGCATCAAAATTACATTGAATATTGCATCGAACATTGCATTAAATATTGTTTTAAATATTGCACGAATGTTGGTTAAATGTTGCATTGAACTTTGTATTAAATGATGCGTTACTATCATGGCCGAGGTTTACATAAGTTTACTCATAGTTTACAGGCTGTCCCTTGTTCAATGAGTCCTCCCAACACGTGCTTTTTATCAAAGATAGACACAAAATGTTGGAGTAACTCAGCGGGACAGGCGACATCTCTGGAGAGAAGGAATGGGTGACGTTTCGGGTCGAGACCCTTCTTCAATCGGTTAAAGGAAACGTTTGGGTTTGAGGATATCTGACAGCAGAAATGTTTCCCAGCCTGTGTGTCCATGAAAGGGGCGTGCTGCTGGGGATGAGATTAGATAGACTTGGCCACGCAGCTGGAGGTGTTTATGTAGTGAGGTGGCTGCTGCCCTTCCCTAGCGAGACAGAGACAGAGACCGAGAGAGAGTCACACAGCACTAGAAACAGGCCCTTCACCCCAAAGATAACACAAAGTGCTGGAGTAGCACCCAATTTGCTAGCTCGAAGGGCTGAATGGCCTACTCCTGCACCTATTGTCGACCAAGATGCCCCATCTATGCTAATCCCACTTGCCCGCGTTTGGTCCAATCACTCTAAACCTTTCCTATCCATGCACCTATCCACATGTCTTTTAAATGCTGTTACAGTACCTGCCTCAAATACCATGTGGAGAGATTGTTTTCTCTGGTGGGAGACTGTTTGGAAACAAACCTCAGCTCAGTTGAGGTGGGGATGCTGTTATTTCTCTCAGGTGATGGGTAAGTCATGGAACTCTCTTCCCGAGATGTTGATGGAATCAGTCTTTGAGTGGGTGAAGGGAAGAGGTGGATGTTATCAGTGGTAGGACTGAAGGTTAAATGAGTGGACGAGGTGCCAGCTGAGGTTTACAGCAGATTATGTTGCTGACCAGGTCTTGTACTGACTTCACAGATAGACCACTGGTCCTATGTATATTCTGCCAGTAGACCTCACTCAAGCACGTTCCGCCCATTCATCCACACTCATCCCTTCTCATTAATGTGTCTGAACTCATGGCCTAACTGGAAGCTGTCCCAGGGAGTAATAGAGCAGGGCTGTGTGTTGAGAGAAGCGTGGCCTACCTCACCCCTTCCTCAACAATCCATTATAACAGACACACCAGCAAGATAAGACCTAGAACTTGGTGTGTTTCACTTCAATTTATAGATCGAGTTGCTGCCTTGCAGCGTCAGAAACCTGGGTTTGATCCTGACTATTTTTGTAAATCGGCATCTGCAGTTCCTTGTTTCTAAATGTTGATAATTTCTATGAGGAAGGTTAGTAGCAGATGACCAAAATCGTGGTCAAAGAGACAGATTTAAAGTATTAAAGGGGTAAAGGCAGAGAGGTTGAGGAAGGGGAATGTTGATGTAGCTGCCAGTGGTGACAGAGGTCAGAATGGAACGATTGCTGATATCTTGCAGGATTGTTGGCTGGAGATGATTATGGAGATAGAGGGGGATAATCCATTGTTGGTGTTGAAAGCAAAGAGGATTGTGTATCATGGTTGTTGTGCAACAGGTCTACAGGTTCGGTGACGGTGGGGCAGGAAGGCCCCTGTCCCACTTAGGAGACCTAAACAGCAACCTCTGGTGACCTTGCACGCCGCCACCCAAAAATAAATCAAGGTCGAGGTGACCTGCAACCTCCTACCACCTCCCACGCATATGTTGAAAACCTTCCTCGACTATGAAGAAAACCGGCTTAGACTAGACTGCGACTAAAAAACTATCGATGTTTAAAACGGCAACCTATTTTTAGTCGAGGCCGGTTTTAATCATGATGAAAAAATAGCAACAACCTAGATGAAGCTTCGAGTCGACCACGCGGAAACCACTTTCGACCATTAGGGAGAGTGACCAAAACCTCCGGTGACCTCATGGAAACCTTGGGTGGCGGGCAAGGTCACCAGAGGTTGCTGTTTAGGGACAGGGGCTTAACCCTCCCAAACCCTCAGCCTCTATCTGCAAGGTCTCCTTCACGTATCATCATGACTCAGAAATACGTTGTTGTTGCTGGGCAGAATCTATGTTGCCTCCTCCACACAGAATGTGGGATTACCTTCTTTAGACAGACTGTCGCAGTGCAAGAAGGGAGCAAAAGGCCTTGCCTTAACCTGTGTAGATGCTTATGTTCAATATCCCAGAGACATTGTAAAAGATGATCTGCTCCAACTCCATCTACAAGTTTGCGGATGTCACCACAGTGGTGGGGCGCATCGTGAACAATGACGAGATGGAGTACAGAAAGGAGAACGAGAACTTGGTCACAGGGTGTCAGGGCAACCAATAAACTCTCAATACCAGCAAGATGAGGGGACTAGTTATTGACTTCAGGAGGCGAGCTGGTGTACAGCCCCAATCAGCAGCAGTAACCATTTAAAACCTGTCTCCTCCACAACGATTTTGGTGAAGTGAAGTGGAGATGGTTGAGAACTTATCACCAATGGTCTGTCCTGGTCGTACGGCCAAGAAAGTACTACAATGCTTCACTTCCTCAGGAGACCTAAGGAGGTTTGGCATTTCTCCAACGACGGATACTAACTTTAGCAGATGCAGTTGATTTCTCTGCATTGATCCATCTACACCACACCGCTACAGGAAAGTAGCTAACATAATCAAAGACTTGTCCAACCCCCAGTCATTCCTTCTTCTCCCTGCTCCCATCCGGCAGAAGGTACAGAAGCTTGAAAGCGCTCACCACCAGACTCAGGAACAGCTTCTTCCCCTCGGTTATCAAACTACTGAATGTTCCTCCCATTACTCAGCGTCTACCGACCTACCTCATTACGGACCATGCACTTATTTTTATTTGCACTTTCTTTCTAACTATAAAGCTGTAACATATTATTCACGTATTTTTCTCTTGCGTTTTTTTTGTAACATAGATGCTTATTGGTTGTAGAAATACTGGAAATGGAGAACAAAGGGCGTCTGATGGACATAGCAAAAAGAATCCTCAAGGATTACCTTGAAGGTTGTTTGTGAACTTGCCCTGTGAGAAGTCACAGACAAGGGTGGTCACTGAAGTTGGTGCATGGTCTTCTTGGCACCTGGGAGCCCCTCTCTCTGCCCATGTACCAGGTTCTGACCTGCTGCCAATTCCACATGAACACTAAACGCACACAAACTGCATAGACATAGACATAGAAAATAGGTGCAAGAGGAGGCCATTGCGCCCTTCGAGCCAGCACCGCCATTCATTGTGATCATGGCTGATCGTCCCCTATCAATAACCCATGCCTGCCTTCTCCCCATATCCCTTGACTCCACTAGCCTCTAGAGCTCTATCTAACTCTTTCATAAATCCATCCAGTGATTTGGCCTCCACTGCCCTCTGTGGCAGGGAATTCCATAAATTCACAACCCTCTGGGTGAAAAAGTTTTTTCTCACCTCAGTCTTAAATGACCTCCCCTTTATTCTAAGACTGTGGCCCCTGGTTCTGGACTCACCCAACATTGGGAACGTTTTTCCTGCATCTAGCTTGACCAGTCCTTTTATAATTTTATATGTTTCTATAAGATTCCCCCTCATCCTGCTAAACTCCAGCAGACTGCTCTCCAGGCAGGCGAACACCCAACCAAGTTGTAAGCATTGAGCATGATTCCCATTTTTGGAATGTCATTGACAAAGTCAAACGTTTGTAGTTTAGTTTAGTTTATTGTCACATGTACCGAGGTACAGTGGAAAAACGTTTTTGTTGTGTGCTATCCAGTCAGTGAAAAGACGGCATGTGATTAAATCAAGCCGCCCGCGGAGTACAAATACAGGATAAAGGGAATAACGTTTAGTGTGAGTGCAGTAAAGTCCGATTAAAGATAGTCTGAGGATTTGCAATGTGGACGGTAGACAATAAATGCAGGAATAGGCCATTCGGCCCTTCGAGCCAGCACCGCCATTCACTGTGATCATGGCTGATCATCCACAATCAGTACCCCGTTCCTGCCTTCTCCCCATATCCCCTGAATCTGCTATCTTTAAGAGCCCTATCTAACTCTCTCTTGAAAGCATCCAGAGGACTGGCCTCCACCATCTTCTGAGGCAGAGAATTCCACAGACTCACAACTCTCTGTGTGAAAAAGTTTTTCCTCATCTCCGTTCTAAATGGCTTACCCCTTATTCTTAAACTGTGGCCCCTGGTTCTGGACTCCCCCAACATCGGGAACATGCTTCCTGCCACTAGCGTGTGTCCAAACCCTTAATAATTTTATATGTTTCAATAAGATCCCCTCTCACCCTTCTAAACACCAGAGAATACAAGCCCAGCCGCTCCATTCTATCAACATACGACAGATCAGGAACGTGCTCTAGTTGGTGATAGGATGAGGATTTATGAATATTTCCCCAAGCTGGAAAGGACGTATTTTCAGAGAAGATGTCAGGAGTTTTCCAATGGCAGATTGGGTACCTGTCCGAGTGTCCATGGTGTTCCATGTCTGGAGTTGTGGGATGCTGGTGTTTCGGGCAAGACCAGCAGGAATTGCCCTTGAGGAGATGGTGGATGTCTGTTCTTCCATTGCAGTGTTCCCAGAGTGATGGGGGGGGGGGGGGGGGGGTTGTTGATTAAGGCCTCATGACAACAGGGACAGCAGTGGAGTGACCATTGGAGGGGAACCCAGGGGTGGTGGTGTGTCCGAGTCGGAAGCTTCTGTGCTTCGGGAGTCTCCTTGGTGAGTAATGACAGCTCGTGTTGTCAATGGCCCTCACTAGTGCACAGGGCATTGGGAGGTCAGTGTGCCCAATGTCCCGCTCTTAGTAAAGTTACTGAAATCAACGAGTTCTGCATGGGTGCAGGAGGTAGCCCCGATGCAGTCGTCAATGTAGCGGAGCACGAGTTTGGGATAGGGCCAGTGTTCGCCTGGAATATGGGCTGAACGACGTACCCAACAAAAAGGCAGGCATAGCTTGCTTGGGTCCATGCAAGTGCCCATGCTTAAATGATTGTTCTTGCATTACTTACTTGGGATGTGGAAGTTTGTCTATTCTGTTTCCCATGTAGTAGTGAGGTTGGATCACAGATGGTGTACATTTGAAAGTTAGCTCTATTTCCATTTGAGGGATTTGTATCAATTGCATATCCCGTCTGGCAAGATGTCACTGTCCGTGGCATGCTGCCCGTACCACCCCCCTATGGGGTCTCACGTCAGGTCGAGTTTATTGCCATCGGTACAAGTATGGAGTGAGACAGCTGCAAGGAAAATCTTGCTGCACCGCACAATTGGGGAAATCGCAACTAAAACAAAAGTGCATGCAGTAGTGCAACAGGTGGTCAGTAGTGTTCTGTTGTCGAGGTAGGGTTAGGGTGTGCAGGTCAGTTCAAGAACCTGATGGTCGTATGAAAGTTGCTCCTTCTGAACCTGGTGGTGTGGGACTTTAGGCTTCCACAGAACCTGGTGGTGTGGGACTTTAGGCTTCCACAGAACCTGGTGGTGTGGGACTTTAGGCTTCCACAGAATTGCTCCAGCACTTTGTGTCCTTTTTTAAATGAATTGTACAACTGTGGTTTAAACATGCGGATATTTTACTGACTCATTCTGGTGGCCCTGCTTTTAATGTCCCCTTTCGAGACGTCACGACTTGCTCTATGCTAAATGTTCCCTCATGTCATCTGCTCTTCCCTTCAGGAATAATAATCCGGTCGTTGGTGTGGCTGAGTTTTCCGGACTTTGTGTCGAAGATCTCCGTGAATGGGACAGAAATATGGCCGCCAGCCTTCTGTGTCGCCAGCGCCGTAAGTGAAACCTACCCCAAAACACCCACCTGCCACGGCACTCGTTTTCTATTCCTGCTCCACTGGAGATAATAAAACGCATTTACAAGGCAAGATTAGCAAGTTTGCAGATGATGCAAAAGTGGGTGATATTGCAGATACTAGAGATGGTCGTGAAAGATTGCAGCAGGACCTTGATCATTGGCCAGTTGGGCTGAGGAATGGTTGATGGAATTTAATACAGATAAATGTGAGGTGTTGCATTTGGGGACGTCCAACATGGACAGGACATACACAGTGAATGGTAGAGCTCTGGGTAATGTTGTAGAGTAGAGGGATCTAGGAGTGCAGGTACATGGTTCCATGGAGGTGGAGTCACAGGTAGATAAGGTGGTCAAATAGACAATTGACAAATTGCTCTTCATCAGTCAGAGTATTGAGTATAGAAGTTGGGAGGTCATGTTGCAGTTGTATAAGACGTTGGTGAGACCGTATTTAGAATATTGTGTTCAGTTCTGGGCACCATGTTATAGGAAAGATATTGTCAAGCTGGAAAGGGTACAGAGATGATTTACGAGGATGTTGCCAGGTCTCGAGGGTGTGAGCTATAGGGAGAGGTTGATTAGGCTGGGTCTCTATTCCTTGGAGCGTAGGAGGACGAGTTGTATAAAATCATGAGAGGAATAGATTGAGTGGAAACACAGAGTCACTTGCCCAGTCGAGAACCATAGGTTTAAGGTGAAGGAGAAAAGATTTAATAGGAATCTGAAGGTTAACTTTTTCCACACAAAGGGTGGTAGGTTTGTGGAATAAGCTGCCAGAGGAGATAGTTGAGGCAGGTACTATCACAACGTTTAAGAACCAGTACATGGATAGGACTGGATTGGAGGGATATAGACCAAACGCGGGCGGGTGGAACTAGTGTAGCTGGGACATGTTGGTCGGCATAGGCAAGTTGGGCCGTAGGGCCTGTTTCCACGCTGTATCACTATGACGTTTCACAAGTAATGGTTTGTCATTGTGAGTTGTTTATCAGAGCTACATTGTGAGTGGTCTGTGTCTGCCAGCCAATGCAGACTTCATCTCTGTCGTTCTCTCCTTACAGATGTGGATCCAGCTGTTCTACAGTGCCACGTTCTGGTGGCTGTTTTGCTACGCCATCGATGTGTACCTCATCGTGAAGCGGTCGTCTGGAGTGAGGTAAACCCACAGAAGGTCACCAGTAGTCAGTGTAGACTAGATAGCACACAACAAAATAGGAAGAAGGGTCTCGACCCGAAACATAGCCTATTTATTTTCCCCAGAAATGTTGCCTGACCCGCTGGGTATTCCAGCATTTTGTGTCTATCTTCAGCTTTTCACTCACTATACCTCGGTACACATGACGCTAAACTAAACATCTCTGGGTAGTTTGTAGGAGCGGACTGCACTGCACCAGAAAAAATACTTCAACTTACAGTGACAGAACTAAAACCAGTTGGTCTTGGTTTATTACACAGCCATGTGTATCGGGGTGCAGAGTATAGCTTTGTTTTGCATGTGATGCTGTGCCTCATAGGTGGAGTTGCTGCCTTACAGCGCCAGAGACCTGGGTTCGACCCTGACCTCGGGTGCTGTCTGTGCTGAGTTTGTACTCTCTCCCTTTGATTGCGTGGGTTTTCTCCGGGTGCTCCGGTTTCCTCCCACATTTCAAAGGAGTTAATTGGCTTCTGTAAATTGGCCCTAAAGTGTAGGTTGGAACAAGTGTGCGGGGTGATCACTGGTCAGCATAGACTCTGTGGGCTGATGGGCCTGTTTCCATGCTGTTTCACTAAAGTCTCACGTCTGTGGTGTGAATTTGTGGAATGGTCTGGAACAGGAGATAAAACTTAGCACAAGCATAATTCAGTTTAAAAAGATGTACAAAAACACTTGTTTAAAAGGATATTGGGATGAGGATAGGTGATTGTGATATGTGTTATACTGATTGTATTGGGAAGGGTGATTATAGGGTGATGGGTTGTATATATGACTAAGATACTGTATAGTATATGAGGGTTTTTTCTTTTCTTTTTCTTTTTTTCTTTTTTGTATGGCTTTGTAAATATTTGATTAGTGTATAAATGTAAATAATTTGGTGTACATATAGTGGCTGGTGTACATATGGTGTACATATAGCTGCTAAATTTGTATAAGATAATTACAAGCAGTTGAATAAAGGGTGGGAATTAATAAGCTTTGGCTTCTTCCTGCTCCTTTTCGGACACATACGATTTCATTTATTTATAGATATTGTTTATGACACTTTATAAATATTTTTGTTTTGTTTTTTGTATGCTGTTTCACACTTGCTTTTTATTCTTTTATTCTGTTCGAAATAAATAATAAAATAAAATAAATAAATAAGATCAGATAATACCAAACATAAATACAATACGGAGTGCAGAATATAGTTCCCAGCATCGTAGCACATTGTGAATAATTCTTATTATTTGGAAGTAACAGATCTAAAATTGTGCACTTTTTTATAATTCTCTGCTATAATTTTTAAATAATTCAATTATTAATCTATAATGGTTTAGAGTGGGATGTGGAGAGGATGTTACCACTAGTGAGATAATCCAGGACCAGAAGTCGTAGCCTCAGTTAAAAAACGTTCCTTTAGGAAGGAGGTGAGGATGAATTTCTTTCGTCAGAGGGTGATGACTCCGTGGAATTCATTGCTACAGAAAGCTGTGGAGGCCAAGTCATTGAATATTTTAAAGGCAGAGATAGATAGATTCTTGATTAGTAAAGGTGTCCGGGGTTAAGGGGGGACGGCAGGAGAATGGGGTTGAGAGGAAAAGATAGATCAGCCATGATTGAATGGGGGAGCAGACTTGATGGGCTGAATGGCCTAATTCTGCTCCTGAACATGTGCTTACTGTAAACTCTTTTTGATCAGGCTGCATCTGGAGCATTGCGTGCAGTTCTGGTCTCCCCATCACAGGAAGAATGTGGAGGCTTTGGAGAGGGTGCAGAGGAGGTTTACCAGAGTGATACTTGGGTTAGGGGGTATTCACTACTGGAGAGGTTGGACAGACGTGGATTGTGTTCTCTAGAATGCTGTAGATCATGGGGAGACCTGATGGAAGTATATAAAATCATGAGGTGCATAGATATGGTAGACAGTCTGAGCCTTTTCCCAGGCGTTGAGCAGGACTCTCGCTGCACTGGGTGTTGCCCTGTGGCTTCCTCCAGTAGACTGCCCACTCTGGCCCACATCACAGCCCCTGAAGTGTCCTTGTAGAGTTCCCTGCCCCCTGCCCCACCCCCATGGCCCTGCCCACACCCTTGCCCCCATTCCCCTTACCCCCAAACACCTCCCCCACCCTGCCCCCCACTCTACTTGCCCCCATCCCCACGCCTCCTCCCCCACCCCGGCCTCCGACCCCCACTCCTCCCTCTGCCCCCCCCCCCCTGTCCGTAGTCCCCCAGCCCCGACGATGTTCTGGAGACCGAGGGCAGGCTGATGGTCTGTAGTGGAGAGTCTGTGGTGAGGCACATGTATGCTGTGATGTTGCCTCTACGATCGCTGGTCCCCCTAGCCCCACTGCCACCCCCTGTCTCCATCCAACACCAGGAACGCTGCGGTTTGGCTGAGGGCCTATGGTACTGAGGCTGTGGCGAGGAGGTGCCTATCTTGACTTTTGTACCCCTGGGACTCACTGCCACCAACTCCTCCATCCAACACCAGGACGGCTGGGCTTTACCTGACCTCCGCTCTTTCTTCCAGCATCCTGGTGCTGTACCACATGATGACCTGGGGCCTGGCGATCCTGCTGTGTGTTGAAGGAGTGGCCATGCTGTACTATCCCTCCATCTCCAGGTAGGTCCGTCCCACAGCGTTGCGGGGGGGGGGGGGGGGGGGGGCATCTGAGGGCGACTGATTCTCCTCCAGGGGGGGTGGTTGCGACCTGCAACACTGCCGGAGGGGCTGGGCCGAGAATTACACCATGTGTAAACAACATCCAGCTGAGCACAAATTGCCAAAACAAGTGCCACTACATGGGTGACCAACCCAAAACATCAACCGTCCAGAGATGCTGCCTGACTTTGTGCCTTTTCCTGCAGGTACATGGGGTTGGTCAACATGGGTAGATGGACCAAAGGGCCTGTTTCCGTGCTCTGTGACACTGGGCGACATTAGGGTTTGGGGGAGTCCACAGCTCTCCCTAAACCTCCACAGATGGGTACATGGACATGGGCCAAACCCCGGTAAATGGGACCAGTGGAGATGGGGCATCACGGTCAGTATGGATGAGATGGGCCGAAGGGCCTGTTTCCGTGCTGTGTGACTCTACAACACTAAGTGAACCACCTCCAGCCAGTGGGCAGTTGATCGGTTCCATCTGCCTGGTCCACTCCCATGGAAGAGGTCCACCCCAGACCCCACCCACTCCGGGCTTCAGTCATTCCCAGCGATGGGTGTGGGAACGCTCCGATGTGGACCAACCTGTGAGTGGAAACATAGACGGACACAGATGCAACAATAATGTAATATAATCTTGCTCTACCGAAGTATCCCCCAGCAATCCACTGACAAACTCTCTTTGCTTCCCCAGCTGTGAGAAGGGCCTGCAGCATGCTATCCCACACTATGTCACCACCTACACTCCGCTCCTGCTTGTTCTCCTCGTCAACCCCATTCTCTTCAGCAAAACCGCAGCCGCAGGTAGGACTGATACAACTGTGGTTCAATGTTGGTTAATGTTCACTGTGGGCACGTACACTGGGCACGTACACTGGGCACGTACACTGGGCACGTACACTGGGCACGTACACTGGGCACGTACACTGGGCACGTACACTGGGCACGTACACTGGGCACGTACACTGGTGGCATGGGTCAGGTCAATGTCGGCAAACTTGCGACGCCCCCTCCCCGTGACCCCCCCTTGCCCTGTGACCCCCCCCGTAACCCCCCTCGCTCTGTGACCCCCCCCTCCCCGTGAACCCCCCTCGCCCTGTGACCCCCCCGTCATTCCCAGCAGCTGGGTGCTGGAGGGACAGCCAGTGAGTGAGCAGCACTGGTTCACTGGGTGACGGGAGTCACGTACGGGGGCGGTGAGGGGAGAACGGAGAATTCTCCCCCGTCTTGTTCTCCAATTAATATGAATGAATGTGTAGTTCATTGTCACATGTGACAAGTCACGGAGAAATTCTTTGCTTGAAAATCGTCGCCACATGAGGGCGCTGCCAAAGTAACAAAGTATAAACAGTATCGGCACCAGTTCCTGCTTTCTTCTCCCCCTCCCTCACGGCGTTCCCCCCACGCTGGTCCCCGTGACTCTCCCCCTCCTCCACAGCATTCCTCCCACGCTGGTCCCCGTGACTCTCCCACTCCTCCACAGCGTTCCCCCCACGCTGGTCCCCGTGACTCTCCCCCTCCCCCACAGCGTTCCCCCCACGCTGGACTCCGTGACTCTCCCCCCTCATGGCGTTCCCCCCACGCTGGTCCCCGTGACTCTCCCCCTCCCTCACAGCGTTCCCCCCATGCTGGTCCCCGTGACTCTCCCCCCTTCTTCATGGCGTTCCCCCCATGCTGGTCCCCATGACTCCCCCTCCCTCACAGCGTTCCCCCCACGCTGGTCCCCATGACTCTCCCCCTCCCTCATGGCGTTCCCCCCACACCAGGTCCTCCATTGTTCCTTCCCCCGGCAGCGGCGTCCTCACTCCCACGTGTCCGTCCTCCTCCGTCGGTTGGCATCCCCCATCGACCAACGCACCAATCTCTCCACCATAGCTGCCGGGTCCTTGCCGTAGTGCCGACCCAGGCCCCAGCCGTGGGCTCCGCCGACTCGCAGCGTGCGGGCTCCGATCTCGGCCGTGGGCACCGCCAGCCGGGAGCTTCGCCGACTCCGCTGTGTCCTCCAAGGTGTCGTTCCATGAGCGGGTCCCAGTGTCACATCCACCCAGTCATCCGGCAATTAGCACAACGGTAACATGCCGGTTGCTTGTGTCCTGGACCGGCGTGTTTGTCAGTGTGGGTGGGTATATGTACATGGATGACACCTGTCCATACACGGGCCAGGTTTACAGATTTACACCTGTTGCTGGGCTCAGAGCTGGTCTTTATTCTCCAGTTGCAGGATTGCTGAAGGGAAGACAAGGAATTTACACTGAGAACGAGCGTCGACTCGGGACAGAGATCAAGTTACGGTTCTTCAAGATTCTGCTCGTGTTCGTCATTTGGTAAGAGATGATAATGGAATACATTCGCTGTGTGATATCTCTGGAACTAATGAAGAACGTCTTCTGTGTGAATATCTATTTATACCCAATTCCTGCAATGTGTGATTCAGTAGTGGCGTGTTCAGGCCGTGCTGTGTACAGGCCTTGGCATGTATCACCCGTGAGACACAATCTGTGACGCATGTAGGCTGTGACATGAGTTACAGGGAGAGGTTGGATAGGCTGGGACATTTGTCTTTGGAGCGTGGGAGGGTGAGGCGAGACCTTATTGATGCGTACAAGGTCATGAGGGGCGCAGATAAAGTGCTCACAGTTGAGTTTAGAGATAAAGAATGGAAACAGGCCCTTCGGCCCACCGGGTCCGCACCGACCAGCGATCCCCACACATCAACACCATACTACGCCCACTAGGGACAATTTTTACATTTACCAAGACAATTAACCTGCAAACATGTATGTCTTTGGAGTGTGGGAGAAAACTGAAGATCTTGGAGAAAACCCACGAGAGTCACTGGCAGAACGTACAAACTCCGTACAGACAGCACCCGTAGTCGGGATCGAACCCGGGTCTCCGGCGCTGCATTCACTGTAAGGCAGCAACTCTACCGCTGAGCCACCGTGGCCGCCCAGGTAAAGTCTTTTCGCAGGGTAGAGGATTCCAAAACTAGAGGGCACAAGCTTAAGCTGAGAGGGGAGAGATGTAGGAGGGACCTCAGGGGCAACTTTTTCCACACAGAGAGTAGTCCGTATCTGCAACGAGCTGCCAGAGGAAGCTGTAGAAGCGGATACAATTTTGACTTTTAAAAGCCATTTAGACAGATACATGGATAGGAAGGGTTTAGAGGGATATGGGCCAAATGCAGGCCAATGGGACTAGCCCAGTGTGCCAATGTGGTTGGCATGGACAAGGTGGGCTGAAGGGCCTGTTTCTGTGCTGTACGTGAGTGAGGCTGCTTTTAGAAGCAAACTGATTCTTTACTTTTTCTGCCAGTGCAATTTTTTTCAAAAATAATAGATATCTCTCCTTTCACATAGCTGGCTCCCAAACCTCATCAATGAGAGTCTTCTGTTCTACCTTGAGCTGCAGCCAGACATGAACGTGGATGGGCTGAAGAATGTGCGGAATGCAGCTCTGATCACTTGGTTCATCATGGTAAGTCATGTCCATACACACTTGCAGCACCAACATTCTCCAGCAGGGCGGCGGTATCCAGCCTTGCTCGCACTCAACCTCGGAGCTCATCTCGCACATGCCTCGTGACTTTTCGTCAGCAGAGTTTGTGGAAGGAGAGAACATGGAACAGTACAGCACGGGACAAGCCCTTCGGCCCACAATGTCTATGCTGAACATGATGCCAAGACCTTCTCTTCTCTGCCTGCACGTGATTCATATACCTCCGTTCCCTGCATATCATGTGCCTATACAAAAGCCTCTCAAAACCACTATCATATCTGCCTCCACCACCACCCCTGGAAGCGTCTTCCTGCCATTTATCACTCTCTGTATAACAAAACAACTTGCCCCTCTTAATTTAATGCGGTGCCTTCTAGTATTTGATTTTTCCATCCTGGAGATAAAGGTTCTGACTGTCTATCCTATTTATGTTCCTCATAATTTTATATACTTCAGGTCCTTCCATAAGCTGGGGTACTGCCCGATTCACATAGCAGACATTGGGCATTAGAACCTAGATGTAGAACATGCTGGTGTGGGCAGGTTGGGCCAAAGGGCTTGCTTCCAAATTAACAGCACATGAACAGGCCCTTCAGCCCACAATGTCTGTGCCCAACATGATGCCAAGACCATCTCCGCTGACTGGCTACCAGGCAACCAAAGATTTTCATTGTACTCCGGTACACGTGACAATAAACTAAATAAAACTAAACTCTTCTCTGCCTGCACGTGATCCATATCCCTCCATTCCCTGCGTATCCATGCGCCTATTCAAAACCCTCTTAAATGCCACTATTGCCTCTGCCTTCACCACCACGCCTGGCAACACATTCCAGGCACTCACCAGCCTCTGTGTGGTGAATATGTCCCGCACATCTCCTTTAAACTTTCCCCCGCACACCTTAAAGCTGAGGCTGTCTGCTACACGAGCCAAGATACTGGATTATTGTCACGGGGGAGATGTGTCGTGACGCCGTTGACAGAGGCAGGAACCTGGGGTACCTGTGCGCCAGGTGTAGTAGTTAGTGGTTGATGCAGCAGGTGTAGCCCAAGGTGCAGCAGCGGTAGAGTTGCTGTCTTACAGCGCTTGCAGCGCCGGAGACCCGGGTTCGATCCTGACTACAGATTGCTGACTACGGAGTTTGTACGTTCTCCCTGTGACCGCGTGGGTTTTCTCCGAGATCTTTGGGTTCCTCCCACACTCTAAAGATGTACAGGTTTGTAGTTTCATTGGCTTGGTGTATGTGTAAATTATTCCTAATGTTTGTAGGATAGTGTTAATGTGCGGGGATCGCTGGTCGGTGCAGACTCGGTGGGCCGATGGGCCTGTTTCCGCGATGTATCTCTAAGCTAAACTAAAGATGTCTGACCTTTTGCGGTATCCACATTTTTCTTCCGTGTAATCTGAACGACTGAACACATAGTCCCATTCTATGTCAAGAGGGAGCGGCAAGGGGCCAGGGTGATGGGGACTCCACTCTGGTGAAGGCAGGGCTGAGGATCAGGGCTTGTGACCTGACGTCAGAGGCTGGCGTTGCTAATGGGTAGAATCCAACCTTAGCCACTGTTTAGATTAGTTTACTGTCACATGCACCAAGCTACAGTGATAAGCTTTTTGTTGCATGTTATCCATTCATTGGAAAGACTACACATGATTACAATCAAGCTGCCCACAGTGTACCGATACAGGATAAAGGGAATAATGTTTAGTGCAAGATAAAGTTGTTTTGCTGAGCGTTCAATGCACTGGTCCAACACAGGAGGGCGCTGTCCACCATTAGGGAGCAAACCTGCTCCGTACCGTGTTTGTGTAGGAAGGAGCTGCTGACCTCTCCACATTCTCCAGAGATGCTGCCTGACCCGCTGGGTTACTCCAGCACTCTGTGACTATCTATTGCAGTACAGTATCGCACAGCCGCCGGTGGAAATGGGAGCCGTTTTCCACAACCCAGGCATTGCTTCCTATTTTTTTTAACCAAAAATAATGTATTCAATTATTTACAATAATATGTACAATACTAAATGATTCAAAACAGAACCCACCACCATAGTACAAGTAAAACACATATTCTGCAGTCTGTTTATCCAGATGGACATTTTAAAATAAGGTTGTTTTATTTATGCTGTAGAAAAATAAGGGAGGAGGGCAATGTTTATTCACAAGTCGACAAAAATACTGGAGAAACTCAGCTGGACAGGCAGCATCTATGGAGCGAAGGAATGGGCCACGTTTCGGATCGATACCCTTCTACGGATTGATGAAGTCTCTACCCGAAACGTCACCCATTCCTTCGCTCCATAGATGCTGTCTCACCCGCTGGGTTTCTCCAGCATTTTTGTCTACCTTCGATTGTTCCAGCATCTGCAGTTCTTTCTCAAACATAATGTTTATTCACAAGTTTATTCTAGGGTTGTTGACAGGAGTCTGCTTCTCACCAAAGCTGTTATCTTCTGCTGGGATGTTCTGCTTTTTAAAATACATTTGGACAGGTATATCGACAGGATATGGGCCAAATCAGGCAAATGGGACTAGCCCAATATGTCAATTTGGTCGATATGAACAACGTGGACTGAAGGACCTGTTTCCACGCTGCGACTGCACTTTGCAAACAGTACATGGCACAGGGACAGGTCCTTCAGTCCACAATGTCTGGGCCAAACATGATGCCAAGACCATCTCTTATATACCTGCACATAATCCTTTATATAAAGACAAATAAATTGAATCAATTATTGCACTAATATATACAATACAAAGCAGTACCAAACAAACCCACTACATAATACAAAATCACCCATTATCTAAACAAATATTCTTAAATGTTACACTCATAAACAACTGTGTTACAATCCTGGTCAAGGATGCATTCACCCACCCCCCGCGGTGCTCAGCGGTCCCGGAAATCCCCCAGGGCGCCCGTGGACCGCGCATTGTCCCTCTCCAGTACCACCCGGGCGCGGACGTAACCCCGGAAAAAGAGCAGGCAGCCAGCTCGGGCAGAGCCCTCCTCCGCCTGGCGTCGTGACTCACGGATGTCCAGCTTGGCCAGGCCCAGGAGTAACCCAACCAGGACATATTGGGCCCTACACTCTCCCCTACGCACAGGGTGTCCAAAGATGAGGATGGTGGGTATGAAGTGCAGCCAGAAGACAAGGAGCAGCCCCTTTAGGTATTCGAACAGTGGCTGCAGCCTCACGCACTCCATATACACCTGGAACATAGACTCTACCAGCCTGCAAAAGTGGCAGGCGGCTGGTGATGTGTGTGAACCGCAGGTTGCACGGGACTCCTCTGTGCAACACCCCAGGTTGCCGATGTGGAGGGGCAGGATCCTTGCGTAGAGGGACCCCCACTGGGGGCACATTATCCATTGAGCATAATGCTGGGAAGATGCATTGACCATTGACCATTGCTGTGCTCCTTTGCAGAGTATCCTGAACCCGATGCAAGGCTTTCTCAGCACCCTGGCTTTCTACGGATGGACCGGATGTGACTTCTATCTCAAATTCCAAAGGCAAGAGGTCCCGTGGGAATCGCCGGAAACGTCAGCTGCAGCAGACAACGCGTTCAGCAACCCCGCCGGCACCTCGGTCAATTACCACCACGGCTTCCGCCAGCAGCCACCCAAGGTGCCGACTGCCAACGGGTATGAGAATAGTGACGAGCTTTCTGTCGTCTCTGAAGGTAATGGGACAGCAGATAACGGCTTTGTAAAGATCGCCCCTGTTTACCAGGGCCTGTGACTGGTCCCTGTGAATGGTACAGCACAGGAACAGGCCCTTCAGCCCACAATGCCCCTGCCAAACATGATGCCAAGACCAACTTCACGTGGTCCATATCCCTCCATTCCCTGAATATCCATATGCCTCTTATCTATCGTATCTGCCTCCACCACCACCCCCGGCAGCCCGTTCCAGGCACCCACCACCCTCTGTGTAGAAAACTTAGCCCCTCTCACCTAAAATCTGTGTTCACTTCTCTTTAACAATTCCACCCTGGGAAGCAGGTCTATAGTGCAAGCAAAATCACTCCATATTTGTGCACTGCTCAACCCTCTCCCCCCCCCCCCACCCTCCCCCCCCCCCCAACCCCAACCCCCCACCCCTCCCCCCCTCACCAATTTAAGACACAATGCTGGAGTAATCAATGGATCAGGCAGTTTCCTTAATAAACCTGCATCTACAGTTCCTTGCAGATTCAAAGAACTGCAGATGCTGGTTTATGCCAAAGATAGACACAATGTGCTGGAGTAACTCAGCGGGTCAGGCAGCATCCGTGGGTGACGTTTTGGGTCTGATCCCCACCGGAAACGTCACCCATCCATGTTCTCCAGAGATGCTGCCTGACCCGCTGAGTTACTCCAGCACTTCGATTCTATCCGCAGTTCCTTGTCACCACTAATCTCCCTGCCACTGCACTCCCCACCGTCTCATCGTTGTTACACCCACCTACAGATCTGTTAACACTGACCCCACAGGTCTTTGAGATCTGAGAGGAAACCGGAGCACCCGGAGGGAGATAACCCACGTGGCCACAGGGAGAACGTGCAAACTCCACACAGGCAGCTGCCGAGGTCAGGATCGAATTCAGGCCTCTGCCGCTGCGAGAAAGCAGCTCTACCCGCTGCCCCATCTCTCACTTCCCCCCCCGTGTCCCTCCCCTCCCTCCCCACCCAATCTCCCCAATCTCACTTCTTCCACCAAGCTGATAATGCCAACACCGCCCAGAGCTGAGTTATGTCAGTCCACATGCCCGCAAATAACTTTGGGACGTTTATCTAAAAGATGCTACACAAATGCCAAATTATAGTTGTTTGTTTCTGGATGTTTGCCAGATGTTTGCCAGATGCTGCAACCTGTGGCCCAGAGGTGTTGGGTTAGTCAGTGAGACTCCTGGCTGGGTCCATGCCGGCTAGTGGGGCCAGTGACCCTGAGATAAGTGCAAATCCCCGCGCCTGTGTGATTCGAGCTCTGAATGTGCACAGCACAATGTTGGATCAATGGAGATCTGTACAATGCGATTTGAATGTAGCAATATTCTTCTTCAAATACCAAAACCGATCAATCTCAAAAATATAAAGTGCCTGATTTTTTATCGTGTACTTGTGTGCTGTTCTTTTTTTGTTAACCACTAAAGGTTAAACAAACAGTATGCTTAAATGATTGACATCAACTCAAGTTCAAGTTCAAGTGAGTTTATTGTCATGTGTCCCTGTATAGGACAATGAAATTCTTGCTTTGCTTAAGCACACAGAAAATAGTAGGCATTTACTACAAAACAGATAAATGTGTCCATATACCATGATATAAATATATACACACATGAATAAATAAACTGATAAAGTGCAAATAGCAGAAAGTGGTTATTAATGATCAGAGTTTTGTCCGAGCCAGGTTTAATAGCCTGATGGCTGTGGGGAAGTAGCTATTCCTGAACCTGGTTTTTGCAGTCTTCAGGCTCCTGTACCTTCTACCTGAAGGTAGCAGGGAGATGAGTGCGTGGCCAGGATGGTGTGGGTCTTTGATGATACTGCCAGCCTTTTTGAGGCAGCGACTGCGATAAATCCCCTCGATGGAAGGAAGGTCAGAGCCGATGATGGACTGGGCAGTGTTTACTACTTTTTGTAGTCTCTTCCTCTCCAGGGCGCTCAAATTGCTGAACCAAGCCACGATGCAACCGGTCAGCATGCTCTCTACTGTGCACCTGTAGAAGTTAGAGAGTCTTCCTTGACAAACCGACTCTCCGTAATCTTCTCAGGAAGTAGAGGCGCTGATGAGCTTTTTTGATAATTGCGTTAGTGTTCTCGGACCAGGAAAGATCTTCAGAGATGTGCACGCCCAGGAATTTGAAGTTCTTGACCCTTTCAACCATCGACCCGTTGATATAAATGGGGCTGTGGATCCCCCTCCTACTCCTTCCAAAGTCCACAATCAGTTCCTTGGTTTTGCTGGTGTTGAGGGCCAGGTTATTGCGCTGGCACCATATGGACAGTTGCTCGATCTCTCTTCTGTACTCTGACTCATCCCCATCAGTGATACGTCCCACAACAGTGGTGTCGTCAGCGAACTTGATGATGGAGTTCGCACTGTGGTTGGCTACGCAGTCATGGGTATAGAGTGAGTACAGCAGGGGGCTGAGCACGCAGCCTTGAGGTGCTCCCGTGCTGATTGCTATCGAGGCTGACACATTTCCACCAATACGAACAGACTGTGGTCTGTGGATGAGGAAGTCGAGGATCCAGTTGCAGAGGGATGCGCAGAGACCCAGTTCTGCGAGTTTGGTAACCAGTTTGGAGGGGATGATTGTGTTGAATGCCGAGCTGTAATCGATGAATAACAGCCTGACATATGAGTTTTTGTTGTCCAAGTGGTCCAGTGTGGAGTGGAGGGCCAGCGAGATCGCATCCACCGTTGATCTGTTGTGGCGGTAAGCGAACTGCAGTGGGTCCAGGTTTTTGTCGAGGTAGGAGTTGATTTGCTCCATGATCAGCCTCTCAAAGCACTTCATCACCACCGGCGTTAGTGCCACTGATCGATAGTCATTGAGGCACGTCACCTTACTCTTCTTGGCACCGGTATAATTGATGCCCTTTTAAAGCAGGTGGGGACCTCAGACCTCAGAAGTGAGAGGTTGAAAATGTCCGTAAAAACTCCCGCCAGTTGGTCCGCACAGGTTTTTAGAACAACCCCGGGTATACCATCAGGTCCAGGTGCTTTTCGGGGGTTCACCCCTCTGAAGGATTTCCTGACGTTGGCCTCTGTGACTGAGACTGAAATGCCATCACAGCGAATGGGGGATCGGGAAGGCACATCAGTATTCTCCCTGTCAAAGCGTGCGTAAAACGCATTGAGCTCGTCAGGGAGTGATGTTTCACCGACCTTCGAGGAGCAAGATGGCGCCTGCCTGCGGCGACTTTTGCGGAGCTCCGGAAAATAAAAGGCTCAACTACAACTTCCAACAACTTACCTGGATCAGAAAAACGGCAGAAATCGGTGCCGTTTCGGACAAGCTGCCTGAGCACCTCAAGGCTCTCGCAATTTCGCGAACTCCCGCAGCTGCGGGAACCCCGGACTTTAAACTTCCCCACGCTGGCTGTGGAACGCCCGACCCGACTGAGGATCCCAGGTACCTGGAGACCCCAGGATGACCCCCAGAGACGACGGGCTGGATCTCCCAGGAACAACGGAGCTGCCGACTTTGAGGGAACCCCCGTTCCAGCGCAGGTCCGCAGAAACAGCAGGTACAGTAAACACAGTACCTGGAAACAAAGGGGAAGCCTCCATTGTGTCCGGAAACGTGGCCGACGGGCAGGACTTCAGGTCAGAATGAAGCGCAGGGGACTTCGGCCCCCTCTCCCTACTATCCTACTGGCTAATGTACAGTCCCTTGAAAATAAAGTGGAGGACTTAAGGGCAAGACTGCTTTATCAAAGGGAGCTGAGGGAATGCTCTGTATTCTGTTTCACAGAGACATGGCTCACCCCCAGCTCCCCAGACTCAGCGGTCCAGCCTGAAGGGTTCTCCATCCACCATATGGACCGTACCCTGGCATCTGGGAAAGGGAGAGGAGGGGGCGTCTGCCTCATGGTCAACTCTGCGTGATGTTCAGACGTGGCAGTCCTGTCCAACTCCTGCTCTCCACACCTCGAACATCTGGCGGTGAAGTGCCGTCCCTTCTACCTCCCAAGAGAATTCACCTCCGTTATCCTGACCGGGGTCTACATCCCACCCCAGGCAGACGTCCGCCTGGCACTGGAGGAGCTGCACGCCGTGGTCAACAAACACCAGACGTCTTACCCCGAGGCATTTACCACCATTGCTGGGGACTTCAATAAGGCGAACCTCAAGAAATCACTCCCCAACTTCCACCAACATGTCTCCTGCTGCACCAGAGGACCTAACACCCTCGACCACTGCTACACCACCATCAAGAATGCCTATCGTTCTATCCCTCGCCCTCACTTCGGTAAGTCCGATCATACCGCGGTGCTGCTTCTTCCTGCCTACAGGCAGCAATTGAAGAGCGCACCCCCAGAGGTGAGGACAGTACAGAGCTGGTCGGGGGGGGGGGGGGGGCAGAGGAACAACTCCAGGACTGTTTGGAGTCTGTAGACTGGGCAATGTTCAAGGACTCGGCAACAGACTTGAACGAATACGCCACAGTCGTTACAGACTTCATAAAGAAATGTGTGGAGGACTGCATCCCTACAAAAACCTTCCGAGTGTTTCACAATCAGAAACCTTGGATGAACTTTGAGATCCGCACTCTTCTAAAGTCCAGACACCGGGCATTCATGTCCGATGATACAGTGGCCTACATGAAGTCCAGATACGACCTTGGTAAGGCCATCAAAAAGGCCAAAAGGGACTGAGCTCGTAAAACGCATTGAGCTCGTCAGGGAGTGATGTTTCACTGACATTCGAGCTGCCTCCTGGTTTCGCCTTGTAGGAGGTGATTGCATTCAGGCCCCGCCACAGCTGCCGAACATCTGTCTCATCCTCCAGTTTGGAGCAACTAATGGGTTAATGCAGATTTAGAAGAGATGTGAACTGTGATCATCTTTAAAGAAAGACACAAAGTTCTGGAGTAACTCAGCGGGTCAGGCAGCATCCGTGAAGCCTGCTGAGGAGGAACTCAACAGAGGAGGACAAAGGGGTTCATTATGAGGGGGGGGGGGGGAAGAGCATGAAAGAAAGCTTGCGGGGAATATAAACACTGACTGTAAAAGTTTCTTTAGATATGTAAAAAGGAAAAGATTAGTGAAGACGAATGTAGATCCCTTACACTCAGAGACTGGTGAATTTATAATGGGGGAAAAAAGGAAATGGCAGAACAGTTAAACAAGTACTTTGGTTCTGTCTTCACTAAAGAAGTCACAAACAATCTCCCGGAAATACTAGGGGACAGAGGATCTAGTGGGACGGAGGAACTGAAGGGAATCCACATTAGTCAGGAAATAGTGTTAGGTAAACTGTTGGGACTGAAGGCAGATAAATCCCCAGGGCCTGATGGTCTGCATCCCAGAGTACTCGAGGTGGCTCTAGAAATTGTAGATGCATTGGTGATCATTTTTCAATTTTCTCTCGACTCTGGATCAGTTCCTGTGGACTGGAGGGTAGCCAATGTAACCCCGCTTTTTAAGAAAGGAGGGAGAGAGAAAACAGGGAATTATAGACCAGTTAGCCTTACATCGGTCGTGGGGCAGATGCTTGAGTCGGTTGTTAAAGATGTTATGGCAGCGCATTTGGAAATCTGTGATGGATTCGGTCAAAGTCAGCATGGATTTATGAAGGGGAAATCATGCTTGACTAATCTTTTGGAATTTTTTGAAGATGTAACAAGTAGAATGGGTAAGGGAGAGCCCGTGGATGTGGTGTATCTGGACTTTCATAAAGCCTTTGACAAGGTCCCACACAAGAGATTAATGTGCAAAATTAGAGCACATGGTATTGGGGGTAGGGTATTGGCATGGATAGAGAACTGGTTGGCAGACAGGAAGCAAAGAGGGAATTAAGGGATCCTTTTCAGAATGGCAGGCAGTGACTAGTGGGCTGCCGCAAGGCTCGATGCTGGGACCCCATTTATTTACAATATATATTAACGATTTAGACAAGGGAATTGAATGCAACATCTCAAAGTTTGCGGATGACACAAAGCTGGGTGGCAGTGTGAGCTGCGAGGAGGATGCTAGGAGGCTGCAGGGTGACGGATAGGTTGGGTGAGTGGCGGAAGCATGGCAGATGCAGTATAATGTGGATAAATGTCAGGTTATCCACTTTGGTGGCAAGAACAGAAAGGCAGATTATTATCTGAATGGTGTCAGATTAGGAGAAGGGGTGGTGCAAGGAGACCTGGGTGTGCTTGTACATCAGTCACTGAAAGTAAGGGTGCAGGTACAGCAGCCAGTGAAGAATGTCAACTGTGACCCCTGGTTCTGGACTAACTCAGTTGGCCTTCATTGCAGGAATATTTGAGTTTAGGAACAAGGAGGTCCTACTGCAGTTGTACAGGGTCCTGGTGAGACTGCACCTGGAGTATTGTGTATAATTTTGGTCTCCTTATTTGAGGAAGGATATTATTGCTATTGAGGGAGTGCAGCATTCACCAGGTTAATTCCCGGGATGGCAGGACTGACGTACGATGAATGAATGGGTCGACTGGGCCTGTATTCGCTGGAATTTAGAATGGTGAGAGGGGATCTTCTAGAAACATAAAATTCTTAGAGTATTGGACAGGCTAGATGCAGGAAAAATGTACCCGATGTTGGGGAGTCCAGAACCAGGGGGTCACAGTTTAAGAATAAGGGGTAGGGCATTTAGGACTGAGATAAGGAAAAGCTTTTTCACCCAGAGAGTTGTGAATCTGTGGAGTTCTCTGCAACAGAAGGCAGTGGAGGCCAATTCACTGGATGCTTTCAAGAGATAGTTAGATTTAGCTCTGAGGGCTAATGGAATCAAGGGTCATGGGGAAAAAGCCGGAACGGGGTACTGATTTTGGATGATCGGCCATGATCATATTGAATGGTGGTGCTGACTCGAAGTGCTGAATGGCCTGCTCCTGTACCTATTTTTGATGTTTCTATGTAGGAGTATGGATAGGTGACATTTCAAAGTGCTCGAGTAACTCAGTGGGTCAGGCAGCATCTGTGGATAGCTGACATTTTGGGTCGGGTCCCTTCTGTTGTTGTTGAGGGTGAGGACAAGTTCCACCAGACGGGAGAGTATTAGTAGAGGGGAACTAACTGGGTCTCGGTACAAGGAAGGTTTGTAGGTTAATTGGCCCTCTGTAGGTTTTCCCTAGTATGTAGGATAGAACTTGTATGAATGAGTGATCGTTGGCCGGCGTGGACCTGGTGGGCTGAAGGACCTGTTTCCACACTGTATCTCTAAACTAAACTGGAGCGCCTTGAGACCCGAAATGTCACCCATCCATTTTTCTCCACAGATGCTGCCTGACCCGCTGAGTTACTCCAGCACTTTGTCTTTTTTTAATTAAAAAAACACTTGCAGTTCCTTGCTTCCGCTGGCCATCTTTACCTGAATTCCCCTCCCACTGTGACTAGGGGCACTGACTACATACCCTTCACCCACCACTCTCCATGTTACATGGATGACATTGCCTGCTCCCCGCGTGTGGAAACACCACGTCTTTAACACGTTACACGTGTACACGTTACACGGATGCACTGGTTAAACCCGCACCTGTTCCTCGCCCCTTTTGTTGACTCTTCAGTAAAGATTCCACGTTATTGTCAGGATTGTTCAAGCGCTGAGACAGCTGGCCCAGCCCCTGGTTTCGCTGTACACCTGGACCGTCCCCTGGTAACCATCGAGACAGTTTCCCACCCCACAGCTGTCAAACGTTCTGTCTTTATTGCAGGTTTCTAGCATCTGCAGCAACTCCCTCTGCAGACACAGTCTGTTCTCTCCACAGATGCTGACTTGGGGCCCACTGAGTTCCCCCAGCACTATCTGCAGCAACCTCCTTTATTCATAGGTACACAAAATTGCTGGGGAAACTCAGCGGGTGCAGCAGCATCTATGGAGCGAAGGAAATAGGCGACGTTTCGAGCCGAAACCCTTCTTCAGACTGATGGGGGGTGGGGAAAGAAAGAAGGAAAAGGGGAGGAGGAGGAGGAGCCCGAGGGCGGGCGGATGGGAGGGTGGGAGGAGACAGCTAGAGGGTTAAGGAAGGGGAGGAGACAGCACGGGCTAGCCAAATTGGGAGAATTCAATGTTGATGCCATAAGGACGCAAGGTCCCCAGACGGAATATGAGGTGCTGTTCCTCCAATTTCCGCTGTTGCTCACTCTGGCAATGGAGGAGACCCAGGACAGAGAGGTCGGATTGGGAATGGGAGGGGGAGTTGAAGTGCTGAGCCACCGGGAGGTCAGGTAGGTTATTGCGGACTGAGCGGAGGTGTTCGGCGAAACGATCGCCCAACCTACTCTTGGTCTCACCGATGTAAATCAGCTGACATCTAGATGTCCAAATAGACATATATATGTCCAAATAGACAGTAGACAATAGGAGCAGGAGTAGGCCATTCGGCCCTTCGAGCCAGCACCGCCATTCAATGTGATCATGGCTGATCATCCCCAATCAGTTCCCCATTCCTGCCTTCTCCCCATATCCCCTGACTCCGCTATCTTCAAGGGCAATTAAACAACAGATATGATGAATTAACCCATGAATTATTTGTGCCATATCTAATAACATGACTTTAATTAGCAGATTAATAGAACACCGAACAGCCCAGCACAAGAACAGGCCCTTCGGCCCACAATGCCACGACCATCTCTTAAATACTTAAACACATGATGCATTCTCTGCATATCCAAGCGTCTCTTAAATGCCACTATAATATCTGCCTCCACCACCACCCCCCGCAGCACGTTCCAGGCACCCACCACCCTCTACGTAAAGGAAAAACGTCCCAAGCATCTCCTTTAAACTTTGCCTCTCTCATCTTAAAGACATAACCTTAACTATTTAATTTTTCCATCTGAGGAAAGAGGTTGTGACTGTCCCCCCTATCTATGCCTCTAGTATAATGTTTGCTAATTGTATGTGTAAGTGTATCTGTGCTACACTGCAGACACACACAGCCCAAACCATTATGATCACACGATGGCAGGATCAGGTTTATATCAAATCCCCTCTGTCATGAGAGCAGAAGATAGTAATTACACTGCACTTTATGTAGAAGCTAAAACAAAAGCAGTTTTATTCCGAATAAAATGATAATTGAAGCCAATATTTCTGCAAAATCCCACACGACACAACTGTTCATTTCCACCACAGACAAGTGAGATGACAGTGTCCAGAGATGGGTGGTGACAGTGGCATTTTCTGGAGATATTACAAGGCCTGGTAATCTTGTTATCACACCACACACTCTGTCAGATGTGTAACGCCACATTAGAAACAACTAATGCAGTTGCCAGCTGGAGATTGTGTTACTTTTGTGTAAAAACTGGCCCTACATAGAAAACCTAAAGTCCCACTTACCACTGAGAGGATGTTCTGCAGATTTTGCCAGTTGCCATGTGACTTCCATACACTTCACCGGTCTGAGCAGGTGATGCACCCGGATATCACACTCCACCTTACTGTTTCTCACCGTGTCCGTCTAAACTTCCCACAAACACACCGCCAGTGGTGACTGAACCTTAGCACAATTTGTACATTTCAGACGTGATCAGTTGTGCTAATCCTTGGCTCCTGTGACCTGATGCCAAACGTTGCAAACCTTAACGTGTGGCACACACTGCTACCACCAAAGGGAGTGCCTGCCTTTGATCAATAGTCATGGAGAGTCATACAGCATGGAAACAGGCCCTTTGGCCCAACCTGCCCATGCTGACCCATCTACACTTGTCCCACCTGCCTGTTTGCCCCATATCTCTCACATCAATCCACGTCTCTGTCCAACTATGATTTTTAAAGATTGTTATGGTACCTGGCTCAACTACCTCCTTCAGCAGCACGTTCCAATAAACATGTTCTCCTGCCTACTCTTGCACTCTGAGCTCTGTGGATGTTGAGCTTGGCACAGGGGCAGGTCCATTTGAATCCCATTTACCCAAAGATAATAAAACCCACCTGTTGGCAGAAATTAGATTGCTGGATATTGTTGGATGGCCAGGGGAGTGAATGAGAAACCTGTCTAGTTCTCTGCATCACTTGCTCGTGAGAAGATGCACGCGGAGTCCTGGTCCAGGGACGGAGAGGATGGTGTGGGGGAAGGTCAATACAATACAATACAATTCAATTTATTGTCATTTGGACCCCTTGAGGTCCAAACGAAATGCCGTTTCTGCAGCCATACATTACAAACAAATAGACCCAAGACACAACATAATTTACATAAACATCCATCACATTGCTGTGATGGAAGGCCAAAAAAACTTCTCTCTCCACTGCACTCTCCCCCCCCCGATGTCAGAGTCAAAGTCAAAGCCCCCGGCGGGCGATGGCGATTGTCCCGCGGCCATTAAAGCCACGCCGGGTGATGCAAGGCCACACACCGGGTCTTGATGTTAGAGCCCCCGGCGTGCGCTCGCAGAGGCCCGCCGCCATTCCAAGCCGCGCGGGGCGGTGCTGTAAGGCCCCGCTCCAGGTGCTCTTCAACCCCGCAACTCGGGCGGGAGAAGTCGCCGTTGCGGAAGCCCCGAAAAGCGGTCTCCCTCCAGGGACCCACGGGCTCCCGGTGCCGTCCGCCAGACCCGCAGTTGCAGCCACCGAATCTCCGGGGGTCGGGTCGCAGCATCGTCCACCACAGCACAGCTCCACCCGCTCCGGACTCGGCCAGCTCCGCGACGGTGAGGTGAGTAGTCGGCACCACAGCCCCCGGTCTTCCTGTTGGAGGCCGCTCCTCGTTGCAGCCCCAACGACAACGGAGACCCGACAAAGAAAAGGTCGGGTCTCCCGTGCAGGGAGAGATTTAAAAGTTACCCCCCTCCCCCCCACACCACCCCCACCCCCCCACACACATACCCCAACAAAAATAACAAAAACTACATAAAAACATAGACATAAAATAATAAAAACGCAGACGGACTGCAGAGGCCGCTGCTGACGAGAGTCGCGCCGCCTACCGGATATGTCCACGTTCAGATGCCCTGCAACTACCAGGCTGCCTCTCACCTGACACCTTGATCTTTAGTCCAGTTTCACATTCCATGAAAGGTAATGTCACCAAAAGGCAGAGTTGACGTGAGAAGGTATTAAACGGTGATGAGATTATCCTTTAGGCATAAACAAAATGCCCAGCCCCGGATGTTACCGAGCCTTCTCTTCTGTCACCACTGAAATCACATTATGGGTGTTGACTTGTTAAGACTGACAACTGATTGGAAAGTTTTCGCTCCTGTTTTCAGATTAAAATAACAGGGTGAGGTGAAAAAATGTGGAGAGAGAGAGAGATTGTGTAGGAAGGAACTGCAGATGCTGGTTTACACCATAGATAGACACAAAATGCTGGAGTAACTCAGCAGGAGAGGCAGCATCTCTGGAGAGAAGAAATGGGTGACGTTTTGAGTCAAGACCCTTCTTAAGTCAGAGTCAGGGGAGAGGGAGACTAGCGATATGGAAGGTGTGACAAGGACAGATCAAAGCAGACAATGATCAAGGAAATGTAGAATGGTTCATTGCTGACTGGGGGGAAGGTGAGAGTGAGGCATACAAACAGTAAAATTAATCAGCAGGACAGTGAAACTAGTCGAATAACTAGGGTGGGGGAGGGGCAGAGAGAGAGGGAAAGCAAGGGTTACTTGGAGTTAGAGAAATCAATACGCATACCGCTGGGTTGTTAGCTGCACAGTCGAAATATAAAGTGCTGTTCCTCCAATTTGCGTTTGGCCTCGGAGAGTGATTTGTGGTGAAGTGTTGATGGTGGTGGAATGACACTTGATGTCAGGGTCAAACCGAGAGCTTTGTTCCCAAAGATACTGAGACCAGTGGTGGGCGAGGTTGTATAAAGGGGAAGAGTGACCAACAAATCAACTTATTAAACTTACACATTGTTTTCATTGATTATGGTTCATAAAGAGGCCTGGTAGAATTTCCAATGAATCTCATTTGACAAGCTCCCTGCAGTTGGTTTCAGGGACAGTGTAATAGATAAATTGAAACTACTTTCCATTCAGGAACATTTCTTTGCAATACAGATCGACCTCAAGGTCATGAAAGTGCAGACACAGAGTGGAAATAACCATTCACCTGGTCCTTCCAGACAATTCCCATGCAGTGAGATAGATGCTGATGCCACAGACTTGCTGCCTCTCATTTTTCTTCTAAAGTTTCATACGGCAATGATTTTTTTCTTACACCAGTGTCAAATCTGGATACATAGAACAATATTGGGAAATTGACTAAGCTATTCATATTGCTTCTTTGCACTGAAGAGAACTAGCTAGATCTTCACAAAGAGCTAACCCTGGAAACGGAATAGATTAATCTTCAAATGATTAGCGCCATTGTTTCTCATTAAATCAATCAATTTGTCCACTGAAGTTGCAAACTAAATGAATGGCAATAAGAATACAGAGTTCTGCAAACAAGCTCTTTGGCCCAATACATCCATGCCGACCACAATGCCCCATCCATACCACTCCCATTTGCCCATGTTTGGCCCATATCCCTCTAAACCATTGCCATCCACTTACCTGTCCAAATGTGTTTTAAATGTTTTTATAGTACCTGCCTCAACTACCTTCTTTGGCAGCTTGTTCCCTATACCCACATATTCCATATACCATATGTGTGAAAAAGTTGTCCAAGTTCCCAAAAAATCTTTCCCCTCTTACGTTAAACCCATGTCCTTTGGTTCTAGATTCCCCTCTGGGTAAAAGATTCAGGCATTCACCCTATCGAATCCCCTCACGATTTTTTACACCTCTATAAGATCACTTCTCATCCTCTTGCGCTCCAAGGAATAATGTCCTAGCCTGCCCAAACTCTCCCTGTAGCTCAGGCCCTCGAGTCCTGGCAACAACATCAACATAAATCTTCTCTACATTCTTTCCAGCTTTCCACGTTCCAAGTTCATTCCCTAATATTTCCACCACTAAACTACTGCACATAAATAGCTCTTTGGAAGAACTCGTTGAGAAAGGACCATCTCCAGGCACACCTTTCGAGGTGATTCTCACTCCCCCCCCCCTCTCCCCCATGAAGATTCTGCACAATGGAGGAAACAAAGATTGGTGGCAATCTTCACATTGCCCACACTTTGTCCTGCCTCTCCAGCTTTCTCCCCCACCCCCCCTACAATCAGTCTGAAGAGAGGTCCTCACCCGAAACGTCACCTATCCACGTTCTCCAGAGATACTGCCTGACCTACTGAGTTACTCTGTCGCTTTATGCCTTTCTTTAAAACCAGCATCTGCAATTCCTTGTTTCGACAATCTTCACGTGATTACCAGAAGATTGTCAATTGTTGTCAGCAGTTTGAGTAGTGTAACAGTCCTCCACAAATCGTAACCATTAGGCCCTTTCATCATTTATAATGGTCCATTGAATTCGGCAAGTTAATTTATGTCACAAGGAGATATGAAATCTTGCCTTCCACTTAATGGCTTAATTGAGCAGCAGATCAAAACTGCTGCATTCATTCAATTCATGACCTCTGCCACAGTTTTAAAACACTTTGCTGAAGGAAATAAAATAATGTGCTCACTACTTCTCCCTCTCAGCAGACAGACATGCTGTGCTTCAATGTTGAACCATCCATTGTTGAACTCTGATGTGACCGCAATCAGGATCATTGGTAATGTCATTAACGTTGGAGAGAGTTCCTGTATCGCCACAGTTATGCTGAGCGTTGCAATTAGGTCATTATTGAAGAGACGTAACGTTTAAAAAAGACTCTGTGTGTTCACCCTCTCTATTCCCATCTCCTCATTCTTTCTGCTGGGTCCCTGGATCGGACCATTGAATGGACACTGGGATGTGAGCCTTTATCAGTGATATTGATAACTGCTCGATTATCTTCTGCACTTGAACAACAAAGAGAAAGACACACAAACAGCATTTCCATGGCTTCCCATAAACCAAATCATTTCAATAGCCAGTTATAGATATCCCCAATGCCTGCCAAATCTTTGGGCAGAAATGGGGACTTTGTGGGATTTCAGGAGATTGTTTAACAAATTTGCAAACAAACAAGCAATTCAAGTTTGACTCTGATCTTTTATTCCCAACTCTCTTGTATATTTAGCAGAAAGAATTTGCCTGTTAATGAGCAATATTCCTGTTTGTTTCCGGACTTCTCAATGGAAGGTTAAAGTACGAGTCTGTATTTCATGACCCACAACAGGGCTAATTACAACGTAATAAATCTCCAAGATACACTATCCTTTCCAGTAGTCAGAACCTCTTGAGCTGTAACTTACATTCCCAATGAGGGTGATTAAGGCAATGGGTGCAATCTGTGCTCACAATTGGAGGTAATTGGTAAAGGAATTTTATTTGACTAATTCAGCCAGGCCCTTTGGCCCAACTCGTCCATGCTGACCAAAATGGCCCATCAAATTCCTTGTATGTTTACATACTTGGCTAATAAATTAATTACAATTACAATTAAACTAGTCCCATTTTGCTTGAGTTTGGACCATATCCCTATAAATCCTTCCTATCCATGCATGTGTCTAAATGTCTTTGAAATATTGTTATAGTACATGCCTGAACTGCCTCCTCTGGCAGCTCGTTCCATACACCCATCATTTTGTGTAAAGGTTGCCTCCCAGGTTCCTATTAAATCATTCCGCTCTCACCTTGAACCTATGCCGTCTGGTTTTTGATTCCCCTACTCTGGGTAAAAGACTCTGCACATTCACCTTGCCTATTCCTCTCATCATCTTGTACATCACCTCACAGGCTCCTGCACTCCAAGTAACAAAGTCCTAGCCTGCCCAACCTCTCTCTGTTATACAGGCTCTTGAATCCTGGCAAAATCCTTGTACATCTTCTCCGCATTCTTTCCAAATGAATGACATCCTTCCTACATCAGCGAGGCCAAAACCAAACACAATACTCCAAGTGCGGCTTTGTCTTGTACAGCTGTCCACGGACTTTGTCAATGAAACTGATGCGCTCCAATGCTGAGAACTATATTCTGCACTCTGTATCTTCCCCTCTGCTCTACATATTGTACTTGAGTTTGACTTGATTCTATTTATGTGTAGTATTATCTAATCTAATTTGATAGCATGCAAAGCAGAGCATTTCACTGTACCTCGATACACATAAGTAAGTAAGTTTATTGGCCAAGTATTCACATACAAGGAATTTCCCACAAGTAACAACATGACATACAGTGACAGTTACGAATGATTCAGAAAACACTAAACATTAATAATAAAACATTAATGATAAAACACCATTGATCAAGCATGTGAAGCAACAAAATACCATATCAAAGGGAGGCTACAGATTTTTGGCTGTTGAGTAGAGCAACTACTCGTGGATAAAAGCTGTTTTTATGTCTGGCTGCGGCAGCTTTGACAGTCCGGGGTCACCTTCCAGAGGGAAGTGATTCAAAGAGTTTGTGGCCAGGGTGAGAGGGGTCAGAGATGATCTTACCCGCTCGCTTCCTGGCCCTTGCAGTGTACAGTTCATCAATGGAGGGAAGGTTTCAGCCAATAACCTTCTCTGCTGATCGGACGATTCGCTGCAGCCTCCAGGTGTCGTGCTTGGTGGCCGAGCCAAACGTAGTTGTAACATATTGTTGCAACTTATACTCGATGCCTTTACTGAAAAGGGCATCCTGTGTATCTGTGACAGCACTTGCAGGCAATAATGCACTTGTATCCTCAGGTCTCTGTTCTACAGCCACCCGAGCATACCTTTCAGTATAAAAAATCCTCTGCCCCAAAATACACCACCTCTCACCTATCTGAATTAAACTCCATTTGCTATTCTTCAGCCCACGCCAGTTCTTCCAGCATTTGTTTTTGTTTTATTTCAGGATGTTTGCACTGTATGTTTGAATCAAGGCCTAACAATCATCTTTGGAACTTTTCTCAAGCATGGTTTCATAATAAAATAAATATAATCTACCTTGATAATTCTTAAGTCATTTTCAATGTTTCCTTTAATATTGTGTTGAATGGCTGGCATTGTGATCTTACTTGCAGCAGCATCACAGGGACATAGACAACACACTAAAACATAAATCATTAAAAAAATTACACACAAACCCTACAAGACAGTGAAAAGAAAAAAACTGCACACAAAAAAACAAGAACTTAGTGCAAACTCAATTAGAAAACGTTCATGGTAGTGCAAGGGTGGTCTGTAGTGTTCCATGGCTGAGGTAGGGTTAGGGTTGTGCAGGTCGGTTCAAGAATCTGATGGTTGCAGGAAAGTAATAATGTCCATGTAGCATTGCAAGAGGTCAGAACTATAAACACATATTTAATGCAAGCAGACAATGACTCCGCTCCGAGATGGTAACCTATTGTTTGAACCGAGTGCTGAACTAACTGCCCATCGAACAGGCAACTACTGAATGGGACTGAAGTGATGAATCGGTACTCACTCCCTCAATTAACTGAACCCAAGAAGCACTTGCTTTGCTCACAACAAAGTACCATGTACATGGTCCCAGAGCACGGACACAGGCCGTTCGGCCCAACTTGCCCATGCCGACCACGATGCCCTATCTACACTGGTCCCACCTGCCCGCTGTCCCTCATCCCTCTAAACCTTTCAATAGACAATAGACAATAGGTGCAGGAGAATGCCATTGTCCTATCCATGTATCTGTCCAAGTGTTTTAAATGTCCCTATTATTAGGCACAATGGATTATGTGGTATATGAACACAGGTGTGAATGCATTTCATTTACAACATACATACGTTGAACACACAGTCCAACAGTGAAATTAGATCCTGTTACACATACAATGTCACATGAAAATATGTTAAAATAAACCAACATAATGTGTGGAGCTAGAAACATTCTAATGGCACTCTGACCCGCTGAGTTACTCCAGCATTTTGTGTCTATCATCAGTGTGAACCAGCATCTGCAGCTCCGTCCTACACCCTCTCTCCTCGTTTTTTTTGCCAGGTTCTGAGACCAGTACATTTGAGCTCAACATGCCGAGGGGAGAGCGTGACTTCAGTGCTGACGGGGACTCAGTGGGAAGCGCCGAGAGGGCGTAACGTTGGTGAGAGGAGTCTCCACTCTGGGGGCACATCGCAGAGCTGGACTGGGCAAACTCAACACCACTGACTGCCAGCCACTGCTGAACTAGTCCATAGTCTGTTCAACAGCGACCCTTCTTCAGACGCAAGGGTCCTGACCCAAAAGGTCACCTGTCCCTATTCTCCAGAGATACTGCCTGACCCACTGAGTTACTCCAGCACTTGGTGCCTTTATTAAATCTGTTCAAAATGTTTGTTGGATGGAAAGAGTTTGGGGGCGAATGGATATCATTTCACAGCAATGTTGAGTTAGCTGAGGGAGTGCAAGTCATGCCTCACCACAGAACACAGAGTAAAACTAGCAACGCGTTTCACAGCCTAGTGATACATCTCAACTATTATTTATCAAATAATCTGTTCAAGTCTTTAATTCAATAATTTCCTCTCCTGGAGTAATTATATTTTAGCAAAAAACAGCCAGGAGTGTGAAATATATAATCTTAGTAGGATGGTATCAGCGATTCCTTTTGATCCCAAACACAATCTATTGGAATTAAACACAAATCTTTTTCAGTGAAAGGTGAATCATTCATGAATGTAGACATTTGCATGTGAAGTTAACAGTTCCATGTGGGACAAGCTGCCAGAGGCTACAGAAGCTACAGATATGGTTCACATCTGCTTGTTGGACACAAGAGGTTTTCTGTTAGTTTGCTGAGGAATCTCATGTCACATAATTTGTGATAAAAAAGATCTGGAGGTAAATTAATTGATGTGACAAGATTTTTGACAAATAATTCTCAGCACAAATGGTGGAGGGTGAGAGGAAGTGATTGGCAAAAGGCTCAGTGAGAATTCTGGGCGACTCCCACATATAGTGGATTCTACACGATGTATAACAAGTATTCACAGTGACTGGTCAAATTGGAGAGTAGCTACATTACCAAGTTCATGTAAATGGTGAACAGCGCACTTCCACACACACGATAAATCACCGTACATTTCCTTTCAGGTGACACTATTCAGTACAATTGACAACACATTTAATACTCACAGTAAATGTAATATCCGGATTTGACAAATTGCATGATATTGCAGAGGTGGGAACGGTCCTTTTGACTGCACGCTAACCATTTAGTTTAGTTTAGTCACGTGCACCGTGGCACAGTGAAAACCAGTAAATGCAACATATTGCAAATTCTATTTTACTCGCACAATGAAATAGTGAGATATTCAGCAATGTTTTAACTTATTTATTTGAATCTATATTTGTTATTCGTTATGCTTTCCTATCTTGCAACATATTTACATTTTACACTGTTCCAGTTAATGCATTGTAGATAGCTTACTTTCAAGATTGTTCCAGCAGTCTAGAGTGCAACATGTTTTGGGCAAAGCACAGAAGGGTGATCCATTTATTTTAGTGTTTCTGCACCATCTACTGAAGTTGAGACCTCATGATCATCTTTGCGATATCTCGATTCCATTGTCAATTCATAATGCAAACTCGAGCAGTTTTTGAGCTCATGCCAATCGGAGGGGGAAATGTTTTTGGAAGTGTATACATATATTGAAACCTACTTTGTACATGTAGGGAGTGATTGGTGCCTGGATTATTCATTGCAAACCACAGAAGGAAATCTACAAACCTGATTTTCCAACGAGGTGGAGAATATAATTCCACCGGCAACCACTCTGGAACAATGGAGCTGTCCAAGATTATTTGTACAGATAACTGAATTGTAAGACTTTCATTGTTCCGTTTCGCCACAAATGACAATAAAACATTCTTGAATGGAGGGTCAGGGGTGAGTCTACAATTTGTTGACATGTGCTGCTGTGGGAAGGATTATTACTTATCATCTCTTGATGTAAAATAGTGATATTTATCTACGAAAATAGGATCAAATGTGCAGCGTGTGTGGATCCATAAAGGTGGTAGTTACGTGACTGATTGCAAATGCGATCAGTCTGTCCACACGCGTGTTCACATGGAATGGGTGCTCTGGGTATGTCCACACGCTTGTCCACATGGAATGGGTGCTCTGGGTATGTCCACACGCTTGTCCACATGGAATGGGTGTTCTGGGTATGTCCACACGCGTGTCCACATGGAATGGATGTTCTGGACGTGCTGCTCTCCAGAGTTGATGTAAATGGATAATGCACAACAGGGGAGCATGTTCACACTCGCAGTGCAATCAGTCAGCAGTCAGGGAGAGTACACAGTGAATGATCCAAGTTGCAGAACGCATTAAACACCATGTGTAAGTACTTGTAACCTAGCATTGCAAAAGTACAAAGGAAGTGTGATAAATGAACAGATTGTGCAAGTAAATGTTCACCATGTCACTGTCCACGGTCATTGTGTGTCACACCAACATTTCTCGTTACAAGTGTCTGTGCACTCTCCAGCAGTGCTCACTAAACCACAGGTCAACTATGGGTCCCACCACCAGTGCCCAGGAACCACCGTCTGACCGCAGACACAGCCGAGACTCCATGGCATGTTTGCACATGGACACCCCACACCACATCTCAGCCGGGACTGTACACCGTCTGACCACAGACGCAGCTGGGACCCCACACCACGTTTCTGTCCTGCTCCGGACATGAGGGAGACCACTCGGCCCTGTGTATCCACTGTGTACAGTTACACTGATAATTGTATACCCTGTGTGTACGTTATGCTGATATTTGTGGCTTTGTTTGATTCGTCAGGTACTAATCACCAGAAACATACAAAGTAAACTGATAATAATTTAAAATTAGGAAAAATAAAAATCACAGATTCATATTTTCTAATATCAAAATATAGCAATTTATTCAAGACATTGAATATGATTTGATGATTTGTTTTTCTTTAATGAGCACGAGCACATCACACATTCTGGATTAGAAACATGAAGGTCACATGATCTCCTCGGACCTAAACTCCTGAGAGGCTGCAAGGAGAAGGAACAAAGTCTGACACAGACAATAAAAGCAACAGAAGCCAGAACACGGATCTCAGACAAATGAACTTTGCGTGTGACGAGGAACATATTCAAAAAACTCAGAGAACAAAACAAAGCAGACCCTTACATTAGACAAAGTGCACCTCACCCGACTCTAAACAGCATTTGTTAGCAATACTCGTTTTAAAAAAAGGAGCTAAAGCATGGCATGAGATTAAAGAATTGATGCTCTTGTACAGTGTTAAGATGCCTCATTCCTCGCATTTCTTTAACAAAGTGTCTGCTCGGTTTATGGTTTGCCGTTCTGGCTTTTAAGGTCTAATGTGTGATTAAAGGTAAAAACTACAAATATTTCTGCTTTTTTTCAAAAATACACTGGGGTTAGCCCCGTGAGTCCTCTTTCCCTGTATGAAGCTGGTGATGATTCACCTTCTCAAATGTAAAGCACTTTTTATATGCAGTTCTCTGAAGAAGTGCCTGTTCAATAGATCACCATTTGAAGCACAGTAATGTAAGCAAGTCTATCAGCAGTTCAGAAAAGCTTAACTTTTAAAACCCCACAGATTCCTCCCTGCAGCTTCTAGAAACAAAATCATTCACATCCAACCCTGGTAAAAGCTTCTTGTAGGAATCTACGTAATACTCCAGCATCCCTAAAACATTGTTTTAACAAAACAAAAATCCAGAAAATATAAAGTGTTGCTATTACAAAATTGTAGATTACTCCGCCGTGACTGCGCACAAAGTCATTCTTCCGTTTCAGCAGCACTGTAGTGTCCAAACCAGAATGAGGGAAGAGTACGGAGGAAGGGGAATGTATGGCACTCCCCTCCGTCACTTGCTTTTGCTGTCCCCCACACAACGTGCTGGGTTGTTTGTAGGTCACAGTATCTGCGGTTTGGCACAATGCTCTCAGTCACGAACATGCCCTGCCACTGCCCATCCTGGCACAGTCGTCTCCCCCTGTCACACTCCGGGGTGAAGCAGCCAGCGTGCGGCTGGGGCTCCGTCTGGGCGGGGGGGGGGGGGGGGGGGGGGGGGGGGGGGAGGTGGGGCGCGGAGGAAACTCACAGACAATAACATCATTTTCGTGGAAAGGCAACTAAAATAAAATCAACATTAAGTGGGCAGGGAGAGCTGGTTTGAACCATTTCATTGTAGGTCGGGTCCTTGTGGATGTGGAACTGACACACTGTGAGTGAGGGGCTGCTGCTGCCACAGGCTCACTGCTGGTCTAATCTTACACCCTGCTTCACGCCCGCTCGGCTATTTCCGGAGATCGAGCACACACACCTGGGGAAGAAAGGAGGACAAGAAATCAACAAACGCTCTTCCAGGGCAAGGAGAGAGGGGGAGGGGAATGCAAGATGAAATTACCGAAAATTAGATAATTCAATGCTCATATCGCTGGGTTGTAAACGACTCAAGCCAAATACGAGGTGCTGTTCCTCCAGTTTGCGTGTGGCCTCACTTGGGCAATGAAGGAGGCCCAGGTCAGAAAGGTCAGTATGGGAAGGGGAGTTGAAATGGTTGGCAACCGGGATATCCTGTAGGCCTAGGCAGACCAACCATACGTGTACAGTGTCTGTTTGGTCTCGCCTATGTACAGGAGCCGACATCGGGAACCCTCTCTCCTTGCCCTTTCCTCCATCCTAGTCGTTTTTACCAGTACCACAGTTCCCCATATAATTTCCCGATTGGAACAATGGACCTACCAGGCACCGCCCTGCCTGAGGTCATTTATGGTAGCCCAGATTGACCCTGGTCTTTCCTTGCCTCCAGCTCTTCACCTCCCACCCACCCACCTCCTACTTTCAGCCCATGAAAGGGTCCGGACACGAAACGTCACCCATCCGTTTTCTCCAGTGATGCTGCCTGACCCGCTGAGTTACTCCAGTGCCTTGTGTCTAACTCTGGGAGAATTCTCTCTATCCCATCAATCTGGCATGGCCCTACATCACTTGCCGGTTTTCCCTTGCCTCTGACCAGTTTGTGAGTTGCTGGTAGCTCACCAGGCAGAGGTGGGAAGTGTTTTATCAGTGTGTGAGAGAGTTGTCCTCAGGACTGAAGGCTACACTGCAACACATGGCTCTCACGGCATGCTTACCGTACACCATGGACTTACTTGACAGAAAGCTGTGTTAGAAATTTTATTTTTTAGATGGAGAAAAAACTGTAAAAATGGTGGAGGCAAATGTGCAAACATTTTGCATTAATCCAACGCAACAAATTGTATCAGACAAATTTTAGAATGAGGTTGGAGTTTAGTTCCAGAAGGAGCTGATTTACATTTGATGTGACAAGCATTCACTTCACATGGAGCTCATGGGGTCAGAATTTTTGATGGAATAGTTATGGCTAAATCTATGCATTTGTTTGCAGAGCGTAGTGGGAGTAGGAATCAGTAGGAATTAAATTACTTTTTTTTCATTTCAGTCACTAAAACCACTACAAGTGGTATTGTAACTATGTACTTTTCAGAGGTGATCTACACATTTTGTTTGTTACTTGTAGGCTTACATGTATGCAATTTTATATTAAAATGTAGCTTAGATCTGTTTGGTCCATTAACTCGCAGGCACTTTTTAAGCGCACATTTTGATTACCTTCCATTCTACCATAGAGATATAAAGTCTATAATAGACTTTATTTATATTTCTATGATTCTACAGACCTTGGCTGGGAACCTGGGGCTCACCAAAATTGTTCCCAATTGGGCCCCGCACCCTCCTAAGGCCGGCCCTGCATCTACGCCGGGAACAAACACAGAATAATCCGTGGCGGACAATGCCACTGATTCACGGGCCACTGTATATGGATCTTTCTAGCCTCTCCTGGACCCTCATCCTGGAGCATCAGAAACATCTCTCTGCCTCCGTCCTGTCACCAACTTTCAACGTTCAACAGCGCATTTATTGTCACGTGCAAACGTACGGTGAAATTATTTTCTTTGTGTTTGGTGCCATTTTCAAAGTCCACGCTCTAGTTGTTATGAGTGGTGTCTGATCTAGGCAAGCCCCAGGCTGCTGTGGTCCTCCAACCTTCGCCTTCCTTGGACGTGTGGATCGACCAGCGAATCGACATCCTCTCCCATCCACTTTTGTTGCCCGGGGGCACCTCACTGCACTCTATACAGTTGGATGAGGGGTCTGGGGACGGGATGTACAGTTGCATAGAGAATATATGTAAAATAGGCCTAGCCTGTGTAGAGGGTGCGCGCTGCACATCACCCAACTCTACCCAAAGAGCCGACAGTCAGAATAAAGACAGCACTGAAGTGGCTACTTACAGAACCATCTGATGCACTTGCTCCCACTTTGTCCCCAGACACATTCCAACACACTTCAAAGATGCCTCCAGTGCCTCGGTAGCTGTGCACTAAAGATCCTGTCTGTGAGAAGAAACATTGATTTCAATACACAGCAATATTTCTGTTTGCACCTTTTAAACAGATTCTCTTGTTTTGCTTGCTAAAACATTTGGATGCTTCACAAGCGATGCATTAAAGATTTGTTCACTCGTGGTGGAGGAGGAGGGTTTAGCAGGGGTCAACAAGGGCCAGGGTTACAGAAGAACCCAAGATTATGTATATTAATGCATGCACATGTGGCCAGAGTCCACCTGCGTGTTTAGAAAAAGTACGCGTCTTTGCACATGTGCGTGCTAAAGTATAGAAACATAGAAAATAGGTGCAGGAGTAGGCCATTCGCCCCTTTGAGCCTGCACCGCCATTCGATATGATCATGGCTGATCATCCAACTCAGTATCCCATCCCTGCCTTCTCTCCATACCCCCTGATCCCTTTAGCCACAAGGGCCACATCTAACTCTCTCGCCTCCAAGTATGGTCTCAGATTATTCCTGCAGGACTGCTGCCAAAGAGGATTAAATGATCCTTGTCCTGATGAGAGTTCTGTGGTGTACAGGATGCCCTTGAACTGGAGTTGCCATTGACATTTGTCGGAAGAGTGTATTATCCATCACAGTGCTGAATGTTGAAGGCCACAGACAGACAGCTGGGCACATGTGAAGGCTTCCCCCTCCCCCCATCATCATAGACTGGCTTGAATTTTTATTAACATATCACATACCTTGGCAACAACATAATCAAATAGCCTCTTTATGTAAAGCATCAGCCCTTGAGTTGCAGCATGCTAGCGTATCGAAGCTGCCTGTGGGCAGTGTGCTGTATTCCACATGTGCGTGTATGGGTGGGTGAGTGTGCCGTACCTGGGTATTCAACATGTGTAGGAAAGAACTGCAGATACTGGTTTAAACCGAAGATAGACACAAAAAGCTGGAGTAACTCAGCGGGACAGGCAGCATCTCTGGAGAGAAGGAAGGGGTGACGTTTCAGGGCAAGACCCTTCTTCAGACTGGTTAGGGATAAGGGAAACGAGAGATATAGACGGCGATGTGTAAAGATAAAGAACAATGAATGAAAGATATGCAAAATAGTATCGATGATAAAGGAAACAGGCAATTGTTAGCTGTTTCTAGGGTGAAAACGAGAAGCTGGTGCGAGAGGGAATGCCGGGGTTACCTGAAGTGAGAGAAATCAATATTCATACCACTGCCTAAGCTGCCCAAGCGAAATATGAGATGTATAAAAGTCCACATCTTGAACAACGGAAACAGTAGTTTTTGAATATCTTTCATTCATTGTTCTTTATCTCTCCACATCATCGTCTATATCTCCCTAACCAGTCTGAAGAAGGGTCTCGACCCGAAACGCCACCCATTCCTTCTCTCCAGAGATGCTGCCTGTCCCGCTGAGTTACCCCAGCTTTTTGTATTCCACATGTGGGTGGGAAGTGTGCCATACCTAGCTATTCCACATGTGTGTAGGTGTGCCGTACTGGGTATTCCACATGTGTGTAGGTGTTCCGTACCTGGTTATTCCACATGTGTGTAGGTGTGCCATACCTAGCTATTCCACATGTGTGTAGGTGTGCCGTACTGGGTATTCCACATGTGTGTAGGTGTTCCGTACCTGGTTATTCCACATGTGTGTAGGTGTGCCATACCTAGCTATTCCACATGTGTGTAGGTGTGCTATACTGGGTATTCCACATGTGTGTAGGTGTGTTATACTGGCTATTCCACATGTGTGTAGGTGTGCTATACTGGCTATTCCACATGTGTGTAGGTGTGTTATACTGGTTATTCCACATGTGTGTAGGTGTGTTATACTGGCTATTCCACATGTGTGTAGGTGTGCTATACTGGTTATTCCACATGTGTGTAGGTGTGTTATACTGGGTATTCCACATGTGTGTAGGTGTGTTATACTGGGTATTCCACATGTGTGTAGGTGTGTTATACTGGGTATTCCACATGTGTGTAGGTGTGTTATACTGGGTATTCCACATGTGTGTAGGTGTGTTATACTGGTTATTCCACATGTGTGTAGGTGTGTTATACTGGTTATTCCACATGTGTGTAGGTGTGCCATACCTGGGTATTCCACATGTGTGTAGGTGTGTTATACTGGGTATTCCACATGTGTGTAGGTGTGTTATACTGGCTATTCCACATGTGTGTAGGTGTGCCATACCTGGGTATTCCATATGTGGACACATTTGTCAAAAGAGCCACTGGCGAGGTATTTGCCGTCAGGACTGAAGGCGACGCTGTAGACCGGCTCCTGGTGCATGGTCAAGGTGTGGAGACAAACCCCTCGTTCCACGTCCCACAAGCGTACAGTTGAATCAAACGAAGCACTGTCAATGGCAAGTCATACGTGCGATTAGCATCCAAATCTGCCGTCTCTAGCCACAGATTACAGCCTCCAAGTGAGGCATTGAGGCTCAACGCCTGTAATCTTTCACTTCATGAATGGTTTTTCCAAAAGCATTTACTGTCAAATGATCTGGAAGGGCAATTTCCCGGGCAATGGAAGACAAATAATCCAAGCTTCCCAATGAGGTCTAAAGTGTAGATGCCTGATGGGAATGAGTAAGTCGAGATACAGGTACACAACCTTTTATCCGAAAGCCTTGGGACCAGACACTTCTCGGATTTCGGAATTTTTCGGAGTTCTGAATGGAAGATTTTTAGCGTAGATTAGGTAGTTAGCGCGGGCGGCTTGAAAAGTCTGGAGCGGCAGCCTCCTCCCCGGAGACCGGGGAATCATTGTAAATCATTGCTTAAATGTTAGTCAGTTAGTTTGGAGGGATTTTATGTGGTGGGGGGGGGTGAAGGGGGAAACTTTAATTCTTAGTCCCCTACCTGGTCGGAGAGGCGGGGAGCGGGCAATGCCTTACCAGGTCGCCGTGCAGTAAGCTCTGGAGCGCTGTGGCCGCCGACTCCCAACATCGCGGAGCTGGGGCTGCGGGCGTCCGGCCGCGGGCGGCGCCGGTTGTAGCTCCGACCCCGGCAACTCTACCCATGGCTGCGCGGCGCTCCAAATCCAGCGCCGCCCGCGGCCGGACGCCCGCAGCCCCAGCTCCGCGATGTTGGGAGTCGGCGGCCACAGCGCTCCGGAGCTTACTGCATGGCGACCCGGTAAGGCATTGCCCGCTCCCTGCCTCTCCGACCAGGTAGGGGACTAAGAATTAAAGTTTCCCCCTTCACCACCCCCCCCCACTTCACATAAAAGCCCTCCAAACTAACTGACTAACATTTAAGCAATGATTTACAGATGTTTAAGTGTCTCCCCGGTCTCCGGGGAGGAGGCAGCCGCTACAGTAGTACAGACCTGGGTTGACCGTGGGTCGTTTCGGGTCAAGTTTGGCGCCAAACGCGAGCTTTGGTGTGCAGACGACATCCTGGAAAAAATGTCCGGTTTTCGGAGCTTTTCGGTTTCCGGAACTCCGGATAAAAGGTTGTGCACCTGTACAATGACCGAGATCCCCACAATACAGATGACCCTCTTATATTCTGTACCGGATATCTGTAAACCCACCTAAATTAACCCGGATGAAAAGTACGGCTCTCAAAATAAACCTGGAAAATGCGATCAAATGAGATCATTTTGGTCATTGAATGCTTAGATGTGGGTTGATAGGTGAAGAAACATTGCTGCAATTCATTGAGGACAAGAGGGATATTGAGGGTGAAAGGTTGGTGGTGTCATTTCACCTCAGACCCGCCTCACAGCCAGAGCTTAAATATAGTTTTTAATTTTAGAGATGCAGCGTGGAAACGGGCTCTTTGGCCCAGTGAGTCCACACCGACGTACGACCACAACGCACACCAGTTCTGTCCTACACACGAGGGCCTATTTGCAGAACCCAATTAACCTACAAACCTGTACATCGTTGGAATGTGGGAGGAAACTGGAGAAAGCCCACGTGATCACGGGGAGAACGTGCAAATTCCGTACAGACAGCACCGGTAGTTGGGATTGAACCTCTGGGTTCTGGAGCTGTGAGGCAGCGACTCTACAGCTGTGCCACTGTGCCGCCCCTATGTAATGAACCATCAATCCAATCCACTGCTCATTACTGAAAATAGACTTTGTTTCATAAAATAAAGACTTGTTCCTGGTGTATCTGTGCTAACTTTTATCTTTGATATTTTTATATTTGTTTTAGGCTCACAAGGTTAATTCTTGGGATGGCGGGACTGTCATATGTTGATGGAATGGAGCGGCTGGGCTTGTACACTCTGGAGTTTAGAAGGATGAGAGGGTATCTTATTGAAACATATAAGATTATTAAGGGATTGGACACGCTAGAGGCAGGAAACATGTTCCCGATGTTGGGGGAGTCCAGAACCAGGGGCCACAGTTTAAGAATAAGGGGTAGGCCATTTAGAACGGAGATAAGGAAAAACCTTTTTACCCAGAGAGTTGTGAATCTGTGCCAATTCTCTGGATGCTTTCAAGAGAGAGTAAGATAGAGCTCTTAAAGATAGCGGAGTAAAGGGATATGGGGAGTAGACAGGAACGGGGTACTGATTGTGGATGATCAACCATGATCACAGTGAATGGCGGTGCTGGCTTGAAGGGTCTTTTGTCTATTGTCTATGACATTGTTGATGTACAGTTTAAGTCCTAATTCTGTAGAGTAAAGAAAGTCCTAAGGACTGCTGGGGTGGTTTGAGTTTGTAACACAAGCGCTGTTTAGAGGAGTCAGTGTTACCTGGCTAACATGATGTAAGAGTTGGGGTTGTTGGTGCCGGGCCCAGTGGGACTCCACTTGATGGTGTAGATCTCCTTGTTGTGGGCTTGGAGATCATGCACACAGGCATCCTGCTTCATGTTCCAAATCTGTGTAAGAACAAAGCACCAACAGTGAAGCAGTTATTGTGGCATCCACTGCAGATGAAGAACATTGCACAAAATTACCAGGATTCCACATCATCTGCACTAGAGGTGAATTCAAGATAAAACCTAAGGGCTGACTGCGCACAGAAACTATTCTCAACTGCTGGTTACATTATCAATACTCAAGTGAAAAGATGCTGGATTATCCATGTGCCTCGATGCCGTTATTTGTGCTGTCTATTGTTAAGTCGATTCACTCTGGTTTAGGTTTATTATTGCCACGTGTACTGAGGTACATTGAAAAGCTTTGCTATCCCAAACAGATCAGATATTATATATATATATAAGCCAAACTCAAGTACAATAGGTAGTGCAATGGGGAAGATACAGAGCACAGGATATATTTCTCAGCACTTCAGTTCCATGGACAAAGTCCAATGACAGTACCCCAGCTTATGGAAGGACTGTTCAGAAGTCTGATAACTGAGGGGAAGATACTGTTCCTAAGTCTGGTGGTGCGCACTTTCAAGCTTCTGTACGTCTGCAACAGGCCACAAGGGGGACCTATACCAATTGTCAGCATTGCCATTTGACATCGAGGAGCAGCAACCTTGTGTCACCTTCAATATGGACACTAAACTGAATCAGGATAAATTCCCAACACCTAAATGGCATTAAAATATTTCCAAATGCAATGTATTCACATTTATTTCTAAAAAAAGGTAGCAGTCAATCGAATAATAAAAAGGCATGGTCACTTAGTTCTGTTATTCTCAGCTGGTTTTGACTTTAATCCATAAAAGTGTCAGTTCTCTCATTTCTGTTGCTTTTTTCATTTAAATGAATCTTAAATTATAACACCAAAAGTAGGAAATGTGTGCAATTAGAGTCTTAAGAAGTGAACAACACTGAACACTCAAGTGAGTTATGAGGGACAGGGTTTGACAAAGTTCCATACACACACTGCTGTGATGAGCGAGATGTCACACCTGCATGCGATAGACCGACAATCATTGACAGAGGTGAACGTCCTCGTATCAAACCTGATGCAGGCTGGTGGGGATCAGGTGCATGCCTCTACTTCAGGTGGCATATGGTTTTAAGAGAAGGAGCATGGGATAATGGACAAAAGCCTTTCTGTCTCACTCCATGCTTCAGGCTTTTGGGGGTGAAATGGTTGGAAGCTCCCAGTATGTTTTAAGTGAAACACAGTTGATGCTCACATTTCCATTCTCACAAGGGATTGGACCCATAATTACGTTGTCCTACCTTCAGTGTCATGTCATCTGAGCAAGATGCAAGTAACATGCCAGATGGGTCCCACTTGATTGCATTGACTTCATTCTGAAATGTAAAAAGAAGCACATCAGCCCCCTATGCTGATAAAATATGTTAAAAATCCTGATGTGTTGCCTTGCTTTTGTAGGTACCAGTTTGTTACATTGCAGCTTCAAAACCCATGGCTTAATTCATAAATGCTGGATGCAACCCAAAACTTTATTTTCTTTCTCCTGTACTATTTTCTCTTTCCTTGCAACTCAGTTCTCCTAGGATCACTTTTTGTTTCTTTTTTTCAATCAATATTCTTTTATTTATTTCCTTTCAAAATTTGCTCAGGAAATATGCTTTCCTGTACTTTTATTGTTTTACCATGACATCTCTTTGGTCAAGAGCATTTAATTGTCTTATGTGCTGCCAATGGAACAACGAAATTCCTGCTTGCTGCAACATAACAGGCCTGTAAACACAGTACTCAATATAATAAACAAAAATACAATAAATTAATAACCCCAATACTAGTGCAACAAAAAAAAGCCTCAGTAGACAGTCCACAGTTGCTGAGGTTAGTGTTGTGCAGTGTTCAAGAACCTGATGGTTGCTGGGATGAAGCTGTTCTTGAACCTGGAGGTCACGGTTTTCAGGCTCCTGTACCTTCGTCCCGATGGCTAGCCAGATGAGAGCGTGGCCAGCGTAGTGTGGGTCTTTGATGATGCTGGCTGCCTTTTTGAGGCAGCGCCTCCTGTAGATCCCTTCGATGGTGGGGAGGTCAGTACCTGTGATGGACCTTCGATGGTGGGGAGGTCAGTACCTGTGATGGACCGGGCAGTGTCCCATGTTCCACATTATAGCATATAACATGTTCCGTACACAATACAGAATATTGTCAGTGGGTTTTGCGTCTGTACTCACGGTGTGCCCCTGGAATGTCTTGACAGGACGGTCACAACCCAGCCTGCAGACGTGAATGCACATGTCCGTGCTGCAGGATGCAAATGCAGTGTTGTTTTGCCAATCCACATCCAAGGCAGGGGCTGCAAAGAACAAATCACTCCCCCGTTAGCCACAAGCTCTAAAGTAGGCGGCCAAAATCAATAACACAGAACAAACACAATCTCGGGGATCAAGGGGAACACAGTTTTTTGTTTTAAATGAAGAAACCAGGAGCTGCAAGAAGCTGGTTTACAAAACAAAAGCATTTTTTAACGGCTTTTTTAGAGCAGGCTTTGAAAATATTCAGCTCCTCTGCTGCCAACATCAGGCCTTGAAAAGCAGCTGCATTCATAGTGCAGGTGTTTCTAACTTGGAAGTCCAGCGGGCAGAGTTGACAAGTAGGAGTTTACCACTGATTTTACTTCCTGCCAAAAACTTGCTTAGCTGACCGTGCTAACCCCCAGTTTAGTTTAGATTTACGGCAAGGAAACTGGTTCTGAGTCCACAACAACCATCGATCATCCGTTCACTTTAGAATCATAGTCATACAGCATAGAAACAGATCCTTCAGCCCAACTCGCCCATGCCGATCACAATGCCCCATCTACACTAGTGCCAGCTGTTTGGCCCATATCCCTCTAAACCTTTCCTCTCCATGTACTTGTCCAAATGTCTTTTAAACGTAATCAGGCACGGAAATCGCTATCAAAATATGGAGGGGACAGGGGGGACACAATTTCTTGGCGGCCGCGCGTGCATGCACACACGTACACTCACACGCACACGCCAGGCTTCGGAGGCTCAATCCATCGCTAAATGCAGCTCAACTGTGCCTGTCTCGCCGGGTGAACCTACAGCCCTGCCTGGACTGACAGGACACCACGCTGGCTGTAAACCTGGGCCATATTTCCCGCAAGTCCAGGCAGGGCTGTAGGTTAACCTGGCGGGACAGGCACGAGTTGAGCTGGGTTTAGCGCTACTTCTCTGCGATGACTGTGGGCCTGGGGGTACATCTCCCGTCTGACTCCCGACGTCTCTGGCAACCTCCGGGCGTGGGGGCACTCGGGTGGGGACGGGGATAGTCCAGTGCCGGTTCGGCAGCAATTGCAGCGCCGGAGAGCCGGGATCGATCCTGGCTGCGGATGAGGCGCAGGTCTGTGTCCAGGGCTGCCGAGAGTGTTTTGGCACGTCTCCCTCCTCCAATCACCGCGCTCTATCCTCAGTCCCACCCCCCCCCCCCTCTGACCGACATCTCCTTCAATGATCGCGCTGAATCATCATGTCCTGCCCACATTGCCTGCTGACCGATGCCTCTCTCGTCCAATCGGCGCCCTCGATCAGCAGTCCCACCCCCACTGTCTCGCGGAAAGCGGAGAATTCACCGGGTTTTAAATTCTGGATTACAAAGAATGGGGGGGATCGTTCCCCACCTCTCAAAACTGGGGGGGACGGACGCGTCCCCCTTGACCCCCCAGGGATTTCCGCCCCTGAATGTAGTTCTATGTTTTCCACTTTCTCATCCACTCTCCACATACGAGGGGAAATGTTACAGATGCCAATTACTGGGGGCTGTTCCAGGGAGGTGCTGGAGAGGGCATGGGAGAATAACTTCCCCAGAGTGGGCAGACCTTGCTGAAATCTCACAGCAGAGCCGACAGAGGACTGTCCATTCCCTCCACAGATGCTGCCTGAGTTCCTCTCAGTATTTTGTGTTTAATTAGATGCTACTTTAGTTACGGACATAGAGTCACACAGCATGAAAACAAGCCCTTCAGCCCAACCCGTCTATACAGACACAGATGCCCAATCTAAGGCACCAAGTGCTTGGCCCGCTGAGGTCCTCCAACTTTGTATATTTTGAGTAACGCTAACTGACTGTTATTATATATAAAACTATTCATTTTTACCTGAATGAAATGGAAACTGTTGCTTAGCTTCGCCTGTATGAGCATCCCAAATTATTGTCGTCTGCGGAGAGAGAAAAAACAAAATGACAAACTGGTCTCTTGTCTAGAGGAAGGAGAGCTGCCAACTCCCAGCCTGCTGGCTGCTTCCTCCTTTAAATGTTGCAGATAATCGTTGGAGATTTCACCGCTTCTGTTTCTGCCCGAATCTTGGTTCTTGGTTCTTGGTTTCTTGGTCCTCCAAAATATTCCAAATGGAATTTAAACTGGAGGTGGTGAAGGGAGGGCTTAAGCCAGAAAGGGTTATTGGGAAGAAAGAGCTACTTTAAATTTAGTTGCATCTGGTTGGGTAACTATATTTGGGTGGAGATTATTCCATGCTTTAATTGTGCGGGGGAAGAACGAATTGCTGTACACATCTGTCTTTGTAGCTGGGATCACAAATTGGATCGAATGCCCTCGTCTGCTCCTAATTGGTTTCGGTTTGGTGTAGGTCTTGTAATCTATGTCGAGCTGACCATTTAACATTTTGTAAAAACAGGTCAAACGGTGAGCTTCACGTCTGTCTTGGAGAGGGCTCCACCCCAGAGAATTCAGAAGTTTGGTGACACTCGCTTCTCTCTCATAGGTGTTAGTAACAAATCGAGCTGCCTGTCTTTGGACACGTTCGATGGAAGAAATGTTTTTGTTTGTGTATGGGTCCCATGCTGCAACTGCTTAGTCCAAATGAGGTCTAACGAGGGTAAAGTATAGCTTCTCCTTGACAGAAGTTGAACAATGATGAAAGTTGCACCTCAGAAAGTTTAGGACACCTGTTGCTTTCACCGTTGCATGATGAGTCTGACCATTCCAACGCAGATCATTCTGCAATTTGATGCCAAGATACTTGGTTTGTTTGGATTCTTCAAGGGTGGTACCAAGTACCACCCTCCTCACCATGAGGGACCAGCTCAGCTGCATCAGCTGGGGAACTCCCCCGGTGTCCGCACTGCGATCGCTACATGTGGCTGAGGAAGAGAATACTTACTGTCGATCTTCGGAGGTCCACCCGCCTGTGACCAAGTCACAGGTTCACCAGCAGTGGCTGAGATGATGGTTGTCCTCTCACACAATAACCAGCTGCCTGCACAGTGGGGCATGCGGGGCAAACACCAGCCCTTGTGTTCCTGAAAACACTCCTATAGCATCTCACCTTGTCAACACCCGCACTGAGAATGTAGTTTCCCTTCTTGTTCCATTTTAAAGCAAATATGGGCCCTTTGTGTTGTCCCAGGGTGCTCGCAAGGTTGCCTGAGACAAAGAAACATTCCAGGTTATTGGTAACATTAGATCGGACATTTTATGAACCAATAGGTGCCTAGTAAATCATAACCTACCATCCTTTGTCCATATCCTTGCAAATCCATCGTATGATCCCGTGGCCAGAAGCGTTCCATCACTCTGGAAAAAGTAATCACCAACATCTCAGCTCCTCTCCTGAAAAGACTAACAACTTGCACTCGATAAATGTCTTCAGCATGATGGGTGCAAAATGGAAAATAGATGGTGGAAACAGGGAGGGGAACTGAAGGTGTAACCAGGAGGACAAGTTGAGAGGTAGACTGTGAAGTGAGCAGGGAGAAAGCAAGGTGGAGGGTGATCTAGAGACAGAGAGACATCCGACTGGTCTGCCAAAACAAGATACAGTGCAAACGTGTCTAAACCATGTATGTTTCTGTGCATTTTGACGACAGAGAACAGGGGGAGTCCAACATGAGAGGACGCTGAAGGGGCAGGTTTGGATTAGTTGGGATTTACATAACGTGGAATTCAACATGTTAGAAAGACAATAAAGAAGATGGAGACTGGAGTTAAGTGGGCAATGGGAAATTGGTCAATGTGGCGATCTAACGTGTGAAGGCATCTCAGGTCTGCCACACACAGTGGTCATGGAAGGTGCTACACAACACTAGCTTCTTTCTCTATTCCTTCCGTGCTGGAGAGAGGTTGGAATTAAGGGCACCAGATTTTCTTTTGAAGATGAAGGATTTGATGTTAGTCTTGCCAAGGTTATTTCTATCATTAGTATTGTTGTGAATTGGAGCCAGGCTTTGGATGGAGCTGGGAATGTGATGGTGTAAAATCAGAAGAGTGAATTAGAGCGTGTGGATACAATGGAGCAGGAAGTGAGTTCCTGTGTATCAGGAGAGCTGGCCCAGTGGGGGAGGGGTGTAGTAAGGCTCAGGTCACGCTGGCAGTACCGTGTGACACCCCTGGCCATGCCACTGCATGCTATCTCCCCACTCAGCTCAGCATTTAATCGTGAACCCGCCGAAACAGCCAAATCCCATTTGTTCCATTGTCGATACAATTAGTAATTAAACACTCTTGAAATTCAGGTCCATTTGTTTGCAAGTTGTTGCCAAGTTTTCTCACACCACACTGAGAAACCACACTAATAATGCTGTCAGTGTCTCTGCTGCAGCGTTCAGTTCTGGAAACATGCCAGATGACATCATTGTTGCCGCTGTAGAGTATGGGCGTGGGCTGTAGTGAGTACGTACACGACTGGTGAGTGGGGCAGCCAGGAGCTTTACTCCAAGCAGGAAAACATAACTGAACACAGTAATGTGTAGTGTTGATGCACCAGGACTCACATGCTGGCAGACAGCGCACAGCATCACAGTCAGCTTGCAGTCGGTGCAGCTGGTATTGTCTTCTCTGCTTGTCCTAAATGCCCTTCAAACCTCATCAGTAAAAGTAAAGCACAGAATTCTCTCTTAAGCATCGACAACAGACCCAAAAGATATGAAAACCAATGTAATTGGAATCAGATTATTAACACCAGGAAACATTTGCTTTTAAACCAACGAATGCCCGTTTCAAAATTCAATGCCTGCGATACATTTTTGAGCTAACAACGATAGTTTGCTCTGCTGACTGGGAAGGAGCTTTAGGAGAGTAAGATGCCAAGAGTTAGGGCATTAGGAAGTGGTTGTTCACTAGATCTGAACGCTACAGGGCTTTACATGAAAGCTGCATTCCACACAGCTTCATACAAAGAATGTCTGAAGAAATCTTGCCAAAGCAAGACATTTCTTTGTGATTGAATGTTTTTAACACTGTAATACAAATGACACAATGCACTGTTTGTAACTCATTAACGTACAAAGGCTACTTATTTAAGAGCATTACTTTTGACTCCGAATGGAATTCTTTTGAAAATGAAAGATTGAGTTAATGGTTAATAGGTTTTAATTACAATGAGTAACACAAGGGTCACAAATTGATTTTATAACCATGGAAGCTTACATTCCAGTCGAGTGATGTGACGTCCTTGTTACTGGGCACGTCTTGGCCGCCCTCTCGGATACAGTGCCGCAGCACTAACTGAGTCGGTCCACCGTTGCTGTTCTCATTCAGGTTCCAGATTCGTGCAGTTGAGTCTCCAGAACTGGAAATATGACAATTTATTTGTTTAGAGTTTACAAAGTTTCACATTTAATCCCCCTTTTTTTTTTTAAAATCGTTGCTGCTTCTAACTCTGGAGCAAGACATCAGACATGAATCTTAAAGGCACCAATTTGTGAGAATAGGCCGGGGAATGATGCCTCGAGGTGAATATTGTGCAAACAGTAACCATCCATCCTCATCCTTTCTCTGTGTGTAACACAACATGGCTGGCCACGGCATCCTCTTCCACTGCATCACTCACCCCGACACACACCCGCCTACCTACTTCTTACATTATATAAGGTACAAATAAAAAATGCTGGAAACACTCAGCAGGTCAAGCAGCTCAAAAAATCCAGAGGGTCAAACAACCTTCTTTTGTAACGCCTTTTAATCCAAACAAGGAATACTTCTTTTCACAGAGTAGACACAATTCCACAGATGCTGGAACCTTGAGCAGAAAAACACAGCGCTGGAGTAGCTCAGCAGGTCAGGCAGCATCTATGGAGAACATGGATAGATGACGTTTCCAGTTGAGATCCTTCTTCAGTCCCTTTGGCTGAAGAAGGTTCCCAACCCCAAGCGTCAGCTGTCCATGTTCTCCATTGATGCTGGTCGAGTTACTGCAGCACTTTGTAGTGTTTCGGTTTCGGCCAGAAACGTCGCCTATTTCCTTCGCTCCATAGATGCTGCTGCACCCGATGAGTTTCCCCAGCAATTTTGTGTACCTTCGATATTCCAGCATCTGGAGTTCCCTTTTGAGCACTTTGTACCTTGTTCTTTCCACAGATGCTGCCTGACCTGTTGAGTTCCTTCGATCTCCAGTTTATTGATCTGCATCTTATCTGTCCAGTTACAGGCTGACATCACTGCTGTCTTCCTTTCCAGAATTCCTGCCTCGCAACCATCTTGGCAACATTATTGGAGAGCAAAGTGCCATCTCCACATTCAGCTTCACCTCACCTCGACCACGCTCAACGCCTTCAACGTCTGGGAAATGATATTCTGCTAAACCCTTATCCTGTATGTCATGAACATGAAATGTATGGAAGCATAGGACAGTACAGCACAAGAACAGGCCCTTTGACCCACAATGTCTGTCCTGAACATGAAACAATTGGGAGGACAGAAGCCATTATCTTGCCACAAACTCCCTTCACTAAACACTACTCCATTCTCCTCTTTAGCTATTCTCTGATGCCAGTAATGTTTAAGACACAGGGGACGGCAGATTCTGCAGCAACAGTCTATTTTTAATCTTGCTTTCTTCTTCAAATTCAGGATGTGCTTCCAACCACATCTTTGGGATATCACTGAGGTCCCCGAGTAATAGCCCTGTCCCACGGTACGAGTTCATTCCAAGAGCTCTCCCGAGTTTAAAAAAAATCCAACTCGTGGTAAGCACGGAGAATGAACGTAGCGGGTACGTCGGAGCTCGGGGACGTCTCTTAGCTGCTCGTATCGCTAACGGCAGGTACTCGGGAAGACTCGCTAACGGCAGGTAAGCACGGGAAGACTCGTGAAGATTTTTCAACATGTTAAAAAATGTCCACGAGAGCCCCGAGTACAGACGAGTGGCCATTACCATAAATCTCCAAGTTCGAATCAGAGCAAACTCGGGAGAGCTCTTGGAATGAACTCGTACCGTGGGACAGGACTTTTACAAGTCGTAAATCACCAACCCTCCTCCTGTCTTATAACATTGTCTATCAAACATTGTCTCTGGGATGTGAGGACCCTTAGTTACATGTATCACGTCACCAACTCTACTCCGTCTTATACATTGCCCATGCTTGGTTTAGCACGGTTCTGACTTCTCTTGTGCAAGCTTCCATCAACGTCCGCTCTCTCTGAGTGTGACGTTCACACCCATGCACGTAGCTCACACTCAGTCCTGTCCATCTGTCAGCCCAGTCCTCACTGACTCAAACTCGCTCCTGGGATGCAGGATTTTAAAATGCCCATTCTTATAGTGGGGACAATACATCTGCTTGCCCTTGCCTCTCCCTAATCTTGTCGAGCTCACCACTCCCCGAGATGTCCGTGTTCCCTCAGTTCATCCTCAATTCTGAACCATCCCTTGCTGGTTTCTGGAATTCCCTACCTCATCTCATCCTTTCTCCATTTAATTCACTCCTTAAAAGCATTCTCTTCGAGCAAGCGAGCGAGCTTTTGGCCACTGCCCCAGTATTTCATTCTGTGGTTGGGTATCACACTGTACTTTAATGTGTTAATGCGCTGTTCCAAGGGTGATGTATAAATGCAGGAGTGCTCTGTGCCACCAGGTGGCGAGCTTGTGCCACCAGGTGGCGAACTTGTGCCATCTCTGTTCCACACTGAATCACTGATCTGTTTTCACCACAAAGTCAATCTTACCCTTTGACTATATAAACAAGACGAAAATAATGCCACATATTCAACCAAGTATATGGTTCAATGAAATTAAGATATATATGCAAAATTGTCAACGCAGAACATCATTGAAGCTAAATGTTCAAAAGTTGAAGCTAAATGTTCAAATGTGCCATCATTAATACGTGACCAGCTTAATACAAGTTTCACTTTCTCTAATCTGTGAAATTTGGTCTGAATGGACTCTGGGTTCTTAATTTTAGAAACATACAAGAAACATAGAAAATAGGTACAGGAGGAGGCCATTCAGCCCTTTGAGCCAGCACGGCCATTCATTGTGATCATGGCTGATTGTCCCCAATCAATAACCCATGCCTGCCTTCTCCCTATATTCCTTGATTCCACTAGCCCATAGAGCTCTATCTAACTCTCTCTTAAATCCATCCAGTGATTTGGTCTCCACTGCCCTCTGTGGCAGGGAATTCCACAAATTCACAACTCTCTGCGTGAAAAAGTTTTTTTGGACCAGTCATAAATGGCCTCCCCTTTATTCTAAGACTGTGGCCCAAAAAGATGAAAAATGTCCATGAATCTCTTAACCTGAGCATGTTTATGTCCATGAATCTCTTAACCTGAGCATGTTCTTTGTTGCAACCGTAAATTGCCCTGCGAGATGCATTAATCACTTCATTCCTTTGGCGTGTGAGAATTTAAAGCTATTCCTACTCACCACTAAGTTGTATTGGTAGCTGGGAGAGTGATCCCTACTGTTGACGAGCTAGGAGTCCTAGCGATAGTGGTGATACCTATATGCGATAGACATATACAGTTGGCGCTCTAACTCTATGGGGTTTAAGCGGAAATGTCCATAAAATGTCCCCAATTATACATACAATATAATCAGTCTGGAAATGACACCAAACAGAAAATCTCCTGCCGCCTCACAACGTGCGATGCTTGGTGAAATACAGCTGAATGAAGTATCGACGGTAGTCCTTACTGGGGGCCAATTAGCAAAGCTAACCTCTCATCTGATGGCTCGTCGATACGGGAGGGTTGTATTTGAAAGAAGGGCCAGGAAGAAACAGCCTGACCACTCAACAATGTTCCTTATTGTAGCTGTAGGTTCTGGAGGAGGTGTCACCTATCCTCACTGACTGAGGACTGTTGATGCTAAAAACAGTGGTAGAGGGAGTGAAGATACCTCGGTCCCGGAGTTTGGAGATAATAGCCACCCCATCCCTGCTTAGCACATACAGGTATACACTGCTAAATGCATAATGTAAACCTTGAGTCTGTTCCTACTATTAACATCATTCGTGAACTGACCAAGGACACATATAGATTGGTCTACATTTCTCAATGGAATGTCCTTCAATTGTGAAGGATAGCATAGACAGAGATAGTTGCTTGGTTTGTTTCTCTTCTGTGTGACTCTATGACTCTTGGTTCAGTGTATACAAGCTTCTTCATTTGTGGCATCACCGTCAGTAGTTGGAGTAGGGCTTCGCTGCTCTTTCCTTGTATGGGCCGAGCTATAGGTAGAGATGAGGACTTTATTCCTTGGAACGCAGGAGGCTGAGTGGTGCTTATAAAAGTGTATAAGGGGGATAGATAGGGTGACGGCGCAAAGTCTTTTACCCAGGACGGGGAGTGAAAAGCCAGAGATCATAGCTTTATGGTGAGAGTGGCAAGATTTACAAGGAACCTGACGGGAAGACTTTACACAGACGGCGATGCGTGCTTGGAACCACATCTGGAAATATTGCTGCCATCTTGACAGTAGAAACACTTTGATTATTTGTATTGAGCAATGAATGTTAGGCAGGAAGTGATTCTGCAGTAATGTCCAGGTGCACCAGTTTACACGCCAATGCAGAGTGCGGTGCAACACCAGTGCATTTGCTTCATCAGAATTGGAGCTTTGATAAGATCATCAATTTATTATATTAGATAATTATCTGTCTCTATTCTGTCATCTGAGTATTTCTTGTTCTCCTCTTGTTTAGTTTAGAGGTACAGCGTTCAGTTTGTTCAGTTCGCAACCAATACACATTAACAAAACGTAGGAATTCTGCAGTGAGATAAAATGGGTTCCATTGGCAATTATTGATCACTGTGAGCTGGTCACTGGATCTGGGATGGAATTCCCCGCTGTCAGCTTTTTCCGGTAAACTCATGAAAGGATCGGTGCATCTTTCTGCTCTCTTTATTGCAGCTTTCTACAATAAACTAGGGGAGATCCCAACATCCAGGTGATATGTTCACACCCAGTGTGGTCAGTCTGTCCCTCTGTCTATTTTACTCTGTGGAATCTTTCGCCTCACTCCCCATCTGTTCCGTCACAACCTTCATCCTGTCCACCCGTACAGACAGACGGAACATCTTCACTCGGACCCTCAGACATTCCGTCTGCTCCACAACACATTCCATGTTCTCCCCGACTGTCCCCTTGATTCTTTCACCTACTTTATAATAATTGCGCCATTCTGCTCGACCTCACAGGTGACCGGGCCGAAATATCGGCTTGGACCTGTTGCTTTCACAGGCACAGCTTGACCCACTGGGGTCATCCAGCATTGTGTTAAGCCCCTGTCCCACTTAGGAGACCTAAACAGCAACCTCTGGTGACCTTGCCCGCCACCCAAAAAAAAATCAAGGTCGAGGTGACCTGCAACCTCCTACCGCCTCCCACGCATATGTTGAAAACCTTCCTCGACTATGAAGAAAACCAGCTTCGATTAAACCTGCGACTGAAAAATTATCGATTTTTAAAACAGCAACCTATTTTTAGTCGAGGCCGGTTTTAATCATGATGAGAAAATAGCAGCAACCTAGATGAAGCTTGGAGTCGACCACGCGGAAACCATTTTTGACCATTAGGGAGAGTGACCAAAACCTCCGGTGACCTCATGGAAACCTTGAGTGGCGGGCAAGGTCACCAGAGGTTGCTGTTTAGGTCTCCTAAGTGGGACAGGGGCTTTACTTCTCTCCAGATACCAGCATCTGTATTCTCTTTTGATATGAAAGTTTTTTTTCCTGTTTGTGACTTTCTTCGTTCTATTTATTTATTTATTTTGAGCGTGAGAAATTCTGTGATCAGCGTGAGAATTGTATGAAATGCGTGAGTCTCACGCTCAATGCGTGAGAGTTGGCAGCCCTGTAACCATCCATGAAGGGGACACGCTCGATTGTGGCAACTGTTGAGGGCTCTGACTGCCATTTGCTGCATTGGTCAATGGTGCTTTTATTGTCACCTGCAAATGCACAATGAAATGATTTCCTTACATACAGTCTAATGGAGTATTGCCATACCTAAGTACATCTCTGATTAGCAAAGTGTACAGAAATAGTCTACTGAGCCCACATACAAGAGGTGCCGTTTTGGCGTCATTTTCAAAGTGCAGTTTGTGCTCTAGCTGCAAAGAGCGTTGCCCGATCCAGGTAACTAGAACTTCGATAATTAAGTCGACATCAGCACCACTCCCACAAGGATGGCCCTGAAACTCTACTTCCACTCTGAAGAAGGTCCGATCCAAACGTCACCTATCATGTCCTCCAGAGATGCTGCCTGACCTGCTAAGTTACTCTAGGACTTTGTGTTCTACGCAATACAATACAATATTGTATTGTATTTCAAGGATGTATCAATGCTGCTCAAGAAAGTGCAACATCCCACGGTAATGCCTCGAAATGGAGACGGGAAATCTCCAACAGCACTGAGAACTTTGCGTCTCTTTTGTTAAATCAAAATATTTATCCAAATATTAAAATAATATTACAGTACAGTAAAAAACAAAAACAGAAACCCCCACCAATATACACAAGACAAAACGATAAAATATGAACCAACCTATCCGTACAAATCATTGTCAAGGATGAATAGAGGTGGTGCCCTAGCCGGTCCCGGAAATCCCCCAGGGCGCCCGTGGACAGAGCACGTCTAGTCCCATCTCTAGTAACCACCTGGGCATGGACCGTAACCCCCCGGAAAGAAAGGGGAAAAAAATACGGGCAAGCAGCCGCCCTCGGGCAGAGTCCCTCTTCCGCCCTGGCGCCGTGACTTGCGGTGTGGCCAGCTTGGCCAGGCCCATGGAGCAACCACCAGGACATCCTCGGCCCTACCCTCTTCCCTGCGCACAGGGTCGGGTCCCAAAGAACTTTGGTGGGAGCCCGGCCGCAGTAAAGCTTTAGACTGTAAGCGTGCACATCGAGCTATTTGATGGAGATGAAGGCAGTAATACAATCTGTGCTGCTGGTGAACCCTGGCGACCTTATTGTCACTTTTCAGACTTCAATCCAAGACTTACCCTGATGCCAGGAGATCACTGACTGGGTTCCAGGCACAGATGAACACTTCCGATTCATGACCCCTTAAGACTGTGGATTTGGTGGAAGGGATTTCAACATCGCCATCGATTTCCATGGCATCAGAGTGATTATCTAAAACAAGACATTGAAAATGTCAGCCACTTGGAAGCAATTACTTTAAATCTTACCTTGTTTAACAGTCATAAAAGTGGCCAAGCAAAAAATCATAATCTTCCTCAGTCACTGGAAAGGTAATGTTGTCCAGGTTTCTGGTGCAGCGAGGCAGAAGCTCTACCACGCAGCGCCACTGACACGATTAGTCATACATTAGTCGAACAAATAGATAAAATCTCTTCCATGTATTAACAACAGGGATCTGAGAACGCTCAAGGAACTACGCCAAAACGGTACACAATAGCGCAAACATTTTTGCACCACCTTACCTTTGTCCCGTGGTCGATCGTATAAAGTTTCGTACTCATTGATGTTATGTTTCACAATAAATTTTACATTTTTAAACTTAAAAAGTCAATATTTGAGAAAAATGTCTTCAGTCTCCAGCTATATCTTCAGCTATGACTTCACATTGCTACATTGTTGCAATCTCGACACACTCAGTCCAGCCAGGCTGCCAGCACTAGAAAGTGGGAACGGGTTGCGTTGGGACACCAGGCCTCCCGTTGGGGAAACGGGTGAGGGGTGGAATATTCCCCTGGGGAACGGGTTGCGTTGGGGACCAGGCCTCCCATGGAGGCTTTGGGTGAGTGGTGTAATATTGCGTTGGGGGGGGGGGGCAGGCCTACATATATATTACTAAAAAACTCATCTTGTTTGTTTCTATCTATCTATACGTGCGTATGTGTTCCCGGAACTACGCCAAAACGGTACACGATAGCGCTAACATTTTTGCACCATCTTACTCACAATTGTCCTGTGGTGGTTTGTGTCAAGTTTCGTTCAGATTGATGTTATATTTTACAAGTTATTAACATTTTTAGCGTTACAAAATTCAACTTTGAGAAGGATTTCTTTAAATCTGCACTGGCAGCTAGCAGCTATGACGTCATAATGGGATTATCGCCCTACCGGCTGCAATGTTGCTATCCCAGGACATTGAGTCCTTGGCAGCAAATGTCCTTCAGGGGAAGAATCTGCCAGCCTTACCCAGCACATATGTGATTGCAAAGCCTTTTAATTGCTCTCTAAAATGAAAGTTTAATGATTAGATTTGGATAACAAAAGATGGCCTTGTCGGTGACACCTACATCACATTAAAGAATGAAAAAATGTTAGTGCAATTGCATTTTTTTTAAATGAGGAAGCGCCGACATGCACAGTTGGGGGCTATTGGTGAGTGGTGGAATATTGTGTTGGGGGACCAGGACTCCCGTGTGACAGGGACCCAACGGGTCCCACTTGGTCTAGTCTAAAATAAAAATAGTAGAATTGCTATAAAAGGAGCATGCATTTCTACAACCTTCACTTCTTCATATATGGGTGCAAAGTTTTTAAGCATCTCGTTACATTAGAACATGATTGTTGGAATTAATAACAGAAATAATTCTTTAGAGTTATCAACTCAGTGCTCTAACCTTTAGCTGAATAACCCAGATGCAACACTTACTGGTGATGGTGTGTGCCCCGTTTTCTTCGCCGTTGACAGTGGCTTCTCCATTCTTTGGTGTTGCTTGCTGTGGGGTCGAGGAAGCTGCTGCTTGTTGCTGCTGTTGCTGTTGTTGCTGTTGTTGCTGCTGTTGCTGCTGTTGCTGCTGCTGCTGCTGCTGATGCTGCAGCTGTTGCTGCTGCTGTTGTTGCTGCTGTGCCAGCTTGTCTCTGAACGCCTGCTGTCGGGTCTGAACAACGTCGGGCATCACAGCGTCGATCAGAGACAGCGACTCGATCGGCCGCCCGTCAAACACCGTGCCGTCCTACATAGAGAACAGGGCGAACGTAAACAATCCTCACACAAACCCTAATTCATACAGGCCTGGATGTTGTGTTACAGTTTTACACGATGTTGGTAAGGCCACAGTTGTAGTATTGTGTACAGTTTTGGTCACCCCGCTACATATGCAATATTTGCCTCATTGAACCAGGGAGCCCTCACTGAACTGGGGCCCATCTCACTGAACTAGAAACCCCACCTCACTGAACTAGGGAGCTCTCATGGCAATGTTGAGATATGCTCAGGCAGCTCAGAGAAGAATCTCTGTTTAAATACTCATTAGATAAATTTCCTGGGCCATCAGGGAACCTGATTTGCTCTTTCATAATTGAGTGTTGGGGGTTCATTACAAGAGGACTGGAAATAGCTTCACACTGCACGATACTAAAGCCTTTCACCTCATTCTGGAAGATGCAAGGCCAGCAAGCATCTGCGTTTTGAACTTGTCACACAATTGTCACACAAGCAGAACTGAATGCATTTGCTAGCCCATCTACAACTGCCTGTTTAAACAATAAAATCAGATAAAAAGGACAATGTTGTGTCTTAAAACAACCCATTTCCGCAGGAAGGCCAATTGTAACTTGATTCTGCAGCCGAGGCAGTGACAAACCCCACCTGTATTCACAGGGGCAGAAAACATCGAGTCTCCACCCATCATGTGGCCGACAGCCTACAGAGACCACTCAGCCTCGACGCAGCAACTGAGAGCAAGATGACTGGTGGAGCTGGAGTAACTCAGCAGGTCAGGCAACATCTCTGGAGAATATGGATCGGTCACGTTTCGGGTCGGGACCCTTCACCAGACTGCGATTCTGTTGGCTGCTTTTCCGTCCGAGGCAGTGCGAAGTATAGAAGGAAAGTCTAGCCTGTGTGATGGACTGGGTTACATCCACAACTCTGCAATTTCTTGCGTTCTTGGGCAGAGCTGTTCCCAAACCAAACTGTGATGCAACCCAACAGTATGCTTTCTATGTTGCATTGGTGGAGGTTTGTGAGAGTCAGTGGAGACATGCCAGGCCGAAGTTAATATGTGCCATCCCCAGCCTCATGAAGGACTTCATGATGGTGGATGTCAGAGCCACTGGATGGTAGTGATCAAGGCATACTATCTCACTTTACATTGTCACTGGAATGATATGGCCTCCTTGAAGCAGGTAGGGACCTCCGAATGTAGTCATTACAGGCCAAAGATGTCTGTGACTACTTTCTGCCAGCTGATCCACACAAGTTCTGAGGATGACGCCGGGGACTCCATCTGGGCCAGTTGCTTTCAGCCGATTCATTCTCAGGAAGGCCAATCTTACATCTGCCACTGTAACCGTTGGCACAGACACACCTGAGACTGGCAGGGAGGTGCATTCCACCACTGAACTACTGTTCAAAGCTGTCATAGAATGCTTTGAGTACATCGGGAGGGTCTTATTTCTGCCCGCCTTCACATTTACCTATTATAGCGTGTAGGCCTTGCCACAAAATGCTGGTATTCATGTCGGGAATCCAGCTTGTTCGGAAGTTCCCTCCTGGCATCCTTAATGGCTCGGAGACAGATTTCTTGTACCGCTTGGGATCGTTTGACTTGAAAGCTGCAGATTTGTGTTTCAGCTGGGAGTGGATCTTGCGGTTCAGCCATGATTCCTGGTTGAGGAATACACGTATCTTTGTCTCTGCTACACAGTCCTCCATCCACTTGCTGATTAAGTCTGTGACAACAGTGGCATATTCACCCACCTTACCCCACAAGCAGAACATCTGAAGAATGGTCTCGACCCAAAACGTCACCCATTCCTTTTCTCCAGAGATGCTGCCTTATTCCAGCTTTTTGTGTCTATCTTCGGTTTAGACCAGCATCTGCAGTTCCTTCCTACACAGAACATCTTCAGGTCATTTTACACTGAAACTAGTTTGTAACTATTTGACATTGTCACCAGTTCATTGATTTGCAGCAGCCTGCAGAGCAGGGAACTTGTGGAAGAGTTGTATCACCAACAGGAAGAGTTGGTTTATGTACACACAGAAACCTGCAGCTGACCAGTTTCCGAATCTCGACATCGACTCCAGCTTTCACTTTGCTGCAGACACTAAATCTAGGATTAGGACATTTTCAAATCCAGTTTGTAAACAAAATGATCGCGTCCGGGTGATCGTACAGCATGGATGCTCCTTCTTCTTCTTCTTCTTCTTGCGTATGCCATGCACAGCCTAAAGTTGTCGGACAACTTGTTCTATTTGATCTTATTTGATTGTGCACGCCAGGTTGATTACATTAGTTGAAACACGGCGGACCACGTGAAGGCTACAATCTCCCACCCATGGATGCTCCTGACAAGTCCACTTGCTAGAATTATGAGTGGGAGTGCCCATTAATTCAGCACAATGTTAGTTTCTACAATGATGCACAAGATCGGTGTCTTGAGAGCAGGAACCAAGAGTAACAAAGTCCCAGACTTGAGCAAAGGGTTAAAGTTAGAGGAAGAAGTGACCACATCTCATAAAGAGGTGGCTGATGGGCAGTCTGTGCCCAGACAGGCTGCAGATACTGCAGAGCCACGTCCTCTAATGGAGGAATAAACAAGAGAACGTGCAACATTTCGTAAAGGTTTAAACACAGATTCAACTTTTACACGTAGAAAACTGCTGAGATCTGATACAAGACCCAAACTGCTGGGAATAATTCAGTGGGCCACTAATCTTACTACTGCTTACCCCAGGCATGGCTTAACTGGACCCGAGATTAATGATGGACTACGATGTAATGCTATTACTGAATTTCATTTGATACAAAAGACATAACAAGGCATATAGATCAGCCATGAATGAATGGCGGAGTAGACTTGATGGGCCAAATGGATTAATTCTGATCCTAGAATTTGTGAATTTCCAGCAGTTATGTTTAGACAGTCACATTTATCCAAAAATATTCTTAACTAGAAAACGGATTTGGATGAACTTTCTGGTTGCAGAGACTTTCCTGCAAGAATTAGTTTTGCAGATCACACATGGTACACCAATACGGTGGTTATTAAGGCAGGATTACAATAATCCACAGTGGACACCACATGAAGCAGTAAGTTGGAACATCCCTGGTCTTCCTACAGGTTTTTGAGCTCCTCACAAGGAAGTGGGCACTGCTTACTGAGTGCTGTACACCAACAAGGGCACAGCGGTAGAGTTGCTGCCTTATAGCGCTTGCTGTCTGTACGGAGGTTGTATGATCTCCCGGTGACCTGCGTGGGTTTTCTCTGAGAACTTCAATTTCCTCCCATGCTCCAAAGACTTACAGGTTTGTAGGTTTGGCTTGGTATAAATGTAAAAAATGTCCCTAGTGTAGGATAGTGTTAATGTGTGGGGATCGCTGGTCGGTGCAGACTCGGTATGCCGAAGGGCCTGTTTCCGCACTGTATCTCTAAACTAAACTAAACTAATGTTCAGGTCTGCTTTACGTGTGTTTACAGCTCCTTTGTGCTCAATTCATGCTAATGTTTCAATTTTTTCAACATCAAGTTTGAGAAGCCGATTTGATAAAAACTGAAGGATTGGTTTGGGTTTATTTGTGCAACATTATGCAAAGTTACAAAACCATGTCCATTGGCTATTTTGTCCTGTCACCAAGCCATATTTTCTCGTTGTTTTGGCGAGAAGTTAGCTAGATGTTCCTTGAAACAATGGGCATGAATCTGTGATCAGGGGTAAAACATCCTTGCAGGATACTGCAGTTTCTCCATCTGGAACTTGCTGAGAGACCCAGGCTTCCTCCAAATCAGGATCGATGTAAACAATCTCCCGTGCCAGATCACTCAGTGCATTTGCCATTGGAAGTGGTTGGGAATTAATGCAACTTCACATCCCTACATCCATGAAATCCTAATATGGTTAGTAATTGTCCTTACTTGTAAAATCTGGACCACTCGATCCTTGCCCCGACTGTCAAAAGATCTATTTGTGCTAAAGCTCTCTCATTTGGCAAATGGATGTGGCAAGTTTCATTAAATTTATGCAAACTGCTTGAAGATAATACATAGAACAAGCAAACAACCTGGTTATTTTGTTTTGCGTGTTAACATCTTTAAGGATATCCGTGCTATTTATAAAAACACGGATATGTTTTTTTCTGATGGTACAATTACATGTTTGTCAAGTACGTTGTTTAATGTTCATTTAGCAGGCTTTGCAATATGGAAGTTGCAATAGTTTTGGGAATAGCAAGTGAACAGGGAGTCTCATTTGCTGACATAAAGCCAAGGGTGGAAAGATTCCGCTTCACATTAAGGCTTCCCTCTCCCTGTGACATTGCTGGCAATGTACTGGTGTGGTCTTAGTGCAGGGCGTGAATAGAAATGTTGGGACTGCCTGGATATAATGTGAGTTATAATTATAGAGGCTGACTTGGTCAGGTCAAGGAGTTTGCAGTCAGAAACACATTTGAAAGTGAGCAGTATGCAGATGTTTAAAGGGTCATTAAGAACACTGTGGACTGTGCAATGCAGGCAGCAGCAGCAGGTCTCATTGCTGCAGGGCTGATGAGTGAGCAGGGCAGACAAGGAGTGACCAGACATCTCCTGTACATCCCCCAAGCTTCAGTCTGCGTCCCAGTGGCCTCACCAGAACGGTACGAGAGTCATGGGCAAGGAAACACAAAAGGGCTGTAAATGCTTCTTGCAAATAAAGACTTGTGTGCTAAATACATACAGATTTAAAATTAAAACTATTATTCAACACTAACAATACCCAAGAAATGTGATTGCCCCTCGTTCAAGCTCATTAATCAAAGGGAAGTTGAGAGTGGAGAGTGGGAGGGATTGCTTGTCACACTACCTCATTGATGCTGATCTCTGCCTCGACATACTGCAGTCCTTTCTGAAGGATGGAGATCAAAGCTGCAGGTGGTACGAGTGTGCCGTTGATGTTCGACTGACTGATGTGACTTTCGATTCCAAACGTGAAAGCTGAATGAGAGAAACCTGCGGAGACAGAGGAGTCACATCTTAGTCATACGTATGCAAGTTTACAGACGTCACTGCGTTTACAAAGAGCAGCGGCACACAATGTTCTACCCAGATATAATCTGGCATTATCACCAGCGTTTTTACGATGTGAACGTGTTTTTCAGATTGATGTAGAAGCATTCCATTTTCCACATTTCCTCGTGCACCCAGGACTCTCCAGTCGCTGCAGTGTTATTTCTCACAGCACGAACGTCCAACCTTTTCCATTTCACTGTGGCCGAGATGTTGGTTCTCAGCCACAATTCTTCCAGCCTCAACATAACCAACACATCCCACAGCACATGCCTGTTATCTTTGCAAATATTCACCCCGTAAAACTCTGCTGCGACATCGAAACAAAGATGTAACACCTGTCCCTATATCTCCTCCCTCAACTCCATCCTGTGACCCCAGCAGTCCCTCCAGGTGAGACAGAGGTTCCCGTGCACCTCCTCTAACCTCATCTACTGCATCCGGTGTTCCCGATGTGGCCTCCTGTACATCGGTGAGAGCAAACGTAGACTTGGCGATTGTTTCGTTGAGCACGTGTTTGGTCCGTCAAAGCCTGTTGGGTCGCCCTGTTGCTAACCATTTAAACTCCCTTATAGCGAGACACGTGTTGTCAAACAAGTGATCTTTATTAGATTAACACAAAACAGCTCTCAGAACCACAGCATGGGGCAAGTGTGTTACCAGCAGTATATATACCCCAGGGGAGACCCGTGGCCCGCTCTTCCCGCCAAACCAAGTCATGTGGCCTAACCCCCAGAGCCGAGGGTTCGCACCACGAGTGGCTAACTACCAGGGACCACCACAAGACCCCCTCCCCAGAACCGTAACTACCAGGGACCACCACAAGACCCCCCCCCCCACCCCAGGTAAGGAACCAAGCAACTGGCTGTCTCCTCATCGAGCGCGCCGACCATGTAATAGTAGCGGGTGTCGTCGGCTGTGATTTTGCAGATGTGGAACTGGGCCTGCTGGAACCACACCTGGGGCTGCGAGGTCCAGAACAATGGCAGCTTAAGTGCGACAGCGTTTTGTTGGGCCGGATCCAAAATAACAATTTTGGACTGTCGGAGTCACCCATATAGCGGGACACGTGTTGTCAAACAAGATCTTTATTAGATTAACACAGAACACCTCTCAGAACCACAACAAGGGGCAACGGTGTTACCAGCAGTATATATATATATATATACCCCATGGGAGACACGTGACCCGCTCTTCCCGCCAAACCAAGTCACGTGACCCAACCCCCAGAGCCGAGGGTGCGCACCACGAGTGGCTAACTACGAGGGACCGCCACACCCTTACCCATTCCCACACTGACCTTTCTGTCCAGGGCCTCCTCCATTGCCAGAGCGAGGCCACGTGCAAATTGGGGAAACAGCACCTCATATTTTGCTTGGGCAGTTTATAACCCAACGCTATGAACGTTGAATTTCTACCCCTCCCCAATTCCCCAACCCCCCCCTTCTCCACCTCCCCTACCTATGCCCAACGTGGTATCGTACTTATATTTCCCCCTCCCCCATATTCATTCTTCTAGCTTCATAATTGGCAACTCTTCAATCCTCTTGTCTGCATCTCTGGCCTTTGTCCAACAATCTGCCTATAATCCCCCACCCCCCCTTTATTATTTGCCAAGCCTTGTCCTGCCCCTCCTCTCTTACTGCTTTGCCCCATCAGAGTTTGTCTGAAGAAGGGTTCCCACCCAAAACATCACCTATTGATGTTCTCCAGAGATGCTGCCAGGCCTGCTGAGTTACTCCAGCACTTTGTGTCTTCCTATTTACAAACCAGCATCTGCAGTTCCTTGTCTCTCTAGAAAAGCAAGTTCCATGTGCTACTTACCACAGAATATACTATCATTCATAGCTGCACATTAAGAATCAAACACCTTCACTAATATAAGGAAACTAATGAAAGGGTGTGGGAATAACTGCAGCAATGTTTAGATTATTGGAGGTGAAATTTACTTATGAACTTCCTCAAACACCAATTCCTCTATATCTGAAATATATTTTGACAATTCCTAATATTTAATACATATATAGATAATAAATGAATCCTCGAGTTACAAGATATCAGGTTTACACTAGAATTGAAAAGTGCCATTTGCATATAGTATTGTATATTGAGGTTGATCCTTTGTTTTATAATGGCCTTGTTTAAGGTTGTTGGGAACTATGCGCTTGTTATATGGTCATAGTCATACAACGTAGAAACAGGCCATTCAGCCCAACTTGCCCACATGTTCTATCTACACCAGTCCCACCTGCCTGTGTTTGGCCCATATCCCTCTAAACCTATCCTATCCATGTACCTGCCTAAATGTTTCTTAATCGTTGCAATAGTATCTGCCTCAACTCACTCCTCCGGCAGCTCGTTCTATACATCCACCACCCTTCGTGTAGAAAGGTTACCTCTCAGGTTTCTATTAAATCTTTCCCACTTCACCTTAAACCTGCCCTCTGGTTCTCGATTCCCCTACTCTGGGCAAAAGACTCTGTGCGTTTACCAGATTTATTCCTCTCATGATTTGTACACCTCTGTAAGATCACCCTTTAGCCTCCTGCAGTCTAAGGAATAAAGCCCACGCCTGTTCAACCTCTCCCTGCAGCTCAGACCCTCTAGAGCTGGCAACATCCTCGTGAATCTTCACTGCACCCTTTCCAGCTTCACATCTTTACTGTAATATGGTGAGCAAAACTGAACACAATCCTCTAAATGTGGTCTCACCAATGTCTTATATAACTGTAATATGACCTCCCAACTATACTCTGACTGATGAAGATTTCAGTTAATGTGCTGAAAGCCTTTTTGACCACCCTAGCTACTTGTGATGTCACTTTCAAGGAATGGTACCATTTACGGAATTGAAACAAAAACAGGCTCTTCGGCCCAACTCATCCATGCCCAATAAGATGCCCCATCTAAAATAGTCCAATTTGTTCATGTTATGCCCATATCTCTCGAACCTTTTGTGTCCACTTACCTATCCAAATGTCTGAAGGGTGATCTTATATGAAGCAAATAAAATCATGAAGGGAATAGAATGGGTGAATGCATTGTATTTTTCCCATGATAGGGCAATCAGGAACCAGAGAACATTGATATATGGCGAGAGAGGAAATATATAATAGGCTCTACATCAGTTTACTGTGCATCATGTAAGACACAAACATTATGGGCTGAAGGGCCTGTCTCTGTGCTGTACTGTTTTGTGTAACCAGAGGGGAAACTTCTTCACACAAAGAGTTGTGGGTATGTGGAACGAGCTACCAGAGGAGATTGGTCAGGCAGGTACTATCACACGATTTACAAGGCGTTTGGACAGGTACATGGATAGGAAAGGTTTTGAGGGATATGGGCCAAACGCAGGCAGGTGGAAGTAGATGGGGCATCTTGGTTGGTATGGGCAAGTTGGGACAAAGGGCCTGTTTCCATGCTCTATAACTCCACCAATCAACTACAATCTCAAATTGTTCACCAATGATGAACACAGTTTTCGTTGGAGGAAAATAGCGGAGTCCAAAACAAATCACCGGTTGAATCACCAAATATTTATTCCAATAAAAAAAATATGCTGATGTTTCAAATCTGAATTTTAAACAGAAATGTCGGGTTCATAAAACTGAATACATTTTAAAAGCACAAACACAAGCCCTTTGGATGTTTTTGAATTATTTATCATTTTGTATTTTAAACTGTCACATTTTTATCAGTTTAAGGTGAGAGGGAACGGATAGGGATGGTATAAGTTTAAAAGTTTACAGGGGTATTGGGCAAATGGGACCAGTTTAGATGGGGTCTGGATTGGCATGGACTGAAGAGCCTGTATCTGTGCCATGTGACTGCAATGGTTTTTACGCTCTCCATGCATTGCGAATTGACAAAGTAAAGGTTGGCAATCTAAAGGGCCTGTCCCACTGTGTGAGGTAATTCAAGAGCTCTCCCGAGTTTAAAAAAAAATCAAACTAATGGTAAGCACGTAGAATGTACGTAGCGGGTACGTCGGAGCTCGGAACGTCTCTTAGCGGCTCGTAACGCTAACGGCAGGTACTCGGGAAATGCGGTAAGCTCGTGAAGATTTTTCAACATGTTGCAAAATATCCACGAGAGCCCCGAGCACCAACGAGCGGCTATTACCGTAAAGGGCCTGTCCCACTGTACGAGGTAATTCAAGAGTTCTCCCGAGTTTCCCCTGATTCGAATTCGGAGAATGACGGTAATAGCCGCTCGTGTGTACTCAGGGCACTCGTGAACATTTTTCAACATGTTGAAAAATCTTCACGAGCTTACCGCGTTTCCCGAGTACCTGCCATTAGCGTTACGAGCCGCTAAGAGACGTCCCGAGCTCCGACGTACCCGCTACGTACATTCTACGTACTTACCACGAGCTTGATTTTTTTTTAAACTCTGGAGAGCTCTTGGGTAAACTCGTACAGTGGGACAGGCCCTTAATTCTCCAAGTTCGAATCAGGGGAAACGCGGGAGAACTCGTGAATTAGCTCATACAGTGGGACAGGCCACTCGCTAGAATTTAGAAGATTGAGGGGGGATCTTACAGAAACTTACAAAATTCTTAAGGGGTTGGACAGGCTAGATGCAGGAAGATTGTTCCCGATGTTGGGGAAGTCCAGAACAAGGGGTCACAGTTTAAGGATAAGGGGGAAATCTTTTAGGACCGAGATGAGGAAAACATTTTTCACACAGAGTGTGGTGAATCACTGGAATTCTCTGTCACAGAAGGTAGTTGAGGCCAGTTCATTGGCTATATTTAAGAGGGAGTTAGATGTGGCCCTTGTGGCTAAAGGGATCAGGGGGTATGGAGAGAAGGCAGGTACAGGATACTGAGTTGGATGATCAGCCATGATCATATTGAATGGCGGTGCAGGCTCGAAGGGCCGAATGGCCTACTCCTGCACCTATTTTCTATGTTTCTATGTTTAACACCAGATAACACATGGAATGTTGACAGAATGGTGTTGATAACTTACCACAGTTTCACAAAGTATGTTCATTAATAAACACCATTTTGGGTTCTTTTTATGTGCTTTCTAATATTAGGTTCAATTAATGAAATGAAAAATATGCCACAAAGTGTTGTGATTTGAATCTTCAAACTGTATTCATGTAATAGTTTTCAGAAGTGGACCTGTGGATTCACAAGTGGGAGTTTGGCAGGTCTGGCACGGAAGCAGTCCTTGGGCCATTTCTGTTTAAACAGTCGCATTGATATCAACAAATGAGGGTGAGAATCTGGCTCCTGTGAGAACTGTTCATTCATCAATTTCTGAGCTCCGACTTGCTGGGGTTGAAGATTGCTCTGTGACGAAACGGAGGAAGATTGCAGCCAGCCTCAGCAGTTACTGTACCACCAGCATCTCAGCAAGCTGCCCTTCATGAATCGTCATGTTGCTCGAGACAATTACCCAAATATTTGTGCATTAGATAGCTCTTTTAACCGTGTGATAGGGCAGGAAGGTGAACTATTAATTATAATATAAAACAAAGTGCTGGAGTAACTAAGCGGGACAGGCAGCATCTCTGGAGAGAAGGAATGCGTGAGGTTTCAGGTCGAGACCCTTTTTCAGACGAGTCAGGGGAATGGGAAACGAGAGACATACACAGTGGTGTAGAGAGAAATTTCTTAATCTGGAGACTAGCCAATTGTGCGAATCAGATGTGAAACCCGCTGAGTTACTCCAGCACTTTGCGTGATTGATGCAAGACTTTTGTTCACCTTGACAAACATGGCACAGACATTACTCTTTCACATAACAAAGGTGCTTACTTGTATGAATTTTGAGGATAGATGGGGAGGAGGTTAGGGGGGGGGGTGTATTCTGTGTGTTATTGCCAGATTTCCTCTGCATTTAAGGCCAGAGGGTTTGGGATTTCACACATGACAGTGGAATTTCTAATCTGTAACAGACATTATGTGGCAGCACCTTCCCTCTGCTCTTTGTGGAGCCCTTTATAAAAGTGAAAAGTTGCTGACATACTCGTCTCTTTCAACTTGAAACTTGCTAAAGTCCTGTAATATGTTACATCAAACAACGCACAAGGAATGACAAGAGTAGGCCTGTAATTAAGATCACAGCTAGTCTCATTCCTCTTCTATGCCATTTATCCCTATTCCTCAATCAGTCAAATATGTAAAGTGGAGGTGGATAAATATTTATAATAATCCATCTCTCACCACTGGCTGGCAGAGAATTCCAGAGTCTCCCAACCCTGGTGCAGACTATTTTTCTCGGATGAATATAATATAGAAAACTGAAGGTGAGGGAACACTTGTGTCAGTTAACATGCATTCAGGTCCACAGTTGTGATGTTGCAGTAACTTATTCATGTTTTCTGAGCCCACTCTTCATGCACAACTCATGGTAAACATGCTTGAATTTGCAGTGTTGCAGACCACATCCATCCTTGCAGATTATTGGCACCATCTTCCCCAACCTCCACCAGCGGCTGAGGCCGGCGTTCCCACCGCCCGTGTTACTGAGCACCACACACCCAACGTCATGTTGCTGCTGATGTCTGAACCCTTCACTGCCCCCTGGAGGATGCCCGATCCCACCTCATCTTCATGCATACCCCGCCTCCCAACACCACACTAGACACTGGTTATCACCAGTGACTTAGATTCTCACAGCAAACCTTCATGGTCACAGGGGTAATGTCGTCAACACAAATGGGCAAATTAAAGAATTAAAACACATGACTAAAATTCCACTTAATAAGTTAAATAAGAACATTGCTATAGCAAGATAAATGTACATAACAGATTGGATTTAATTTTTTCCTATTAAATGTAAAACAAACACTAAACCTTAATGTTCAGGCATGTGGTGATCTACAGATAATTACCAAGCAGTCTCTTATCAAATAGAGTCATAGTCATACAGTACAGAAACTTCAGCCCAGCTTGCTCATGCTGACCCAGGCTCCCCATCTACATGTAGTACAACTTATTGCCATATACAGTCAGTCACCAGTACAATATTCTAACTGTGCCATGCAATGCATTCCAGCACTCATTCGGAATCTGCCCTGACTCTTTACATTGCTTCTGGCTGCCAGCTGTGAAGGGCGAACACAGATAGAAGAAATCATATCCTCAGGAATGCCTGGCCCACCAATAGACACCACAAATCAATGCTGAGGAATTATTGATCAGACAAAGGTAAGGCTGTGTGTTGAGGATTGTGAAGAAGAAACTCTGAGCATTCCAATTGATTAAGCAGTTCATATGGAAATCCCCAAATACCAATAAATTCTCTTTTGAAACTGTGAATATGTAAAGTCTGCTTATTTGTATGTGAAACTGTTCAGACAATGCTATTACTGTGCAAGTGCCACCCACACAGTAGCCACCTTCATGGCTTGAATGCCCTCCAGTGCAAAGTGCATATGCTTATGTCCAGGGACTGAGCCAAAGTGTAGAAGTGGGCCTAGCTTTCCAATAAACCAACCAACCAAACATTAAAAGCTGAGCTTCTCATATCAGCTTTATTGAAAAATTAAACGATGGAACATTAACTATGGAAGCTTCTGCATGTAACATAACGATCAGTAACTTTTACAATCTATCGAGAACCTGCTGTGATTCAGATGAATATTCTTACCCGATTCTTGGAGATATCGATAAACCAGGAAATTTACTTCGTCACTGGTTATGCTCATCTTAGCCCCACCTCAAACTGTGAGGTTCACGAGCAGTGCAAGCGATGCCCTGTTGTAGAAGGAACCAGAAATTGAAAGTTTAATATTTTTCATCAGACTTTATGGCAATTAACAGGATTAATTATAAACAAAAAATATATTGAAACAGGCCCTTCGGCTCAACAGGTCCAAGTTGAAAACTGTCCATATACACTGGTGCCACCTGTCCGTGTATGGTCCAAAGCCCTTGAAGTGTTTCCTCTCCATGTACCTGTCCTAGTTCATACTATGGGGTGACTGAGCATTAAAGAGGGGTGACGTGCTCCAAATTACTACAAACTTGAATTCAAGCAAGCAAATTCAAATGTCAGAATCTGTCTTCTTGCCACATATATATAAAAGTGGAACAAAGAGCCAGGTTACAATTGTACAGCCGCACTACAAGGGAAATAGTGATACCCGCCGGAAGAACATACTATTTGATCCCAGTACTAAAACCAGCAGTGTTTAAACTGATGTGCAGCATTCCGACAAGCGTTTATTCCTGGCAAAAATTGATGCCAGATTAGAATTAAACAGACCTTGCTCTGGACTCCGACTTCTCTGAACATGACCAATAACAAATCTTTTTAACCTTGAAGATTTTATCCCATTGAACTCTCACAGACTATGCACAAATATAGATCAAGTAGTCAGCTGAAACTCATTCATTCAATAATCCTGAGATACACTTCATCAATTTCAAAGTAATAAATTTAAACTGACTCAGTATTCACAAGTGAGGAGAGAAGATGTTAACTTTGAATCCATAAAATGCTTCCTAATTCCTTTCTTAATTGGTCTGGGTCTGATTTTATTATTATTAACAATCCTACATTCCACATGAGAGGAAAGAGTTTCTCTCCATAGCTCCTATCAAATCAATACCGTTTTATCAACTTTTAACCAAGCGAATACACCCCAAGTTTTGTCTGTCATGATGTGACACTCTGCACCACACGGGGGAAACACACGTGATGAATCTATGTACTGTACTGTAACACGTGTGTTGAATCCGTGTACAGTACGGGAACATGTGATGAATCAGTGTACAGTATACACATGGTGAATCCGTGTGCAGTACGGGAACACACATGGTGAATCCGTGTGCAGTACGGAAACATGTGATGAATCCATGTACAGTACAAGAACCTGGCATGAGAGGAAAAAATGAAAAAAGAGGAAGAGAGATGAGGGTTTTTGACCATTTTTGATAATTGTACCTTAAAATGACACCATTTGCTTGTTTACCCTTAATTTGTACTGCAATTCTTTTTTATTGGACCTTAAAATAACACATTTTACTTGCTTGTCACAGAAAATTTGTGATAATCATACCTTAAAATGACACCAACTCCTTGCTTGTTTTCACTTAATAATAATAATAAATTTTATTTAATGGGCGCCTTTCATACATCTCAAGGACACCTTACATAGTAATCGAAATAAAACATATAATCGGAATAAAACAAGTAATTAAAGACATCACAGTGACACAAATTAAAAACAGAATTCAATCCAAAAACAGAAAATCAAAAACACAGTGTGAAAAGAGAGCAGCGGCAGCCAAAGCGCGCCAGCGTCCACTCTCTCTTCACGGCAGCCATCTTGGACACAGACCTACAGGACCACAATTAGACAAAACAATCATCCCCCCACAGTGGATAGCACTGTGGAGGAAGGCACAATGTCCAGTCCCCACCCCATGTTCACCCCAAACTCAGGCCTATTGAGGCCACCGCAGTTGCCTCTACGGAGGCCCGATGTCCCTGGCCGTTCTCACCGGGTGGTCTTGCCCCGGCGTCGGGAGAGTCCTTTCGGCGGCTGGGCCACTTGGAACGGCCGCTTCTTGGTTGGAGCCCGCGGCTGCCGAAGCCGACAAGGCCGCGCCGGTTTGGAGCTCCCAGGCTCCCGATGATAAAGTCGGCGCCCGCTCTCCTCACTGCCGCCTTGCCGCCTCTACGCACGCCGCCTCTCCGCTCCGCAAACCCGCAGCCCGGAGATGTTGCTCTCGGCGGTCCAGCTCGCCAGAGCTCCAGCGCGGCGACCCAGGCAAGGCATCGCCCGCTCCGCTCCGCTCCAGCGCTCCAATGCTGTGCCGCCACCCAGGCCGAGGTGCTGGGTGGTTCCCGCCAAGAAACGGCGCTCCAAGCCCGCTGGTAGGCCACGAGGACGGGTCGACGGGCAGCCCGGAAAAAAGGCTGCCACACCGACCAGGTAGGGACCTATAAATAAAGTAACACCTACCCCCCCACATTAAAAGACCATATCCCCTACAAACAAAAAAACAGGACTCACTAAAAACTAAAAAAAAACGAATTTAAGACGGACGGCTGCTGCTAGCAGCCGTTCACCAAGATGGCTCCTCCTCCTCTGTCATATTAAGACCGTACAGTTACAGTGTGAGCGTTGTGTTGTGTACGTAACTCTGTGCTCTCCGCCCCAACCCCGGTACGGTAGGCCGAGGGGACAGAGGGAAACCGCTAATCTACATGTGCGGAGTTGAGCGCTAGCCGTAGAGCCATTTATAGCGGCGAGTTAGACAATTTGTTTTTTAACTGAATTTCAAAATTCACGGAAATCCGCGGATCCACGCAGAAATCTCATGGCTGAAGAACACACATGGTGAATCCATTTACAGTACAGGAACACACATGGTGAATCCATTTACAGTACAGGAACACAAGTGAATCCTTGTACAGTATGGGAACACACATGAATCTGTGAACAGTATGGGAACACACATGGTGAATCCATGTACAGTACAGCAACATACATGGTGAATCCATGTACAGTACAGGAACACACATGGTGAAACCATGTACAGTACGGGAACACAAGTGAGTCCATGTACAGTATGGGAACACACATGAATCTGTGTACAGTACGGGGACACAAGACGGGCTGAACCAGCAGGTATCTGAGCCAGCTCTGGAAAGCATGAAACATCACATTTTTACGTTTATTTTCCAACTGTACTGTGGCCGTGCTTGCTTCTGTAACATTAAAGGTTTAGCTGTTTGTTGATATGACATAACCGTGAGGCATGTGGACTCCGCACCTCTTCATCTTACTCTGCCTCTCAATATAAACATCCTTCACATCCATTATATCAATGGATTATCAAAAATATTACGCAGCAATACAACACAAGGCAAAAATTTACCATATATCATGCAATTCATAACTATGAATTATGAATAATGCTAATTTTACAACACCATCCATATGAAAAACATTTGTTGTTGGGTGCGAGGTTCAAGGGGTGATAGAGATCGGATTCAACTTTTTCCAATGCTATTAAACCACTCCAACACAGCAAACTGTCATATTCCACGTCCATTCCATTTCCCACATCGCTAGCTGCACTATCTCACCTTCTGCTGTTATCAGGCAACTAAATGATCCTTTCATAAGTCGGGCTGTAGTCCTGATCCCCCAACCAGTCTCATTGCAGACCTTACACTTTGTAAAAATCTTTAATCTAACACTACAATGCTGTAACACTATATTCTACACTCCAGTACTTTTCTCAATGCACTGCCATTGTACTTGAGTATGGCTTGATTGTGCTCTTTTACGGCATGATCTGACTGGATAGCACACAAGGCTTTTCACTCTACCTCGATATACGTGACAATAATAAACCAATACCAATCTGCAACTGTAATTAATTTTGGGTAAGCTGTGAAATGCTATTTTTATCACTTTAATATTTGGTTCCAACAAGGAACTGCCCTGTTTAAATGTTTAAACAAACTTTCGGTAATATCAAAAAAAGGCTTCTGGATATATCTTGTCAGCAACTAAATTTACTGATAAAAAGCAGAGTTTATATGAGCCTGCTGCATCTACAGCTGTACATAGGACAGCACAATTTATTAACTTAGGGATTTGAATGTTGAGTGATCTGTCTGGTGCTTTCTACCATCTGATCAGGTCAGCAGGTTTGCAATTGATAGGACTACGGGTAGGGTTCCAAGTGGAAAGCTAGCCAAGCAAAGTCTGCTGTTTCTCTGGGCCTGGTTCACTAATAGATACAAAGGGCAATGATGATATCTGCACAGAAGCCCAGAGATGTATCGCATAGCATCTGCTCGGGGCTCAGCTCATTTAAAGCATTCCTAGCATACAGCACGGCATCAAAACAGCAGCAAAACTAAAGGGCCGGTCCCACTGCGGGGACCTAATTGGCGAGTTCTCGCGAGTTTGCCCTCGACTTGTACTCGCAGCATGGTCGACACAAAGTCCGAGGAGGTCTTTGTAACTCTCCTTCATGCTCAAGAGTAGTACTCGAGGCCTCAGTTAGGTCGCGGCGTTTTTTTAGCATGCTGAAAAATGCCCGCAAGTAAAAAAGGCCGCCATGGGAAAAAAGTCAATATTGTTTTTACACATAGGTTTAGTTGAAGTAGGTTGTAGTAGGTCGGCATGTTATTCGTAGGTAATCGAAGACAATCAAAGGTAATCGAGGGTAGTCGAAGGTAATCGAAGGTAATCGAAGATAGTCTTCAACGAGGTCGAAGGAGGTCATCTTCACTCTCCACTATTCGGTGTCCAATTTTCCCGAAGCTAGTCAAAGCTAGTTTAAGCTAGTCTTCAACATAGTCAAAGGAGGTCAAAGGAGATCGAAGGAGGTCTTCAACATAGTCGAAGGAGGTCGAAGGAGATTGAAGGAGGTCTTCTACATAGTCGTAGGAGGTCTTTAACATATTCGTAGGAGGTTCTCTACATAGTCAAGGAAGGTCGAAGGAGGTCTTCTACCTCGGTGATACAACACGACCATGACACTTTTTCATACTCTCCTAAACTCTTCTACACTCGCAAATTAGGTCCCCGCAGTGGGACAGGCCCTTAAACCTTCCGGGGTGGGGAATAAGAGACAAGAGAGTTAACTTACTTATTGTGTTGTATTTTCCATTAATTTACATGTGTTATATTTTCCATTAACTATGCTATAAATATGTCTGAAGTATGTTACTGTGTCATGTAACAATCTGCACAGGTCTTCAAGAGGTGATACCGCTCGATTAATGATGCAGAGAATTAGCCTGAGCCAAATGCATTCAAATATGACATTAATCTCAATAGCAACTGAAGGCTAGATGATCACCTCATGCAGTCATTATAAGCTCACTTCACAGATAGACCGCGGTGGCGAAGGTTTGATCAACAAAGTTGAGCTAAAGGTTAGAGAAGCTTCTTTGTGATTGTACACATTCAGGTGGAACAAGCATTCACTGACTATCCCGTCAGAGAAGAAATAATAAACAACTCATTACAAGCTGTAACAGGTCATTAACATTCCTCCTGGGGTGGGTTGGGCAGGGAAGGGGACAGAAGAATCCAGGAAACAATGCAAGGCGAGGATGCAGGAGGGAGATAGAGTGCCCTCCATAATGTTTGGGACAAAGATTATTTATTTGCCGCTGTATTCCACAATTTGAGATTTGTTATTGAAAAAAATCACATGTGGTCAGAAACATAGAAAATAGGTGCAGGAGGAGACCATTTGGCACTTCGGGCCATTCAATGTGATCATGGCTGATCATCCACAATCAGTAACCCATGCCTGCCTTCTCCCCATATCCCTTGATTCCACTAGCCCCTAGAACTCTATCTAACTCTCTTTTAAATTCATCCAGTGAATTGGCCTCTACCGCCTTCCTGCAGAGAATTCCACAAATTCACAACTTTCTGGGTGAAAATGTTTTTTCTCATCTCAGTTTTAAATGGCTTCCCCTTTATTCTTAGACTGTGGCCCCTGGTTCTGGATGCCCCCAAACACTGGGAACAATTTTCCTGCATCTAGCTTGTCCAGTCCTTTTATAATTTTATATGATTCTATAAGATCTCCTCTCATCCTTCTAAATTCCAGTGAATACAAGCCCAGTCTTTCCAATGTTCCCTCATATGACATACAAGCCAAGAATATTGAGGCATTTGTTTGAACTTGAGCAGATAGGATGTGTTTATACACTTCAGAATTCATTATGCCACTACCATCAGCAGTTGTATCATCAATGAAGATAAGTGAGCCAGTACCTTCAGCAGCCATACATGCCCAGGCCATAACACCCCCACCTCAGTGTTTCACCGATGGGGTGGTATGCTTTAGATCTTGGGCAGTTCCTTCTCTCCTCCATACTTTGCTCTTGCCATCACTCTGATATAAGTTAATCTTCGGTACACAAAAATGCTGGAGAAACTCAGCGGGTGCAGCAGCATCTATGGAGCGAAGGAAATAGGCGACGTTTCGGGCCGAAACCCTTCTAAGTTAATCTTCGTCTCATTTGTCCACAAGGCCTTTTTCCAGAACCGTGGTTGCTCTTTTAAGCACTTCTTGGCAAACTGTAACCTGGCCATCCTATTTTTGCGGCTAACCAGAGCTAATCAGTCGCCCCTGTATTTCTGTTCATGAAGTCTTCCGCGGACAGTGGTCATTGACAAATCCACACCTGACTCCTGAAGTGTGTTTCTGATCTGTCGGACAGGTGTTTGGGGCTTTTTCTTTATTATAGAGAGAATTCTTCTGTCATCAGCTGTGGAGGTCTTCCTTGGCCTGCCAGTCCCTTTGTGATTAGTAAGCTCACCAGTGCTCTCTTTCTTCTTAATGATGTTCCAAACAGTTGATTTTGGTAAGCCTAAGGTTTGACTGATGTCTCTAACAGTTTTATTCTTGTTTCTTAGTCTCATAATGGCTTCTTTGACTTTCATTGGCACAACTTTGGTCCTCATGTTGATAAACAGCAATAAAAGTTTCCAAAGGTGATGGAAAGACTGGAGGAAAGACTAGGTGCTGAGAGCTCTCTTATACCTGCATTAAGGATGCAATTAAACACATCTGAGCAATTACAAAGACCTGTGAAGCCATCTGTCCCAAACATTATGGTGCCCTAAAATGGGAGGACATGTATAAACACTGCTGTAATTTCTACATGGTTAAACCAAAATGTATAAAAATGGCCTTTAATAAAATCTGATAAAATTGTGGAATAAATAAATGATGGGTCTTTGTCCCAAACATAATGGAGGGCACTGTAGATGGGCTACACCCATAAATTGGCAGTACTGTGAAAGATTTCCATGCTGGCCCTAATAACCAATTCAACATTCAAACCTTTCATGTTGGACAAGTTAACAGAGTGTGACAAGAAATGAACTGGTCGATCCCACAGTCCAAGTCTCCAGCTGGGAACATCA